>NC_057767.1:20946663-22146663 GCF_010389155.1 Erigeron canadensis | reverse complement strand
CCACTCATGATCAATTCAAAATAATGATTAAAATTAAAAAAGAAACATGATGTACCAATCGTTTGAGAAATTGAAATTGCAAGACAATAAAAGTAGATACGATCTAGATGGGTGCTCGTGAATCTTCAATGAATCCGCCTAATGCTTGGAGATTGTAGAACCCTTGTAGAACAGCTCCTAGAAAAATTTTTGATAACTGGAAAAATTAGGTTTTGGTTTGTATTTATACCCCTTAAAATCTGATGCAAATAAGTCGTCCAAAACCCTCAGATTCGTAAAGCCACTATGGCGCAGTAAGCTATGTTGCTCCCCACTGCGGCGTAGTGCTTATTCACTGATCTAGGTACGCTTTTGTCTAGGCTGACTGCGGCGCAGTGGCCCTGTGACTTCTTGACTGCGGCGCAGTCCCAACTTTCTGATCGAATTCTCCTTTCTTTGTAGACCACTGCGGCGCTGTGGCTTTGGTTGGTTGTCACTGCGTCGCAGTATAAAATTACTGATCCGGGCTTTCCCTTTCCATCATGAAAACTTGCAAAATTCTTCTATCTTTCTTTACTTGAAACAACTCTCGATAATACAAATCAACTTTTAGGCCAATAAATTATCCGAAAATGTGCCAAATGAACACGAAACCTGTCAAGCGCCTGAAAATACTAACAAACACCATAAACGCGCCAAATGCACATAAAATCAACTAAAAACACTTAAATAAATGGCCAATCATAATGTGGGTGATGGATATAAATTGGTCACATTAGAGATATATCCGGTTGCTTAAACCCCTTACGATGGACAATACCCTCAATGTCCAATATTCGGTCAAAACTAAGGTAAATAGGGTAAGCAAGATCGATAGAGAAAGGGAGAACACATACCAGATTAAGGACACCTTCTGTTTCAAAACAAGTAAGTCGACCCCGCATCACAAATGGCGCTTCCTAAAAAGGAAGAACACTTTGCTTGGCGGGAGAAACAAACTTGTTTCAAAACGGAAGGTGTGAGAGCTGTGTGTGCATTAAACATACCAAACAAAAAATTTGTGAAAGTCCTTTGCCACCGGATCATACAAGATTAAGTATCTAATGTATAAGTGCGGAATCTCTTATACAAAAGCAATCGAACAACACGAATATGAATAAGAACTGGAACCGTATATTACTTCAGTAAATGCAATTACAAGTAAAATACCAAGTTCAAAAATATGAAAATGCTAAACGTAGAGCCGGAAATTTCATTCACGGACCTGTTAGCACGACACGACATGACCTGGTCTTAACTGGTTTCGTGTTTGGCCTTAATAGGTTTCGTGTCTTAACAGGTCCGGAACTGTTAAGACACGAATAGAATTCGTGTCTTAACAGTTCCGGACCTGTTAAGACACGTTAAGACACGTTTAGACACGTAAAGCTATGTAGTATATATATGGAAATTATAACGAGAAATTAAAACCCTAAATCATTTTCTCAGCCTCCATCTTTTCTCAGCCTCCATCCTTCCACACACCCACTCTCCCATCTTCTATGCTTTCCTTTTAAAAAAACCCTAAATCCTTTCAAAATAAAAAAACTCTTTCCATTAATTATAATCAGAAAACCGAAGACAAATCCTTCATCAGGTAATAATCAAGATTTAATTGATATCGTATTATGTTTTTATGATTTAAGTTATAATGGAGTAGTTCCAATCGTTTTAATAATCAAGATTTAATTTATAATAGATATATATCCTACATCTTATGATTAATTGATTCGTATTACAACATTATATATATTGTAGATCTAGATACAACATTATAAATATTGTAGATATAGCATTACAGTTTACAGCCACATCAAATTTTGTATGTCATATTGTCATTACACATCAAGTTTTGTAGATCTAGCTTCTTTATATCATTTTATAATGCTTCAATTAAAGTGTATTTTCTTCTATGTTGTAGATGGATTCTGAATGTATAGAGATTGACCCGCAAAAAGATAGCTCAAAGAATGTCGATATGCAATCTGATGAGGTCCAATCTGTGGATATGGATGGTGGAGGCAAGAGAAAACGGAAGGAACGATCTCCTGTATGGTTATACTTTGAAAAAGATAAGAACGTACCAAAAGGTGCCAAGAAAGTGCCATGTAAGTGCAACAAGTGTTATACTGTTCTCGTATATGATAGTGGTTAAGGTACGTGTAATGTGTTGCGACATATAGACAGGTGTGTTGGTAAAGGATTATACACACACACACACACGTGTAATGTGTTATACTGTTCTCGTCTATGGAGCTAAAGCAAAACTTTTGGTAATTTAACTTTTACACACACATACACACACATATATATATATATATATTGTCTTTGAATATTGATTGAATTACTAGTTTTTAATTGTTGTTTTATAGGATTTTGATGAGTTTCAGAGCAAAGAGTTTATAACCAACAGGAAGTCGGAATTGGAGTTGTATTTGGAGGAGCCAAGAATGGAAGGGACAATGGAACTAGATGTGCTAGTTTTTTGGAGGGCGAATGAGTTTAGATATCCTACACTAGCGAGGATGGCTTGAGACTTTTTGACAATTCCGATATCTACTGTTGCATCAGAGTCTACATTTAGTGCGAGTGGAAGAGTACTTGATCAACATTGAAGTTCACTTAGTAAAGATACCGTCGAGGCTCTTATATGCACAAAAGATTGGTTATATGGAGATTCTTGTGATGTCTCTTTCCTTTAACTTTTATTAGTTTCTCTGCTTAACTTTTTATTAATATTACATGTTTTGGTTTGTGCTTTGCAGTGTCAAATGAAGATGATCTTGATCAGCTCACTGAAGATATAATGGCGCTTGATGTTGGTGCTGAATCTGATGCTTCAAATTCAGTTGATGTTGATGTTGGTTGTGCGAGTGCAGGTACATTCTTGAAACTTCTTCTATGCTAATGTAGTCTGCCCCAACAGTGAAAGGTCAAATGAGCGAGGGACAGGAATGCTACGACCAGTCCTCCTAAGTGGCTCCTGTTGAGCATCGGCCATCTCAACATCAGCCTTAACTTCAGCCTCCTCCAGATCCGGAGGTGGTCCCTCAATCACTCCTATATCATCCAACAACTGTTCTGGCTCATTCCCCTTTGCTTTCTTAATTATCTTTGCCCGAAACAACTCATTAGCAGAGAAAGTCTGTTGATATACGGGCAAAGAAAGATACGTCTGGCACTCATCAGAATAGAACACTCCCATTCTCTTGTAGATCATAGTGATAAAGTGACCGAAAACCAAGTTTGAATCAGAGTGGTTGCACATACGGTCCAAAAGCACAAGAGGTGGTAAAGCAAACTTTCTAGGAGAGCCCTCAGAAAATAACTTCGATAACCACAGATCATTTTGGTATGCCTTCTCCCAATGAGTAGACCGTTGTACCAAGAAATTTACAAGCATATGGTGGAGTAGCCTCAGTCTGACATTCTTGATCTTCGAAACACTATTGGAGCCAGATGAGCTCCAAGTCTCTCCCCCAGTTATCCTAGTGTAATAGGCTTCAAAGGACTCTCCATCCCCCAAATCGGCTTTGGTGAAATACCCCTTTCTCAAAATTTCCCTCAGATTTGGGCTCTACAATTCTTCCCTTGAATATTCCCACATAATGTCCAAACTCACCAATCGACAGCTTCCTCTGCTGTTCCCCACAATAGAACCACACTATTCTCTCTTCAAAAATATCTTTAACCTTCCCTAGTTCCTTTTTCAATTTCAGGGTCGAATAGAATTCCAAGCACGACTCATGATAAGCGGGTTCACGGTTATTAAACACCTGATGCCAAATTTCAGAAATTACATCATTCCCCCGACTCCCCCTAGGCCTAACTCTCATACTCATCGAGAACCACCTACGAATATCCTCATGTACCCCATATAACTGAGCTTGGATGGGAGGTAAATACCTTGGTGGACAAACGACATACTTAACAAGCTTGAATAATTGGTTCAGGTAGTTATTCCTATGGGGCTGCGTAACGCCCGTAAGTTGTAGCCAAGCATATCTTTCGTTCATTTGATCAGGAAAGAAATTGAGTAGCACCTCCAATTGTTGCCTAGGTACTTTGGTCGGAACATCAGCGGCTTCACTGGATTGCCCTTCGCCATCCTTTCGCTTAGAAGATGGATCCTGCATCCAGAAACATTAAAACGAGTAAACGTGAGTATAAGGAATGCAAAACTGGAACCATGTTAAACAAACGAAAAATCTTGGCTGGGAAGTTCACCCACTGCGGCGCAGTAGGCATGAGGAATCCTCACTGCGGCGCAGTGAGGCTAAAAAGACAAAAAGGGACGAGGATTCCCATTGCGGCGCAGTGAGCAACAAACCCTCACTGCGGCGCAGTGAGGCTGAAAAACTGGGCAACATTCTAAGGTTCACCACGAAATGGCACAAAAAGGGGGTAATCAAACAAGCAACTTCAGGTAATAATGCAACAATAATCACTACATAAACCAACAATAACCTCCCCAACACTTGTTCATCGCAAACCCCCAATTTTTCCAAACCCTAATTTCAAAATTAAAATCAAAATTGGATGAATAAGTGGTTAAAATGATAGATTAAACATCAAACTAGCTTCAATTGCCCACAAACATCAAACCCCCTAAATTAATTCGAAATATAAACCCTAGAAATTAAAAATTCAAAAGAAAAGGAAAATAGAAAGAAATAAAATAGAAAAACTTACTCCTCTTCCTATTATGTAATGCGGATGGATGGTAATCTAGAAGAATGGAAGAAAATGGAGGATTTGATGTGAATTAGTGGGTGCAAGAGATGGGGTTTCTACTCCTTTTTTTGGTTTTGATAGTAGAGAGAAAAGAAAGATAAGATTTTTGAGTTAATAAGGAAACTAACCCCCTTTGACCCGTCCACCAGATGCCTCACTGCACAGAGCACTGCCACTGCCGCGCAGTGAGGAGATTTTCACATTTTGGACGTGGATACGGACTGCGGCGCAGTCAAGCATTCCACCCCCATTGCGGCGCAGTGGGGAGTTTTTCTAAAAATTTTCTTATAAAATTATGACAAAATGCTACAAAGTTACCCGGAACCGCATCACATCAAAATCACACATGCACTTACTAATAAAACAAGATTAAATCTACCAATCCAAAGACTATAAAATGCGATAAAATAAACATGGGTTGCCTCCCGAGAAGCGCTTAAGTTATTAACGAGTCGTTAGCTAGACTCGACCAACTTTCAAGTTTCAAATTCAAATACGGGGATCTCATCAAATATCCCCTCAACCTGCTCCTCTTCTACATATAGCTTGAGTCGACGACCATTGACAATGAACGACCCTTCACCATTTCGCTTGAACAACTCAACGTAACCCGATGGGTATACGTGCTTAATCACAAATGGTCCAATCCACCTAGAAGTTAGTTTAGGTTGTTTGATCTTAAATTTAGAGAAAAAAAACAACACTTTTGCTCCAACCTTAAACTCCTTTCTACGGATCCTTTTTTCATGCCAAACCTTGGTCCTTTCCTTATTAAGCCTCGAATTCTCATATGCACCTTGCCTAAGCTCATCAAGATCATGAAGTTACAACATCCTAAGTTCACGTGCTTCCATCATATCCTAATTCAAATTCCTTAACGCCTAATACGCTTTATGCTTTATCTCAATTGGGAGATGACAAGTTTTGCCATAGAGCAACCGGGATGGCGTGATGCCAATCGGTGTCTTAAAAGCCGTCCTAAACGCCCACAAGGCGTCATCTAATTTCTTTGACCAAACCTTGGGGTTATCCCCAACAGTTTTCTCCAAAATCCTTTTCAAGGCGCTATTTGTCTTTTCCACTTGACCACTGGTCTGTGGATGGTATGATGTAGAAAAGTAATGGACAACACCGTACCTCTTCAACACTTTGGCTAATTGATGGTTTGCAAAATGGGTCCCACCGTCACTTATTAAAGCTCTAGGGTAACCAAAACGACATAACAACTTTTTCAAGAATTCAATGACTACACACGCATCGTTTGTGGGCAAAGCCTTGGCTTCGGCCCATTTAGACACGTAGTCAACGTCGACAAGAATATATTGAAACTTTTTAGATGGTGGAAATGGTCCCATGAAGTCTATACCCCAGATATCAAAAAACCTCACATACCTGAATGCTCTGTTGAGGCATCTCATCCCGTTTAGTGATGCTTCCTTGTCTTTGACAGATGTCACAAGCCTCTACCAAAGTCTGGGTCTCCTTGAAAATAGTAGGCCAGTAGAAACCTGCATGAAAAACTTTCTTACCAGTAACTGAAGGACCGTAATGACCTCCAGTTGGACCATAGTGACAAGCATCCAGAATCTCTCTAGTCTCAGCTCCAGCAACGCATCTCCTAACCATACCATCTGCACAAACACGAAACAAGTATGGACTATCCCAAAAAAGTACTTAGCATCCGATATGAGCTTCTTCTTTTGCTGGGACATGAAATCATTCGGTATCTCACCTGCATCCAAATAATTAGCCATATCTGCAAACCATGGAACTTCATCAGAATTAGAAATAATCATTAAAGATTCATTGGGAAAGTGATCATTGATCTCCCCCTCTCAAAGTTCCTCCCGGTTAGGGTCTTCCAATCGACTCAAATGGTCGGCTGCCAAGTTTTCAACCCCTTTCTTATCCTTAATTTCAATATCAAACTCTTGCAACAATAAAATCCAATGGATAAGCATAGGTTTAGCATCATGCTTCGAGAACAAGTACTTAAGGGCTGAATGGTCAGTGAAAACTATGGTCTTACTCAAAACCAAATATGATCTAAACTTATCAAACATAAAGACCACTACAAGCAACTCCTTCTCTGTAGTTGTGTAATTTTGCTGGGCGGGGTTCAAAGTTTTACTAGCAAAGTAAATCGGCTTAAAATGCTTATCAACCCTTTGCCCAAGCATAGCTCCCACGACATAATCACTTGCATTACACATCAACTCAAATGGCAAATCCCAATCTGGAGCTACCATGATAGGAGAATCAGTCAACTTGTCTTTTAATACCTGAAAAGCACTTAAACAAGTATCGTCAAACACAAAAGGGACGTCCTTCTCCAACAAGTGGGTCATAGGACGAGTAATCTTAGAAAAATCCTTGATAAATCAATGATGGAAACCTGAATGTCCAAGAAAACTTCTTACCCCTTTCACATTGGAAGGCGGGGGTAATTTGGCAATCACATCTATCTTAGCCCTATCAACCTCAATCCTGGCCTTTGACACTTTATGTCCCAACACATTGCCCTCAGTCACCATAAAATGGCACTTTTCCCAATTCAAAACGAGGTGTGCCCTCTCACACCGTTCCAACATCTTATCCAAGTTACTCAAGCAAGTATGAAAAGAATCGCAAAAAACCGAGAAATCAACCATGAAAACTTCCATTTAAGTTTCAAGCATGTCCTGGAAAATAGCAATCATGCACCTTTGGAAGGTGCCCGGGGCATTACACAAACCAAACGACATTCATCGATAAGCAAAAGTCCCAAATTGGCAGGTGAAAGTGGTTTTTTCTTGGTCCTTGGGATCAATGGGTATTTGAAAGTACCCGGAAAACCCATCCAAGAAACAAAAGTATTCATTACTAGCAAGACGTTCTAACATTTGATCAATGAAAGGAAGGGAAAGTGATCCTTACGGGTGGCATCATTAAGCTTACGGTAATCAATACAAACCCGCCAACCCGTAATAGACCTAGTGGCCAAAAGCTCCTTATTATCATTTTAAATAACTGTCATGCCCCCTTTCTTGGCCACACAGTGGACTGGACTCACTACAAAAAAGTACCTTTTAGTGGCACACATTTTTAGCGACACATTTTTATATGCCACTGTATGGTGGTTTTTAATGGCATATGTCGTATGTTACTAAAAGATATATGTATTTAGTGGCACTTATAGGTTTGTGTTAGTAATGTACATAGATATTAGTGGCTGAAAAAAATATATGTCATTATAGGTGATGAGAGTTTGTGTCGTTTAAACTTTTATTCCATTATATGTTAACTTTTTATTATTTCATATTTTCATAGTTCTAATTGTGCGCCACTAATGTCTTAAAATTTTCATGATTTGATAATAGGCAGGCCTCAAAATTTTCATTAATCGATCCACACGCGGGTAAATTTTTATGCATTCCCGCTCATCACTCTATCTTTCTAGAATAATCTTTTATTTTCTCAATTATCCTTCCACCTAACCTAACTCCTCTCCACACACCAGTTTTTACAAACCCTTACTTCCCTTTCCCCAGCAAAAATCGTCCTTCCTTCTTTGTTATTTGAACACCAAGGTGATTACTTTATTAACTTTTTTGTTTTCTTAGTTTTTTTTTCTTTTCTGCAATAGCCTTTATTAAATTTTGTTTTTCTTAAGTACAATGTCATACCTTCATTCAATTTTAGGGCTTTTTAATCAGAATCAATAACTAAGATTTATTTCATCCTATGATGTCTTTTGATTAATATTTGTATTGAATATAATTGATTAATCACCTTTTCAAAGTGAAAAATGGGCGTTGTTTTTTTCCCCATTTTCTTAAGTATCTACTATTTCATTTGTAAAATTAAGTTATATTTTTAAACTTTATGAAAAGAAAATAGACAGGTTGATGGGTTTATATAATTGGGTATATGGGTTGAATACTATATATTATTTGTAATGTCATTTCTTGTGATTGCTACTCTATATTGAAAGATCTCATGTTTTTTTTCACTTTCAATTTGAATTTATCTAACTACTTTTTTAAATACTCGTATTAGTTATTAATTTAGATTTTTATAGTTTGTAGTGTTCTATAACTTTACTTTTAATATAGTATTATATAACATTAGGTATGGTTTATGCAACCATACAACTTGTTCAACCTGAATTACTTGATTCATGTGCATTTGAAAAATGACGGTATGACATGTAGTAGCTTACATATTATGTCGTACTCTTGTAGATGTCTAAGTTTAATTATGGAAAAATGTATGATTGTTGTGCACTTGATCAGTTTTATTTCATACTTTCATGGTTTTCGTTGGGTCTGGCTCATAGCTTAGTATTCTTGTTGTGAAGGTTTAGCTTTTTTTAGGGAAATACATTTTCCTTTAATAAGCTATGTCGAAAGTCTCATCTTGGTAATTATGAATATCTTATCAGTTTGCTTTAAATTGGGTATGACTTTGTATTTCTCTTCTATTTGATTATGCATTCACATCACAATATCGAGTTAATATAAATCAACTATTACGTTGTTAACATGTCAGCTTTTCTTGTTAGGATAATTAAATATTATATTTGATAATGGATAAATCTTGGATGTATCTTAAACGAAGAACAAGTGAACCTTTTAAGAATGATTTGCAAAGTTTTTTGAATTTTGCATTTGATAGGTCAAGTGTCGAAGGAATGATATTATGTCCATGTTCACGTTGTGTAAACATGTTTCACTCTACAAGAAGTGTTGTGTTTGATCACCTATTATGTTGGGGTTTTCAAAAAGGGTACAATAGTTGGGTTTATCATGGAGAGGTCACAAGACCGTCATCATCAACTACAAACGATAATGAGACAGGGGCATGTTTGATCATGACATGCAAGGGTTGTTGAATGATATTAACCGTACAGTAGAAAATATCACTCAAGCAGTTGTTGGTGATGCTGAAAATGATATTTCTCATTTGAACAATGATGCGGAGCCGGATGCTTCCACCAGTGACTTTTCTGAACTTCTCAACGGTATTAACGAGAAGGTGTATCCAAACTCAAAGTATTACAAGTTATCTTGTTTGGTGCACTTGTTTCATTTGAAGTGTCTTAATGGTTGGAGTAACAAATCACTTTCTATGTTATTGGAGTTTTTGATAGACTTGTTACCCGAAGGAAATTTAATCCTCAAAACGACTCATCAAGTGAAAAGAATATTGAGACACTTGGGTTTATGTTATGAGAAAATAGATGCATGCCCTGATGGCTGCATGTTATTTTGGGAGGAGAAGAAGAAAGACGAGGTTTGTTCTTTTTGTGGAACTTCCAGATGGAAAGTTGTTGAAGAAACAGATGTTGAAATTACTGAAACTAAAAAGAAGGCATCAAACATTTTAAGATGGTCCCCGTTAAAGCCTCGTTTACAAAGATTGTTCGAGTCTTCTAAAACAGCTGACCTTATGAAGTGGCATCATGTAGATCGTGTTATAGATGGAAAGTTACGACATCCAACTGATGCATTATCATGGAAAAATTTTGATCAGAAGTTTCCTGATTTTGCTAGTGATCCACGAAACATTCGGTTAGCTTTGGCTAGCGATGGGTTCAATCCGTTCAAGACAATGAATGTGGCATATAGTATTTGGCCCGTTTTCTTGGTTCCATATAACTTACCACCATGGTTAGTTATGAAACAACCAAACTTTATTCTGTCACTAATTATTCCTGGTCCGAGAAGCCCCGGCAACAAGATAGATGTTTACATGCAACCATTGGTTAAAGAACTACAAGAGTTATGGGAGGTTGGAGTTCGAACATATGATGCCTCAACAAAACAACACTTCCAGTTGAAGGCTGCTGTTCTTTCAACAATTTCTGACTTTCTTGGTTACGGCATTCTTTATGGGTGGAGCACGAAAGGAAAACTTGCATGCCCCTCATGTGGTTTTGATACTGATTCTGAATGGTTACAACATGGGAAAAAATGGTGCTACATGTGTCATCGAAGATGGCTACCATCTGACCATCCATGGCGTAAAGACACTCAATCCTTTCTTGGCGGTGAGGAATCAAGAGATGCTCCTGTTCGTCCTTCAGGTGAGGAGGTCTTGAGGCAATTGGTTCGTTATGACTACCTCAAAGAAAATGATGGTGACCGTTGGAAAAAGTAAAGTATTTTTTTTACGTTGCCTTATTGGGAACATTTGCTACTGCGTCACAACCTAGACGTTATGCATATCGAAAAGAATGTGTGTGACAACATTATAGGCACTTTGCTGGGACAAAAATGGAAGTCAAAAGATAACTATAAGGCAAGACTTGACCTTCACCGATTGGGCATAAGAAAAGAACTACATCCAAAAAAACGTCCACGGAGCAACACCATTTTCTTGCCAAAGGCATGTTACCAGATGACCTGAGTTGAGAAGGAAATGTTCTTAAAAACTCTTAAGTCCATCAAACACCCTGATGAATATTCTTCCAACATTTCTCGTTGTGTGCATCTAAAAAAGAAAAAACTCATTGGGCTAAAAAGTTATGATTGTCATACGTTAATGTAAGTGTATTTGCCTATTGCGCTTCGGGGAACTTTACCTGATCAAGTCAGCTCTGCTATACTTGACCTCTGCAATTTTTTTGAATAATCTGCTACAAAGATTTAACTCAAGATGACCTTAATTTTCTTGAGTCTCATATTGCTCTCACATTATGCAAATTGGAGAAACTATTTCCTCCATTTTTCACTGTCATGGTACACCTGGTAATCCATTTAGTTGAAGAGATAAGGCTTGGAGGTCCTGTTGCTTTCCGTTGGATGTACCCCATTGAAAGGTAAATTTAATTTTTCACTTTTTTGTTTTTATAATATTAATACTTATATTAATCTGGAAATTTAATATGGCAGGGACCTCCTAACACTTAAGTCCTACGTACATAATAGAGCTTATCCAGAAGGATTAATTGCAGAAGGTTATTTAGCCCAAGAAAGTTTGACATTTTGCTCTAGATATCTCTCAAAAGTGGAAACAATCTTCAGTAGACCAATCAGAAATGATGACGAGGGTAATCAAAATGATATTGAAGAAACTAACCTACTTTGCCCTGGTCGACCATTGGGTAGGATACATTATTCTGAGTATTCATCTCGTAAAAAAATTAAATACTCGAATTCTGAACTTGATGCCAATCACTTGCACAAGCACATCGTTATGTGCTATTTAATGTTGACTCGGTCACTCGTTTTCGAGAGTAAGATATAGTTTTATTATTTACATTTTTAGGTAACATAAGCTTTTAGCTACACCTCAATAATAAAAATGAGTTTTTTCATTTGCAGGGAGCATAAAAGAATAGTCAAGGGTCAACATCGGCGGTTACCAATGTACGAAATTGATAAGATTCATAGTCAATAATTTAGTGAATGGTTTAAGAATCGGGTAATTTACAATCTGCTAGTTTTTTTATTTTAATTAAAATACAAGTTCTGACTTTTCTAACTAACTATATCGTAGGTCGCATTAATGGAAGAGCAAAATGATCAAAGAATTATAGAAGAAATAAAGTGGCTTGCTCGTGGTCCATTTGAGAGTGTGCAACACTACTTGGGGTATTTGGTCAAGGGTTACTGGTTTCACACAAAAGACCGTGAGAAAGAGCGAAAAACTCAAAATAGTGGTGTTGTTGTTTCTGTGACGGGCTAAGTTATGCTAGCAGCTGAGATAGAAGGCCCGTTGAAGGTGTAATTAACTACTATGGAAAGCTCACAGATATAATTGAGTTAAACTACTCTAGTAAAATACGGGTAGTTGTATTTAGATGTGATTGGGTTGATATTAATAGGGGATGCAAGAAAGATGATTTTGGTGCAACATTGGTGAACTTCTCATATCTAACGCATACGGGTGATAATTTACTCGATGATCCGTTTGTTTTTGCATCACAAGTTGATAAGGTCTTTTATGGTAATGATCCAAAGAACAAAGATTGGTCTATTGTAAGACATATAAAGCTCAGAGACTTATTTGATATGGAAAGTTCTGATGCTCAGCTAGTTGAAAATTCAAATGATCCTGTGACTAGTTTGTATCGAGTCGGGGAGGAGGGGGATGATGTAACACCAGATATGAAAATCGATAGCATAAATGATAAAGAAATTGAAACCGAGTGATGGAATTTTGAATATGCATAATAATTGTTAAAAACCTATCTGCTTGTCATGTTTTTTTACTGTTATTTTAACATGGAATATGTTTAGTAGTTGTTACACATTCTTTTTATATATGTGTGCGTGTGTGTGTGTGGGGGGGGGGGTATATGTATATATGTATTGTAGCAAATTGGGGGAGACGATTTAACATCCTACGTATTTTGTGATTATATTATAGGATGGCTAAGCGCAAGAGACTTTGCATGGTCTCCATTGAAACAAAAGGTGATGAGCATACTGATGAAGCATTAGACGATTCAAATGGACATTCTTCTCAACCAGAACTCCCAAATGATGGGCAAATGTCTGAGAATCATCCTGAGGAAACAAATGGACATTCTTCTCAATTAGAACTCCCAAATGATGGGCAAAAGTCTGAGAATCATCCTAAGGAAACAAATGGACATTCTTCTCAACTAGAACTCCCAAATGATGGGCAAATATCTGAGAATCATCCTGAAGTAGAAGGTATATTCTACTTTGGCATACTTTTAAGTTGTACTCCTATTTTCTTAAATTAATATTGTTTTATTATTATTTGACTTCAAAAACTTGCATATATTTTCTTACTGTAGGTTTACAAAAGAAGCCTCGAGGTCCTACTAAGAAAAAAGAGTTGTGGGACATGGAAAAAAATAAGAAAATCAAAGTGACTTTTAATAGGTATGGGAAACCAATTGGAGAAGAAGGAAATGAACTCACACAATTCTTAGGATCCATTGTTATAAGGTCTGCAAATGTTGATTTAAACTGTTGTGATTGGCGAAAGGTTTCCATGAACAAGAAGGAAGACATGTATTCTATAGTAAAGGTATTCTTAATTTTAGAATGCAAATTATGTAAAGGTTGTAAATTTCAACTATTGTTATATATTTGTTAACATGTACAAGTTTTACTCGTAGGAAAATTTTGTTTTTGCACCAAGGGAGACACATGCTATCAAAAAATGGATTCTGTGTAGCATGGGGAAAAAATTGAATACTTGGAGAAACTTAGTAAAATCACGAAATTATGATTCAAGTCTTTTTGTTGATCAGATTGTGGCAAGACAAACTGATAAAAGGGTGAATCTAGAACAGTTTATGGACTTGGTGACCCAATGGATGGATCCAAAATATCAGGTATCGACATTAGCCATTGATCTCTTGACTACTAATGAGTCTTTAGTATCAACTATATATTACTCTTGTTATCTGTTTATAGGAAATCTGTGAAAAAAAACGAGATAGTCGTGAAAAATGGAAGAGCCCCATGTCATTGGGACAAAATCATTTGCTAGACTGGCTCACGGGGAGGTAAATTATAAACTGTCTATTTGGAAATTCAACTGTAGTGGTATCTACGAGTTTAGTTGTTAAAGTAAAAACTCAAAGTTAACAATAGATTAATTATTTTATACAGGCTATGAAAAAAAACGGCAAGGAACTAACACGGGGAGAAATATACGACAAACGCCGCACACGTAAAAATGGAAATATTGTTAATGAGAAAGCTGCTCGAGTTGTGATAAGGTGTTTTGTGGACATTAAAACTTTAGATTATTAATTGTATTTATACATGTTAATGGTACATATATTATTGATATATAGGCAGCCCTACATGCTGTTGCGACTGACTCTACCAACACACATACCTTAGATGGTGATTGGATAAATATGATTTATCTAAGGTCAAGGGTCCAGAGAAAAGAGGCTATGTTCGGTGCATAGGAAAGATGCCCTCTGTCAAGGATAATGGTACCTCATCATCTGCAGATCCAACAACTCTTGAACAACGATTGGCTCAAACAGAAGGTCTTGTAGGTACTCTTGTGAACATCATTAGGGAACACATACCTGGTGCCAACTTAACTAGCATCCTTAGAAATATGAATATGGAGGTATTATCATATGCATATTTTATTCCATTTGGTGATAATATACTTGTAGCTCTCGTTTGATATATCTTATGGTGTTTCAGATTTCTGATAATTATTCTATGGACCGAAACAACTTGACAAATGGAAACGAAAGATCTTCAGCTGGAAGTGGAATCAATAATAACTTTACCCTTTAAAAGAGTTCATAGCTAGTTAAAGTTCTTTTTCTTAATTTTCTACTTAGGTACACTTACATTTACATACCGACATTCTCTCTATCATGCCATACGTTTCATAATCTATATCTGAGTGCTGTTACATATGAAAAAATAGCTAGACTTATGTATGTTGATTTATTTAGTCCTTATTTATATTAGAATGTAATTTCTAGCATTTCTTCATATGTCATATGGATATATCTTAGAGTGTAATTTCTAGCATTTCTTCATATGTCATAGATTGTTTGTTGTCATGAGAGATTGAGCTAGAAGAGTCTGCTACATTGGATAGGGGGCAGTTAGTTCCAAAGTTTTTGATGTCTGCTACATTGGATGAAGTCTACTAAGTTAGGTTGTTTGACTTATGACTATTTTGAGTTCTTCTTGAATATTAATGACAAAAATTTGTCCAATGATACTTGCAGATGTAATTATATTAACGGAATGGTTCTTTTCATTTTGTGATGTTCAGGCAATCTTGATTATTGATATATATGTGATTCTTTTTTATGGCAAGAGTATTCTGCATTAAAACTATTGCCAAAAAAGTCCAGTGACACAAATTAGTGCCAGAAATTACGTGTAATGACATAAAGTTGGGTGTCACAAAACTTGTAAAGGCTATAGCGATACAATGAGATACTGACACTAAAAGCCGTTAAGGTTAAAGTGACACAACTTAAAACTGTCACTAATAGTTTTTAAGCCAATAGTGGCATAAAAAAAATGTCACTAAAAACCGTAACTCTTATAATGACACACAAAAAAGTGCCACTAAAACCATAAGACCTATAGTGACACACCAAAAAAGTGCCACTAAAACCCTTTAGTGGCACCGTCTTTAATGACACTTTTTTTTTCTGCCACCCATTACCCAAGGTGTCTTTAGTGACACCTCTTCGATATTTAGTGACAGTTTTTGTGTGTCACTGAAAGGTATTTTTTTTTGTAGTGACTTACCTATGAACTATCGGCAACAGGAAAGATGATCCCTGCATCTAACAACTTAATCACCTCTTTCTTAACAACTTCTTTCATGTTCAGATTCAGCCGCCTTTGTCTCTGGACAACGAGCTTAACATCATCAAGAAAATCTATCTTATGCTGGCAAAAATCAGGACTAATACCTGGAATATCCGTGGTCTTCCAAGCAAAAGCCCGCTTATGGGCTCTAAGTACAGACAAAAGACAATCTTTCTCATCACTCGAGAGTGAGGACGAGATAACCACGGGTAAAGAAGATTCACCTAAGAGATATGCATACTCTAAATGGGTCGAAAGTGGCTTAAGCTCCAAGTCAGTAGGTGGTACATTAACAGCATTAGGTACCCTCAAACTTCCATCAACAACCACCTCCTCAAAAGTTTCATCCTCGGGGGGTGTCTCATCTGAGCTAAGCGCCATGACCTCTGCAAACAAATCTTCATTGGAAATATCTCCAGATCCTAAATCAGCGATCTCGCCCTCTCCAATATCTGTCTCCATGAGTTCCAGAAATTCTCTGTCTAAATTATCATCAACAACATCAATCCTGAAACAAGTCTTATCAGTAGAATAAGAATGCTTAATAGAACTCTCAACATTAAACACAATCCTATCATTACCCACACCCAAAGAAATTTCCTTGTCTTTCACACGGATGATAGCATCCGCGGTATTAAGGAATGGTCGTCCAAGAATAAGGAGTACCTTCGTATCTTCCTCCATCTCGAGGATAACAAAGTCAACAAGAAAAACAATATGGCCTACCCGGACAGTCATGTTTTCAGCAATCCCAATGGGATACTAAAAAGAATGGTCAGCTAGTCTAATACTCATGCAAGTAGGTCTAAGGACTCCCAAAGCCAACTTGGTCCAAACCGAGTAAGGCATCAAATTAATGCTAGCTCCTAAATCAGCTATTGCCTTACAAGTAAGAGTTCTAATATAACAAGTAATAAGGAAACTCCCTGCATCTTCAAGCTTGGGTGGAATGCGGTTCTGCAAGATAGCAGAACACTCGGCATTAAGAAAAGTAGCTTTCACCTCATCCAATTTCCCTTTGTCAGTCACAAGCTCCTTAATGAACTTGGAATAATTCGGCATCCCGTGAATAAGATCAACTAAAGGAACATTAATGTGAACATTCTTGAACATGTCCACAAACTTGTCATACTGCTCCTTCAACTTTACTTTCCTAAACCTCTGTGGAAATGGTATCTTTGGCTTGTATGGTTTAACCTCAGGATCCACAGCCTGTTTTGGAGGAGTGACCGGAGTTTTCACAGTCGGATTGTCCTCCATCTCTATCTTTTCATCAACATCAGCATCATCAAATACATCATTGCTCCCCTTATCCTGCACATCTGAAACAATAACATTAGGCATAGGAGGAGGGTCATAAGATCTACCTGTACGAGTGGTAATGGCCTTGGCTTGCTCTTGGTGAGCTGGAGGTGGAGTGTACTTCTGGCCCGTATTAGGTCCCTGATTCTGCCCCTGACTAAATTGAGGCCTCGGATTCTGTTGAGTGTTACTAGGTAAAGTACCATGAGGCCTAGTCAAAGCAGCCATCCTACTCTCGAGATCTGTAAAATTAACACACTGATTCTTCATATTAATTTCGACTTTCCCATCTATTCTATCCAACATCTCACTCAAAGCCTTGGTGTCATGCCTGATCATTTGAATGCTATTGTTTGTCTCAACTTGATTACTAACCAACTGCTTCTACATCTCCCTCAACTCGACATTAGGATCGGTATTAGAAAAAGAAGAAGAACCTGATCCTTGGCCTTGCTGAGTCTGCTGTTGAGGTTGATTCTGATAACTGTCTCTTTGGCGCCTGTTACCTGAAAAACGAGTATTATTAGTCTGAAAAGAAGAGTTATAAGAAGGATTACCTGAAGATCGGTTTTGGAAACCAGTGTTGCGATGGAAGCTCCCTTGGGGTTGATTCTGAACATAGTTCACATCTTCGGGTGCCGGATTTGGACACTCATCAGAATAGTGCGTATCACCACAATGGTCACACCCATCTGCTAAGACCTTAACATCCCTCTCAAGTGCTCCAAACCTAGCCTCTTGAGCAGTGAATCCCTTATCCATTCGCGCAGAGAGCGCCTGAATCTCTCCAATAACCCCTGAGTCATCGCTAACTTCAGCCCTTGCAACTCTCCCTTCTCTTGTACCTTTCTTCATCTTCCTTTCATTATTTAAGAACCTTTCATCATCCATAGTTGAGTTATCCTTTGCCATACCTTCTAAGATCCGATAGCCTTCATTAGGTGTAATGTTATTCAAACTACCCCCAAATGCATAACCTAACTCTCGTTTAGACTTCTTATCTAACCCATCAAAGAAAAGCTCCACATATTGTTCTCTAGTCAAATTGTGGCCTGGACAATTTCTCAACATTTTCTTGAAAAGAACCCAAGTATCCACTACATCTTCTCCATCATCTTGTTCGAAAGACCTTATCATATTTTCCAACCTTCTTTGAGTTCTAACTGAATAAAACTCACCAATGAAAGCCTCCTTTAGTTGGTCCCAAGTAGTAATTGAATTCTCTGGAAGATCATTGAACCAATCAAGTGCATCTCCAACTATCGAAATGGGAAATGTCTCAAGCTTCACGGCATTCATTTGATTTTGACCATATTGGTAAAGCCGAGCCAACTTTTCAAACCTATCCAAGTGTTGGTAAGGATCCTATTTCCTTTTTCCATCAAATTGTTGCTCTTCTATGCTCTTGAGATGATTCCCTTTCAAATTGAAAGTATGATCAATAGCCGGAGGTCTAATGGTGGAGCCACGGGTGGTAGGAATAGTTCGTGTCCTCTTGCCATAGCGAGTGTCATTTGGATCCCTTGGTTGTTCCTCAGCCATTTCCTCTTGCTTAACGTCTAAATTGAAGAGTTCGTCACAATAAAACCCTTCCTCGTCTGAATCAAGCGTGGGTTTATCTATAGGTGAAAATGGTGTTGGTATTGGTGTTGTCGATTCAGTAAAGTTAAACTGGCGTCCTCTTGGCCTTCTTGGAGTAGACAATGGACTATGCAAGGGTAGACCTGAAGAACACAAGTTCATCAACTAAGAAATATGCCCGCAAAAACAACTAACACAAACACGTCAAATGCACAAGTGGTAAGAAAAGAAAACTATACTAATAAAACGAGTAACTTCCTCACGCATGAGAAAGGATCAAACCACAAAATTAACAACTAAATCAGCACACAATCCCCGGCAGCGGCGCCAAAAACTTGATGTGCAAAATCGAGTTTTAAATTTATAAACACGTATTACCCTAAACTGACTACTACACACTCTTGTGCTATGGACCCGTTCGTATATAGTTTAGCTACAAGGTAAGTCCGAGGTCGTTCACAGGGATTGGTTTCGAAGTAATTGTTGCAAAAGTAGTTTTAGAAATAGGATGGGACCGTAGCTGAACTGCTACCTCACTTTGACAGATTGTAATTAAGGAAATTAAAGTGACAAAATGATTGAAAGTGCAGAAATTTCGACTCCACTTGACTTCAGCTATGATTTCGCATGTTTAAGGTCAAATTCTTTAGAGTTGACAAGATAATCGTGCAAGGATAAAAATGCTCACGTGGTACCACCGACTGCTCGCAAATCACCTAACACCTAAATTGCTAGTTTAATTACCCAAGCCGGTACCACCAATGCCTAGAAAATTTCCCCAACAATTAGTTTGCCTGATTATCCAATTATCAATTATGCCTATGTGAATAAAAACGTGGTACCACCACCCGTTTTAAAACACGTTTACCGATTAATTCCTATTATAAATTTTACATTCACCGTCATACCATGAACCATGAACCGGTGACAATCGATCATGGACAATCAAATTGAAACGATAAACACTTTCTCCTAGTACCACTAACGATGAACATATAAACCATCAACATCAAAGAAATAAGTCAAAAGGAATTAATTGATAAAGATTACGGCATAACGATAATTGAATCAACTTTTGAATTAAAATATTGCAATCATATCATTCGTCAAGTTTCGTCAAAGTGGATGATTAAAATTTTTGCCACTCATGCTAAATTGAAAGTAAATAGCAAAATAGAAGTGGAACATATTGTACCAGTAAGTTTTTGAATAAGAATTGCTAGACAGAAAAGTAGATACGATCTACATGGGTGTTCTTGAATCTTCAATGAATCCAATGATGAAATTCAGATAATCCTCGAAGAAATTCGTATAGAACAACTCCTAGAAAGAAATCTTGATGCCTGAAAATCAGTTATTTGGCTTCTATTTATACCCTTCACAAATCTGATGCAAAAGAAGCTGAAAAGTTGCAGTTCTCATGTACTCACTGCGGCGCAGTGAGCCATGCATACCCTCACTGCGGCGCGATGAGTATCCACATCAATTTGGTTTGGTTTTCAGGTGACTGCGGTGCAGTGGGGCGAGCACATGCCCACTGCGGCGCAATGGATTTCCTCAAACATCATTGAAATCTTCGATCCTTCTTCATTCACAGCTCTCGAAGACTCGATTCAACATCTTGGCCAAAAGTCGTCAGAAAATGCACCAAATGGACGCGCAACCTGCTAAGAACCTGAAAGCACAATCAAATACCATAAACGTGCCAAATGCATACAAAAATGACTAAAAACAAGTACGAAATAGGCCAATAATGATGTGGGCGATCTATATAAATTGGTCACATCATTACATCACGCGGTCGACCATCCATTTCTTGCATGCAAATCGAGAAGCCAACGGTTGGATTTTGAATTTTTGGAGCCATTTTTTTTTCACCTTTCCTATATACCCATATTTACACACACCTCTTTAATATTAAAAATTTTACCTTCAAATACAAATCTCATTTTAACATAATCTACCTTCTTCATGGCTAACAATCCGATTAATCTTCGTATTGTTAAAGTGGCGATCCAAGTCCACCTGAATTACGACTCCAGACACCGCACTGGAGTAAACAACGTCATTTAAGGCGTTTCTGAAAATAAAGCGGCTTACCAAGCCGAAATCAACCGACTTGAAGCTCCCAATCGGTGTGTACCGCCGCCGAAAATGAGTATGTGGTGTATATTCGACAGAAGATCGGTTGGCTGGATGTTATTTTCCAGCTTACCACCGCCTACGACTTTGACAGCCACGCTAGATCACGGTGAGTTCTGGCAAGGCAGTGTCGGTGGTGGTCGGTATGTGGGTTACTATACTGACCAAGAGCAGGAGTATCTATGTCCTCCACCCGGCGACTTTGCCGGGTCACCTGAACCATACCGCTACATTTATCGTAACAACGGCGATAGTATTGTGGACTCAGACTATTCCAAGTGTTAGTATTTATGTATTTTAATATTATTATGTTAGTTATGTTTTTATTTATTATGTAATGTTTTCGTAATGTTTTTTTAAGTATTATGTATGTTTTATTTTTATTTATTATGTAATGTTTGTAATTAATGAAAATTTAATGTTTAAATAAAATTTAAATTGTAGTGAGTGGTAAAGTGAGTGGTCGGATGCCAATAAAATTTGAATGAGTGGTGAAGTTAAGGTGACATATGATTAGTTAGAAATAAATGATAGAAAAATAAAGTACACCAAGTATCAAATAAAATTAGATAATGGGATTTACTATATTATTAAAACATTTACACTGTAGAATTCATATTTTTTCTTTCATAGTTCCACCAAGCAAGCATATAGAATAAGCCTTACTTGCCTAGCTACTTGGTATGTGAAAAATAGATGGTTATTGTTAGGATATTTTTTTCCCATTACACTACTACAACCACTTCAAACAATTAATATCAAATTATGTCAAAAAGATATATAATCGAAAGAGGTGAAATATAAACATTTATATTTAATTATATATAAAAAAAATAAAAAGACTTTTCTCAGCTCTTATCTCATTACATATTAAGACACTTATTCCGTAGTCTTTTTTTTTTTTTTTTTTTTTAACTTTTCCTCGAAGAACAAGTCTTCATGGTTTACTATCCTTTTCTAGAACTACTTTTGTCGTACTTGAGGCTACTCTTGAACTTTGTAATTGATCATTTTATAAGTTGACGAAGAAAGTATACACTTAATTCAATTGAAAGCATGAATGGTGAGATACTCTTATGCATTAAAAGACTTAAACGGGATTAATTAATTATTATCATGGTTTGTTTGGGTTTCATTTTCAGACTATTATTGTGTGGACACTTGCATGGTTTAGTCAATGATAGATAGAAAATTAGTAAAGAATTATCCCACGAGTTTAAGGAGGGGCTGCGAAAAAGACAACTATACTACTACTATTTTTTCTATTCATTTAAGTTATGTGAATTATTCGTAAATAGTGAAGGTTTAGAATATAGTATCTTGATTTAATTTGGGTAACGAACTCACAATGAGCAGATCCCTTATTTAAACCCATAATAAAATACAACTTTATTAAAAATAAGATCTTATCTATGGAGTTTTATCCCAAACTAGTATAATAGAAAAACTTATTTACTAAACTAGTACACTTTTAAAAATATTTACCATCTTAGTTGAAACCTATAATTAAACAATACATCTATTAAATATGAATAATAAAAAGGATTTGTTCTTCTACTCACACCCATTTTTTTCAATTCATAACAAATGGGTATAATTACAATACAAATAACCAAATTACCAAAAAAAAAAACACTAGAAAAAAATAAATTTAATACTATATATCATAGGCAACCATAATACGAGTTTGTAGAATAGTTACCATACTTCCCCTCATGTACCTGTATTTGAGTTGTAAGTTATAATCATCATCACCAAAATTTTCTTAACCATATACATATAGTATGACAGGTGATTTGACGAGGTACACAAATGACCATAGCATTGATCTTGCAACAACATCATAGCGTATATTGACCATGAGCCAATGGACATAGTACTAAATATCAAAAGACAAATAAACATCATTTAAATTGTGAAAACATCTAAAACTCATTAAGGCATTAAATATTCATCTTTTTAGGCTTAGAATTACATGTTGCTCGATTGTGACCGTGTTCTTTACGAATACCACAATGGGTAGACTTTTTTCTTCATTTTGAGTGATGTGAAAGATTGCATTCAATTGATTCATAACGCCAACCGTAAATGAAAATAAAAATTTACAGTAAAAAGGGGGGAAAAAATGGCAAACACAAGTTTAATATATATTTTGTTATAAATGTGTTGTGTACGTACGTGAATGAAACAAAAAGAATTGAAAGTCACTATCATAATTAGTTTTCATATGTTGTAAGTAATAAAAAAGCAAGATAAATTTACAAATTGCTATGTGCATTACGAGTAATTATAGGTAGATTATATTAGTTTTTGTCATTACAAGCAAAGAAAATTGCCAAGATAAAGATGAATATGACAAAGGTTTTTTTTAAAGCTGTGAACATGTAATTAGGATTTTATTGTATGAAAATTCAAATCTAATAAATAATTAGATGTTTAATTAAGTTAAGTCTTAACTAGAATGGTAAATATTTTTAAAAGTATACTAGTTGATAAATAAATTTTCTAATTATACTAGTTTGGAAAAAAACTCCTCATCTATGAATAAGCAATAGAAGTAACTTTTTAATTTATATAAATTTTTCAGGCTCGTCCAATGGATAGTCTCAACATATATATATATATATATCAAAAATAAATATCAAAATAATAAATAACAAAACAGGTGAAGAATAACAAAATATGAACAAAACAAATTTTCAAAAGAACAAACCCTTTTGTAGTAGAAGAAGACATAATCAAACTACAATGGACAAAAAAACTAAACTAAAAGAGATAAAATAACAATTTACTATCAAATAATAAACAAACATGAAGAATTTATCAAAAATAAAATTAAATTAATATAAAAAACTATGTTTTTGTTGAGTAATTTATTAAATTTGATTTATTTATTAAAAATAGGAAGGAGAATAATAATATGAGTGAGAATTATTAATAAAAACTCAGGTTGTGTATATAATAATTTAAAAAAATTTGCTTTGATAGAAAATGATTTATGATAGAGTTTTAAATATAATATCTATTTAATAAGTATAATAAGAATTAAAAAAATCAAGAAAAAAAGGAGAGAACTATAGAGTAATTTAAGAGAGAGTTTTAGACAAAAAAAAAAGGTTTTACGGATGTCAAGTGTACCTATAACCAGCTCTTTAAGTTATAAAATAGATAAGTTAAAATATTACATTTAATTTTACTTATAAGTCAGAAAAGCCCTTTCTTTTTAGTTAAACAAGTTTTCGCCTTTATTGAGGCTTACTAATTTTGTCTCTAACTTTTTTTCCTTGTTTCTTTAGGATTGTTTTGTTTGTTCTTTTAAACAAAATTTGCCCTGTTTAATGTACGTAAGACATAATATAGTTTATGTATATTTTCTATCATTATGAATTCGCTTCCTATATTTAATTATGTAAGTTGTTGATATATATTTTTTTATCAATACGTTAATATTACGAGAGGGGCGCAATGCGGCGGTAAAGCAGCAAGATGAGTTATGGTGGCATTAATGCTGTGTTCACTAGTTTTAATTTAAAAGAAAAGAAATGAATAGAAGAGATTAGAATGGGAGAGAAGAGATCTTTTCAAATCATCCTATATTTGGGAAGAAAATTTTCGGAACAAATTCAACTAAAAAATTCATCTATATCATTTCATTTCCTTTCTTTTCCTTCTGTATCATCTCGAACTTTTCGTGTTTGACTATTTGACCTTCCGTTAATTAACGTTAGGTTCGTTAAGTAAATGTGCCTTATATGTGATTATATGATTAAATGCTTATGAAATTAATATGAACATGTAAATGTGATGTTTAATGAAAGTAATCAAAGTGACGTTAAGTAATCAAGTGCTTGTTAGATCGTTAATACTCCCGGTAGAAAGATAAGCTAAGAAAGTCAAATTTATAAGTTGAGGGGTCCTAATTGTAACGTATAGGGCTGATGGCCATGGGTTAAGTAGCAATTAGGCAGCCCAAATTGTCACATAACTTCTATGTCGTGTGTGTGAAGAGCCCCTAGCCGATTTCCCTGCCTCTCCAAGCAAGTTCCCTCTAAGATTTCATTGTTTCGTGTCGTATTGATCAAGTTTTGTTAGGATCTTGAATCCCCTAAGTCATCTACAGGTAATATAGGTAATATTCTCTTTGAAATCTGATCTTATGAGTCATAGATGAGTATTCAATCTAGGCCATGGGTTGGGTTGGGCTAATTGATTAAACGGTTAACGATTTCATGTTATTCGGGTGATTCAATGATTGATTCATGTTGTAAAGGATTAAAGGATTGATTGATGGATTTAAGTTGTTAAAAGTGTTGTCAAAAAGGTTAATTTTATGTCTCCAGGTCGAATTAATGGTTGGTGTTAGCATGAGATAAGATTGAAGGGTTAAAAAGTTGGGTTTTTGGTCGAACAGCACTTTGTGCGGCGCACAAATGCATGTTTTGAAAATTGGATTTCTGGTGAGACCCCGTTATGCGGCGCACAGAAATTCAGTGCGACACACAGATGGTTTGTTCAGAAAATCGATAAGTTTCTGTGACAAAATTCGTTAACTTGTGTGGTGCATGATGTGTATTTTCTAGTCTTAAATTTATAACCACGAAATACCTAGCTATTGACTACTACACACTTGCAGGCAGTGGACCCGTTCGTATGCAATATAGTTGATTTGGTAAATCGAGGTCGAACACAAGGACTTATTAAGCAATTGTTAACAATAAAATGATTCAAATTAAAAGGGGGTTTTGTGGCCGAATTGCCATGTTGCAAGTAGTTAGTAGAAAAGGTTAGTAATCCCGTAAGATTAATCGGAAAGAGAATTTTGCTGTTGAATCTTAGCAATAGTTTTAAAGGAACACCTACTTGGAGCAGCTCACATGCCAATCATCGGGTCTAAACATTACTTGCATTTGTTGAACGATTGAAAAGATAGACAAGACAAAATTCCGTTATACTTGACACTTTAATTGCTCTAAATATAGTTATCGCTTCCGCGTTTAATTTCTACTCAAAACAATTAAGCATTAAGAACCTGAGTTAATTTTATGATTTAACCTTTAAAAGCTTTCTTCCGAACTGCTTATTTACCTAATTAGATTCCTCTATCATAAGTGTTTACACTTTCAAAGTCAATTTAATTGTTTGAAATCTTTATCATTAGTTTATTCCGAACTCCAACGACTTTAAGTTAATTATAGACCGATTAACATTTTCATAAACTAATTGACAATGACATTTTATTCCGAACTTCTAATTACAATTATCAATAAATAAATATAAAAGATAAAAACAATATTTAAACTCGGATTAATATGGATCTTCGATTAAACATTAATACCTTGTACAATACTTGCAAGCAACATTAAATCGACCCTATGACATGCTTACTACCCAAGCGGGTGCAAGAGATTTAGCTACTCATATTAAAAAGACAAGAACAAACAAATAGAGAAGATATCATATTATACCAAATGATTGAAGATAATCCGGTAGCAATGATGATTATAATCCGAAGCTGAAAAGATGTAAAACCCTAACAACTCGTTTGCTCCAATGTGTTATTAACTATGAGAAACCTAAGAAAAATTATGCCAAAATTCGACACTTAATGCAGAACCCTAGTTGAATATATACAAAATCCGCGTGTAATGACCGTTAGTTGACTAACTCTCGTTACGTTTGTACTACGCGTGTAACCCCCGTTACTCAAGTAACGGCCGTTACCTTCCTTTAAAATTCTAACTGCCGTTATGGTCATAACTCCAAGTTACAGGCGAAATTGGAAAATCTCCTTGTAACGGGTGTGACATCAGAAACGGGAGTTACTTGCTCTAGGCTCCGTTTTTTTTTGTCTTTCACTTGATTTCGACCGAACCTTTCTCCCGTTTCTTCCATAAATCATCTAAAACAACCAATTCCTTCGTATAATCGTTTTCCAACCGGAAAACACTTAACAATACCTCAAAGCATCGAAAGTTGGATATAAAACTATAAAAACAATGAATAATTGGTCCTAAAGTCATGTGGGAAATGGTATAAAATATGACACATCAAATCCCCCCATACTTAAGCTTTGCTTGTCCTCAAGCAAATCCAAGCTGAAAAAACATAAAATAACTTGGCAAATCATGGAACCACATATCAGTAATAAAAAAGAAGCTCAACCATAATAAAAAAAATTAGAATAAATGGTTAGGCAGTTTTAATATTAAATGAAAACTAGAATGTTTGACAATATTTGACCAATACACAAGCCTTAATAACACGACTAAGCACAAATGAAACGAATAAGTGATATCTCGCATATCCTACTCCAACTAACTTACTCTTGGGGTTGAATATTTGAATAATCACTCAATGCCAAGTCGTGATGCATAATCTTTTAACCATAGGCTTGTACTAGGTTCGTTCCTTCATCGCCAAGGCGCTAGCGCCCTATAACATCTATCAGAAGAGGACTTTAAGTGTTGTAACATTTCTGAGGCTTAACAGGGTATTTAAATGGGTATGGAAATTTGGGTAAACAAATAGTGTTAACAAAGAACTAACACAACATTAAACAAAGTTTTCACATATAATCTAGTCTATAAAAAACCCATGTCATTAGTTACCAACGGTCCAAATCCCAAGAAATATCCCCCAATAGCACGATCCAAAAACCAACAGCATTAAACGAACCTGCCAACTTAAACATAATAACCAAATAAATCAATTCAAGAATACTTAGTTGGTTATAACGATGTACCAACTTAACTCAATAACTCATAAAAACAATGAAGCTTTTGTTGGTGTTTATGATTAACCAACTTACAAAATGATTTGACAAAAAGGAGAAATACTAACTGACAGCCCAAGCTCATTTTTTGATTTTTTCTATTTTTTCTTTTATCTGTTTTTCAATCTTTCATTCTTTTTATTCATTTTTTTGTAAGCTACTTTTACTCTGACTAATTTGTATTCTCTTAAATTATGTAGAAACAGTGACAAATCATTTGACAAAAACGCTAAGATGAACAATCCAGACTTAATCCAAAATTATGACGAAATCAAATTACCCCCATAAGATGAGAATATCCCAATCCGACATAACAAAACCAAACCCAAACCATCCACTAGCATAGGCAACCAATGACCCACCAGGACATCGACTATCGGCATGGCGAGGGAAAGGTGAATATTTAGGGTGGATTTAATAACAAAGAACAGGCTAGTGACAACATGTTTTCTATTGTTTCTTGCACTAAAAATGAGTGCAACATAAGGGTTTTAAACGAGTGGTTCACTAACCAGTGTAGTTAGCTACTAAGCACATTACAAAACATGCACATATAACAAATTTGCCTCTTCATCATCTAGAAAAAACACGAAACGATCAACCAGGACAAGTTCTATAATCAACACAATCACCGGCACACTCATAGCAAATGAAATAATTCGGAAATGGAAAAACCAACCTCAAACTTGCATGTCATAGTTCAAAGCTCTAAAAGAACCCCTTACTCCTGGATAAATCCAAAAGCCTATGAGAAGGACAAATTTACAAGGCTAATAAATCCCAAACCGTACACCTATCATACTAAAATGAATCAATAATCTCACAATTTGGGTGTAACACCCCGCTAAAGCGGAATATACGGGATGTACAGATAAACACAATTGCATACAGTACAAGTTCCAACACAGCCAATAACATTAGGGAGTTGATTTGCTCAAAGAAAAGTTTTATTCGTTCAAGGAATTTTGTTTATAAAGACGTTAATACCCTTAGTATCTTTTATGGTTTTAGTTATACTCTTTTTTATTTGTTGACCAGTCAGACCCATTCTAAAAAAAAACATTACCCAATTCAAAAAACCCAATGACCAAAAGTCTCTGACCACCATTACCACTGCTCAACGAATTTCTCCGATTCCACATTCGAACTCAATTCAATTATTATATTGCCTTACTATATGCCTTGATTTACACTGTATTCTCGAGTTTTTATTAAAGGAAAAGAAAAGAGAAGATTGGATAAGAGAAGAAAGAATAAAAAATTATATTTATAAATTGCATTCTTGAGTTTTATCATTTAAAAGAAAATAAAGTGAATAAAAGAATTTAAAGGCATTCTTGAGTTAAAAGAGAAGGATAAGAAAGGATAAAAACATGTAATATTACATTTGTAGCCCTATAGTTATTATAGTTCATATAAAGGTTTGAAGGGTATATTGATAAATCTATAACTTATCCTTCCAAATCATGCCAAATATGGAAGAAAAGTTTTTAGCTTTAAAACCCCTTACTTTTCCTTTCCATCACTTTCTTTTCTTTTAATCAAAAAACTCAAGAATGCAAAAACATAAGTTTTCCTCTTCTTCTCTTTCTTATCCCATAAAATTAAAACTCAGGAATGCACCCTTAAAGCTTTGTTTTAACCGCTTATGTTCTCGGCTGAATGAAGCATGTCTTGCTTCCACCATCCCAATTCGCTTCCACCGTGTTGGATTGTTGTAGTGAAACACCCGTTTTTAACAAATTTAATGCGAGAAAAAAAGGGATGTGTAATTACTTCACGAGTTTAACGGGTTGTAGTATATATGTTTGCAAAAGCATAACTACAATTGAAGCTTTCGGGTTCATGATTATACACACATATACATATATACATACTTACATATATGTGTGTGTCTGTGTGTGGACTTGTGCGTCGACTTGTATGAGTTACAAACAAAAGAAAAAGAAATGTCCTGAGGCCACGGTGGTGATATGGAGTGAACATCCAAGAAGATATTGCTAGATCGGATAGTCAAAATGTCAAAATATTTTAATAAATGAATACATCATAGGGAGTATGATTTTAGGGGTATTGTTGTTATTTGCTTTCATTTTTCCTTGTACGTAAAAATTTAATTAGGGAACAAATCATCCCCCATAACATTAATAAGAGGAGAAGTATAATGGTTATTACAGAACATGGGGTATACCCAGAATAGTTAATATTCAAAAGACTGAACAATTGTCTTAAAGTACTGAAGTCTTGAATTGAAATAGCAAAGGAAAGTCTTTACAAATCCTAGTCTTGAATGCTCGAACAATCGTCAAATGAGATGAGCTTAAAAGAGGAAGACTCTTATGCTAAGAGTTCTACTAGCCTAGCCTAAAAAGCATGCAAGTTCAAAAGGTCAACTACGAAAGTAGTTGGTGAGATTCAAATAAAGTACCATTTAGTATACATATAAATAATATGAAGAGTAAGAACAAGGTCATAAGATCTGTACGATTAACAAAAGTACTTTGTAATAGTAAGAACAGTACAAGAACAAATAATGAACTGTAAATGTATTGTCAATGCTAACCCGATTGACCATAACTGAACTGTAATGTGGATATATGCTCATAATAATCAAGTAAGTCAGGTAAGATCTAGATCAGAACAAGAACAGATAATATGCATCCTCCAGGACTACGGAGAATGAGGGTGAGCCTACCCTAAACAGCGCTGTCCATAATTACCTACGGTTCAATTCCTGAACTGTGCGATATGAATTGATACAGTGAATAAAAACTGAACAAGAACAAGTAAGAACTAGAAGATGGTAAAGAACAAGTACAGTAGTATAAATGTATTTAAGGATCTTGCCCATTCAAGACTTAAATACCTTTTTTAATTAGTTAAGAATCATATCATAAGTATTTTATAAGATCATAAATTAGTACGTAAAATAGTTCAAGAACATATATATGAGTACAAAATAGTTTTCATGCTTTTCAGTCCCCGATAAAAGAACTTGAACAAAATGTACAAAAGGGGGGATTGGCGAACTCACAGTGATCTGGTACAAGCACAGTTTATAAGCACAGAGAGCAAGCACAGAGATAGATAAGTTATATCTATCTAAATCCAAGCACGACTTGATGGAAGCCTAAGTACAAATCATTGATCATAATAAGCACACATATTAGTTCATGTGATTAATTAATCATTGGAATGTCCTTGATGAACTGATGATTTGTGTAAGGTGCCCTATCGTTGCATGGATCGTAATAAGATGTGATTCGTTATGTCAAGAGTGCGAAATCCTCTTGAGATAACTAGATTGCTATTGCCTTTCGTTGATTAATGAGCAATTAACCAACCCAAGGACATGCACAAGGCTTGTGGTTCGTGTAGGAGATCACACGAAGGAACAATTAACCTTAGCTCGTAAATTCATAAATTATTAACGAAGATTCGAAAACAATTCACCTAATTTCGTAGATTAGGTCTTGTATTTATACTAGTTAAGTATTGGATCGTGTGGGCTTAGGCCTTAATTATGTATTAGGCCCGAAACAATTAACAACCGATCTGCCTCGTGCTGATGTTAGCACGAGGTTGTTCCTACATGTTGATGACGTCAGCACGAGGGACGACCCATTGTTCTTTGTTTGACTTTATTTGGCTCGTACATAACATCCAATCATCGTTTAAGTGTTCTACGACACTTATAAACCTTGATTCTATGTTCTTGTACCTGCAAACAATATATAACACACAAACACAATACAAAACATAAGCAGATATAATATAGAAGTCCAAACGTAATCATTAAATATCAACACAAGTTCTTATTTAAATGATTACAAACAAGTTCCTACAAACATAAACGATAATCAAATCTATGTTGCGATTGTCACGCCGAATCTGCATCTACAATTTGGCCCTTGATGATCCTTGAACGTTTTGACTCAAAATAAGTTTGAATGAACTTAGTAACTTGAACTGGACTCCATCTGAACGTATTCAGACTCACACACATGTCATTATAATGTTAATTAGTTGAACATGTCTTTAATAATGATCTTTAGCCTTAAGAACTTAGCTTGGTTGTTCATAGAACTTGCACTTTCATGGTTAAGATAAATCATGACTTTAATGTACTGGTCTAGTGGTTAATTCCAAGATCTAGTCAATTTAAGTTCCAGTATGCCATATTATAGGAACATGATCATTTTATTTTCTAAATGCACAAGATCGTATTATAGTACATGAAATGGTACGAATATGGAGATAGTCGTATTAGGAACAAATGACGTAATCATCTAAGTGACAAGATCGTCTAGGGACAAGATCGTCCTAGGGACAAGGTCGTCCTAGGGACTAGATCGTCCTAGGGTCAAGGTTGTCCTAGGGATAAGGTCGTCCTAGGGACAAGTTCGTTTTGAACTCAGGGAAATGGGACGACTTTGGGAGGGTTGCTTCATGGTTCAAGAGCAAGAACAAAGGGTACACGATCATTTCTAGTTCAAGAACAATTGTTTGAGCAAAACCAATCTAGAAGATTAGCTACCCAAGAAGTGTGTGATTCCCAATCACAACAACCTCAAATGAACAAACAAACACACCACAAACCTGAGATGATCTTGGGGAGATCGTCCTAGCTAGCAGCCTTAATACGATCTTGTAAGGATCGTTTTAGGCCAAGAACAAGCTAAACAAGCACGAGCACAATAATGAATGTCTATTTCGATTTTCAGGACTTGTTTGGACATAGCACTAGTACAATTATACTCAATAACATTATCTAATAACACTTATAACGATTTCAAGATCAAATATTAGAGGATTTCGTCCTCGAAATTAAGAGTCTTGTCGATAAAAAAGATGAGGGTACTTTTTCTTAATGAAGTCCTCGCGTTCCCAGGTGTCATTATATCCATGTCTAGCACTCCAACGTACACGAACTAGTGGTACTCTGCTCTGTCTAGTTTGTTTAGCATCTCTGTCAATGATCTCGATGGGCTCTTCAGTGAACTCAAGCCCTTCGTCAATATGAACATCCTTAACAGGAATGACGGTCGGGTCGTCAACCAAGCACTTCTTTAAATTGGACACGTGAAATGTGTCATGAACATTGCCAAGTCCTAGGGGTAGTTCCAGTCTGTACGCAACTGGTCTGATACGTTTAACTATCTTATAAGGTCCGATGTACCGAGGCGCCAATTTGCCTTTCTTGCCAAAACGGGCAGTACCTCTTCATGGGGAAACTTTTAATAGGACTTTATCGCCTACTTGGAACTCTAAAGGTTTACGACGTTTGTCAGCATAGGACTTTTGTCTGTCTTGAGCGGCTTTAAGCTTTTCTTTGATAACAGCGATTTTGTCAATAGTGAACTGCACGACTGGGAGCTTCATCTACCTTCTTTCACCAGCGTCTAGCCAACAAAGTGGAGTTATGGTTGTCTTTTGTACGAGGTAGTTCCATGGTAATATCTTCCCACTTCCACACCGGGACTTTCAATTGCTTTAGTAAACCGGAAGGTTTCTGATGTTCGATCTTAACTTTAGAACATGTCAGGCATCTACTAACGTACTCGTAGATCTCTCTTTTCATCCCAGGCCACCAATAGTCTAGTTTTAGGTTCTTGTACATCTTGTCTGCACCCGGATGGATCGAGTACCTTGAACTGTGAGCTTCCTGCATGATGATCTTTCTAACACCATTAACTGCAGGGATCCAAACTCGGTTCTTGAACTTCTTGACTCCTTCGTCATCAACTTCAAATTCTTGAGCGATTGGGCCTAACCGTTCTGCCTTTAGGTATCTGGCCTCAATCCGATCCCTTGATCTGTGATCACATGTTGTCTTAAGTCTGTACGATCTGCTACTTTGATAGATAAGATTTTGACTTGTTCTTTTCTGCTTAGAGCATCGGCTACTACATTCGCCTTTCCAAGATGATACTTGATGTCACAATCGTAGTTACTTAGTAACTCCACCCAACGCCTTTGTCTCATGTTCAGCTCTTTCTGATTATACACGTGTTGCAAGCTCTTATGATCGGTGAAGATAGTACATTTAGTCCCGTACAAATAGTGCCTCCAAATCTTTAGGGCAAAAACAACTGCTCCAAGTTCTAGATCGTGGTTGGTATAATTCTTTTCATGCACTTTGAGTTGTCTGTATGCGTAGGCGATCACTTTGCCTCTTTGCATCAGTATACAGCCTAGTCCTTGATGTGAAGCGTCACAGTACACGACGAAGTCTTCGGTGCCTCCAAGTAAAGTTAGAACGGGTGCTTCACACAATCTATCCTTTAGGGTTTGGAACGTTCGTTCTTGTTGTTCACCCCAAATAAAGTCTTTGGTCTTTTAAGTCAGTTGAGTCAAGGGTAGTACGATTTTAGAGAAGTTCTCAATAAAACGACGATAATAGCCAGCTAGTCCAAGAAAACTACGAACTTCAGTAGGAGCTTTCGGAGCCTCCCATTTTTTATTTGCTTCAATCTTGGCCGGGTCGACATGAATGCCTTGTTCGTTTACGACATGCCCGAGGAACTGTACGTGGCGAAGCCAGAACTCGCACTTAGAGAACTTAGCGTACAGCTTCTCATCGCGAAGAAGCTGAAGAACGGATTGTAAATGTTGTTCATGATAAGTCTTGTTTCGAGAGTAGACGAGTATGTCGTTGATGAACACTATGACAAATTTGTCTAAGAATGGACGACAGACACAATTCATTAAGTCCATAAAGATCGCTGGGGCATTAGTCAGACCAAATGGCATAACGAGAAATTCGTAATGACCATAACGAGAACGAAAAGCTGTCTTTGGGACGTCACCATCCTGAACACGAATTTGGTGATAACTCGAACGTAGATCGATTTTAGAGAAGTACGAAGCACCTTGCAATTGATCAAACAGATCGTATATGCGAGGTAGGGGATACCGGTTCTTAACGGTTAATTTGTTCAGTTCACGATAGTCTATGCACATTCTCATGGAGCCATCTTTCTTCTTGACGAATAAGATTGTTGCTCCCCAAGGAGATGAACTAGGATGACTAAAGTCTTTGCTCAAAAGTTCTTGTAATTGATTGGACAGTTCTTGCATTTCAGGAGGGGCTAAACGATACAGTGCTTTAGCGACTGGTGCTGCACCGAGAACTAGATCAATACTGAACTCGACTTGTCTAACAGGTGGGATACCTAGTAAGTCGTCAGGAAACACATCTGGAAAGTCTCGTACAATGGGGATGTCTTGAACTTTCATTTCTTTAGCACTTTTATCGATGACGTGAGCTAGGTACACTAGATGATCTTTCTTGTCCAAGTATTTACGGAATTTCATGGCTGTGACGATTTTAAGTTCGTTCGTAGACTTGTCGCCTTGCACAATTAAGATCTCGCCGTTCAGGAGCGGTATATGAACTGATTTCTCGTGGCAACAAATAGTCGCGTGGTGTTTGGATAGCCAATCCATTTCCACGATAATGTCAAAACTACTAATCTCGACAGGGATTAGATCAATTGTAAAGTTCTTGTCTACTAAGGTCAAAGGACAATCTAGAGCAATTTTGTTGGTACCGTACTTTTGGCCATTTGCATACTCTACCACATATTTGTCATTTAGTTTGCCACTTATCATGTCAGTCTTAGCTTTAAAGTCAAATGCAACAAAGCTACGTTCAGCACTGGAGTCAAATAGTACAGAAGCATAATGATCGTTCAGAAGAAAGGTACCTGTCACAACCTGAGGGTTCTGACGAGCTTCCTCAGCGTTTAAAGCAAAAACACGGGCGTTAGCTGGGCCTTGCTGGTTTTGCTGTTGCTGATTGTTCTGCTGGTTCTGGTTCCTTGGCCCTAGTGGATAAGCAACACATTGAACTTGGGCGTTCTTGTTCTGATTCCTTTGAACCGGGGTAACAGGTGGTAGTGGAGGCCTGGCATTTCTGACTGGTAGATTCCTGTTGATTGGTGGTGGGTTGTTCCTGATCAGATTTGCTGCAATAGTATTATAGTATTTGGCCATGTGCCCAATTCCTTAGCACTTATAGCAGACCAGACAAGCACCAGTGTGATGCAGATTGCAGCGAGTGCACTTAGGATAAGCTCCAGAGTACCTTGTCGGTTCAGTCGCTGTGGTCACCGCATAGTTCTTCAAGGTCTTCCCCTTCTTGCTTGGGGGTTCAACTTTCTTCTCCACTACTTCTTCAGCCTTCCTTTTCCCCGTATCAGCATTTTCAGTCAAACCTCTTGATCTAATTATGTCTTTGGTCAAGGTCTTAGCCAGCACAGTTGCTCTTGACATGGTCTTAGGGCCTTTACTAGTGAGGTCACGGCGAATCTCCGGAATCAAGCCCCAAATGAAGCGATCGATTCTCTTCTCTTCGGTAGAAGCCAAATGTGGTACAAGTCTGGAAAGCTCATTGAACGTCAAAATATACTTCTCAATCTCCAAACCTTCCATCTTCAGATCCCAAAACTCTTGTTCCAATTCTTGCAATGCATCCTTAGTACAGAATTCAACTCTCATCATTTTTTGAAGTTCTTCTCAGGTGTAAGCATAAGCGGGTCTCCTGCCAATAGTGGTAACGATGCCAGTCCACCAGGACCTAGCAGCTCCGTTGAATTGGCTGGTCGCGTGCTCCACCATCTTAAGAATTTTCAGTGTGGTACAGGGCCTCTTCCATATTCTCGAACCACATCAACAGTTCTGCAGCTCATTTCTCCCCTGTGTAGACTGGGGGTTTGCACTGAGTGAAGGTCTTGAATAGACACCCTCTACTTCGGGTGACTCTGCCTTCAATGGTAGCTCGAGTGTTGATCTGACTAGCTCCCTCAGAATCACTGTTCACTTCCTGGTTCTGTTCAGGTTCTTCTTGAGTCCTCCTATTCTGAGTGACTCTGGTGGCTCTGGTAGTTCTAGTACCTCAAGTTAGTGGGATTTCCAGAATTTGAGCAACTTGAGTAGCAACATTTGGCACCATCGCATTCAAGCAGTCAGTGATGAGGTTTGCTACATCTTCCAGGGTAAAGTTGACATTAGCAATGGCACCAGGTTCAATAGGTTCAACAGCTGGTGCAGCCTTGCTTTTCGTCCACGTTTAGGCGGCATTCTTCCTTATGCCCTAATAAGATAGAAACATGAACTCGATTACGTTTCGCACAAGTCTATAGCTCCAAGTATGTAGTACACTAATAAATGGTCGTCGTTAGCATAATATATGAACAAGAACAGTTGTCGGTCGCACGATAAGGATCTATGGTCGTATAAGCTCTAATGCCTATAATCGAAGCACCAGAACGTATGTCTTAAGAGAAGGAGTGAACTAGAACTGATATGATCGAAGAACGAGATTGCATGAAGTTCTTAGTAGAGCTCTATCCATAATTAGATGTAGTTGATCAGGTTACGTCTAATTAGGGCAAAAGTACTTACTACTCAAAACGGTCGTATGAAGGATCACCTCAGAGAGGATTCAAGTTATAGCTCGAGTTTTCCTTAAGAAAAAGCTCGGTGTTCACTATAACCATGGCTACTGATACAAACTGAAACACCCCGCTATAGCGAAATATACGGGATGTACAGATAAGCACAATTGCACACCGTACAAGTTCCAACACAGCCAATAACATTAATAAGAAGAGAAGTATAATGGTTATTACAGAACATGGGGTATACCCAGAATAGTTAATATTCAAAAGACTAAACAATTGTCTTAAAGTACTGAAGTCTTGAATTGAAATAGCAAAGGAAAGTCTTCACAACTCCTGGTCTTGAATGCTCGAACAGTCGTCAAATGAGATAAGCTTAAAAGAGGAAGACTCCTATGCTAAGAGTTCTACTAGCCTAGCCTGAAAAGCATGCAAGTTCAAAAGGTCAACTACGAAAGTAGTTGGTGAGATTCACATAAAGTACCATTTAGTATATATATAAATAATATGAAGAGTAAGAACAAGGTCATAAGATCTGTACGATTAAATGTAGTATAAATGTATTTAAGGATCTTGCCCATACAAGACTTAAATACCCTTTTTAATTAGTTAAGAATCATATCATAAGTATTTTATAAAATCATAAATTAGTAGGTAAAATAGTTCAAGAATATATATATGAGTACAAAATAGTTTTCATGCTTTTCAGTCCCCGATAAAAGAACTTGAACAAAATGTACAAAAGGGTGGATTGGTGAACTCACAGTAATCTGGTACAAGCACAGTTTATAAGCGCAGAGATAGATAAGTTATATCTATCTAAATCCAAGCACGACTTGATGGAAGCCTAAGTACAAATCATTGATCATAATAAGCACACATATTAGTTCATGTGATTAATCAATCATTGGAATGTCCTTGATGAATTGATGATTTGGCCCTTGATGATCCTTGAACGTTTTGACTTAAAATAAGTTTGAATGAACTTAGTTACTTGAACTGGACTCGATCTGAACATCGTCGGACTCACACACATGTCATTATAATGTTAATTAGTTGAACATGTCTTTAATAATGATCTTTAGCCTTAAGAACTTAGCTTGGTTGTTCATAGAACTTGCACTTTAATGGTTAAGATGAATCATGACTTTAATCTACTGGTCTAGTGGTTAATTCCAAGATCTAGTCGATTTAAGTTCCAGTATGCCATATTATAGGAACATGATCGTTTTATTTTCTGAATGCACAAGATCGTATTATAGTACATGAAATGGTACGAATATGGAGATAGTCGTATTAGGAACAAATGACGTAATCGTCTAAGTGACAAGATAGTCTAGGGACAAGATCGTCCTAGGGACAAGATCGTCCTAGGGACAAGGTCGTCCTAGGGAATAGATCGTCCTAGGGACAAGATCGTCCTAGGGACAAGGTCATCCTAGGGACAAGGTCGTTTTGAACTCAGGGAAATGGGACGACTTTGGGAGGGTCGCTTCATGGTTCAAGAGCAAGAACAAAGGGTACATGATCATTTCTAGTTCAAGAACAATTGTTTGAGCAAAACCAATCTAGAAGATTAGCTACCCAAGAAGTGTGTGATTCCCAATCACAACAACCTCGAATAAACAAAAAAACACACCACAAACCTGAGACGATCTTGGGGAGATCGTCCTAGCTAGCAGCCTCAATACGATCTTGTAAGGATCGTTTTAGGCCAAGAACAAGCTGAACAAGCACAAGCACAATAATGAATGTATAGTTCGATTTTCAGGACTTGTTTGGACATGGCACTAGTACAATTATACTCAATAACATTATCTAATAACACTTATAACGATTTCAAGATCAAAAATGGGTTTCAAACACATTTAGACCTTCATTTTCAAAAATGGGTTTTATAGATTAAAGCATGTTATGACCCAAAGTTGTTCATACACCTGTTATTAAACACATTTAGACCCAAACCCATTAACATTTAACACGATTTTCATTCAAAATTAGACCAAATCATCAAGAACATGAACTTGAAAAAGTACATTTTTAATTTGCTCAAAAACCCATCAAATGTTGTTGTTACCTGAGAAATGATTCAAGAAGTGTGTTTTGATTATCACAAGGATGCTAAAAGTACAAACGATTTTGATTAAACGTTTCAAAATCAAGAGATGTCCTAGTGTGTGTTTTATGGTGTTTTGGTGTGTGTTTTTAGTGAGAGAGTTGAGAGATGGAGAAGATGGTGAATAGGGTTTTCACTCTTCAAACTCTTCTATTTATAGTCTTCCCATAATAAATGAACTTAATAAATCAAGGACTATTTATGAACATTTTGAACTAGAACTTTTTTGAACACGAACGTTTACGAACCGAACTTTAGTATTTCATCGTATTTAACCATAAACTTGTCATATAAATCGAGATTTAAGGTCAAATTGACCTTCATATAAGCACATAATTGGGTCTAAAGTACGTCAAGAACTTAAATAAATTGAACTGTCTAGCCGTTCTAATGGTGAAAGTACGATTCGAGGAACTTATTTAGAACATTTCTAAGACGGTTGTTACATTGGGTGTTTTGGTGCTTTGAGCGTGCTAGCAATGTTATTAATCCAGGAGGGCTGCCACGTTATCAGTCAAAAGACATTCCACATATTAAAATTTTGCCAAGGATGTAGTTACATTGCTCATTAATATCTATAATTAGGTGACAAGCAATTAACTACAAGGACAAACAAGCAAAAGTTCAAAATTCCTCTAAAATACCCGACTTTTTCCTATTTACCACCCCCTACTCTTAAGTTGGACAATGTCCTCAATGTCCAATAAACTAAGGCAAAACTTATGGGAAATAGGGAAAGTAAAAATAACAAAAATCAAGAACAATACAAACTTGTCGGGTATAACGGTGTTCCATGCTTAAATGATGCCAACAAGAATAATGCGTTGAACTTACTGCCATCATATGCACATGACAATCAACTTGCTATCAACATGAACACACAATTAAATGACAACAGATATATAATAGAGTCCTGCATTATGCGATCCTGATTATTCAAACAAAGATAGAAAAAAAATAAAAATAAAATACGAAACACGGGTTACCTCCCGAGAAGCACTTAATTTATTAACAAGTCGTTAGCTAGACTCTATCCTCACAGAATTACCAAGGTTGGGATTCCGACACCCCCACACTTAAAGTGTTGGGAGGTCGACCCTTGAAAGGAAAGAAACAGTTACCTTTCACCTTTTTAGAAATCCAATCATTGGCTCGACCAAAAGTGTCAACAACCATCATCAGCTCCTCTTTCTCACTTGTTGATAAATTCGAGCACAACTCTTCAGACAGTTTAACATTCCCATGAGAGACAGCAGACTTCAAACGGCTATAAAGTTTACGGATCTTAGCACAAGGGCCATCCGTTAAGTTAGAAACTGGCACTGTTGCCATCCTCAACTCACCTTCCTTTTTCTCAAGCTTCCTATGTAACCATTCATCAACTTGCGAATCCAAAGAACTAACACAAGCAGTTTCAACTAAGTTAGCAACATTAGGTAAAGAAACATAGAAGGTGTTCGTAAATGTCACCGACTCATTTCCTGCTCTCAAAGTAATTTTTCCACGACCGACCTCAAGTTTAGCATCGGCCATGGCAAGGAATAGTCTCCCTAAGATAAGAGGCACATCTACTGCTTCATCTGCTTCAATAATCACAAAATCTACAAGAAAAACCAAACCGCGCACCTTAACTAACACATCTTCTAGAATTCCCATTGGTCTAATTTCAGATTTATCGGCCAAATGGATTTTCATTTTAATTGGTTTCTATACCAATCTTACAAGGTATGGTAAAACAACCTGGATCCCCGCGTTTCTCAGGTAACTTACCTGTCACTGCTGCTGAGCAAACATCCTTAAGCCCTGTAGTCACCACTCTCGCCAGATTCTTCTTATTCATCATAATTTGTCTCAAACACTTTGCATAACCTGGCATATGCACAATTGCATCTAAAAATGGAATGTTAATATGCAATTTACTGAGGTGACTCACAAATTTATCCATTTGCTGCTTTAGTTTATGTTTCACCAATCTCTGAGGAAATGGGATTTTGGGCAGGTACAACTTTACTTCAGGTTTGTCAGGCTGCTTTGATGGAACGGTCGGTGTCTACATGGCTGGGTTCGGCTCCATCTCTACTTCTTCAGCAACCTCCTCCTTTTCTTCATGTACCTGCACAAGCGGAGTAGATTCATCAGGAAAAGGATTTGCAGAATTATACGTATTACCTGATCGAGTTATGATGGCATAGACATGCTCATTTTGAGCATTAGGAGGGCTGTACTTTGATCCCGATCCTTGATTGTTTTGTTGAGGCTTAGGATTCGGTTGAGTATTGCTCGGTAGAGTACCGGGCTGCCTATTCAAATTTCCTAGCCTTTCGAACTTAGCTTTTATATCCTGGAACGTAGCCTGAGTGCTCTTAGTACTTTGATCCAACTTATAAGTCAAGCCCTCCAAACAAGTAGTCATAGAATCCCATGCAAAATGCATCTTCTTGGATTCTTCTTCCACTCTCTCGTTAGTTGTTTTTTGAGCACTGATCAAGTCTTTCATTATGTCTCTCAATTCAGCGGTCACGTCTTGCTGATTGCTAAACCTGTTGAACTTGTTGCCACAAAACCCATAATTGTTAGTGTTAAAAGAAGATGAGGGATAAGAAGTACCTGAATGCTGGTTTTGATAACCGGTATTCTGGCTGTAGGATCCCTGCTGTTGATTTTGAATATAACTAACTTCTGGAGCCGGCTTGTCCGTGAAATCTTCCGAGTAATGCATATCTCCACAGTAGTCACAACCATCCGCTATGACCTTCACATCTCTCTCAATGCTCTTGAATCTTGCATCTTGTCTATCAAACCTCTCATTCATTTGCTTTGAGAGTGCCATTACTTTTGCAACTAACCTTGGCTCTTCACCACTCTCCACTTTAGCAACAGTCTTACTCCCCGATCTCCTACTTTGGGTTCCTTCACGGATAGAAAACTCCTTAGCCATGTCATCAAGGATCTTTTAACCTTCACTTGGAGTCACATTGTTCAAACTACCCCCGAATGCACCTGTAAGTTCCATTCTAGTTTTCCTAAGCAAACCGTCATAGAAGATCTCAACCACTACTTCAATATTCATATTATGCCCTGGGCAGTTTCTGAGCATTTCATTGTACCGTTTCCAAGCATCAACTACATCTTCACCTGCATCTTAAGTCAATGCCCTAATCTTATTCTCCAGTTGTCTTTGAGTTCTTACATAATAGAATTAATCAATGAAACCTTCCTGAAGTTCAGCCCAAGTGGAGTACAAATCACCCGGTTGTTCCTTGAGCCAAGCTTTTGCCTCTTCACAATGAGTAAGTGGAAAGAGCTCAAGCTTCACTGGATCGACCCATTCTTCACCATACTGATACAACCTGTATATCTTTTCAAATCTCTCGAAATGGCCATATGGATCACAGTTTGTAACTCCATCGAACTTTTCTTCTTCAATACTCTTCAAATGATTCCCCTTAAGAGAGAAATCTACCTCGATAGCTGGAGGGCGAATAACAGTGCCCCGGTTGGCCGGTACTTCCCTCCTTCTTTGCCCGTAGGGACGGTTGTTGGGATCAACCAGGTATAGGTGTCTTATCCTTGTCTTCTTCTTGTTCTTCTTCTGAGCTATTATCTGATTTGAGCACACCACTTGCTTCTAAGAAATTAGTGCTGAAATAGATCCCTTTCGATGAATCTTTCTTTGAAAAATGTTGATCCAAATCAATGTCCGGTTGGACTTTTTCTGCAGTTTCTGGATCTATCTAGTTGGACGTAGAGGGCTCTGTGTTGTTGTTTTGAACTAAGCGACACCTGACTTTCCCGGGTTTGACAAGGGACTAACCAAAGGTCTGCTAGAAGCTCGTGTGTTCATCGAACCTGGGACAAAGGGACTAACAACAACACGGGAAAGTCCCTTGTCAAAGGACCTGCACAATCACCACAAGACAAAACGTTAACCGAACCTGGGACAAAGAGAAATAAAATTAAAAACAAAAATAAAGTCTATCTAATAAAACAGTTAACTTCCTCATAAATGAATGCAAGAAAGGATCGAATCACTAAATTAAACAACTACATAATTTAAGTTCCCCGGCAGCGGCGCCAAAAACTTGATGTGTATTTTCTAGTCTTAAATTTACAATCAAGAAATACCTAGCTACTGACTACTATACACTTGCGGGCAGTGGACCCCTTCGTATGCAATATAGTTGACTTGGTAAACCGAGGTCGAACACAAAGACTTATTAAGCAATTGTTAACAATAAAATGATTCAAATTAAAGGGGGGTTTTGTGGCAGAATTGCCACGTTGCAAGTAGTTAGTAGAAAACAATAGTAATTCCGTAGGATTAATCGCAAAGAGAATTTTGTTGTTGAATCCTAACAATAGTTTTAAAGGAACACCTACTTGGAGCATTTCACATGCCAATCATCGGGTCCAAAGATTACTTGCATTTGTTGAACGACTCAAAAGATAGACAAGACAAACTTCCGTTATACTTGACACTTTAATTGCTCTAAATATAGTTATCGCTTCCGCGTTTAATTTCTACTCAAAACAATTAAGCATTAAGAACTTGAGTTGATTTTATGATTTAACCTTTAAAAACTTTCTTTCGAACTGCTTATTCACCTAATCAAATTCCTCTATCATAAGTGTTTACACATTCAAAGTGAATTTAATTGTTTGAAATCTTTATCGTTAATTTCTTCCAAACTCCAACGACTTTAAGTTAATTATAGACCGATTAACTTTTTCATAAACTAATTGACAATGACATAGATTTCTTCCGAACTTCTAGTTACAATTATCAATCAATAAATATAAAAGATAAAAATAATATTTAAACTCAAATAAATATGGATCTTCGATTAAACATAAAAACGTTGTTCAACACTTGCAAGCAACATTAAATCGACCCTATGACATTCTTACTACCCAAGCGGGTGCAAGAGATTTAGCTACTCATATTAAAAAGACAAGAACAAATAAATTGAGAAGAAATCATATTATACCAAACGATTGAAGATAATCCGGTAGCAATGACGGTTATAATCCGGAGCTGAAAAGATGTAAAACCCTAACAACTCATTTGCTCCAAAGTGCTATTAACTATGAGAAACATAAGAAAAATTATGCCAAAATTTGACACTTAATGCAGAACCCTAGCTGAATATATATACAAAATCCGCGTGTAACGGCTGTTAGTTGGCTAACTCCCGTTATGTTTGTACTACGCGTGTAACCCCCGTTACTCAAGTAACGGCCGTTACCCTCCTTTGAAATTCTAACTACTGTTATGGTCATAACTCTAAGTTACATGTGAAATTGGAAAATCTCCTTGTAAAGGGTGTGACACCAGAAACAGGAGTTACGTGCTCCATTCTCCGTTTTCTACGTCTTTCACTTGATTTCGACCGAACCTTTCTTCCATTTCTTCCCTAAATCATCTAAAACAACCAATTCCTTCGTATAATCATTTTCCAACTTGAAAACACTTAACAATACCTCAAAGCATCGAAAGTTGTATATAAAACTATAAAAACAACGAATAATTGGTCGTAAAGTCACGTGGGAAATGGTATAAAATATGACACATCAGTGCACAAATGACTTTTGTGGTTTTGTGCGGCGCACAAGATTTCTGTGTGGTGCACAAATGGGTCAGTTTGGTACCTAAGTTTGTTTACCATATAGAACAATCTTATACTCATTATAGGTAGTCGGAGCACTTAACAAGCACCGTAAGATATACGTAACTCATTGTAAGCAGTACCAAGGTAAGATACACTACTTTGACACGCTGAGGGTTCAACAAAAACATAGTTTTCATATAATAACTTTCCCAAATGGTATTTTGTTTGCTTATGGGTATTCGGGATTATACGGGAGGTGATACGGGCTATGTAGATGATTATTGAAGCCTGAAATGCTACCCCAATGATATGAAATGATATGTATTGTAACGATATCTTGATATGATGGAATAAAGTATGTGATGACATGAAAATCTATGATGTAAACATAAATTGACATGATATTGATATGATACGATATTATGTAAAAAAAATGTTATGATACTATAATGCAATTGATGACATGATGACGCATTACTACAATGATATGACGAATGTTTATGAAACGATATAATAAAGCATTGCTCTCATGTTAAGATGAAATGATGTGAATATAACATGAGGATACGATATTATTATGTTATAACGATATGATGATATGACTGGCATGTTGATAAGGATTTTTATGATTTGATGATGTGAGGTTAATATGTGATGACGATATGTTGATCCTTTTATGTCTTATGATTGATTGCATGGCTTGAACACCTAGTCACTAGACTTCTATAGGTTTTTCATGACACGTGCACGATTAAGGGCCCTAAAGTAAAGAAAGATGTATGTGATTGGTTTAGGTGAAAGTGTATCCTAAGCTAATATAAAGTAAAAGATACACGTGATTAGTTTAGGTGAAAGTGTAGCCTAAGCTAATATAATAAAGAAGTCTCGAGCATATGTAAAGTCTTGTGTTAAGCTTAATCCATTCTAGTCTTGTGTGACTTATGTTACACATACAAAGATGTATATGTTATATGTGAAGCGTGACTTATGTCACATCTACAAAGATATTCAAATGTTATATGTGAGATGCAAAGATGACTAGGCACATTTAGGATAACCCGTCCTATATGAAAGATGTGTGATGCAAGATGTGATATGATATATGTGATGACTTGTGATGATATGTGCCTTAAAGACGAATTATGAGTTTTCTATAATGTTTGAAATGGACAAACGTTTTATAAACTATGTGTTATCTTATTTAGCTAATTTGTTAGCTAACATTTGCTCTTTTAAAATGTGTTGTTCCTTTAGGTCCAACATTAGTGATCAGGTTGATGCGAGAAGTTGTGAGGCATGGGTAGATGATTTTGAAGCTGGCTATAGTTAACCCATAGTGACTGCTCGCTTTAGACATTTGCTTTATGTTTAGATAATAATGTCTTGTATTGATAATGTGGTCGGTTGTTTAATGTTGGGCAATCGATGGGTTTCAATTTGAACTTATTTTGATGATATGGCTAGTAAAACCATTTAATGAATGAACCAAACAAATTTTGCTGGTTTGGACTTTTAAGGTTTACTTCCGCTTTCTTTTGACGCCGTTAGGCGAAAGTTTTTTGGAAATCCATATTTTTAAATGACGAGTGTTACAAGTTGGTATCAGATAAATTGTTTAAGTGAACCAAGGACTATAAGTATGGCATAGGAAATGGACTTCAACTGATAAGGAACAACGTAGGCTTAAGTAGGTGTGCTTAGCCTTTGAGATGAAATGCCTTAAGTCGGGTTGGGATGAGTGAGAGTGTAGGATTAGGGCTATATGATGATTGCTTATTGATATGTGAATATGTTTTTGCCTCTATTCTTCCGTTTCTCGCTTCTCCGTAGCTAAATTATCTTATCAGTATGATAGACGGTCCCATAGGTAATGTGCCATTTCCCTAACTGAATTTGATATATGTGCGTTGTAACTTATGTTTGAAGTAGTTGAGGTGAATGAAAGTGAGGAATTAGGTGAAATGGTATTCCATTAATGTTTTCTAGCCCATGGGGATAGTGACAAGGACCGCAAAGGAAATGAGATGTAGTATGTGTGCTGAAAATCACGTGAAAGGAATTGATGGAAAAAGGGTGATACACAAATGTGGGGACGAACGCGTGTGTGAAAGGATACAATTACAATTATGGTTCGGAACATAGTTGCAAGCGTATCACGCCGCGAGCGTGTTTGTATGGCCATGCTTGTGTTGACCGGTGTACAAAGTAATGAAGTTGGAAAGATTTCTATGTAATGTATCCCTATTTGTCAAAAGTAAACGTCGTGTTACAACTTTAAGGATGTTGATGCTGCAAGTGTGTGAAAGTGTGTTAAGATCGGTGGAATAAAGTGATAGTCAGATTAAAATGTTTATGATGAATGAATGATGTACATGAAGTTAAATGAAGTGATTTGTAGTCAATGTTGTTGAGTCTACTAGTGTAAAAGAAACGGATGTGAAGTTTGAAAAGTAAAGTTGATGCTAGATACCTGAAAGATTATTAGTAGGTGACGCATAGAAGGGTTATCGGGCACACGGATGGAAGGATATAGTTACAATTCCGGTCGCGAACGTAATTGTAAATGTATCACGACATTTGTGTGTTTGTGAGACCGTGTCTATGTTGATCTGAATGAAGTGAAGATGGGAATGAAGGAATCACTTAATGGTATCATATTTAACCACACGAAGAATAGACACGTATGAATGGACTAAAGAATGATGAAGTTGAATCAAGTAAATAAGTTAAAACTACGGTTGATTGAACCTTTTAACCATGAAGCTCTCCCTTTCTATGAATGCTATGTTATGATGTGAAGCTACATTCGAGTTGTAAAGTGTTAAAGTTGTGCTTGGGTATAAGGAAAATGTTTAGGTTTCGTTTGAATTATTTTTCCTGATCATAGATAATATGCGACGCATAAAAGCTATATGCGGCGCAGATATGCCTAATTTTTGAAAATGGGTCTTCCAAAGGAAGCCCGATATGCGGCGCATGCACTATTCATGCGGGGCATATTCTGGTCTGTTTTGGATTTATGACTCGTTTTAGTTTCGATTTCGCTACGGGACGATATGAGACGATTGGGACGGGTATCTTAAGGGGGAGGTAACTGCAACAATCCAAACTTTTTGTGTAACGGTCGACTTGAGTCATTAAGTCAACACCTTACTACCGTTAAGCCTTTTAACGAGTTAATGCTTTCGTGGGATTAATATGCTATATATGAGAGGCTTTAATGCCTAAAAGATATATGCATTTATGTATTTAAGATGCCAAGATTTGTTTAATATGTTGATAGAATTCCCGGTGGACGATTTAACCTATTTATGTGTAGTAAATATGTCTAGGGTGGATTAATGATCAATCGGTGCATGTAATCGATCTGTTCATCATCTTCCAAGTATAGATCAAAATCTTTGTAGAATATTGGTCATATCCCTCCATATCTTTCGTCCATACCTGGACTTGTTGAGTATTGGTTGATAGGAAACGTTTGTTGTTGTTAGCTTGAAGATTTCGGGTCGTTCAGTGATTGTTATTGCAATCAATATGTATCTTGAGATTTCCTACAGGTAGGAAGTTGTTTCTACAGGTATCCTAATGTTCAAATAGAACCGATATAGGGTTCACATCTGGTCTTGAGGTTTTATATGGATTCGATTGCATTTGTGAGTCGAATTTGCCATTCGGGTGTCAAATCGATTGTAAAATGAGTATAATGAATCCATGAACTAATTGATGATTTTATAATGATAAATAAGTCATAATTTGATGTGTATGAACCGTAGAGGCCGTGGTGGCTTGACATGAATGTTTGATGGTGGAAATTGTTTGCAAAACAAAGAGTTTATTGGGTCTGAAAATTCAGTCATTGATGTGTCCATTTTTATATATTTTTCCCGTAATGTTTTCGGCCAATTTATGTTTAATTTCGGGACATATCTGTATATATTTCGATGCTTCATGGTATGTTCGAGTGTTTCAGGTCCATAGCAGGTTCCGTGGAAGAAATGGCTTAAATATGGTTAATTATGAGCTTATGGACGTTTATGGATGATTGTGAGAAGTTCTAATCAAGAAAAGCAAAGGGAAGAAGCTAAAGGTGCAAATATGTGGCGCATGTTATGTGTATGTGCCACATAATTAAGCTTAAGAAGAGAGGAAGTTATTTGTTCAGATGTATGTGCCACATACTATTGGTGTCTGTCACATATTTAGGACTAATTCTGGACAGAGTGAAATATGCGCCACATGCGAAAGTGCATGTGCCACATCTGACGAGCTTGTAGAAAAAAACCTCAAATATGTGCCACATACAAATAGGTATGTGCCACATATTTAGGCCGACGGGAATTTGACTTTTTTGAAGACTATAAATACCAAGTTTACAGAATCCCTAAAGAGATCTTTTTCTTCCAGCCATTTTAGAGAAACTTTTGAGAGATTTTTCATTTGGAGAATCATATTTAAAGCCCTCAATCACGATTGGATCATTTACGTTATTTGCTTTCAATTCCTTGTATTCGGTAACAATGAATTTTTCTATTTTGATTTGTTCTTTCATATTTAATATGAGTGGCTAATCACTTTATCATCCATCTTGATGGAGTGAGACAATATGTAAGGATTGCATACTTTTATTAATCCAATGTTTATTTCATTTAACGTTATATCGAGATCTTAGCGTATTTGTTCCTTATAATTTATCTTGAATTGGTTGGTGATTTATATGAGTCTTTAATGGTAGTTATTGATTTCATATATTTTATTTCAATTGTTTGGGTACAAATGATTGGATCTATGACAGGTACGCTAGATAATCATTCGATGATAATAGGAATAAATATGTTAACGGTTGGGTACAATCGCTAGCTTTAATTGTTATATTAATAACCAAAACCATTGTTGAATTACCAAAGTTATTAAAGATGTCTCGGGGTACCGGTCTTTGTAATAGAACTAGTTTAAGCAAGAGAGTTGAATGATGTCATTAACTTGATGGGTACGGGGTTGGTGTTTTGTTTGAGTCTCACTTATTTAATCAACTTAAATTGGAATTGAACTTCATTTTATGTGCAATCCGAACATGTTGTCAAGCGAATTCAAGATGGATGACCTTTTAAACTATTGTTTAATACAACAAACTCTCTTTCGATTAATCCTGAGAGATTACTAACAAATTCGCTAACTAATTGCAAAGTTACAATTCGGTCACAAAACCCCTTTTCGTTTAAATTACTTTATTTTAGGGATAATGACATACGAATGTAACCACCTACGACCAAATGGTTCTGTAATGTAGTGACATATTCAGGTGGCTATGTAATGTATGTACCTATGTTTTCTTGGCTATACTATGTAAGGTTTTTTTATTTGGCTCAATAAATGTAAGAACCTATGTATTTTTTTTTTGTTACACTATGTAACGTCCATACATATTTTACATAGTATAGCCAAGAAAATATAAGTGCATACATTACATAGCCATATGAATAGGTCACTACATTACATAACCATTTGGTCATAGGTGGTTACATTAGTATGCCATAAACCCTTTATTTTAACAATTGCTTACTAAGTCTTCGTGATCGACCTCGGATTTACCGAATTTACTCTACTGCATGCGATCAGGTTCACTGCTTGTGAATGTGTTGTAGGCAGTCTTTTCGTAATTCGTGTTTATAAATTTTATTACTCGATTTCACACATCAGTCATATTGCAAAAATTATATCTTCTCTATATGAACAACTTAGGAGATGACTCTTACATTTCTGAAAACCTCTACGTGTCCCCTAAATTTGATATGACAAAGTTTCCCGTGATTTTTCCCAAAGATATGCGAAAAATGTCGATTTCTAGAAATGGTCAGGTTTCAGACGAATTATGCAGACTTTTCTTGCAAACGTCACAACTTATTCATTAAAGCTCTTCCAGATTCAAACCTTGCATTTTGAAAAGGTCTCTAAGCCTGCTACATTTGTTAAGAACTGAGTTTCCTCTCATTTGGTCATCTTATGATCTAAAAGGTGTACTTGATGAGGCTTATGAACCGTGGTGACACGCTTATTTGGATGCCGCCTGAAATGTGTTGTGACCTATTATGATATGAGGTGTAGTAAATCTTATATTTTGACGTGTGATAGGGTTAAAATCCAAGAGTAGACACCGAAAGTTTTGTTACAAAAGTAATTATTTAATGATCCCTTAACGGAAGTGAGGAGTCGTGTCATTCATGGACTAAGAGACAAAGTTGCGTGGGGAAGCTAAAGGTAATGATAGGAGCCATTAGAAACTGGTTGTCTAAAAAATGTTTATTTTCTGATGAACTATTGCACCATTTTATTGGACATAAAAGAAAAGATGTGTGTTAAAGAAGTTCTCTTAAATTCTGAAAGCTAATTGTTGAATGCTTCAAATCAAGACGACCATTATGTAAACAATTTTCAGATATGTTATGCATCAAAAGTTATGGCGAGTCGACCCTGTGTTCAAATGAATTATATGAGTTATGGTAGCAAGTTAATAAGGATATGTGTGTGAGAGGCTTAAACGCCAAATGAATAGCCTTCGTCGAATGTAATGTGTCTACTACTTATGAAGATTGAAGAAATTAGGTGGTTACTTGGTTTGATTTAAATGTTGAATCAAAGAAATGACGAAACAGTCGAAATGTAAAATGAAAGTAGAAAAGACTATGTAAGACGCTAAATGAGTTTGGCTATGACAAGTTAAAGTACAACTCAAGGAAATGATATGATAAAGTGAGGGATACGGATAAGTCATTTATTTATGAGTGACGAATTGTAACATCTTAAACTTTTCGTGTTTAACTATTTGACCTTCCGTCAGTTAACATTAGGTTCGTTAAGTAAATGTGCCTTATATGTGATTATATTATTAAATGCTTATGTAATTAATATGAACATGTAAATGTGATGTTTAATGAAAGTAATCAAACTGATGTTAAGTAAAAGTGCTTGTTAGATCGTTAAGACTCCCGGTAAAAAGATAAGCTAAGAAAGTCAAGTTTATAAGTTGAAGGGTCCTAATTGTAACGTATAGGGCTAATGGCCAGGGGTTAAGTAGCAATTAGGCAGCCCTAGTTGTCACATAACTTCTGTGTCGTATGTGTGAAGAGCCCCCGGCCGATCTCCCTCCCTCTCCAAGCAAGTTCCCTCCAATATTTCATTGTTTCGTGTCGTATTGATCAAGTTTTGTTAAGATCTTGAATCCCCTAAGTCATCTACAGGTAATATAGGTAATATTCTCTTTGAAATCTAATCTTATGAGTCATAGATGAATATTCAATCCAGGCCATGGGGTTGGGTTAATTGATTAAATGGTTACCGATTTCATGTTATTCGGGTGATTCAATGATTGATTCATGTTGTGAAGGATTAAAGGATTGATTTATGGATTTAAGTTGTTAAAAGTTTTATCGAAAAGGTTAATTTTATGTATCCAGGTCGAATTAATGGTTGGTGTTCGTATGAGATTCGATTAAAGGGTTAAAAAGTTGGGTTTTTGGTCGAACAACACTTTGTGCGGGGCACAGGACTTTTTTGCAGGGCACAGATGCATGTTTTGAAAATTGGATTTCTGGTGAGAGCCTGTTATGCGGCGCACATAACTTATGTGCGGCGCACAGATGGTTTGTTCAGAAGATCGATAAGTTTCTGTGACAAAATTCATTAATTTGTGTGGTGCACAGACTATCTGTGCGGTGCACATATATCTTTTGTGGTTTTGTGCGGCGCACAGGATTTCTATAAGGTGCACAAATGGGTCAAATTTGGTAACTAAGTTTGTTTAGCTTATATAACGATCTTATACTCATAATAGGTAGTCGGGAGCACTTAACAAGCACCGTAAGACATACGTAAGTCATTGTAAGCAGTACCAAGGTAAGATACACTACTTTGACACGCTGAAGGTTTAACAAAAACATAGTTTTCATATAATAACTTCCCCAAATGGTATCTTGTTTGCTTATGGGTATTTGGGATTCTACGGGAGGTGATATGGGCTATGTAGATGATTATTAAAGCCTGACATGCTACCCCAATGATATGAGATGATATGTATTGTTATGATATGTTGATATGATGGAATAATGTACGTGATGACATGAAAATCTATGATGTAAACATTAATTGACATGATATTGATATGATAAGATATTATGAAAAAAATGATATGATGCTATAATGCAATATTGATGATATGATGACGCATTACTACGATGATATGACGAAATGTTGATGAAACGATATGATAAAGCGTTGCTCTCATGTTAAGATGAAATGATGCTAATATAATATGAGGATACGATGTTATTATGTTATAACGATATGATGATATGACTGACATGTTGATATGGATTTTTATGATTTGACGATGTGATGTTAATATGTGATGACGATATGTTGATGCTTATATGTCTTATGATTGATTGCATGGCCTGAACACCTAGTCACTAGACTTCTATAGGTTTGCTATGACACGTGCACGATTAAGGGCCCTAAAGTAAAGAAAGATGTATGTGATTGGTTTAGGTGAAAATGTAGCCTAAGCTACTATAAAATAAAAGATACACGTGATTAGTTTAAGTGAATGTGTAGCCTAAGCTAATATAATAAAGAAGTCTCGAGCATATGTAAAGTCTTGTGTTAAGCTTAACCCATGCTAGTTCTTCGGAGCTAGTGTGTACGTGGTCATGTGGTGAGGGAATCTAGATACCTCCCCGTGGCATAGTTATGTTTGAGTGTATCCGGGTGGAGTAACTAACTACTACACGCGCAACGGTTAAACCGTATACTCAGTTGGATTGACTTTGTCTTTCGTTAACGACAATGATGTACAACATACAAAGATGAATATGTTATATATGAAGCGTGACTTATGTCACATCTACAAAGATGTTCAGATGTTATATGTGAGATGCAAAGATGACTAGGCACATTTAGGATGACTCATCCTGTATGAAAGATTTGTGCTGCAAGATGTGATATGATATATGTGATGACTTGTGATGATATGTGTCTTAAAGACGAATTATGATTTTTCTATAATGTTTGAAATGGACAAACGTTTTATAAATTATGTGTTATCGTACTTAACTAATTCGTTAGCTAACACTTGCTCTTTTAAAATGTGTTGTTCCCTCAGGTCCAACATTAGTGAGCAGGTTGATGTGAGACATGGGTATATGATCTTGAAGCTGGCTATAGTTTACCCTTAGTGGTTGCTCGCTTTAGACATTTGCTTTATGTTTTGATAATAATGACTTGTATTGATAATGTGGTCGGTTGTTTAATGTTGGGCAACCGATGAGTTTCCATTTGAACTTATTTTGATGATATGGCTAGTAACACCATTTAATGAATGAACCAAACAGATTTTGCTGGTTTAGACTTTTAAAGTTTACTTCCGCTTTCTTTTGACGCCGTTAGGCGAAAGTTGTTTGGAAATCCATAATTTTAAACGACGGGTGTTACACCTTCTATTAAAAAAACTCAAGAACACAAATCGTTATAAAATCATTTGTATTCTTTTCTTCTTTTACCTAAAAAAAATTCAAGAACACAGTGTAAAAGTATGGTTTTTAATGTAAAAATAATTGACGTAAAAGAATATTATAGTTAATGAAAAGTGACACTTATGAAATATGAGATATATGAGATATGTGTGAAGATATTTGGTTTTATTTAAAGATGTTTTAATCATATAAAAACTTAAAAGTTTAATAATAAAAAATGGGGGTTTACTATATTAGGTATATTATAGATAATTATTATTTGTTAAATATTACAATAATCAAACTCAAAACTTGCCATATCTATTTGGAATGTCTAATCACGATATATATAAATCTCTTAGTAAGCTTTGATCTCAAGTCAATAAAGAGGAAAAACACAAATGAGAAAGAACAACCACAACACCGTTCAATTCCATTCCAATAACTCGTACGTACGATTAAACTAGTCTCAGTTCATTTCTATAGCTTCGATATCAGTTGAAGTATCTAACTTAAGTGAAATTTAAGCTTAACTATAGGTGATTAATGGAGAAATTTTAGCTATTGTATGAAATATATGTTGTGTTTGTTTTAGCCATTGAACTTGAAAGTAGGAAGTCAAAAAATTTAATTGATGTTTTCTTCAGGGAAATGATAAATCCTCCTATACATTAACCTAAAAATCCTCTTAAAACTTTAAAATTGTGACATGTGGATTACATTCTCTTTCCTAATCTTATCACTTATTTTTGCCACTTGTCTTCATCTTATGATTAGAAAGATTTTTAGGCTATTTAGTTAGGAGGATTAATCATCTTTTTTTTTATACCTAAATGTAATCTTATCTTAAGTCTAATAAATCATTTCACTTTTCTTTATTTTTTTTTTTTTTGCCTTTGATACGACCAAAATATGTCCCTACACATTTTACCTTCATCACATTCACTCAATAATCTACCAAAAATTCTTTAAACAATTTCCACCTCACACCCATAAAATAACTACACTACTTTTTTTAAATAAATGTTTTTACATTATTAATAATTACCCTATCACGGTCGCCACCTCGCCGTCATTGACTCCTCTATCACTCATCGCCATCATCACTACCTGTCGTTGTTACAGCTAATGTCGTTGCATCGCGCAGACATATGTCTTGTGTGTTTATTAAAAGTAAATGACAAAATATATTATATATATATACACACATTAACACAAAGTATGTAAAATGACAAAAGAAGCCCTTATAAATACAACACTAAAATAATTAAAATAGTGTTTCAAGAACGATACATGGTTGTACGTATCTTTATCTTATCGGTTAATGTTACTGATCAGTTGATTGTCCCTTGAAAGGTTGGTCATATCAACCACGCAATTTGGATGGGACTGGGAATTGCGTGGCCGTCTTAGGAAACATGGAGTCGGACTAAAAATCAGTCAATGACTTATAAGAATTGGGTCAACGGTAAGACTCGGCCGATTCGGTCAAAAATCGGTTGAATCAGTCAAAAATCGACCGACTCAGGTCAAAACACCGGTCAACTTCTTTATTTTCTTTAATATTATACATTAAAAACCAAATCCGATTTTTTCACGATCCGATCTTGAGTTTTCAAAATATTATGACTACCCTCTTTGATCCGATCCCGAGTCACGAGTTCTAAAATCTTGCCATTAATAAGTTACAAAATTTATGAAATTTAAAAAACTAGCTAATTGCCACATCTAAACTTTTTAATAATAACTTGATTTCTTCCTCTATTTATTTCTTCCAAGGGCCGGGCTATATTGAACATATATAATTGCGTACCTTGTACATCCTATTTGTAATGTAAATTTTATGTTTTTTGGGTTTTAATAGTTACTTTCTTAAAAGTGCAACCCGGTAGCTAGAATAAGGACTATATATTCGAGCTAGTATAGAAAAAAGGGAAGAAAAAAGTTAGATCTGTTTTAATGGTGAAATTATAAGAATGAGGAAGATAATCCAAACTCCAAAATCTGTGTTATTGTCATCTTTTTAATACACTTTATAGGATAGAGAGACCTTCTAAGGAAAGTGATTTTTATACTAATGAATTTACTTTGTCTACAACAAATAACTTGTTATGACCATTTTACCCTTGTAAATAACAATTAACCTTTTTATTTATTTCCCATATTGCTATATATTGACGGCACACCATCTTAATATATACTATAAGACAGTTGAACTAATAATTTATTAACCAATCAAATCACTCAATTTTATCAAATTGACTTTCGCTTATGTCATCATTTAGATTAACTATAAATTAAAAATCCTAATAATCATTATCCAAATATATTATTATATTAGTATTTATATTAATTTGTAGAAAAAGTCTCATAAATTTACACTTTTTTTTATTTTTCATCAAAAATTTACATTTTTTAACCCTAAATATTTAATTTATATTTATTTTTAACATCAAATTTAGAAAAAAATTTTAATCTTCTTTTAAAAAGTTACAAAATGTATTTATATTTTTTTTTAAGTTACAATTGTCACTCAAATCAAGTGTCCTAATTGTTATCAAAGAATATTAAAACAATTCTAATTATTTAATTATCATAGGACATGTGATTGAAAAAATCCATTCGTGTTATGGGTCTGCATCATGATTAAATACATATATTTAAATGTCAATTACATGATCACAAATATGTATATATTTTAATAACATAATTATCTTTTATAATAATATTACATTATGAGTACATCTGATTTAAAAAAAAAATTCTATAATAGAGAATTTGTATCTTGTGAGATGACTACGACAAATAATTCCATCAATATGTCTTAGTTAATATTTAATAATGACAGTGACGAACCTGAGATTATTATACTAAAACTTACAAAGTATAACACCTAAAACTGTATATCTTCAAAATTATAAGCATTTATCTATTAAATATATGATGATCTAATATTGATAATATCGTAAATCCCGTGTCCAGTGTCGCACACGGGTCTAAAATCTAGTACTATAGTATGTAACAGTATTGCAATTGAATATTAGTTTGGAAGTTTTCATATTCACAATCGTATTTCATGTTAGATTGCTGCTTGACATTAGTTAATAAAAAGTAAACGAGAATCTAAATTTTTTATTTTATTTCAAAAATAGCAAATGCGTATACGTACTATAAATCAATAATTATTATTTTTTTGAATTGTTGATAACATTAGTTAATAAAAAGTAAACGAGAATCATAATTGCACATCAACATTATTGATTCTCTTAAGTACAATTACGAGGAAGATAATATGAAAATTAATACTTCAATTGCAATATACTTTTACGACAGGTCCAAGTAGGCGAGTAGCAATACTAGAAGATTTTAAGTTTTCACAAAGAAAAAGATTAGGGTCAAATTATTTCCTTGCAAATGAACATTATAAAGTAGGCCAGACCATTTACAACTGGCAAATGGAGTCAAAGATCCATGTATCATTAGGCAGCTGATCTATTACGGATATATCAAACTAGCACGTTACCCGCGCAATGCGGCGGTGATCGTGACAACGACGGTGTGGTGGGGGCGAGTGTTGGTGGTGGAGGTGACGTCGAGTGATGTGAATAATTGATATAAAGGGTTAATGAAAATATATTAAAAAAAATAATGGATTGGTAGTGTATATTAATAATTAATGTTAGGGAATAGTGTATGTGAAAATATTTTAAAGGGTGCTAAGTAAAAATGTTATATTTTTTCAACACTTCAATAAATAAAAATGGCTATTTCTTTTATAATATAGTATCGATAAATCAAATTAAAGTTAATTGTTAGTATTATTAAGGGTAAAAATGGCCATAACAAGCCATTTGTAGTAGGCAAAGTAAATTAGAAAATTTCATTAGATCATCCTGTGGTTTGTTGTTTTATCAATTTTCACCCCTGTCGTTTTTTTTTTATTATTACTTCACCCTGTGGTGATTTTTTGCTTCATTACAACCCCTCACATTAACAGCCGTTAAATTTGATCCGTTAAGCCCCTCATGTATATTGCACATGAGGGCATTTTAGTCTTTTTCACCAAAAACACCCTCTCTTTATTCTCCATCTTCTTTTTTCAACTCAACCTTTTTTTTTCAAATCTTTTAGACTAAAATTACTAGGGTTTTTTTTCAAACCTTTTTTTCATTACTAAGAGAGGGTGTTTTTGGTGAAAAAGACTAAAATTCCCTCATATTCGATGCACACGAGGGGTTTAACGGATCCAAATTAACGGTTGTTAAAGTGAGGGGTTCTAATGAAGCAAAAAGTCACCACATGATGAAATAATAAAAGAAAAAATTACAAGGGCAAAAATTGATAAAACAACAAACCATAAAATGATCTAATAAAATTTTCTTCAAAGTAAATTCTTAAAAATCACTTGCCATCTTCAAAAGATGATCAACATTCAATTTTCAAGCAATCTTAAGTCTTAAATTAAAATCTAGGTTGTTTCAATTGGCTATAAAGTTGAAACCAATTTTATAAAATCGTTATTTCCATTTATATGTATAATTATAGTTTCAGTCCTTTAACTTTTAAAATATTTATAAAATCTTTTAAAACTTTATGGTGCTATCAAATGTCAAAGATTTTAAATTGATTGACATAAGGCTATGTTATTGGTATACATATTAATATATATATATTAAAAACAAAGTATTGGGATTTATGCAAAGAATAATAACTTTTATTTTATTTTATATAGGTCCCACATTTTATTATTTTATAATTATTACTTTTAACTTACATAATTATATGCTTAACTTTTTTTTCCCTCATTATATATTTATTATTTTTGAAAAAATTTATTATTTTATTTCTTTAAAATACATTTACACCAAAACTTTTATCTCTTACATTTTGTACTAAGGATTCCATTTTAAATTATAAACACTCATTAAACCCTTTTTATTTTCACACAAACTTTTTAAGGGAACATGTAATGTAATATTTTTGTTAAAAAATGGTAGAAAGAAATTAATATATCAACTTCATATTTTTTTTTCTATTATTATTTGTATTATGATCGTAGCAAATTTTATCATTCTTATAAGAGCGTCATTTTTGTATCGTATTTCGTCATTTCTCTTAATACAATTATCTTAATAAATTTAGATAATTTTCTTTAAAACAAAGACAACCACAAACATCATGTCTTCCGGGACAACGTCCGGGTGACGTATCTCGTTTGTTGTGAATAATAATCATAGTTTATGAAACAATATATAACATATTTGGTCGATAACTTATACTTTATAACTATATTTTTTTTTTAATTTAACTTTCAAACTTTTAATTGTGTAAAAAAGTTTAACAAATATAATAATACACGTAATTGATGTATTTTCTTCCGGCTAACGGTAACAAAATACATTTCATTATTGATGTCGAATTGACGATTCCACAATCGCACATGTATAGAGCCAGCAGAAGTTTAGTGGATGCGATATTGAGTTCCAGAGTTTAAAACCCTAACTACCAAGCAAAAGTCTCAAGTATTAGAAGTTATTACCATAATTCTAAACTTCAATGTGAATCGTTTCACTACATCTATACATCTTTATAAAAATTATCATACCCCCATATTTAGAAATAGTTACATAACAATTACATACAGAACTACTAAACTATCCTTGGTAAACATCCAATATGGAAAGAATTTTTATAAAATACCAAATTTGTCATTAATGAATTAATTTACACTCTAAACCCTCATTTTAATAATGAACACCTTAAACCCGTTACATCAACCTAGATCACTTGACACCGCCACCACCAACAATAATACCGTCACCGACACCACTAGACCGCCGTCCCCGCTACTGCCGTCGCATTGCCCGGGTATCATGCTTGTATTGAAAAAATAGATATAAAGAGTCATTTCATTATTATGTACGATTGTGAACATGGTTTCCAAATAAAAGAAGACCCATGAAACGTGTTTTTCAAAATAAATACAATGTTATAAACGCATGTTCTATAAAATATGTACTTAATGCATAGAGGTTGTATTTTCAAATAAATATGCCAACCACTAACCCAAATATTAAACACCTGATTTATACCCTTCAATGGCTTTAAATGCATGACAAGAACTCATGTTGTAAATGCTCTTGTTGTACTTCTTAAAGAACGGAGAAACATCTTAGACATATTCTAAGTAATTTTAAGTTCATAATAATTTCATTAAAATGGAAGAAGACAGGGTTGGTTGCTTGAAAGAAGCTTTCAAGGGCTTTCTTAATTGTTTAGGGTTAGAGAGTGGCAAAGGAAAAGAGATTGTGAACAATCCTGCTGAAACGGATCCGCTTGTTGAAGTTCCCTCACATGTAAGTAAATATCTTTCAAGGTTCATGAAAATCTATTATATATATATATATATATTTTCCCTTAGAGGTTCATGCAATCATGGACTAGATCTATATGTGAAATAATATTCATTTGAAAACTAAAATTTGTGTAAAAATATAAAACTAGCAAAATGCATTGTTATTTAACACTTAACACAATGCGTTTATAGCTGTCACCACCATCATCTCTGTCTCTTTGCTCCTCCTCTGGCGACGCCATGATGGAGCCATGGCAGTATGACCAACGGGTGTACCGTATCAAACCACCACACTATCCCTTGGATCGCCGCCCATCAAATCCACGCCATTCCCACATACGTCCGACTTCCAACACTTTATAAGTGCCTCGAGTTAGGCCACCGAGAAGGGCAAAGCCCCCAAGAACGACGCAACCATTCGATTAAGGGCTTCGATCATGCCGTATCACAATTTTCGTCAATAGTGGTGATGGTGGGCAGTTATCAACACATTGTTTTAAGTTTCAAATCACGGTGTGTTTGACCAGTTTTCTACTTTTTACATAATTTTTTGTTTTTATAAAATCACAACCCACATTTATATATATATATATATAATGAAGATACTATTCTAATTTTACTAAATTTATATAAAACTAAATATTCATTTCTTTTTTACATGCATTTGTAAAACAAAATATTTCGATGTTTTTAAGTCAAATAAATACAAATATACCTTTCTACAAATTATTATTGAGTTTCACAAGTAGTTGGGTTTGGCCTAATGATAAGAGACCATTTCTATTTGAGTTGGGTTTGGCCTAATGATAAGAGACCATTTCTATCTGAAAACCATGGTTTAATTTTCGAAGGCAAATGAATTTTACCAATAACTATTTTTAATACTTACGGGTGGATGGTTATTTGGTTTTTCTTGAGTTTGAAGTATTTTGGACGCGTAAGGATTTTGTGTGGTTGGATTGGCTAGCTAAGAAATAACTTTATGTTGCGTTTGTTTCACAGAATTTGATGGAATCTGATTAAATTGTAATTGAATTCTATTCCTTAGTACGTTTATTTGTTCAAAGAAGGAGAAATATCATTCCGTAGAAATGTAAACATTTCATCATTTGATAGAATCTACATTCCTTGGGGATGGAGGAAGAAATTTTATTCCTTCCGTCACTTGAATTCTCAAAAAATCAGAAACATTCCGTCAAATTCTATTCCTTCATATTTCAATTCCTTTAAAAAAATTTCATTTCTTCCAAAAATATTTTTTGAACCAAACATGCCCTAATTCACCAAGTCATTCCCCGTACTTTTATTAGTTATATTCAAACAAGTGTTATATCAGTTTGGATAAAAAACCTTTCATATATGATTATTTTAATATTTATGGTATAATTAATAAACGATTGACCTCTCATTTTTTATAGATTAAAAAATCAAAATATAAATGCTTCTACATCCGAATTTAAATGTCTAATAGGTACATACTTTCTAACCTCATATTGCATATCTCATATCCAAGGATATATTTACATTACTACAATTATTATTTGAAAATAGATTACTTTACATTGATCACTGTTTTTTTTTCTCTAAATTGCATCATAATATTTTCATGAAAATTATGAAATTGCACTTTTATTAAACTGTAACGAGCATGGTACCCGCTCGTTGTGACGAATATTATGAACGGCGGTGGCCGGGGTGTTGGTGATAATGGACGAAGGCGGTGGTTATTGACGGGGTGTTTGTGTTGTTTTGGTATATAGAAAGATAGAATATTTTGTGTGTGTTGTTTTGGGAGAGAGAAAGAAAGAATGATGATATTTGTGTTTTGTTTTAAAGTGAAGGATAAGTTGGTAATTTTTCATATTTTAAAAATTTTAAACTTTGAACACCACCCTTATAATTTTTATAAAGGAATATAGATAATGATTTATTACATTTACATACATCAATCAATTACATGTTAATTTATAGCTAGAGATAAAAAAAAACGTGGAAAACTATTGAACTAAATTTATAGCAGGTAATTTGATGAGTTTACATTACTACTTTAACTTATGATGGAGCATAAAACTTTGGTGTATATATCTTACAGATTGACAACCCAACAATTACGGCAAGGAGCATTGTTGACAACTATAATCTGGTTACTATAGATGAAATTATGAAGACGAGTGGAGGTGCAAGCGCTGAAGCACATTATGTTGACCTCGACGGCGGTACTAATACGAGTCTCCTTGCAACTCGTCTGATCACTAGTGGGGGTGGTGGCAAAACAAATTGAACAAGCTATCACAGTAAGGATGAAATAGTAGTGGTGTGATCGCAATTAAAATTCATGCAAATGTATAGTTGATCAAACTAGCTACATGTTGGTTACATAGGTAGACTACAATACAAATGTCATTTACACATATTTTTAATTTTTCTATACTTTTGAAAAGTTCAAAGTTGTTTAAGTACGGTCATTTTTATGTGTACGTGTTCTGTTTTTATAAGTATATTGGAATGTAACAAACTTTGAACGAATGTTTATATTAGGAAATAACTAAAGTTGTGTGTATTGTATGTAAACAACTCCAAAATAATGTTTATCGTATGTAAGAAAATGTATTCAACCAATTAAAATCAGACAATTGACACCTCTATATGGTTGTCACGTATGTTTATTTACATTCAATAAACATTTTTTAAAGTTGTTTACATACAATACACACAACTTTAGTTATTTCCTAATAGACATTTATCCAAAGTTTGTTACATTCCAGGATACTTCCTCCTTGTATAAATGTCTTCCCTTATATGTACAATCAGTGAATCAGATATTGGGTATAAAATAATGAATACATAGTTAAGCCATTGAAATTCCAATTGCATTGAAACGTTAATTGTTGTTCCAATTGCATTGAAACGTTAAGTGTTGTTCCAATTTCGAAACCACTAACCGCAGAACAAATACTAACCAAAATTAAGCCATTGAAATTCCAATTGCATTGAAACGTTAATTAATTGTTGTTCCAATTTCGAAACCACTAACCGCAGAACAAATATTTGAGCCGCAAATCCACAAATTGATAGGATGTATTAACTAATTGCAGCCAATTGGTTTTAGGGGATTAAAAGGATTTAAGTTGTAAACACTTTTGATCTTATAATTGGTTGTTAAGGATGTGAGTGTGTATTTTCCCTTTCTTTAGTTAAACAATCGGTAATATCCTATATATAAGGACGGTTTTGATAACATGGTTATATTCCAAATTCCTTTTCTGCCCTTTAATCTCTAAAACAACGTAATTTAATGTTCAATTTATTTACAATCTTGCCATTATCAATTGTGTCCATTGACTATATAATTTAATGGTTATGATTAATTTAAAAAGGTTTCTTAAAGATTCAGTTTTTTTATAAGTTTTTAAAATAACTTTTCAATATATATATATATGGGGAAAAGAATATGAGACTGTTAGGTATCTAAGTTGGGTGAAAAAATTCCTCACATACCATTTTTTAAACTTTAAAAATCATGGGGGGCCAAACATTTATTTTAAATATTAAAATATTGGTATATGAGAGATTTTTTCACCCAAGTTGGGTGCATAATAGCCCTATACTCACTTTCATGATATATATACTAGGTATTTTACCCCGCGCGATGCGCGGCTAGCTAAAAAGATTATTTTATACATTAGTAAATAGTTATTCTATAGGTTTATTATGTAAAAATTGATTATGTTATAGTTCATGGTTAATTCATGTATCACTCTGGTCACCCTTTGTTTTTTCGGACATGTCGATAGCACAGTCACTTAACCTATTATAGTGATTACACATCCATTCTAAGAACATTTAACCTAAGATATTTTGATATAATCAACAACACCATTTGTGTAGCCATAAATCGCGTAAAAATGTATTCACCTTATAGATTAACACTACAACAAATCAAACGTAAATCGCGTAATAATGTAGCATGTTATATATTCATCAAACGTAATAATATGTACAAAGTAAAAAACCAAACATGACAAAAATTTAGTCATATAAAATACACATAAATTTAGTCATATGAAATACACATAAATACAATACGAATAAGTAAAAAAAACCCAATAAGATAAATAAGAGAAACTCATTATAGTTTTTGCTTTTTATTATATAATAGACTTTGTTTTATGATTAGAATAACAACCAACTTTAGTTAAAGTTTCGGCAAAAAGAAAAAAAAAAAGAGAAATGATGTAGGCCCAAGCCCAACCATTGAGGACCAGGCCCTTTTGTTTTTAGAAAATCAAGACAAAAAGAGGCCACCACAAAAATGGGCATAACTTTTGCTAGAAGGCTCTGTTTTGGGCGTGTGACCAGTCAAAACGACCGCAGAAACGAGACGCATCAAGTTGCAAACTGTCAAGGCGGTTTGGTCGACCTTCGAGCCCCGAAATGGCCTTTTTCTATGAGTTTTGGACCATTTTGTATGTTTTTTCGGTTTTTTTGGACTTTCTTTTGGTTATAACTTTCGGCCCACTTGTATTTTAGGGCCCATTCGAATTTTGCAGACATGGGGAAATGATCAGTTTATGATAAATCAAAAATTCATTTTTTCCCTATTCACAATGTGTGTTTAGTGTGAGAATCCAGATTATCGGTATTCAATCTGAATCAACGATAATTTGAAGAATTGTTTTCCGGGTATTCTTTGAATCAACGGAATCAATCAGTTATCTTAAATTTCCGTCTGCGTCAAGAAACAACAAAATTGATTGGTCATATATAATCTAATAATATATTCAAATAATTTCTAAAATTAGATATAGTCTTTAAAGTTGTATATATTTTAAAAAATAATATTATTTTTGTCAAATATGTGTGCCAATTTAGTAGATGCATGGACGTTATTTTATTTTTTTAATATGAGTTTTGAAATTATTTTTTTTTATCTTTTGTATATAATTATGATTAATATATTATATTATATTTAATAAAATAAAATAGATTATTTTGAGAATTAATAAAGGTTATAAAATAAATATATTGTAAAAAATGTATGGAGATGCCATGTAGGATAAAATCCTTTGTGACAATATTTAAAATTAGCTTTAGATTGAAAGAAGGTTTTAGAAGGCTAGGATTCTTATTGTTTTAATATATATATATAGATATATATGTGTATGTGTGTAAAAAAGTAAATATAAGGTTGTCCGTTATCTAAGCTTAGATGTGGAACCCCTCGTATATAAATTTTTAAATATTTTTTGATTAATAAATAAATGTTTGGGCCCCATGAATTTTATGCATTAAAAAAAACAATATGTGAGTGTTTCACACCTAAGCTTAGCTACACAATATCTTTATATTACGATCCCCCATATATATATGTGTGTGTGTGTGTGTATGTGTGTGTGTGTGTATGGGAAAAGTGAATTTAAGAATGTCTGACACCTAAGCTTAGGTGTGGAACCCCTAACATACTAATATTTAAGTATTTCCTTATTAATGAAAATGCTTGGCCCCATGAATTTTATGGTTTAAAAAATTAGTATGTGAGTGTTCCACACCTAAGCTTAAATACCCGATAGTCATATATATAGGGTAACAATCCGGTAAGAACCTCTTAAAATATAAACGGTGAGAACAATTAAAAACATCATTTTGATGCATTAAAATTACATAAAACTAATATGGTGCATAACTAGTTATTATTATTTAAGTGTTTAACAACACATTGATCCGTGAAAATAAAAAAAATCACGTTTTTTGTTGGATGCATCATTCTGATGAATATGCATCCAAGATAGACGCACAAAACAAAAAACATGATTTCCTCGATTTTGACAGACCAATGTATTGTTAAACACTTAAATAATGATAATTAGTTTTTGATGGTCCACGAATGCACAACTTATATTAAGATTAACTAGGCAAAAAGTAAAGGGAAGAAAGTAAATAACAAGAATAATAACAAGTTCAAATGCAAAAGATCTAAGCAAGTCTAATCATATGTATCATTGATTAAAAGATGAATACATAGTCGATATTACAACTTGGCTTACAAGAATACAAATGAACAAGGTAATTGCTAAGTCTAGACACACTACAAACTTAAACAATTACAAGATAAGTGACACAAACTTTTTACAGTGACAAACACCCATTATCTGTTGCGGCTGTATTGCCTTTTGTAGGGGAGGATTAGGGCAACACAACTTTACATTGATAGTGAAAGGATGGTGGTTGTCGACGTCCCATTGGATCCATGTACTTCCATGCAAGAGCCTTTATCTTCTTTACCAAATCGGGTATGAAAGAGAAACCCTTGCTTTGGTCCCAACTGTACCTTCACCATTCAAGGCAAATTACAGTTGGAAGAACCACGATGTGACTCTTGTCTTTATCTGATTTGAAATCTTCCTGCCTTGACAAACAGATTGGGCAGCATACAACCCGCTGAAGAGAGTCATTGGACTTGCTGATTACTCGTTGACGACCAACGTCAGCGAGCAAGTCTTATCGGTGAATCCAAAACTCAACAGTTTTATGGACTTTTAATGATTCAAAGTGTAGTTTTTAAGTGTTCTCAGCGTGTTCTTATTTTAAGGTTGTTCTTATTTGATTTGTCACCCTATATATATATATATATATATATTGTTAATAATAGTTTTCTAAATATAATTTAAAGATTGCATTTGTTTTGAACTTAATTGATAAAACAATAAATATTTTTTAAAAAGTACTAAAAGAAGCACTTAAAGGTTCACTTAACATGCATAAAAAGTACCAGATGATTTTATAGAGTTTTATTTGATTCTTCGGAAAGTGCATTATGAAAAAGTCCCAAATGATCGAATGCTTCTTGATAACTTTACTTAAATTATTTCAGAATCGAAAAGGGATCCATATAATGCTAATGTATATATTACTAGAGTGCAGCCCCGTGCGATGCACGACCAAGTAAAGATATATGTTATATACGTGTTTGAGATTCCATCTTATATCGAGAAGTATCTTGGGAATTTCAGAAAAGCCACATTGTCACGGAAAGAAATATACTTGTATCTATTTCTCACTTGATGTATTTTGGAGCAACAATGAACAATCAATACAGTCACATGCTTCTTCATTGTTCAGTCGTCAATTGCAAATGAATGTCATGTTGGTTTAACTCGCAACAGGCCGTAATTTAAATTTGTAAGCCTGCAGTTCCCTAGGGGATATAAGGAATTAAGGACCCGTCCTAGAGAAACATACGCTGACCAAATAGGAATGCAAATCTGAACATTAAACACATATTTTCCGCAATAAATAGCGTACTAATCTCCCAGGGAAAAATATATTCAGTCCAAATCAAAACATGACAGCAACAATATTTTTTTTAAACCACACTTGAACATCACATCACATATCATAATATACCACTATATTATTTCTTTTTTTAAATATGAAATGTTATGACAACTTAACTCATCACTGAACTTTCACATGCACTTAAAAGGCAAGTCTGGTGTATTTTCCTTGGGGTGATTCTTAGCCCATTTCAGCATATACGTTTAACTATGCTATGAAAATTTATCTGATTGACTCTCTAAAAATAAAACTTATCCCGAATTGACCCACATGGCAACCTCTACTGAATACCAAAAGATGTCATGAGAAGTTTAATCTCATACTCATTTGACAAACATCCAAAACTTTTGAATCATTTCTAGGTATATGGTTAGCCCAGGATCATTGCGAGGTATATGGTCAGCCCAAACAGCCTGAAGCAACCAAAATAACATAAAGCAACATCAAGCTTCGACCAGCAGGAAAAATTTATCTCGATACGTCATAGTATAGAACATCCGCAGTAGATTTTTAAGCATTATTATCGACATACACAATATACCAAAACAATAGCAACATATAGAAATGATATGAGTGTGTAATTGACTTCAAGAAATGCAACAAAGTTATAAGGGGGCTAGATTTCTTCTCATTTGTTAAATACGCCAATAACTTAGTTTAATGACTTTTGACCAGTTTTTGACCCATTGTAGAACCTTAGATATAGGTTTCACATTAACTTATCTAAATGAGCTTAGTTGCTACAAAAGGAAAACCTTTTAATTTTCACATTCTTGTAGCGGGTCAATATCTCTCCAAGAAAATAGTAGCGTTTAATCTACCTATTTGAAATTCTAATGGAAGAGGGCGATGTCCATCTAGCATGTCTAATCCAAGAATCTGAGGTAAAAGAAAGCATTAACCAGAAGTATGAACAAAAAGAAACTGTGATAAATCATTAGCATTTCATAAAGATATCGCATAAGAGAGTGTATTGATGATACATAAACTTTTTGGTTAGATAAGCTTCTTAAATAAACCATCCAATCAGGCATCCAAACAAATTGTGATAAATCAACTACACAACGTAGAAATCTCACTATCTGAATCAAGCCCCGGCCACTCGTAAAAAAGAAAAAAAGCTGAGGATCAATAAAAGCATATGAAAAATATGAAGGTTACATAAACATGCCCAAACCTGCTCAAGTTCATCTGCATCTAGATACGCGTCATCATCATTACCTGAGCAAAATCCTATTTGGGGACCATCACCAGCTCATCATCCTCCAATTCCTCGTCAACAAATGGAACTCCAGAAAATTCACCATCCTTTGGCCCAGACCCACTCTTCCAAAAGATCCCACAGAACAAAATGCGTGTTGGCCATCCTAAAAAAACATCAATTTAAATATATTAGTAAAAGTGGATGACCCGCTTAAAGGCGAATCCAAAATCTCATAATTGAATGCCTCTTTAAGAGCTGCAATTTCATGGATAGATGATAACTTCATATAACTAAACACCATTCATTACATGTGTTTATATGAAAACTTGATATAAAATCACTAAAAGTAATCTAAATAAAGATCTAATAACTATTATTATGTAGCTAGTGAATCCGTTGTTAATATATTGTAGAACAAAAACTTTATATACCTTATTAATACGATGCCAACAGGAAAAAAAATAAAAAGCAATGAAGATAAAACCTAAGAGAGTCAGGCAATTACCTAAGGAGGTGAAAGTGTATTTTATATGACCTCGTTGATTAAATTCTTATATGGTTTGAGTTTAAATAACACAAAGAAACGTCAAAGCAGATACTAAAAATACTATAGTATATACGTTGTGTATGCATAGTTGATGTGTGAAATCGAGTAATAAAATTATAAACACAAATTACCAAAAGACTGACTAGTACACACTCACATGCAGTGTACCTGATCGCATGCAGTATAGTAAAAATTGGTAAGCCGAGATCGTTCACAAGGACTTTTGTAAACAATTGTAAAAATAAAGTAATTCAAGAAATTAGGGGGGGGGGGGGTTGTGGCCGAGTTGCCTCGTTGCAAAAGTTAGTGAAAGAGTTAGTAATCCCTCAGGATTAATCGCAAGGAAGAGTTTGTTGTATTAAACAATAATTTACAGGTCACCCATCTTGATTTTGCCCAACAACATGTTCAGATTGCTCATTAAATGAAGTTCAAACCCAATTTAGTTAACTAAATAACCGAGACTCAAACAAAGCACCAACCCAGTACCCGTCAAGTTAATAACATCTTTTGACTCTCTTGTATAAACTAGTTCCATTACAAAGACCGGTACCCCAAGACATCTTTTATACCTTAGCTAATTCAACAATGGTTTTGGTTATTAAAATAACAATTACATCTATCGATTGTACCCAACCGTTAACACATTTGTTCCTATTATCGTTAAATGGTTATCTACCGTACCCGTCATAGATTCAACACGTTTGTACCCAAACAATTGAAATGAAATATGTGTGAGCAATAACTACCATTAAAGACACATATAGATCACTAACCGATTCAAGATAAATAACAAAGAACAAATACATTAAGATCACGATGTAACGTTAAATATAATCAACATTGAATTATTAAAAAGTGTGCAACCTTACATATTGTCTCACTCCATCAAGATGGGTGCAAAGGCGATTAGTCACTCATATTAAAATACGAATAACAAATAAATTAAAAGAATTCATCATTACCGAATACAAGGAATTGAAAACGGAGAACGGAATTGATCCAATCGTAATGAAGTTCTTCGAAAAGGAATAATCTGATGAAAATCAGCTCCAAGGGCTTCAAAATTGACTGGAAAGTAAAGGTAGGGTTTCAAGAATGTTTTTGCAAGCTATTTATAGTTTCCAAAATAATAATAAAAATTCGGCGCCACACCGTGTCGCAGTCCCAGACTGCGTTGCAGTCTCGTATCTGACTTCTGTTGACTTTTACGATCGTTGACTTTACTGGCTTGTACTTGGTCTAACTGCATCGCTGTTTTAGGAGACTGCGAAGCAGTTTGTTCCTCAATTTCCACTGCTTCGTAGTGTATTGATGCGTCACAACCCGCTGTTGACTTTCGTTGGACCAACTCTGAATTTCAGTTTCGTTTCTCGTAAATCGTTCGTAAGCACTCGTTTCATTCCAGAAACATCGTGTTCTTCAGATAAACGCTTAAGGACTTGTTAACACCTGAAACACTAACAAATATCATAAACGTACCAAATATATACGAAAACGACTCTAAAACCATACCAAAACAACTAATTAAGCCGTGGGAAATGTAAATCAAATACGACATATCAATAGTATAATAACCAGGATAGAAGAAAACCTTTCTTTCAGCTTTTCCTCAAGTGGATTGCTTGGGTAGCTTCGCCACTGCTAGCTGACAGCCAACCGACACATGTATTTGATGGTTGACCTGAATGTTTGAATTGAAAAATTGAAATAATTTAGCCTACAATGTAAACTCAGGCCAAGTTTTAAATTGCAAGCAGAGCATTACTTAACATAAAACCTTTATCTCTTTGCATAACCGACACTTGGGGGTTCTCTGCTATTTGTTGTAAGCCACAATATGCCTGCACTTTATCCATTTCCCTTACCAATTTCTCCAACATACGCAAATTTAGGCCTCAAACATCCTGCTGCGTGGTGCTGTTGTATGCTTTTTTTATTGTCAGACCAAAGTACGTTTTGACCCCTCCAATGGGCCAGCCATAGGTTTGCTATTGCAAGACTATCGACACATGCGGGATGTTACTCCCGAAGAATTGTACGTTCAGCCTAGACAATTGCACATAAAACGAAACGATTAGCCTTTAAAAGATAAGGTTGTCAACAAAAAAGGCCATGACAGATATATCGTATGCTCAGGATCTATACCAGTGTTTCCATCCAATGTCATACTCGTCTCATAATGTAGGATTATTCAACCTCTTGACATGCTATAGGTGCTTGGAACATTGTTAAGATAATGGCTCAAGGTTGCGGGTCCAGCGACTTCATCTGGCCGGAGAGTAATGGTTTAACCACATACTTATCACTTTTAGTGGCATGTTACTAATGTACATTTTTTTTAATTGATGCATGGTAAAGCAAAGGAGGTTTTCCTGCCTACCTGACTGTTGTCAAGTACTTTGTTGCAGATTGACTTCATGTGTCAGTGGGCCAATAGAATCACACCCCATATTTGACACCATTAGACCAATCTTTAGCAGCCACACCAGATTACTAGTTAAGCTCAACTAAAAATTTAACTTGCAGATGGTGATAAAGGGCAAAAAAAAAAGCAACTTAAATTGCAATTTGTCCTAATTGCACATGATTAGCATAGTCAGATGAATTCAAATACAACGATTTGACCTACGTCGCATGAAGTAATATCAGCACCACATATTCACATCTCCATACCAAAAAGTCCCAGAAAGATAAACATGAATCCCAACCCCATGGACATAAACACGAATCCCGTTAAGTTTAAAATTCTCTAAAATAGGACCTGAGTTCAAATAGTCAAGGATAGTCACAAATTTGTAGCTAATATGGCTAGTTGCCTTATCAAAAATCCATGTAGGAAAAACCATATGAACATACCAATTGAATTGATATTACAGTATCGGTCAAAGAAAAGAAATAAAGAATTAAAATTATGGGATAATATCATTAACCTCATATTCTTAGAAAACTTTTGACTCATATTCTACATCAAATTATATAGTATTTTGCAATAACATATCCTTCAAAAAACTTGCTCTGAGATTCAATATTTACCAATGTGAAGCTCGTAAGTATAAGACTAACATCTTAGTAAACGTAAAAGAGTGCTTATAAAAATTATAAAACACAAAGAGCTCATTATATGATGAAGCACCTCTATGCTCATGTGGTTTAACCATTTGATTAAACACTACTCATCATATAAGGAAGCACATCAGTTTTATTTAATTACACTCAAACTTCAAAAACCATAGAAATCAAAACACTCATTATATAATGAAGCACCTCCATGCTCATGTAGGTTAATCATGTGATTAAACACTACCATTGTATAATCAAGCAGCTCTATGCTAATGTGGTTTGCAATTCATAGTTTTTGAATTTAAGTTTTGCTAAGATGATTGATAGAGGTTGAATAGCACAATTATGAAAATGGCTTCATGCTAGTTACTTCCTAAGCTTTGATTCAAATTAAATGCTGAACTATTATAGCCATAAGTGAGTGGATTGTAAGGATTACCTTATTCTAGATTAGATAAAATTCTTGCAAACCGTAAATTCACATAACAAATTGGAAAGGAAAAAAACTTAACGTAGAAACTTCACTATAAGCTGCAGCTAGGCAAACGGATAGGAAATATAAATAGTTAAACACTTTATAAATCTCAAATATATAGCATATAAATTTAGGTCGTTATCTACTGTCTCCAATAGGTCTCCTATACGATATATTAATTTTTACAAAAAAGCATGGTGGGTAGAAACATTAAGACAAATCAATGTAACATATTGTAAATAATAGTACTTCATCTAAGGGTTTAGCATGCCAATCCTTATCCGTCCATGTCAATAATTCGCGATATTAATCTAAATTCCTAACCTGACATCATTTATAGTGTGTAGTTGATAAAACCTTTGATGATATACCCATACGGAGCTCTAGCTCCGTACCCGAAGCAGAAGCAGAATACGAAGTTACTTTCGTACAGGAAAACACATAATGGAGCTTAACCTCCGATTAACATAATCATCCCAGAGCTCCAAAGGTAACGAATACCCAGCTCCGAGGAGATCAGATAAAGCTCCCTCCCGCATTTAATCTATTGAATATATATTAAGCTCCGATATACTCGGACATAATTAGGTAACAAGATTACCACAAATCTCCTCAAGAAGGAAACAAGATATTTACAAAGGAGAAAGAGATTTACCCTAATTCTCTTACCATCCTCTCCAAGTTATCTACCCTCTATATAAATAGAGAAGGAGCCTCACGGCATATTCATTCATACTCACTTATAACATATCGAATTCCTAAACCCTAAATCGAACACAAATCGACTTATAAACCTCACGCAAATACGCATCATCCAAGAAAAACCCTAACTCATAGTTTATTCGACCTCCAAATAACCCTAAACAAAACCCTAAGTCAAACGAATCAACTTTGACATAAAACCACCCGGCGTAAAGCGGTCTCCGACCCTCTGACCGTAAGGGAATCACCGAATAACACCAACAACCCCACTAACACATCCGGTTGAGCCATAGTGTGATTATTTGATCAAACAAATTGGCCCCATCCGTGGGACACCACAAAAAATAAATATATATAATAATAAGGAAGAAAACACGAGATAAGACCCCGGCCACGATCATAATAATCAAAACAGAATGGCTGACGGAGAATACTCCCCGAGGACACCTAATTCGGGGACACCGAGAACAACACAAGGAGGACCAGTCTCCCAAGATAGGTTCTCTTTCGACACGCCTGGGCCAAGTTACCGTTCTACTACAGCAGGTGGTTACGGTACGGGCTTGGGCGAAACATCGAATGTCCAAGGCGCTACATGAAGATCAGGTTTTCAGAGCCCAAATAGAGACAGACCTGCAAGGGTGTTCTCAGAGAGACGCCAGGACAGGTCTCCATCACAGGACCGCATAGCAGGACGCTCCACCGCAGAGGAGCACGCAACCGACAGGACCATAGTGCCTGAACGTGCCCTAGAACGTCCTGCTCAGGAAGAACGTACACTGGGGACCTCCATCTGGACCGAGTAGACCCACAATTTCGTTGCGGGACTCAGGGTCAGAAAGGCCTATACAACAAGGACGTAGCCCATCTGGAGCCCCGACATCCCCACAGGGCCGGAGCTCGAGAGGCTCGGCGGCAACCCCTCCGGGAAACAGTGGATTCATGGCCACTCCCCTCCAAAGGCGCGATCCAGAACAGAGCAGGCCAGGTTTTGTACAAATAAGTCAAAGGACGCAGGTCCCCCTGGCAGCAAAACAATAGGCCATCAACGTTAAGAACACAAGAAATAAATGATGCATACGTACGGGAAAATTATGACGTACTAAGCACAATTATGAATCGTTTGAGGCCAACAGGTCAAATTTGCGGCATCACCAGGAATTTGGAGAACGAATACGAGTCCGATTCGGTGGATGAGTACATCGAAGCAGAGCTTCTCCCGAGAAGGACCACCGGAGGAATAACTCTCCAACAAGAGCGAGGGCCTCAAACGAACATGGCTCCGCCGAGGAGGACAGTGGCACGAGCGGAAGAAAGACCGACCTCAACGGTTCAAAGAGAAAGAACATCCCGGGAGCAACCCCGGGGACGCTCTCTCACAGCCAACAGGGTCCGGATATATATCCAGAAGTATGGCAGAATGAAGACAGGCCGAGAGGAAACAAACCAGGATTCCCCCGAGCCAGGAGGAACATGATCCGACAGGATTATGACCCCTATGAACAGGAAGATATGGAGCCAGTTGACCTCTCTCACCTGGTCAACTCGGAAAGCCCATTCTCCCTTGCCATACAAAGCCATCCCCTGCCGGCGAAGATGAAGTACCCACAACACTTAGCGTACCATGATGGGAAGAGTGATCCAGATAACTTTCTTAAAAAGTTTATCGGAGCAGCCCTAATTCAGAGATGGGACATGCCAACTACGTGCCACGAATTCTCGTACTTGTTAACTGATGACGCACGAGAGTGGATTGACGGGTTACCAAGAACTAGCATAGATAGCTTCGAAATACTGAAAAATAAATTCAAGTCGCAATTCAGTATGCAGAAAAAGCACAGAAAGACCCACATCATCGTGCACAACATCAAACAAAAAGAAAATGAAAAAACAAGAGATTTCATTGTAAGATATACAAACGAGACACAGGAAGTACGGGGACTAGCAGAGAGCTAAAGGATCTCAGGGCTCACACATTGGCTGCGCGCAAAGCTTACGACGGGTTTACAAGCAAAGCTCACATCTGGCTAGATGCCAGGGAGACAACAAGTGGTGACTTCTCCCTGGGAAGAAAGCGGAAGGAATACGGAAGGAACGGAAGATTTTCTCGCTACGGGCGAGAAGACAATCAATGGAGTGGAAGAGAGAAAGATAGCGGGATTGATATCTTATCTAATCTCACCAAAACCCCGAAGCAAATCCTCCTCACGGAACGAGTCGCTTCAACCTTCCCGACCCCGACAAAACTCATCACAAAAAAGAAAAACATGGAGAAGTACTGTGAATATCATAGAGATCATGGTTATGATACAAACAACTTTAGGAATTTAAGATGGGCAATAGAAGAAGCCGTGGAGTTCGGAAAGCTGGACCACCTTGTTAAAGGAATCAGGCAAGCAACCAGAATTAAGAGCGAACCGGACAAGACCGAAAAAACACCACCGGCACAGATCCTTACAATAAGGGCCGAAGTATACAGAGACCCCCCACAGGAGCAGCTGTACCAGTTCTCGTCACTGAAGGATATCATCCCTTCGAGTGAACCATTCATGATCGAAGCAACCATCGGGGGACTAGTGATGAGAAAGGTCCATATAGACGGTGGTAGGGAATGTGATATCCTCTATGAAAAATACTTCTCCGAATTACCAAGGAGAGTCAGACAAAAGTTGCGCAAGGTAGATAGGCCATTAATAGGATTCGCAGGAGAGCGGACATGGCCCATCGGAGAACTCCGGACAGAACAATCGGAGAATACCCGACCTGGAAAATAGAAAAAATTACATTTCTAGTTGTCACAATGAACTTCGGAAATAACGCAATCCTTGGAAGAGAAGCAATGCGACAGTTCGGGATTGTAGCATCAACAATCCACTCGCAAATAAAATTCCAGAGCGAGGTAGGGATAACAACGCTATCATCAAACCTACTGAACAAACAAAAGGTGCAAGGGAACAAACGGAGCCCTTCAGACAACGAAGGGAGAGAACCCTCCACCAACTCGCTGGAAAGACGGCCCCAAGGAACACCATTGCTTGAGTGAAGGGCACGCAAGCAGGGCAAAGGAGCGAAGAAGAGCAAATTCAGAGGCTTAGGGAGAAAAACGGAGGCCCATAGAGCTCCGTCAAAAGGTAAACTCCCTAAAAAGACAAAAGGGATAAGCCCGGATTAGCTACCCGGATAAATACCAAAGAAGAAAGCTAGCAGCTAGGAACCTTACTACGTAATGTCCTCCGGCCAATTATTTTTTAAAATAAAGCTTTCAACGAAAATTTTTAAGATCGATCAATTAATAAAAACGCACGTAATAAAAATAAAAAGACTTCGTGTAAATGTTTAAGGGGATGCTCATTAAGACATTCACGAAGGATAAAGAGCCTCCTGAAATCTAAAGGGAACAGCCAAAAAACCACTCAAACACGGACTCATCGTGCATGGCGAAGTTAAGGGTAGGTTAAAATTATATTACAGGAATCAAAAATATATACAAAAGCCTCCCCCAACACAAAAGGAGGCCATACAGAGTAATTGTCCAAATTGTTTAAAGGCACGCAGGCCATCAAAAGAAATTGTCTAAAGAGCAAATGAAGATTGTTCAAATTGTTCACAAATAGCCATCAGAGATCAGCCAAATACCTGGATGGATTAAGGAGCAACCTGCAACAGATCAGACGGAGAAGCCTCAAGATCAGAGACAAGCTTGCGAAGGTATTCAGAGTCAATGTTGGCAAGGTCATCAATAGCGGAATCAAGGCGAGCAGCTGTGTCCTCCGGGATATTGCGGCCCTCTAGATTGATCATTCTGTCCGCAGCTAGAGCATCTCGCCAACCTCAGGGCCATTGATGAATGACTTGCAGATGTGGGGAATAACTTCAACAATTAGTCTTCCATATTTCCCCGACTTCTCTGCAAGTGTATCCTGTGCCTCCTTCACCAAGCTATCTTTTTCTCGCACCTGGTTGCCTAAAGACTCCCCCTCCCTCTCCTTCTCAGCAATGATCCTTTGCGCATCAGTTCTTGCAGTGCTCAGCTCAGACTGTAAGGCACCACAGTCCAACTCCAGGTCAGCCACCTTCGCCTCCAAAGCAAGCTTCTCCGTCATCAACCGTTCATACTGCTCCTTCGATGGCCCAAACTCCTCAGCATTCTCCCGCAACCTCGAGTCCACAGCACTGCCAATAATGGCATTGCAAAAAATAGAACGGTTGAAGAAAGCAGACAGCTCAGGAATGCTCAGGCCCATCAAACCATTCACCCATCCGGAAGGAGCAATGCTTTGCAGATCACGGTGACAGGATGAAACATCCAGAACCTCTTCAAGGGGGTCAAAGGCTGCACAAATAAATAACAAGTGTCAATTAAGAACAATCAAATAAAGAAAAATGAATAGCAAAAGGGCTTACATCGATGGAGGAGCCCTATTGGCATTCACCCTTATCTTCTTCGGTCGATGACTCACTACAAAAAAATAGGTCTTTAGAGACTGAAAAATAGAGACTGATTTTCCTATTTTCTATAGGCTGGTACTTTCTACGACTAAGCTTCTGTAACTAAATAATCAACAACGACTGATTTTTCAGTCTCTGAAGGCCTTTTTTCTTGTAGTGACTACCAGGTCTCTTGACATACTCTTCCTCTTCCTCACACGGCTACCAACAGTGTTCTCCTGAGTTTTTGCCTCCCCAGCTACATCCTCACCATTGTCATCTGAAACATGAACAATGTCTTCCACAGGCTCACGGGTTGCAGGGGTAGAAACCTCAGGCAATTCATCAGAAATAGGCCCCTCCTCAGCCATAGCCGGAGGAACAAATGAATGATCTAAAGGAACAGTAGGCTCAATCGGTGGAGGAGCCAGAGCCACTGGCCTAAAAACAACACCAGGCAACAGAGGCTGCCTATCAATGAGTTGCTTAAAAGACATCTCTGCAAAAACAACTTCGATCAGTATCCATCCTATTTTGTAAACAAAAAAAATGAAAAAGAAGAAATGCAGGAGAATCAACCTACCCTGACCATAAAACCCAATTGCAACATCCAAGGTACCATACTCCCAACAATTTGCAACCCGAGACTTAAACAACACAGCCTTTGGATACACACACAATTTTAACCTATAAGAAGACATGCAATCTACATCCACTTGCCTAACACCAGACACACTCGGAACACCTATTGACTCATACCCCAACCTATTCCTATCCAACAAGCCACTACGAGTAGGAGGAATCAACGGCTGATCAACAAAAACAAACAAATTTTTCCAATCCCTAACCTCAACACCACCAGCAATAAAAAGCTCATAATCACCGTTTTTTGACACGATGACCCAATCGCCAGATTCTTTTAATTTACAAAAGACATTAAACAAGGAAACACATGGTAATATATGGTTCGCATGGCAAATAACTTGGAAAGCAATAATTTTTGCAATACTGGTTGGATGAACAACAGATATATGGCAGTGGTATCTATGACCGCAAGAAAGAAGTCTGAAAAAGGGATCCTAAGATCGCCAAGAGAAAACGCTTTCACATTCACACCCACAAAACCCACCGGAGGATGACATATGGATTGTCCACTTTATGGGTAGCGAACTAAGTTAGGTTTTTGAGAAAAATAAGTATTAACAAAACTCTGATAGGCAAAGCGGCTCAAGGCATTCGTAATATCCTCTATTCCTCGTTTTGACATGATGATTAAACGAAATAAAAGAAGGAAGAAATAGGAAGATAGTATACCTGGTTAGCGTCTGGTGAATCGCAAGAAAAAGGAAGAAAGACGAGAGCAAAGTCAAAAAAGAGAAAAGAAATCCTCCTTTTTGTGGTAATAAAATTGGTATTTATATGGGTCATAATAATGGGTAACTACCTGGCGATAAATAACCATGAGAAGATGTGCCAGCAAGTTGCTACTAAAGGATAAAAAGTCATTATGGCTTAAACTATATATGATTCATAGATCAACGAAGCAGCAGAGCAGCGAAGCACGTTCCTTTTGTCTTCGAAGGAACGATACTTATTTTGTTATTTGATTTGTTAAGTCTAATGCGATATTTTACAAATAAAATCTCCCATCAGACTGGGGGGCTTGATGATATACCCATACAGAGCTCTAGCTCCGTACCGAAGCAGAAGCAGAATATGAAGTTACTTTCGTACAGGAAAACACATAACGAAGCCTAACCTCCGATTAACATAATCATCCCGGAGCTCTGAAGGTAATGAATACCCAGCTCTGAGGAGATCGGATAAAGATCCCTCCCGCAATTAATCTATTGAATATATATTAAGCTCCGATATACTCGGACATAATTAGGTAACAAGATTACCACAAATCTCCTCAAGAAGGAAATAAGATTACCAAACGCACCCTTAGGGCGCGTTTGGTTCACGGAATGTTTTTGGATGGAATGGAATCTATTGAAGGAATTGGAATCTGATGGAATGGAACTTGATGGAATGTTTTTCATTTTTTGAAGATTAAAGGGAGAGACGGAATGAGATTCCTTCCCCCATCCTCATGGAATGGAGATTCCATCAAATGAGGGAATGTTGACATTCCAACGGAATGATATTCCTTCATCATTGAGCAACCAAACGCACTAAGGAATGGAATTCAATTCCAATTCCATCAAATTCCATCAAAATCTGTGAACCAAACGCGACCTAATTCTCTTACCTTCCTCTCCAAGTTATCCACCCTCTATATAAATAGAGAAAGAGCCTCACGGCATATTCATTCATACTCACTTATAACATATCGAATTCCTAAACCCTAAGTCGAATACAAATCGACTTATAAACCTCACGCAAATACGCATCATGCAAGAAAAACCCTAACTCATAGTTTATTCGACCTCCGAATAAACCCTAAACAAAACCCTAACTCGAACAAATCGACTTAGACATAAAACCACCCGGCGTAAAGCGGTCTCTGACCCTCTGACTGTAAGGGAATCTCCGAATAACACCAACAACCCAACTCACACCTCCGGTTGAGCCATAGTGCGATTATTTGATCAAACAACATTGTTAGGTCCGATTCATCCCCAAACTCACAAAGTGAACGAACAATATCATCAAAACCACAACTTCTGTCCTTGAGGGCCATCATGGTCAGTACCGGCCAGTTCATAGCCACAAAAATATATTACATATTTTGAACCTACTTTACCCAATCTAACGCAAATTTATTACTAAAGTCTTTAGTACTCAACATAAACTCTTTAACTATACTAATCGTAAACTCTTTGTACTTCCCTTCAATCCATTCCCATTTATCTACCTGATCATCAAGCCAAAAATTTTCCAGTAGCCCACCCAGTTTTTTCCATTCCTCTTCTTTCCAAATTTGTTATCAGTGTTCTTTTCCACTTCCCCTGACACATAAACCTATCATGGAGTACCCATCTCATCAAACCTGTCTCTAAGCACACACTTTTATATATTTTTCCAACTTGAAGACATTCGGGAAACAATCTTTTAATGGTTCGTTACATATCCCCATAACCATAATTTTAATGCTTTTTCCATCCCCCATGACCCTTTTACACAATTGAGTGATATTCAACACAGCGCACACCATCCCTTCTGTGTCATGTAATGCAATAATTACGCCTCTCCACAAACTCGACCACTCCTTTTTAAATCTCCAGGTCCATTTAGCCAATAGCTAGTCTGCGAAATAGGCCCATATAACTCGACATAGATATATACAAACCCATACGAAGTAATCAACATTTACTAATAAAGCATGTGATCTCCAAAAAAGGGAAAATTGATCGACATTTACCAAGCAATAACATGTCTTACTTGCAGAGGATGTGTGTAACCATGAATCTTACCCAACACATTCAAGCCTTAAACTTCATATCTTTGTTTACTTTAAGCTGCAAGCTAAAGATAACATGATGTATCGACACCTATTTCATTCGACATAAAAAACCAATTTACAAAAGATAATAACGTATGATTATAGAAAACTACAAACCGTCCATAGATTCAAGGTCTTTTCCCGTGATTTCTCAGGACAGTTTGGGCCACAGTTGCATCCGCCTCTGCTGGATCAGCTGCAGGGGATGTGGGCGTTGATTGCAACTATTCCACTGTCTTCACCTGTTTTAATAACCAAATTTTCCATTTGGAATATAGCGTTTCCACTCTCTGTAAAAACCCTAGTTAAGGCCCTTGAAGCTTCCCATGGATCAGGGGTTGGTATATAACAAAGCAATTAAACAGGGCATCAATTATCAATCCAGTTACAAATATCATAACAATAATAATTTATTGAAATATAATATATCTAACAAAACAGCCAAAACTCACAACTTACAACCGAATGATTGATGAAAATAGAACTTAGTACCTTCCAAAAACAGACATAGAAGGTCTCGAATTACAAAACCTACAACTTACAACCGAATGATTGATGAAAATAGAACTTAGTACCTTCCAAAAAACAGACATAGAAGGTCTTAATTTAGGTGGTGCAAATAGGCTTACAGCCAAATCCAATAGAAGCTTATATTAGAACAAAAAACTACAATAGTTTCTACATTATGAATAATTCAAATACATACTGCTTGGACATAAATGAAGTGAGAAAATAACAAACGGAATGAAAGAACACAAACAATATAATATCTGAAAGGGAGGTATGTCAAATTGGATAGTCTCAGCAGGTTGGGTAATATTTCTAGTCATTGTAAGTGTGATACTCGGATAAAGAAGATTTGAAATATCAATATATCTACTTAATAAGCTTCACCATATACCTAGTTTATCGGCTTGATCTATAGAGATAATATGATATAGAAAAACAACAGGATTATAACCTAAAAGCAATACAAATATCCTTCATAAAGAATTCCTTACATTTCATTCACGCAATGTATCGAAGTGTTCACTTACAAAGAGGAAATAATGATAATCCTTAATTAGAAGTTTAAAAACTGAGATTAAGAAAAGTTAAATAAATTAAATTAATTCAAATAAAGAAGATGAAAATCAACTTGGATGGTGAAGAAGGCATCTTTTTGGTTGAAACGTTACATGTACATACAAACATAAAGATAGAGATAGAAAGTAATGACCTAAATAGAATAGTTGGAATAGTCTAATTAGAAACTATGTTTAAAAAAAAATTATAACAAAACAAAAATCAGTTGTCGGGAAGTCAAAATAATAACAAATTTAAGGATTTAGGACAATAACTAATTCAATTAATAAACCTCAAACCATGGGGAATCGTTTGGTGGCTGGCCAGAGGATGGTGGCTGCCCAGAATTATAGTTTCTGGCTTAGATGGATGTAGTGGCTTGGTGAAACCAAAAAGGCACCTCATTGAATGATTTGATAATAATCAAAAATAATTAATAAGGCAAACCTTTAAACATATTTCATGTATATATATATATATATAAATATTGATAGATAATTTGTGCACCCAGAAGCCAAAACGTCTTGGAAGCAGATATAAGAAAGCATCATCAAAAGGGAGTTATAGATATATCATTGATATTTAGTAATTCTCATAAATTTTTTTCATTCTCAACATCATTAGCACAATATTAATTAAGACCATTAACACAAAAATCTTTTCATCACCCAAAACTAACTAAAAATCGGTTATAACTCTAGCACAATGCATGAACAACCCCATTAACCTCATCATTAACACACAATCATAAATTCTCTCATATATTTCATCATTCCATTACATTATCACATGAACTATAAGAGATATCATAAGCATATAGCACCATCATTAATACACAATCATAAATTCACTCATAAATCTCTTCATTCCATCACTTTTGTGCTAACTAAGTAACTATAACTCAACTTTATATTATATATAGATATAGATATTAAGATAATAGAATATTAATAGAAAAATGGTGATGTGGCCCAATGTAATGGCTCCATGTGTTGGTTTGGTTCATGATACCACATGTTGGATTAAATATGATTCGTATTGTAAACATAATGAAAATATGATGATGATGATGATAATAATAATAATAATAATACCTGATCCATAGGACCTTGTAAGAGCAAGAACGTTTGCCAATGATTGTCAGGTTCCCAAAACGAGATGATTATATTTAGATGGGGTATGAGTATTTTGGGAGAGAAAATGCACACATAAAAGGTTGAAGATTATGGTCAGAATTCTTGTACATGGCTCTCTATTTATAGAGAGAACATTTATAACTTTAGCCCCTTGGTGTTTAGTATATGCAATATAAGTCCCCATAGTTCTAATCATCTAATGGGAAACCCTATAATATGTCTTTAAGAGTAAATACGCCAATCGTATAGTTACTAGACATAGGGATTTCAGTTATCGTCAATTATCATATCACAAATGATAAACGATCAGTGACAGTCACATTTAACGTGGTTCCAATATTCTCCCACTTGACCAAGCGATCATTTTATCTATGATTATTCAATAAGTCCGGCCGGGATAATACTCATTTTGTTTTAAACTGAAATCATAGTCAATAAGTACAGTCGTAGAGAAGAACATCAACTCAGGACCCCCACTAGTCAAACTATGACTTAAGTTTAAATCTAATAAGCAATGATCAATTGACTAAGACAAATTTTGTTAAATAATGTCTATACACTGTTATGAGCTCAAAGTGTTACTAATAGACAAACAAATTCTGAATATGGAGGAAATTTTTTATTAAGATAATAATAATGACCAGTAAGTACAGCATGCTATTATAATAGGTCCTTTAATAAGTCTCATCTTCGACACGTATCCTACGAAGATTTTTAGGAGGAAGATCTTTGGTCATTGGATCCAATAGCATATTATGTGTACTTATGCACTCAGTACAAAGAACATTTTCCTCAATCCGTTCGCGTACAAACAAAAACTTTGTATCGAGATACACCTCAGCGCCAGTTGAACTGTTACTGTTCAGGAAAGTTATGGTAGCTGAGTTATCACGGTAAAGCTTGGATGGTCTAGTAATAAAGTAGATGACTTTGAGTCCACTGACCAGGTTCTTTAACAACATCCCTGTGACATGGTATTATAGATGACAATGCATTCAACCATCATGATGGACATTGTAGTCAGTTTCTAATTATGACTCCGTCAAGAGTTAGGTCTGCCAGCTAATCATAAAAGTATATTAAGAAGTAGATTTCTTATCAGAACATCCTACTACTTCTAAGTTGTCACCTCTTCTAGTTAACGTGTAGTCTTTGGTCATTTGCAGATATCGTAGAACCTTTTTAGTCGCTTTCCAATATGCTAATCCGGGATTAGATAGTTAACTCCCAAGCATACCGTCAAAATATAAGCGATATCTAGACGAGTACAGACCTGAGCGTACATAATGCTCTTAACTACTTATAAGCAAGGTATCATCCTCATTTGCTCCTTTTAATCTCAATGTTTGGACTTCGGAAACAATTACACATGTCTCCTTTTACAACTAGATCTATAGTGGGTGTGTAGTGTTGTATGTTATGGCGTTCTAAGATGTGTTCAATATAAGCCATTTAGGAAAGACTCTGAACATCATTACGCCTATCTCGATGTATTTTGATACCTATGACATAAGAGGTATCACCGAGATCTTTCTTATCGACATTATGCGAAAGTATACGCTTCGACTCATGCAACATATCCAAGTTGTTACTTGTAAGTAGAATATCATCCACGTATAAAACAAGGATTGTAAAGTGTAAGTGCACGTCTATGTCAATAGCAGTCTAGATTGTTTGGACTTATATTGTAATATGTCTTTGTCATTGTAATTGTCATTAATGAACTTTGTATTATGCATAGAATACTAGATTAAGTTTAAGTATTAAATGTTTAATTAATCTGCTTGAGAAGGATTATGACATCGTAATTGCAGGGACAATTACGAGGTGGCTATAGGAATACGACTCTGTATTTGCAGGGTCAAATACGAGGCCAATCACAGAATACGACCCGGATTTGCGAGGCCAACTCGCTAGAAATCCATTCGGGTGTTTCCTATAAATACCAGAACCCTATAAGAGATTAGGGTTGAACATTTGTCGAATTTTCAAGCATTCTTGTGCCGGTTAATAGGTTAAAGGTCGTTCCGCTAGCCCGAAGAAGATCTGCGAGACAGCAGATGATCTAGGGGCTTTCGTTGTGAATCACCACGTTATAGAGAGGGATTCCGCACCTCTGGATAACGGGATCAAACTATTAACGATCCGCGTCAAGGGACTTACAAGTGGTATCAGAGCCTCTTGGTTTCATACCGGAAGGTAATAGTTTGTTGGTGATAGACAACATTAATTTAGGGTCGTTTAGACGTGATTCTTTCACGAGTTTATGATCGGAAATCCTGTTCGTGGCATATCTTGGTGTTTGCAGCCGTCGTTTGGGTGTTTTGAGGCTTTTAGGGTTTCGATTTCAAGAAAATCATCGGACCAACATCGTTTGCGACCTCGCGAGCTCGTATTACCTTGTCCAACTCGTATTTTCGATTTGGATATCTAATTACGACCTCGCCAGTTCAATTGCGACCTCGTGAGCTCAATTACGACCTCACCAGTTCAATTACGACCTCGAGTACTAATTGCGACCTCGTATTCTTGGACCCCGTGAACTTTACGACCTCGCTTTTATTAAGCAGTTTGTAAACTTTACGAGCTCTAGGAAAATGACGTCTTAGTTACCCGCAAACTACCAGGCTTTGCTGAATCAAATGATTTTGATGGACCATGAAAGCGAAAAGGCCAACTCACCACCAAAGTTGATAAGCCTTGACAGATACTTCAATTAGAAGGGCAGATTCGAGTCATACTATAGACTGATGGATGTAAGGATGTGGATAGGCATTACAAACGGTTATACTCCTCCAAAAGTAACAGGTAATACATCAAGTTCGGGCAGTGCTAGGCTGGCTACATATGAGCAAATGGATTTCGATAAGAAAAAAGATTATGAAGCTGAAAGCAAGGCATTGGGTTCGCTCCGAATGGCTTTCCAAGGGGAACTTCTGCATCTGTTTGAAAAGTATGATACAACAAAAGGCTTATGGGATGCACTCAAAGAGCATTGTGAAGGTGACGCCGATCTCAAGAAGAGCAGGAAAGATTTGTTAAAGAAGCAGTATTATGTGTTCACTAGCTTCAAAGATGAAACTCTAGATGAGACGTTGGTTCGTTACAGTCATCGGCTGATTGAGCTTGCCTACTTTGGGTATAATCCGGATCCAGAAGACATGATCGAGAAGTTGTTGGAGTCACTTCCTATCAAATGGGAAGGATTCATCACATCCTGAATTCGAAATTATCCAACAAAATCCTGAATTCAGTACATGGACTCTGGAACAGATAATTCGAAAGCTGAGAAGCCAAGATATGAAAAGGAAATCAAAGGAAGCAGGCAGCAATGATTTTGTTCAGCGTCCTGAACTTTGTCATAGCAAGGCAAGCATTCCTTCCTCAAGATCTTCAAGTGGAGGGATTACTGCCTTCTATAGTGGAAATGATGAGAAGATGAAGAGGACAATGGATTTTGACAACAACTTGTTGTGAGTCCCTCGATAGCTATAGATCGCTCTCGAGATCGTCTATGATTATGTCGTGAGTGCGGAATCCTCACGAGATAACTAGTTTGATTAGTAAATTGGTATATCGCTAATTATCAAATAAATAATCAGCCGTATTGTCCTATCTTCGTTTCTATAAGCTATAGAACGAACTTAGGTCTCTGGAGTACTTGTATGTCGAACGTCTATGTATATCAGGGTATTCGTTCGTATATATATGTTTCAGGTCGAACTGGGCTTGCTGGGCTTTGTTCTTACGAACTTAGCTGCCAGCCCATCTAACGAAGTTAATCTTCGTTTGTACCAAACGAAGTTTATCTTCGTTTGCCTCTAACGAAGATATACTTTATCTTCGTTAGATGTAATACTTGGTTATATTCCTAAGTGTTTCATCTTAAGGAATCCTAACACATATTATGTTTGTACTTGTATATCACACAACAAACATCATACATAACACATATATATATACAACTCCAAAACATGTAATCGATCATTACCAAAACATAAAGTCCATAATCTATCAATTACATATATAGATACGACATAAATTAACATAATGTCTCAATCTAAACAACATATTAAATCTAAGTTGCTGTTGTCACATCAACGTGCATCAACAAACTCCCCCTTGACAGCAGCACCTTCGATTTCTTAGTCTTCAAAATCTGATCATTCATCAAACAACAATCTTTTGCTATTTGCATGAATATCTTCATGTAAGCAGAGCTGAAGTATCTTACGATATCTACTTTCTTCATGCTTCCAAAATGGCAAAAACGAGCACTCCGTATCGTATAACTTCCTCAGATCATTTCTTGAGAAGTTCACCAGCTGCATCGGATCATAAACTCTTCTCAACAAAATCTGCTTCTTTGAATCTGCATACATTTTGGCTTCACCAGAATTTCGATCAATTTCCCAATTATCCATCTTGTCCAAGACATCTTGTGCCCATTTCTTGGCAGGAACCTTGATCATACATTTAATATCATGTTGAACAAACTCAACTGTTTTATCTGGCTTAACCACTCTTTTCTTCGATCTTGGCTCAATCTTAAATTGTGGTTTATCAGAATCTTTCATGTTCTTCCTTAACCAAAAATCTTTTCTAAGATTCTTACCAACAACGTCAGCTAAGCCATCATCACTTGGATTGATAATCCAGTTATTTCCAAGCTCATGTAAATCTTCTTCACACAAACTTCTGAAATGTCTCTCACACCATGCTAAGTACTGACAACCTTCTGGTCTTTTAAGCACAAACAACTTCAATTCATCATCATAAAACCAACTCCAGATGATTGTCTTGTACTTTGCAGCATCTTTATCTGAGATATGAGTCCAATACAAATTCGGTTTCCACGTTTCCCTATGTACTATCCAATCATTTACTCTTTTCTCGGGAACACGTCGATTAACAATATGTAATGAATCATCATCTCTGAGAGGAACTGGAAAATCATTTGAATTGAATGATCTTGTCACATTAATCTCATATTCAGATGGAATCGACACATCACCATTCTTAGCATACACAACAAAATGTAGAATTTGAGTTAGGCTGCTGAATGGGACTTGAAGCATTCTTTCTCTAACATCTGATCTCTGCTGATCCAACACTCTATTTTCTTCAATCATCGGATCTTCAGGAATTGAGTCCCACACTTCATCAAACCCATAAGGCTTCTTGAATATATCTAGATTTGGTTCAGGGACAAATTCGCCTTCCTCGAGCTCATCACCATCAAAGAATAAATCTGTATAATCTGGATCATCTATTTAAATTTACACAAAATGAACACCAGAATAAAAGAATAAACATAATAATTATAATAAAGATGAAATGTACTTGTATTAAAATAAGATAAATTACATTTCATTACATAAAATGTCATAACTTATTACACACAATCAAGTATACATTCTATCTATCAATCTTTATCATAGACAAAATTAGAAACCTGAATCACGAGGAGCACCAGAAGGACCAGCACCAGAACCAGAAGCACCTTGCTGAGAAGTTTGAGAAGTATCACCTCCTGTCTCCCCCTCGATCGCTGCACCCTTTCTTCTATCTTCAACTGGGCGAGAAACATTCCTTTCAGCAGCATTATCAGCATCATCATCGTCATTCTGACGTCGTGGTTGAACCGCTGACAATCTGCAAACTTCTTCAGGAACTTCTCCCCCTTGATTCTTGACCCAGTTGATCAAAAATGTTAAGGCAGCGCGAGTAGCAGTGAAATCTGACTCCAAAGTGCGAACTCTGGTCTCCAAAAGATCAACACGACATCCAAGAACAGGAGCAACAGCAGCAGTCGGGCCTGGAAGAGCAGGCAATGCGACAGAAGAAGCTTCAACAACACGTCTACGCTTAATTCTGGTATATTGAAGATCAATACTCCCTTGCCTCTTCACCGGACTAACCGAACTTGCTCTGTTCACAGGGTCTTCCATATCTTCAAAGATCTCTCGCAATTCAGAATCATGCTGAGCTGCAACATCGGGATCAATCTCAGCAGCAGAAATTGAGTTAGCAGAATCTGAAATTGCTGGAGTTGCGTGACAAGCTTTGCTTCTGCGTTCTCTATGAAACAAAACACCCGCTTGATCAAACGACTGATGCGAATGATCGCTTTCAGAAGCAGCCGCAATATCATGTATCATCTTAGTTCGACGTTCAGCAGCAGTAGAATCATCTGTGTCTGTCGCAGTTGTAGCAGCAGAACCGTCGGAACTAGCAACATCATCTCCATCATTTCCAACATCCAAACCAGCAGACTCATCCCCGGAGTCATCAGCAGAACCATCAACAGAATCATCCGAACTTTCAGAATCACCAGACTCAGAATCGTCATCAACATCATCCACAAACATATCATTCTCAAGACGAGATCGATAGTTTGGATTAATCAGGTGACCAAAAAGTGGTGGATCATGGAGACCAGCCACATTACCCGTATTTGCCTCTAGATCAGCAAAAAGACGCGAAGGCCAAGCATGAAGAACGTAGCGAGGACCTTGGTCATATTCTAAGTCGGGACAAAAATGTCTAACTATAGCCATCACAAATCGAGGATACAGAAGAAATCGCTTTCTCCCCCTAGCATTAATCTGATCAACAAACTCTTGATAAAAATATCGGGAGAAAGGATAAGGGCGATTATATACCAAAGCAACCATCTGCGACGCAATCTGTGCAGATAGTTGATCAAAGCCAGCCTTGCGATTGCTCAAACAGACAAGCAATGCATACGCCAGATACCTCCATCTGCCCTGAAAACCACTCTTGTCAAAAGGAAGTTTGACCTGTCCAACAAACCCCATTCTCTGAAAGCAGCGAAGAAGGAGTTCGAACTCGTAAGTCATTTCAACATCGTCCTCTTCTGCTACGTCTGGTTCTGCTCCTAGATGCAAAATAGTGCGGAGCGACTCAGCATTAAAATCAAATGTTGTGCCTTCAACAGTTGCGCGTACAAAACTTTGGCCATCAACCATAACTTCATGAGCAGTAGACCAGAAAGAATCAATATACAGCTTAATCAGTCTCGGCGAATCACAAAAAGCAAAGGATAATCGTGAGCGAGCAATGTAGTTGAACATTTCATGAAAATGTTCACAATTATGCTGATCTGGATCTAGGTTCAGTGCAAGATTGTGCTTTTTCACAAATTGACGTGGAGCGAGAGCCATTTCTGCAAAACCAACCAAAATATCGAAACAACTATAAATAATCACGATAAATGAATTGCCAAGTTGAAAAACCCTAATATGGAAAACCCTAGTCCAGAATTTCGCAAAACAAGTCTGAACGAAGATAACCAATAAATTCGTTAAGTGGATAGAACGAAGATAGAAGCTAAATTCGTAAGCAATAACTAAACAAAAATAGATCTTAAGTTCGTAAGAATTAAATCTAAATTTACACCTAACGAAGTTTAAGTTCGTAAAGACTAAACTGTACATGCAAGTTCGTAAGTTACAAAACTTATCTTCTAAGTTCGTAACCTATAAACGAAGTCTAAGTTCGTTTGAATAAACCTAAGGGTGTTAAGCTAAATTCGTTCCTCATCAACTTGGGTCTAAGTTCGTAAGGCATAAAAGTAACTTCATGTCTACCCAAGGTAAATTCGTTCAATTCAAAATCTAAGTCCATGTGCACACATCTAAATTCGTTTTGAACTAAAGTCTAAATTCGTTCACACAAGTCTAAATTCGTTTGATCAAACCAGAAGAATGATCACAAGAATTTTATATAAACATGATCAACACAAATCAAATCGAAGATACATGGAAACCTAAATCATATTCATGAATGAAAAGAACATTAAAAACTTACTTAGATCTCAGTTTGGACAATGAATCAAGAAAACGAATTAAAGTGAGAAAAAAGAAAAAAAGTTTGTGTTTTAGGGTTTTTGCTCGAAAATAAGAGTATTTTTCGTTTGATAACGAAATAACGAAGAAAAACCCCTTTATATATGAAACTAACAATGGGCCAACTATGGATCGGGCATAACTTCACAAACGAAGTTAGCCAAACGAAGATAAACTTCGTTTGAACAAAGGTGTGTCGAACGAAGATAGCAGTTATCTTCGTAAGAACAAATCTGAAAATATTCCGTAGTTCAGCAAAAATTTCAGAGTTTCATCCAAGCAATCTTCCAAAACACAGCCCTTTATCACAATCTGTACATAGCAAAAACTCGTTAGATAGCAACCTGTTCATGCCTTGTACTAAAACGTTCTTAGCACCCAGATTCATAATCATAATGTAAGTAGATAACTGAACATTATAATCCTGAATAAAAACATATGGTTTAAACGCTATCCATAAACAAACCTGAAAATAATCAATTTAAACATGAACCTCATTACCAATTTGATGATGACACCGAGAACTTCCTTGGATCATAATATGCATTACAGCAAACCATCTTGAAACACTTAAATCCCATACTAAATGCCGTCTACAAAACTTAACAAACAATGAACTATCCAACAAAAATTCACTGAAGAACTTAGTAAAGTTTCCAAAAGTATGTCATAAATCACAGCATGAAATTCAAAGGAAACTAATATGAAATTTGATTATTTTCATTAAATACATGAATCATAAATAAATAACTATTCCAAAACCAGTTCATGTATTCATCCTTCACATACTCTAATCTGCATCACAAATATTATCACTACACACCAAGGATCTTATCGTAATGATATCATCCATGTAAATAACAATGCAGTAACAGAAGTCAGCATTCCAACGTTATCTTCTAACCTGAACACTGCACACTTACCACAGAACTCATCAACGCATTGAGAACAAAATAGTATAATGCAGAAAATTCAAGTTACAATCATACTCAATCAGGGTTAACAAATATGAAATAACTAAAAATCTAACAAAAGATCAAGGGAAGTCATTTCTTGTCAAACCCTAAAATGTCACCACACAAATTTAAACAAACCAATTAATAATTTGGTGACAAGTGAAAATCATGAAATTTCAAATGACTTTGACATTTCACATTACACTTGAAAAGATCTTTTTCTAAACTCTAAACAAATTAATGTCCATATTAGAAAATCTTCTTTGTGAACAGTCTACACAACTTCACGTATCGATTAACACGAGATCTAACAATCATAGATGTGCGGAATCCATCTATAATCGTCTTTAGGGTTAATTAATGATTATCATGATAAACACACACGAAGATAATAAGAACAGGAGATAAACACAAAAATACTATCATTAATCATATGATTACAAGATGAATCCGTATGAACAACATCTACAATGATTACGGATTACAATCATTGAGACGAATCGTGATAGTTTGGGCGGTATCTCGAGGTATAGATCTCTACCTCGAGAACCTAGTGAATGACTTTATGTTGCAACTAAATCATCAACCTAAATTCGTGACCTAAGACTTATATTTATAGGTTGTACAAACAGACTGGGCCTTATTAACTTAATAGTTCTTAGCCTTTTAGAATTATTGCATCGGACAACAGATTGTGCACTTTATGTGCTCTAACAAACTCCCCCTTGGCCGGTGCAATCAATTCTTCACAAACCGATATTAATTATAGAAAGTCTAAATGAATAGCCTCCCCCTTAACTTTGAGATATCGGATCTTCAATGTTGAGACTCGATCTTCTGAAACTGCAATCTCATCTTCAACCTGCAAAATCTCTATATCTTCATGAAAACTAACCAACCCAACACTTCTCGCTGTAGTTCTCCCCCTCAGTAGTAGCACCTCCAAATTAAACATCAACAATCTTCCACCCTAGGATTTATTGCCGGAGACTCTGCTCATCTTGCTTAATTGGCATGTAATGGCGGAGTTGAATTTCCAACAATCAACATCAAATCAATCAGCTCTCACAAAAATAAGAAACTCTGTAGCTTGAATCACAAACTGTAGTATCATGAATCCTGTCTCAACTAGCAGTGTCTGACTCTGTCTTGTATCTTCACAACTCTACCAATCACCCGAAGCCTTTCTAATCAGATATCCTCTTCAGTTGTATACGCTGCCATACACAAAGATCTTTATCTTCGTGACTGCTCCTCTCAGTCACCTGATATCATCTTAATGTCTTGGAATATAGATAAGATTCAATCTTCAAATACTCAACAACAAGTAACCAACTTCATTGCAGCAACACTTCAACAGTTCAAACCGCTATATCAAAAAGATCAACTTCTAATAATACTCCAATAATAACATGATGATCTTCAAACTCGAACATTATAATACTTTAATCACCATCAACCGTTAAACTGAATGAATGAACAGAATAACCTTTGATCTTCAATGAATGTCGAGTAGTTCATATTTTTGCTTAGAAATACCGAGGACTGAAAGTTTTATCCCCCCCCCCATTTCTCTGCAAAAATCTTGAACTTCAGCCTGTCTTAGGTATCTCCTATCCTGTATGAGGTTCCAAATGGCCTAGAGCATATAACAACTGCAAACTCTTCGCCGATAACAGGGTACACCATTTTCCCTCCAAATTTTCTGGGAAAAACACCTTTACGTGAAACATTGGTTTTCACGTAAATTATTGAATCTAAGATGGTAGGAAAAATTTGATGATTATCGAATTTTTGTACCGAAACCGTGCCAAATATGCGCGAAAACGGACCAAAATTTTTCGACCATTACCAAATTTTGAATCTCGCGTAAAAATCCAATTCTAAGACCATAGAAGAAATTAAATTTTACTCAAGATTTCCCGCCTTTTTACTCAAGAAATTAAAATTTTTTTTTTTTTTTTTTTTTAATAACTACCCTGTTGTGTGCTTCCATGTAATTGATCTTCTGATGTTGAAACACACTGAACCTCTAAAGTAGCTTGAGAACATCTTCGTCGTCTGATAAGAACCATATACGAACTTGTCTCAGCTAGAACGACTATCTTCGTGATGACATCAACTCTCAGTTAAACTAACTTCTGGATGACATCAGCACGAACTTAGATGTTATCTTCGTAAGAACTAAATCTGCATGAAACGAAGTTTAAGTTCGTAAGAACAACTAACTTCGTAAGTGCAATCTAACTTCGTAAGAACAAAGTTACTTTGCAACCAAATGCTAAGTTCGTAAGTGTAAGTTCGTCAGGTGAAAAGGGTTAAGTTCGTGAGGTGTTTTTGGCTATTTTGGGTTAAGTTCGTAAGGTGAAGACCTCATCTGTACGAAGTTAAGACTTAAGTTCGTAAGAACAACTAACTTCGTAAGGTAAATTCGTTTCCTATCTTCGTGAGATGAACTTAGAACGAATTTAAAGTTAAATTCGTTTCCTATCTTCGTGAGATGAACTTAGAACGAATTTAGCAGATCTGGTCGAATTCTTCATCAAAAACCTAATTTTCAGATCTCGTTTGAGGAAATATCATCCTCCAAAGCTCTGATACCACTTGTGAAAACGTGTTTCAGCACGTTCCCGGATCGATTAACACGAGATCTAACAATCATAGATGTGCGGAATCCATCTATAATCGTCTTTTCAACCTTTTCAGTAGCAGAATCGTCTTTGTTCTCAGCAGCGTTCACCTCTCCAGAGTCTTTCGTATCAGCAACCTCAACCTCTTCATCCGACTCAGAATCAGTGTCATATACCTGAGTAGAAGATTCCAAGTTCGAGCTTTGAGCAATTTCATACAGATGCTCATCACTGTGGTAAACTGAGGTGTCCAAGAAATCCTCAACAGAATCTGCTATTTGAGCCATATCATCAACTATTTCGGCCAAAAAAGCATTATTAGTCTCATCCTGTGGAAGATTCCAGACATAAGAACCATCAGGTTGAGCAGCTACGATAGCCTTGTCATTGCTATTTCCAGTAGTATCTTCAGTCAACAAGAGAGCTCTACTTGCATTCTGATTAAAAGGACGATTACCACCTCTATCTTGACGGGTAGGGGTAATGTTGACATCTCTCTTTGGTCGTTGACATTCTTTGGCAAAATGTCCAAAGCCATCGCAATTATAGCACTTAACCTTTGACTTGTCAAAGCCCTGAGTACCCCCAATAAGCTGTCGACCTGTTCGCTGCATAAACCTTTGCACTCTCCTAGTGATCATCGCCAAATTCCATTTCAGAACCATTTCTTCAACATCATCTGGATTTATTTGGTCATAATCTTCATCAATGAGTGCTGGATCCGTGATCCTCCTAGCAACAAAAGCTTCATGTGCAGCACACATTGCAGCAAAGACATTCATCCTTCCCTCAGCAGATTTCATATCCATAGGCATAGACTTGTAACCAGCAGAAGTAGATGAAATGTTACCAAACGACATATTTCCAGGCTTGGCATTCTCATTTGTCTTTCGAGCCTTGAAACCAGCATCAGAAGCCATGAAACCTGCAGAATCATCTCCATCCATAATACAATTAGGACCTTCTTTCGTGCCAGAAGAACCAACTCCAGAAAAGAATGCATTAATATCAGCTGTAGGATTCTTCATAGTGGCATGATAAAGAGATGGATCTTGTGTGAAGTTGTCTTGGAGATCCTTTGCCTTATCCTTCATTTCTCTGTTTCTTAATGTGGATATAACACCATCTATACGAAGAGATGCATAATCAGCTCTTTCTTGCAATCCATGACGAAATTCTTTATAAGCTTTCGGCAGACCATCCAAGAATTTATCCACTATCTCAGTAGGAGTATACTTAAGATCAAAATAGGCTAACTCAGCAAGAAGATGTTGAAATCTCAAGATAAGATCCTCAACTAGTTCGTTCTTGGTAGCATTAAAGCAATCAAATTGTTTCTTAAGCATCTTAACTCGATTTTGCTTCAATAATGGATCACCTTCACAGTGAGCTTCAATAGCATCGAACAGTTGCTTGGAAGTCTTGTACTCCTGTTTAGGAAACAAGTGCACTAATTCTTGAGGAATGCACATTCTAAGAGTAGAAAGAGCCTTAACTTCAACAGCATACAAGGATTTTTCTTAACCTTTTAATTCTCCTACTTTGTAATTAGTTGTAACACCGTTTACAGTAAGAGTTGGCCATTCATATCCTTCAGTGATCATAATCCACATATTCAAATCTTCTCGTTGAATATAATCTTCAAATCGACCTCTCCACGCCCAGAAGTCAGCCAATGAAACTAACTTCGGTGGAGAATTAGTACGTCCAACGAGATGATCATGAAAGACAAGAGAATTCAGGTATTGAGCAACAGCGGTGTTGGTTGACGAGGAAGCCATTTCTGAATTTTTTGCACTGAACGAAGATAGATCTTAAATTCGTTTGAATGAGAGAAACGAAGATAGGATTAACTTCGTTTGCAGGAGAAAACGAAGATAGAATTATCTTCGTTTGAAGGAAAGAACGAAGATAAAGCAAAAATCCGTAAGGTGAGAGTAACGAAGATAACTTGAAATTCGTTTGAAGGAACTTAACGAAAATAAAGCTAAAAATGTTGGAAGAACTCGAAACGAAGATGAGGTTAATTTCGTTTGCTAAATTCGTTTGAGAAAACGAAGTTAGCGACAGTAAGGGTGTCGGGAGGTTGATTTTCAGAGAAAAGAATCAAACAAAACGATCTCGAACCTTCGATAAGAAATCGATTGGCTCTGATAACACTTGTGAGTCCCTCGATAGCTATAGATCGCTCTCGAGATCGTCTATGATTATGTCGTGAGTGCGGAATCCTCACGAGATAACTAGTTTGATTAGTAAATTGGTATATCGCTAATTATCAAATAAATAATCAGCCGTATTGTCCTATCTTCGTTTCTATAAGCTATAGAACGAACTTAGGTCTCTGGAGTACTTGTATGTCGAACGTCTATGTATATCAGGGTATTCGTTCGTATATATATGTTTCAGGTCGAACTGGGCTTGCTGGGCTTTGTTCTTACGAACTTAGCTGCCAGCCCATCTAACGAAGTTAATCTTCGTTTGTACCAAACGAAGTTTATCTTCGTTTGCCTCTAACGAAGATATACTTTATCTTCGTTAGATGTAATACTTGGTTATATTCCTAAGTGTTTCATCTTAAGGAATCCTAACACATATTATGTTTGTACTTGTATATCACACAACAAACATCATACATAACACACATATATATATACAACTCCAAAACATGTAATCGATCATTACCAAAACATAAAGTCCATAATCTATCAATTACATATATAGATACGACATAAATTAACATAATGTCTCAATCTAAACAACATATTAAATCTAAGTTGCTGTTGTCACATCAACGTGCATCAACACTTGTTGTATGTAAGCTCTTCTGAATCAGCGATTGATGTGCATAATGGTAATCAGAATAGTAGTTCTCTAAGCTCGGGTTTAACAGGTATGCCGATGAGCATAAGATCTGCTGAGGGACATCTGGGCATGCTCGCTTCTTTTGTGTCGGCTCATGAAAAGCTAATTGGAGGAAAACTGACTGATCCTGAACCGGTTAGGGAGGACTACAAGCAAGTTGATCCATATGATCTGGAAGAAATGGACCTGAACTGGCAATTGGCTATGTTAACATTGAGAGTTCAGCGTTTCACTGATAGAACTGGAAGGAAGATGCTTGACGGCAAAGTAGGGTTTGATAAAACCAAGGTGAAATGTTTCAACTGTGATGGCTTTGGACATTTTGCTCGTGAGTGTCAGAGGCCAAGACAGGACAACAATTCACCTACAGGTCGTCAGAACTTCAATTAGGGAGGTTTCATTGCTAGTCAGAATTCTGGACGTCCATATGCTAATACTGGGAACCGAAGCTCTGAAAGGTTGATAACTCAAGAGCATTGGTGGTTCAATCTGATGGTACATATAATTGGGTTTGACTAGTGCCGATGATCAGAATCATGCATTCATGGCAGAAATTCAAGACTATGATGAAGGGATGAAAGATCTTGTTAATAATTCATTAAACTATACATTGTATGCCAGTACAGATGATCTTGATAGCTTTCATCAGAAGGCAGAAGAAGAACCGAAAACATCAAAACCAGTAAGAGCTAGTGACTGTGTTGCTGAGACAGGGCTCATGGCACACTTGGAAGTCATTGAACAACCGGAACCACTAAGGAAAGCTACAGGAATGTGGTTTGTTGATAGTTGATGTTCAAGACATATGACAGGAGATAAGAGATTGTTAACTGAATTCACACCTGTTAAAGGTTCTTATGTAAGTTTTGCTGGTCCCAAGGGTGGCAATATTTCTGGAATTAGGAATGTCATCAATGGGAAGATCAAATTTGACAATGTGAGTGTTGTAGATACATCAGCTGATGATTATGCTCTTATGGAAGATAAGAAAGTAAATGAAGATGTGAAGATCGAGATACCTGATAATCTGAATGCAGAAGAGCTTGTGAATTTCATAGCTAATCTTGAAGCATCAGAGCAGCAAGTAAGTCTGTCCTTGCACACTCTTATATCCATATGTAAGCATAACAAAGATGTGTCAGATAAAAATACTGCGCTTAAAAGGGAAATTGACTTCACAAAGGTCTGTTTAAATGATGCGGTCAGTTCTAGATATATTAATGCTCACCGTGAAAAAAGACTATGTTCAAGTTATCTACTTTACTCTTTTCGGTAGTGACAGTATCTTCTCAGAACTGGATGTAGCAGGAACAGGTGTTCTACTTGAGTCCATAATAGATAAGATTTGGTTTGTCGAGGAAAAGATCTGTAATCTGAATAAATATGCAAGATCTTTTGAGTATATCTATAGCCGAAAGGAAGCTCTTAAGAAACTGAATTGGTTAGCTGGACTAAATGTAAGATCTTCGAGTCAACCTAAAGAACAACATCTGTCTAAGATCTTAAATAAAGCAAACATGTCCCAAGAAGGCTACTGGACTGTGTAAGTGCATGTCTATGTCAATAGTAGTCTAGATTGTTTGAGCTTAAATGTAATATGTCTTTGTCATTGTAATTGTCATTAATGAACTTTGTATTATGCATAGAACACTAGATTAAGTTTAAGTATTGAATGTATAATCTGCTTGAGAGGGATTACGACCTCGTAATTGTAGGGAAAATTACGAGGTGGCTATAGGAATACGACCCCGTATTTGCAGGGTCAAATACGAGGCAAATCACAGAATAAGACCTCGTATTAGTGACGGGCTGGGCTTGGATTTGCGAGGCCAACTCGCTGAAAATCCATTCGGGTGTTTCCTATAAATACCAGAACCCTAACAGAGATTAGGGTCGAACATTTGTCGAATTATCAACCATATTTGTGTAGGTTAATAGGTCAAAGGTCGTTCTGCTAGCCCAAAGAAGACCTGCGAGGCAGCAGGTGATCTAGGGGCTTTCGTTGTGAATCACCACATTATAGAGAGGGATTCCGCACCTCTGGATAACGGGATCAAACTATTAACGACCTACATCAAGGGGACTTACAAGTGGTATCAGAGCCTCTTGGTTTCATACCGGAAGGTTATAGTTTTTTGGTGATAGACAACGTTTTGTTTAGGGTCGTCTAGCCGTGATTATTTCACGGAGTTTGATGTGGCTAATTTATACCCATTACCCACATCGTTATTGGCCATTTTACTATATGTTTTAAGTCGTTTTTTACAGCCTCTAAACAAGATACGCGTTCATTTGGTACATTTTCGGATGATTATTGGCCTGGAAGTGCAATATGATGTTGAGAGTTGATTTGAGTGGAAGAAACGGCGGAGTTCGGCAAGTGATCGAGATCGAAAGTAGTTGGTTCTGTACAAGCCATGACTGCGCCGTAGTAGGGATGCATGTAGCCCATTGCGCTGCAGCCAAAATCCTCGGAAACAAATGAAGGTTGCCCCACTGCGCCGGAGTGGGGATGGCTAGAAAGTGACTGCGCCGCAGTCACTAAAGGAAGAAATGAAGCCGTGGAAACGTACTTGTGTATGTGATTTTAAAACGGTTACATGTCTATAAGTAATTATCACTAGTTCATGGTATGATAGTGAATATCATTTTAAGAAAAGATTAATTTTGTCAACGTGATTGATATCGGTTGGTGGTACCACGCTATTGTCACATAGGTACAATTGATAATTTGATAGTCAACAAAACTGATTGTTAGAAGAATTGACTTACTGCGCCGCAGTGGGGATGGCTAGAAAGTGACTGCGCCGTAGTCACTAAAGGAAGAAACGAAGCCGTGGAAACGTACTTCGCCGCAGTGGTGGTTTGCTTGGCAACTGCGCCGCAGTCAGCCGAAGTCAAAGTCAAACTATACCTCACTGCGCCGCAGTGAGGGAAGGCTCAACCCCACTGCGCCGCAGTGGGTGCACGGGAGGACAGACCTTTCCTTGTTTCTGCATCAGATTTTGGAGGGGTATAAAAACAAAACCCTAGGTCGAAAATAAGGCATCAAAAATCTTTCTAGGAGCTGTTCTACAAGGGTTCTTCTTCCTCCAATCAAGATTATTTCTTAGGCGGATTCGTTGAAGATTCACGGGCACCCATCTAGATCGTATCTACTTATTGTCTTGCATTTTATTTTCTTCAAACGATTGGTACATCATGTTTCTCTTCTATTTTATTCATTATTGTGAATTGATCTTGAGTGGCTAAACGTTTAATATACAATACTGCTACTTCTCATATAACTTGGAGAATTCTTGCTACTGGATTAACTGACAAGTAAATATAGTATAACGAATATATACTTAATTGAATATTAGTTGTTTAATGTTAAATTGATAAATAACTTGGTTTATCAGTTGGTTGTAAAAGATGATTATCACTTTAACACAAGTATGTTTGAGGCATATAATTGTGAGGAGAATATGTGGATATACTGAAAATAGGATATGATTTATTCGACATCTAATCTATCAGTTAGCTATAGGACGTTATTTGGTTAAATATGTACAAGTATTTAGTGACATTGGATGTACTTCCAGGGGATTTTGCTTAATAGGGGAGTGACCACTTTTGCCAAAGAATTGAGGTAAGATACATTACTTTTGACACCTGAGGACACAACAAAATTTAGTTTTTAATAATTACTCCCATTTTATGAAGTTATAATATCTCATGCTTATATTGGGTATGGGTTGTATGTGGGAGGTTTATTGGGACATTGTTTATGCATGTTTTAGTCGATACGAGCTTATTGTTGTTTAATGTAGCATGTGGTTGAGTTGCTTTAGTAGATACGAGATTATTTATGACTTGTACACATAGTACACTAGACATTATTAAGTTGTCATGTCACGTGCACGTTAAGGGCCCTAATGTTGATATGTGGAAATAAGTAGAAACCTTAATGGAGAATATTTTAAAGTAGCTAATGTGATAAGTAGAGTTGAGTAGCCTTCTTTATGTTCAAAGTCTCAAGCACTGAGTAGTAAGTGTTAAGCTTAACCCACATTTGGTCGTATGGATCATTTGTGTTAAGTAGCCCATTCGGGGGCGACGTATACTGTTCCCGATGGGGTCAATCTTTTAAGTAGCTGAGTAATTTCGTTGGGTGTGAATGGCCTTTATAGTAGTTTGCGGATTACTCGTGGATTGGTTATGTCTTTCCATAACGACGCCGATGGACCCCCGAAAGGTTTACCCATCATGTCGGGTGTGAGGTTCCCTGTGAGGTCTTATGACCGCCTGCACACAAAACCTTTATTGTTGATCTTAAATGGCATAACCTAAGTAGTTAAGTAGTTAAAGAGTTGAGTAGCTTAGTAAAGAAGCTAAAGTAGTATTTGAGGATTGTTACGCACATTGTAGTATTTGATTATCCAATTTCAGTAGTATTTGTTGATATGTGTAATTATGCCTATATATTTGCATGAGACACTTTTATTGAAATGATTTTAATTAGCAATCTTTTTGTTGTACTAACCTGTTATCTTACTCAGCTTTAAAAGCTGACACTTGTTTTGTGGAAAATGTGTTGTGCCTTCAGGTTAGGCGTTGATTGATCATTTGATGGCTTGATCGAGAGTGGGGTAGCTAATAAATGGAGCTAGTGGATGATGGCTTTAGTTACCCTTAGTTTCTTTATTTTAGTAGACTCGTTATTTAACCGTTTGGCATTTAATATGTGGATTGTGAATTTCATGAGAATTACTGTGATGATACTTTGTCGGTAACACCTTTATGAGAAAATTATGATGTTTTAAGATTCCGTTAGGGAACATTTGGATTTTTTTTAAAAGTCGCTTCCGCATTTTATTAACGGAGTTTGATTTATTATTTAAAAATTTTGGAAATTCACATTTTTGTAAAGCAGGGTGTTACAGTTTTAAACCAATGTTTTAAGATCAATAAAAGTCTGTAAGAGTTCAGATCAAATATAGGTGCATATAACGTGAATAATCGTTAATAAATGTATTAAATGATATATGCCTAATGATGGATGCGAGATAGGGACCACTATAATTAGTGTGATTATTTCCAACAAGTTGGAACTTCTAGTGGCTTATTTCTTATTCCCTTTAGCCATTTTGCCTTTGAGGCACTAAATACATGTTTCAAAATCACGAAAGTCAAGAGAATGTACTATTCCATTCTTTATGCCAAACTAATGAGATGTGGCCAAACTTTTATGCCACTACATGGAGGAATTCTCTAATTGCTTAGATGATTTTGCCTTTGTTTTAGTTATGTCATCAATACTAGGAGACAACAAAGACTGTGATAAATTATGACCGAGAGTCATCCAACCATGTATTATTTCGAACATCAATAGTAAAGGAATCAAATATTACATTAAGTTACGTTTCTTAGCTAGCCATTTCTTGATATTATGGAAATTTTTCTGAATGTGCCCTTTGACACAACAGAATTTACAGCTAGGATTGCTCATCAAGAACTTAAAGCTAGAGGCAACCGCACCATGATAAGCCTTTAGAACATTATTCGCAGTCTTATATTTACTATTATTACCCTTCCTCTTATTGAAATTAGCAGTGATAGTTAGGTAAACAAATTCATGGTTGGCCCAACTTGAGGCGACCCTATTTTTGCAAACACATTGAGATTAGTTCACTCATCGACTGTTTATCCTTCATAGAGTTATAGTTAATTTTGAAGGTGTCGAAACAAGTAAGCAATGAGGTCATTATAAAGTGCATAAGAAAACTATCAAAGACTTCCAATTTTAGGACTATTAAACTTTTGAGTCATGTCAGTCATATTCATTATGTGTTCATGAACACTGCTATTTCCTCTTAGACGTTTACTTGAAGTGATAGCTTCTCGGATACTAAGATTAATGGAGTTATTGACCATCATTATTGACAAGCAATTCGCCCTATCCCACTTTTAAAATTCGCTTTCTGAGTTGCAAGAGAGTTAGCAGTAATAGCAGTGGGTTCATTATGGCGAATGGCATAGTCAAAAGGTCTAGCATCTCTAGATTTAGACGTAATTAATCTTTTCATGAAGCAAAGTTTGCACCGGTAAGTGGCTCAATGCTTAAGCTAGGTACTACATTGGAGATTAGGAGGATATGAATTTATGAAACAAGTGATAAAAGATTATTAAAATAATGCCTAAAATAAGTAGGTCTAATAGTAATGTTGTTATAGTGACATGACTAGCTATCTAAGGCAGACTAAGTAAAGTCTCTTAATAATAATGGAACTAAAATAATGCCTAAAATAAGTAGGCTTAATAGTAATGTTCATTAAAATAATGAGACTATGACCATTATTATAGTAATGAAGCTAGTGATAGGTAAACTTATTATAAACACCAAAACAATAAGCTAAAATAAGGCTCTACTTAGATGTTACATAACCTTTGGGCAGAAATAGCTAATATCTAAGTATAAATGAGTATTAGGTTCATGCAACACAACGCTTATCTTTTGACCTTTGGGCACAAAATTAAAAACCGTGTATATTAAATAGTCCTTTTGGCAGACAAAGCACATTAAATCACCTTTGGGCAGAATTAATATACTTAGTGTTCATTATGCAAAAAGAAAAAAGAGCGTAACATGAGAATCACATTTGACCTTTGCGCACAAATGATGGGACCATGTACATTAGTGCAAAGCCCCTAAGTTACGGGGTCCAGGGTAACGCCCTTGAAAGCAGGGTCTAAGGGGCGGCAGCCCGTGGCGACTAAACCAAATTTTAATACTGAATTATTTATTTATTTATTTTAATTTCTCTTTATGTGTTATGGAAAAAATTCCATAGAAAGAAATTATTTTTGAAACTTGAGTGACAAATTTTGTCATAAAACTTTTAGGTGATATTCTATTCAACAATTAAGGAGAACTCAATACGTAATGATCGATTTTGATAAGTTAGAGTCAAACTAGACAAGATTAGGTCTAACTTGACTTTGAAACATTAAGGTTGAACTCGATAAGATGTTAGGTCGAATTCGACATTAGTTTAGGTCGAACTCAACTTAGAAAAAGTTAGGTTGAACTTGATAGATAGGTTGACCTTTAATATATTTAGGTCGAACTCAACCTTTAGATAAGAAGTTTGGTTGAAATCGACATATAATAAAGAAAAATGTCATGGTTTATGTTTTGATCAAAAATTAGCTAAGATAATTTTAGAAAGCATTTAAGACAACTAATGGACCGAAGATTTGTAAGTGGGGTTTGGTGTTCAAGGATGTTCAAATAAAAAGGAAAGTTTTCTTATCAAAAATAATTAAACTAAGAGTTTGTTCTAGAAACGAGTTCGAAATGATCTTTGAGATCGAAATACTTTGAGTAAATAAGAAAACGGTTGAAGATAATGTAAAATAGTGCCAAACAAAGTATAAATTTTAACGAAATACGAATAAAAGTAAAGATCTTATTGAAATGCAAATAAAAGTAAAGACACCAGAATTTTGTTGACGAGGAAAAACCCTTGATCCAGTTAAGTGATCTTAGGTAAAAAAACCCCGGGAGGATGCAATCGACCCTTCCTATGTTCTTTTATTATTTATGTTGATTACAATACAATGAATGAGTGAGTGATTTGATCGAAATTATGAAAGTAAGGCAATGAATGAGTGTGTGTGATTACAAGTGAGTACTGAATGCTAAGTGCCTAGACTTCGATCAATCACTTGTTATTTATAATGTAAACATCTAACTAACTATCCGAAATATCCGGGATCTTCCGCGTCTTGTTAATCAACGTGTTGAAGTGGGAAAATAGACGTTGAGTCTCCTTTGACACGTTTATTCTTCTAGTCTGTTCCGATATCCATGGGATTGCATATTGACTCTCTCATGAAACCCGTTGCGTAAGTGTTGATACACATTTTCGACCGTTAGCCATTTCCAGAATATCCTGTATCTTGATTATAGAATCCAGGATCCTGCAAAACATATAAATACTATCGTGTACAACAGAATTTCATGTTAGTGATATCTTTATTCAGGATCACAGTTATAGAAAATCTGACCCTCAACAATTGTCCCCAAATTTATATTTAACTTTGTCTCTTAAGTAAATATAAATTTCATAACCATAGTTTTCAAAAATATCATGTTTGCTATCGTTACTAGACGATTATGCCCATTAATTATCTTTAAAGTGCGTTGCAGAGCTATAGTGAAGTAATCATGTAAAATCTTTTAATTTACTCAGTGATGAGACGTTTAACCTATCATTTTGTCCCCGTGACTTCTTATTACTCCGCCTATATATATTCCTTTTAGTTTTCAACCATTCCCCACAAATCTTATCCCATATTTTCCTCTATAATCTTCAAAGTTTCCCTTTTTCTCTCAAAAACCTTTAGTTTCTCACACATGGCGTCTTCATCTTCATCACCAGTTTGGATGAACAAGGTAAAAATCTATCCCCCTTTTTCCATTTTATAATCCCTCTTATCTTTCTTATACTTGTCTTTATTTTGTAGCATCTCGATGAAATTACTACTCGTTGTGAAGAACAATCAAAACTTCACAGCAAACTGCTTCAAGACATCATTTCCTGCTATTTATCATCCAAATCCCTCTGCCTACTTCAACAAGACCTTACCACTGAGATCATCAGCAAATGGAGCGACGATCTTCAAGCTCTCAGGGGGGAAATCCTCCAAACTTATGCTGAAACCAATGCTGCCCGTGATGAACTACTGGAGGCCAAGGAAAAGATCACCTCCCTGATACCTATGGTGATTTATTTAAAGAAAGAATTCTCCAAACTCAATGCTAGTCTCTCTGACGTGATTCTTGAAGGAGGCTCCTATTTCTAGGGTTTTTTAGGATTAGGTGTGTGTAGATGCAATTTCTGGGCATCATTTATTGTCCGTTGCAATGCAATTCCAAGGGCTGATTATGAAGAAGAAAAGGCATCTTCAAGGTCGTGATGACGTCATCATCACTTCGTGATGACGTCAGCGCGAGGTTGCTGGTTCGTGTAAAGGAGTTCAAGGCCTACGAACGAGATAGAAGCCCAGCCCATGTAGCAGCCTATATATACTAGAATTAGGTTACAATTGTGTTTGAACGATCTTAGTTGCAACAGATTTCGTTCATAGCGCACGAGGTAGAGATCTATACCTCGTGCCGGTCAGATGTATACTGATTTGGTGTAATATCCATATGGTTAATGATATTCACGAGTTTTTACATCTGTTCTTATCTCTTATTCTTCATGTAATTCGTGTTTATATGTCCATTAATTATACAGAAACCTCAAAGTCGATTATGAATGGATTCCGCACTTTTATAGTCGAATTGGTCACAATTTGAACGATCCGACGTGTTTCAACATGGTATCAGAGCGGGGGAAGCGATTTTGCTTTCAATTGCAATCTTTATTGAAGATTTTCTGCTGAATTCGTGGCTTAACTCGTGAAGATGATGAAATTCGTGAGTAACGTCGTGCTTACATCAGCACGAAGAGAGTTTTGCATCGTGCTTACATCAGCACGAACTCTGTTCTTCACTTGTATTTCACGACTTCCTGCTTACATCAGCACGAAGTGGATCAAGTTCACGATAACGTCACCACGAGTTCATGGACAAGATATCACGAATTTTGATTAAGTTCGTGTATACGTCATCACGAAGAGGACTTTCCCTCGTGCTGACGTCACCACGAAGATAATCACATTTTTATGATTAAGTTCGTGTATACGTCATCACGAAGAGGACTTTCCCTCGTGCTGACGTCACACGAAGATAATCTCATATCAAGTTCGTGCTTACGTCATCTCAAAGTATTCGTTACTTCATGCTGACGTCATGTTGAAGGAGATATATCGATCTGAAACAAGTTCGTGTTTACATTAATACGATGATGTCTGCTTCCTTGTTTGAATCTTATAACAAGAAACAGATCGAGTAAAGAGGTTCCAAGTTGTGTGCATCCATATTCAAAGAAGCACACAAAACAGGGTAGTAGAAAAACTTAAAAAAAAAAAAAAATTTTGAAAAATAATTTTTTCCCATGGTCTTAAAATGGTATGATTCATAGAGATTTGAAGCTTGGTAGCGTTCGAAAAATTTTCGGTCGGTTTTTGTGCGTTTTCGGCACGTTTTGGATGAAAATTTTCGACAATTATCAAAAATTTCCCACGGCCTTATTAATAAAAATTTACGTGAATACCAATGTTTGACGTAAATAGGTTTTCCCATGAAAATTTGGAGGGAAAACAGGTATACCCTGTTTGGCGAAGAGCTTTAAACGTCGTGAGCTCTAAGCATTTTTGAAAAACCTCAAGAATGAGAGATACAGTAACCTATTATAGGCTGATTTTCAGAGTATTTGCAAAGAAAAGGGAGGAATAAAAATTTCAAGGTTGTTCTTCGGTGGAATAAAAAAAAAATTTCAAAGTTGTTCTTCGATGAGATTTTTTCGGTTTTCTCAGCAAAACTCTGCATGTTGTAGAATTTACGCAAAAATAAGGGAGAATATTACGATTCTTTCGGATTTCTCAGAATAATTCCGCAATTACTCGAGTTATATTAACAGCAAGGGTGTTACTCAAAGTGTTACTCAGCTCAGATTAGTTATTCTGTTCGGCTTAACAAATTGATAGTGTCATTTTTAAAATACTCGAGTAATGAAGATCATGGTGTTTTCAGTTTTGGTTGACACTATTTAACAAATGATCTTCTATATAGTAGTTATGGAATTTTTTGTCGAAGTATTGGAGCAATGAAGATACGAGACATAGTTAAAACTTTGTTGAAATATTGAAATGATGAAACTGGTTATTTGTTGTTTGAGTATTTGAAGATTGAACCTATCTATATTCCATGATGTAAGGATAATAATCAGGCGATATATAAGTTTCATTGCGAGATTAAGGTCTTTATGTGATTGGCGGTTTATATAATTGAAGGGGAGATCCGATAAGAAAGACTTCAGGTGATTCGTAGAGTTATGGAGATACACAACGGAGTTTGACTGCTATAGTTGAGACAGGGTCTATGGTATTACATTTTGTAATGCAGGTTGTAGAGTTTCTTATCTTTGTGATAGCTGGTTGATTTGATGCTGATTGTTGGAAATTCAACTTCTCTATTATATGTCGATTAGGCAAGGAGAGCGACAATCCTAAGTGGAAGGTGGCAATGCTTAATTCGGAGGTGTTAACTGTTGAGGGAGAGAACTACAATGAGATGTGTTGGGTTAGTTGGTTGTCATAGAGGGACAGGGACTTTGCAGTTTGAAGATCAGGATGCAATGTTAGAAAATCGAGTTTCAACAAGAAGACTCAATGTCATCAGCTAAGGGGAAGCCAGTGGATTCAGGTTTTTCGGTAGCTATTGATTATCGGAGTTCATCCAGAACCTATTGCAATGGAAAAGGGGGAGTCTGTAGATGCAATTTCTGAGCATCTTTTATTGTCCGTTGCAATGCAATTCCAAGGGCTGATTATGAAGAAGAAAAGGCATTTTCAAGGTCGTGATGACGTCATCATCACTTCGTGATGACGTCAGCACGAGGTTGTTGGTTCGTGTAAAGGAGTTCAACGCCTACGAACGAGATAGAAGCCCAACCCATGTAGCAGCCTATATATACTAGAATTAGGTTACAATTGTGTTTGAACGATCTTAGTTGCAACAGATTTCGTTCATAGCGCACGAGGTAGAGATCTATACCTCGTGCCGGTCAGATGTATACTGATTTGGTGTAATATCCATATGGTTAATGATATTCACGAGTTTTTACATCTGTTCTTATCTCTTATTCTTCATGTAATTCGTGTTTATATGTCCATTAATTATACAGAAACCTCAAAGTCGATTATGAATGGATTCCGCACTTTCATAGTCGAATTGGTCATGATTTGAACGATCCGACGTGTTTCAACAGTGTGATGTAATGGTCATGGTCTAGTCAGTTTTAATTTAGTAGCAGTATGTATATATAACTTTTTTGTAACCTACCACTAATGAATCAAAATAGTTATTATTTTTGAATATCGTACCTCATTTCCAAGCTTTAAATTCCTTCCTGCAAATTACAAAGATATCAGAAACTTCTAAAATTACATACCTTTGCAAAAACCAAGACTCATTGAACTTTATTCTCCTGTTTCAAGACAAAAAATATTCACAAAGAAAGTTATTGATTAAATCGTTTGTTAGTCCTATTAATCACTTTATTTTCTTTTTCACCAATCGTTTTTCCTTCCAATAGAGATATTATCCCTATTCTCGTTTGAGTGATCGTAGAGATCACGAACCCGTTTGAGTTGACTGAAAAGTTAACAACCATTTATTTAAGTCTTAATTGTGAGGTTCTTCCCACAATCAAGAGTTTTTTAACGTGCGACCCGGGCGAAATGAGGTGTGAATGTTAAACCTTGGTCGTTTGGGAAGGTGTACCCTTCAACCTAGGATTGAAATGTTCAATCCACTGTAACTTAACTACGGAATTCAAATTTTGTAAGAAACCGCCTCGTCTTGTACCTTGGGTAGCAACTTATGATCTTCATTAGCCAAGATCCTGAACGTTATTCTGCACAAATAAATCAAAACAATTTGCACACCAAGAATAGACATTAATCGACTGTGACTAATGCCACTCCAACGCTCAAGTTAGTATCATATTAAAACCATAATTTCCTACTAATAATAAGCTTTAAGATGAATCGCATTCCATGCTCTTTGGAGCATTCTACCTTCTGGCTCTTAGAGCCAATAAGATCCTTTACCTGCTTCTGAATGTATAAAGTAAGGACCTTCCCATTTTGGTACAAGCTTTCCATCAGACTTCTTCGTAGTGTTTCTGAATGTTCTTATTGTATGCCTTTGTTACTTGATGTTGGTATGCAGCTATTCGAATTATTGCGGCTTCCCTTAATTCGTCAACCAAGTCAAGATCTTCAAATAATGCTTGATTATTATCTTGAACCGCCTGCAAACTGCATCTTGCTGTTGGCACCATCATTTCTGTTGGGAGTACCGCTTCAGTTCCAAACACTATGGTGCCTTTGGCATTGGTCCAACTATATCCATCCCCCATTTCATGAAAGGCCAATAAAAAACAATGGGATTCATCGGTTCAGCTGGTTGATGATATAGATTTCCATGCCTTTGACATCCATCACATTTTTTCACGTATTCCTTCGTATCTCTATCCATAGTTGGCCAGTAATACCCTGTTCTTAATATCTTAAAGTTTTTAGTATTTCTAAATAAGCTATTAATTTTTCAACTCTAACTGCATAAGATCCATTAAAATGAGTCGCTAACAATAAAGAATCTACATAAACTTGCAAGCGTTTAATACCCATATTTTTTGCTAATTCTAATCCTGCTATTAAAGCTTCATATTCTGTTTCATTATTAGTAGCGGTAAATTCACAACTAATAGACTGAGGTAACATATCCCCCTGTGGCGATTTTAGTATGATTCCTAAACCTATTCCTCTTACATTTGTTGCACCATCAGTATGCAATATCCACTTTTCGCAATTTTCAGTTAACGTTTTAACTTCTAAATCAGCTTCTGTTTGTAAATCATTAGTAAAATCAGTCACAAAATCAGCTAAGGCTTGCGATTTAATAGCAATTCTAGGTTCATAAGTTTTATTAAAAGCACTTAACTTAACAGACCATTTAGTCAATCTTCCTGATAATTCTGGTTTCCTAAGCACACTTTTTATAGGATAATTAGTTTTTATATGCATAGGGTGTGTTTCAAAATAATGCATAAGTTTAGTTGAGGCCATTATTAAAGCTAATATTAATTTTTCTAAATGTGAGTACCTAGTTTCGGCATTTAGTAAACTTTTACTAGCATAATAAACAGGATGTTGTTTACCTTCGTGTTCTTTTACGAGCACAACACTTACTGCTTCTGATGATACCGAGAGATATAGAAAAAGTATTTCACCTTTTTCTGGTTTCATTAATAATGGTGGAGTTGATAAATAGACCTTTAATGCTTGGAATGCTTCTTCTTGTTTTTCACCCCATTCGAGCTTTCTATTTTTCTTTAGCATATCATAGAATTCCTTGCATCTGTCTGATGATCTTGATATAAATCTGTTCAGCGCTGCTAATCTGCCAATTAATCTCTGAATATCCTTTACATTCCTAGGTGGTTTCAGCTCCATAATTGCCTTTATCTGCTCTGTACTTGCCTCAATTCATCTTTTGGTTACTAAATAACCTAGGAATTTTCCTGCACCTACTCCAAAGTTGCATTTTGCCGGATTGAGTTTCATATTGAAGCGATCCAATATGTCAAAAGCAACTTCAAGATCCTTTAGATGATCTTCCGCCTTCTTCGATTTCACAACCATATCATCGATGTAAACTTCCATCGTATCCCTAGTTGGTCTTTAAACATCATGTTCACCAACCTTTGGTATGTTGCACTTTCATTTTTTAATCCAAAAGGCATAGTAGTGTAACAATATATACCTTTCGGGGTCATAAACGCTGTTGCTTCTTGATCCTCAGGCTCCATATGAATTTGTTGAAAACCTGAGGATGCATCCATGAATGTCAACATTTCATGTCCAGCTGTGGCATCTACCATTGCATCTATGTGGGGTAATGGGAAAGGATCCTTAGGGCAGGCTTTGTTAAGATCCGTGAAGTCCACGCACACCCTCCATTTCCCATTCTTTTTCTGCGCTACCACGACATTTGCAAGCCACTCTGGAAACTTCACTTCTCTTATCATCTTTGCCTTTAGTAGCCTTTCAACATCTTCTTGAATAATTGCATTTATTTCCAGAGCAAACTTTCTTCTCTTTTGTTGAATAGGCCTGAAACTTTTATCAATTCCTAATTATGAGTAACAATATTTTTAGAGATACCTGTCATATCTTCCTGCTTCCAAGCGAATGTAGATCTTCTCTTGCTTAGAAAATCGACGAGATCCTTCTCAAGATTTTCTGGTATCTTCTTTCCTATGAACATCTTAATATCAGGATCTTCATTTGATATCTGGACCTCTTTTACATCTTGATTTTTAGATTCCCTGATATCAAGAATGTTCTTCCTTGATTGCTATGCTTCATTAGATTTATTTGTAGATTTCATGGAAGCCATATAACATTCCTTAGCATCTTGCTGGTCTCCCTTTATCTTCACTACTCCCAAGGGAGTTGGGATCTTCACGCATTGATGATAAGTTGAAGGAACAGCTCTCATTTCATGTATCCATGGCCTACCTAAAATAGTATTGCAACCAGGTAAAGAGTCAATAACACAAAACTTTTGCATTGAATTTACCCCTTCGACATAAACTATCAATTTTATTTCGCCAAAAGTATTCTTCGTTTCTCCACTGAAACTAACGAGAACTATTGATTTCCCGCCAATTTCTTCTTCAGAGATTCCCATCCATTTCAAGGTTTTTAATCTAATGATATTGACTGAACTGCCATTATCAATTAAGATCCTGCGCACAAAATGGTTAGCCACATATAAAGTTACTACCAAACCATCGTGGTGAGGATCCTGGACGCTTTCCATATCATGCTCTTCAAAAGTCACTTTATCCATTCGTAGCACATTGGATTTCTGCAGTGGCTTTTCTCCTTTTTCTGATTTAGCTTCCTTTGCATTCCTCTTTGCTGCCGAATAGGATGTACCACATACTTCCGATCCACCTAAAATATAATTAATAATTCTAGCATTAGTTGGAGGTGATTTGGGTCTCGCTGGCTGTTGTTGAATCTGCTTGCCCAAATCTTTAATATCGATATCTTGAGCCTTCTTTTTGCCAAATAGTTCTGTTACATATCCCATGCCAAGGAGTATCCTGACTTCTCTCCTGAAAGCAAAACACTCTTCAGTAGTATGCCCAAAATCTTCATGATAGGCATGCCATCTTGACTTGTCTTTGTTTGCATCATTCTTAGGATTCTTGGGAGGCCATCTGACTTTGTCCCCAAGATTCTTCATTGCTGCTACTATTCCTGCAACATCAACAGGGAAACAATATTTAGATAAGTCAGGATATTGACAACTTCTAGGCCTCTCGACTGTATTTTGTTGCACAGCTCTCGTATATGGCTTGTTTCTGCTTGGTCGGAATATGGGAGTTTCTGTTCTCCTATTTGGACGATCATATGTTGATGGTGTCTCCATCTTCTTTCTCAGTATTTCGTCTTCTTCCAATCTGATGAACCTCAAAGCACGATTTCTTGCTTCGTCAAGTGACCTGCAAGGTGTCATAACAAGATCCTGATAATATAAAGAATCTTTGCTTAATCCCATCTTCAGAGCTTGAACTGCTGTGTTCATGTCTAATTTTGGAATCTGCAGAGATTCCCTAGTAAATCTGTTGAGAAATTCTTTCAAAGATTCATTATTCTTTTGAGTGACTTGATAAAGATCACTCGTTATCTTTTCAAAAAGTCTACTACAAGAAAATTGTAAATTAAACTGATTAACTAAATGTGCAAAAGAAGTAATAGATCCATTTGGTAAATTTAATAACCACTCCAGGGCTGCTCCTGACAATGTTGAGATTAGTTCCTTGATTTTCTGCAACTCCCTCGCTAAATACGCATTTGCCACATTGTCCTGCATACCGTTAGCATTATTTTCATAATTAAGAGGGGAATTAGTCAAACCTGGAGTAACCGTAGAAGACGGGGGAGTTTGTTCATTATATGTGTTATTGTTGTTATTATTTGAACTATTTCCTCCGTAAAAGAAGGAAGCAGATCCGGGTTTTGTAGGAGGAGTACAGAATAAATGACCCAATGATTGAGATGCCGACGCTCCTTGAGTACTGGTTCTTTCAAATTTGACACTCCTATTAATTGCAGGTGAATTCTCTGGAGCCTCTAAGTCATGAATTCTGACTTCTTGACTTCTAGATCGTTGGCTCCCGCTTCCTATCATTCTAGACTCCAGAATATCGAATCTAATTCTGGTTTTGCTGTTGCTAATTGTGCCTGCAAACCTTTAATCATGGAAGCAACATCTGGGTTAGCGTTAGTTTCGCCATGATTAGTTCTTACCTGTGATCCTGCAAATGGATCGAAATAGGGTTCCGGCTCCTTAGGCATCGGACCAATTGGATCAGATCCTGCAGATGAATCATCAATAGCTTTTCCAGTGTTCCTGTTATTATTACTTTTTGTAGATTTTATTAATTAAATTCTTCAAAGTTGTAGATCCAGAAACAGCAGAAGAAGCATTTTGGGAGGTCGACATTCTTAGCGAATTAATTCGGTAAAAAACTCTTGAAATTAGGATTAAGATAATGTGATCAAATTACAAAAACACCTTTTTGCCCCACGGTGGGCGCCAAATTGTTTCGGTCAAAAATTAGCTAAGATAATTTTAGAAAGGATTTTAGACAACTAATGAACCGAAGATTTGTAAGTGGGGTTTTGTGTTCAAGGATCTTCAAATAAAAAGAAAAGTTTTTTTATCAAAAATAATTAAACTAAGAGTTTGTTCTAGAAACGAGTTCGAAATGATCTTTGAGATCGAAATACTTTGAGTAAATAAGAAAACGGTTGAAGATAATGTAAAATAGTGCCAAACAAAGTATAAATCTTAACGAAATACGAATAAAAAGTAAAGATCTTAATGAAATGCAAATAAAAGTAAAGACACCAGAATTTTGTTGATGAGGAAAAACCCTTGATCCAGTTAAGTGATCTTAGGTAAAATACCCCGGGAGGATGCAATCGACCCTTCCTATGTTCTTTTATTATTTATGTTGATTACAATACAATGAATGAGTGAGTGATTTGATCGAAATTATGAAAGTAAAGCAATGAATGAGTGTGTGTGATTACAAGTGAGTACTGAATGCTAAGTGCCTAGACTTCGATCAATCACTTGTTATTTATAATGTAAACATCTAACTAACTATCCGAAATATCCGGGATCTTCCGCGTCTTGTTAATCAACGTGTTGAAGTGGGAAAATAGACGTTGAGTCTCCTTTGACACGTTTATTCTTCTAGTCTGTTCCGATATCCATGGGATTGCATATTGACTCTCTCATGAAACCCGTTGCGTAAGTGTTGATACACATTTTCGACCGTTAGCCATTTCCAGAATATCCTGTATGTTGATTGTAGAATCCAGGATCCTGCAAAACATATAAATATTATCGTGTACAACAGAATTTCATGTTAGTGATATCTTTATTCACGATCACAGTTATAGAAAATCTGACCCTAAACAGTTTATATGACATTTATATGTAATATTCACATAAGTGGTCGAGTACTTTAGTTCAACATCGAGTAATTTAGTTCAACATGTTTTACATAACGACATTATATGTAATAAAGTAATGTCGAATTTAATAAAGACTAAATAAAATTCAACTTGAAATAACGTCAAATTTAATCAAGACTAAATCAAAATCTTAAAATAAGGTCGAATTCAATAAAGACTAAATCAAAATCCACAATTAAGGTCAAATTCAATAAAGATTAAATCAAAATCGACAATTAAGGTCGAATTCAATAAAGACTAAATCAAAGTTCTACTTATAATAATGTCGAATTTAATAAAGACTAAATCAAAGTCTTAAAGTAAGGTCCAATTCAATAATGAAATAAGGTCGAATTCAATAAAAAAAACTAAATCAAAATCAACAATTAAGGTCAAATTCAATAAAGGCTAAATCAAAATCAACAATTAAAGTCGAATTCAATAAAGACTAAATCAAAATTGACAATTAAGGTCGAATTCAATAAAGGCTAAATCAAAATCTTAATATGAGGTCTTATATAATAATGCAATAAGGTCGAATTAAATAAATAATAAATCAAAATCGACAATTAAGGTCAAATTCAATAAAGGCTAAATCAAAATCGTCGAATTCAATAAAGACTAAATCAAAATTGACAATTAAGGTCGAATTTAATAAAAACTAAATAAAAACGAAGATAAAAAATAAGATTAAGATCGAAACCCGACAGATTAGGAAATCGACATATATGGAATGCGTGAACAAGATATGGAACAAAAATTAAAGGTTCTCTTTTGTTTTGTTTTTAGATTCTCTTGTAATGCATATGAGTTTGCCGGTAGATTTTTGTATTTGCCACATCGGAAACAACAATTGGTATTGATAAATAAAAAAAGGTAAATGGTGTATTTAATGTGTATTAAAACACTTGTACCTTGTATATTAAAAGTTTATTCCCTGATTTTCATGATAAATATACAAATAATTTATGCACCTTAAATACAGTCTTAAAAAAAATAAATTTATGCACACTGTAAAAAAAATTCACATTAATTATACTGAAAGTGGGCATAACCCATTGTTATTGTTTTATTATTTCGGCGGCTTCAAATCGAAAACCAAAACATATTGTTTCGGTTTATTATTTTTTTTTTATATGAGCCGCAAAGTAAGATTCAAATTAAGATCAAAAGGTAATTCTTAATTTTGTAATCATATTTTCAGATTCAATAATCCAAAAATTAACGAAACAAATAAAATACAAATACGAATCGATAGATCGAAGATGAACCATTGGCTCATGATACCACATGTTAGATTAAATATGATTCGTATTGTAAACATAATAAAAATATGATGATTATAATAATAATAATACCTGATCCAAAGGACCTTGTAAGAGCAAGAACGTTTGTTATTGATTGTCAGGTTTCCAAAACGAGATGATTGTATTTAGATGGGATATGAGTATTTTGGGAGAGAAAATGCACACATAAAAGGTGGAAGATTAGAGTTAGAATTCTTGTACATAGCTCTCTATTTATAGAGAGAACATTTACAACTTTAGCTTCTTGGTGTTTAGTATGTGCAATATAAGTCCTCGTAGTTCTAATCATCTAATGGGAAACCCTATAATATGTCTTTAAGAGTAAATACGCTCATCGTATAGTTACTACACCTCGTATTTCAGTTATCGTCAATTATCATATCACGAATAATAAACGATTAGAGACAGTCACATTTAATGTGGTTCCAACGGGGTGTGGTCACAAAAAGAACTACCATGAACCGTTGAACATCCGTCTAGTCTACTCATCTTGCTTGTAAGTAGATGTTCCTCTCACAACATTTTCTTCCAACTCTTTTATTGTCACCACTCACCAGAGATGAACCTCTAACACATTGACAAAGTAAATAAGTTAAAAAACTTGTAACCCATTTTGGTTACATATAGTCTATGAGTTGCAACATATTCTCCATAAACAAAAACCAAAAGAGGGGTGACGGTCTTTATGTCACAATTCTTGAACGAATTTGGAATTATGGCTAAAACAGTTGAGTAAACTGTAAAGAAGACACCTATCATAATCATATATAGATTTTACTCATTTTTTTAATGTGACCATTGTGTAAGAGTTTTTGGGCTACTGATACATGGGTCTTGGCATAATCATTAATTATCAAATTGTTTCTCATCATCCCAGACAACCTCAAGATAGCATGTTGATAATATTACGCAAATTAAAGAGTGTTTTAGATAAGCCTCAAAACAATAATCTACAATTTTCACTAGTAACATATTTACAACGGATTCAGAAGCTCAAAATAATATTTTGCCACTTTATATTTTAGTTTGATAACCAAAGCATCTATCCAAATTCATGATCAATCTTTTATAACTTTAAAAGTATACTCTATTATACTTGATTATAACAATGGTCTTTTTTGTTTGTGACAATCATAATGTGGCAAAAGATAATATATAAGGAGGAGAGGAGTGGTCATCGGCATGGTGGCGGCATGCCAAGCCCGTTGAACAAACACCGCCGCCATCAAGACGGCATCCCGGCGGCATAGAGGTCGACGTGCTTTAAGCCCTGCGAGGGTTAAGAAGGAAAGAGACGTTGAGGTGAGTGGGGGAGCGTGCAGGTGGTGGTGTCCAGCCATTCTAGTGACCGTTTTCAACATAATAATAATAATAATAATAATAATAATAATAATAATCTCTCAGCTTTTTATATATACACGGTCGGTGATGGTGTACCCACCCAGCGGTACCACCTGCAACCCGAAGGATCGTCCGTAACAATGGCATCAGGAAGAATTAAAACCATAAAATCAATTTCCTATATATAGGAGATTTGTTCCTATTAATAAGCATGGCTAGACTAAGAAAGTTAGAAGTCAACCGCGAAATGGGGAAAAACCCTAGACGACTCTAAGCAAAGTCCCTATATAAGGGGCGGGAAAAGATCTCAACAAACACACAACATAGTCATTGCGACATTACCCAATCATCTTCACAACATAAATTATTCATACACATACGTCCCGTTCGATTGGCGTAAAGAGGCTAGAACCCTACCTTCGAGAAACCGCCAACGAACAATCACAAAACATCCATCACCCCTCACTTTTAATCTAATCACGGATCAGTATACAAACAACCGGCCATATAAGTATATATATTTTTCATATGGATTTTGGGGAAAATGAACATAGTCAAAAGCAAGTTTTAAATTTGCATCTTAGGTCCCTGAGCTTATATATGCTTATAAAATAGTTCTTCTAGTTTGAACAATTTAAGTTTAGACCATAATTTTATAGTATAAAAATTACATTTTGTTTAAGATTGTAGATGTTTATTGTTATTATGAATAAAGTTTAAAGTTATTGTGTTTTTGTTATAAATGTTTGATTAAATTAAATGAAAATAAAAAATAATAAAAAATTTGGGAGGGTTGAGAAGGTCATGAATGTCATTGAAAATGGTTGGGAGGGATGGTTAGGAGGGTTAAAAAGGAAAATTGAATTGGAGGTATTTAATTGGTGGAATTTGAGAGGCATGACTCCTCTCCCTCTAAGTTATATGAAATTTGATGATTTTCAAGGGCATAAAACAATGACGCCAATGTTGTGCATTTTATCAAATAACTAGTTTTTTTTTACCCCGGGCGTTGCGGCATTTCCCCGGGATCATCGCTGCGTCATGCAAACATACATACAATATTACGTAAAAGTTTGGACGCTTAAAGCTACTAAAGGGGTAGAAACTAAAAAAATAGGTGGCTAAAACCAATAGTTTGATAGTAAAAATTAACAGCCTTAAAATAGATATAGAAAATTAAAAGCTATAAAAGTAAAGTTAGACTAAAGAAAAAAAAATTCAAAAGTTAAGTGGTAAAAATAAGAAATAAAAAAATGGTAAAGTTAGATGTTTTAAAATAAAAGATCAAAAGTAAAAAAAAAAAATATTTGATGATTAAAGTTAAAACCTAACGTTAGTAAATTATACTTAATTTTATATAAAAAAGTGATACTAAAGTTAAGAATCTAAAACTTAAGTAGTTTTCAAAAAGCTAGACTAAAATTAAAAATCTAAAAGTTAAATGTTAAAAATAAGAAACTCTAAACGTATACAATCGAATAAAAAAAAGACAAAATACCTAACGTCATATCAGCATGTTAGTGTAGCTAAGCCTTCAAGAATTGTTATATATAAATAATAGCGAGCAAACAGACATGAATAACTTAAAGCAAACGTACTCTACTCGTAAACTAATCCAAATATCGTAAACTATCCTATGTCAGAGATTATCTTTGAAACTATAAGCAAGCAATTACAGTTGTCTACTCTTTCGAATCTAAAACTTCAGACTTTTTCCACCGACACAAAATTACCTCTCAGTTTGTTGAGCATCGCATCTTAATATGAATAAAACAAAATTTTAAGTTAAATCCTTAAGAAGAAAGCAACTATGTAATTTAGAAATCATATGCAAAGAGACACCATCAATGTAACTCAAAAAGGACCATCATAAGTTGTCTAGTGTTCTAAAAGATTTGAGGATAGAAAGGCTACTACACCAGAATCCGTATGATGTGTCAAAATATATCTTTCATTCTAATTTGTACAAGAAAGATACAAAATAAACATCATATATATATATGAAAGATATATTTTGACACATCATACGGATTTTGGTATATATATATATATATATATATGGTAAAGTTAAATTGAGAACTTTTTTTTGATAACTTTTCAAATCAAGCCCAACCGATGATTATTCTTTTCATGAAAATTGTTTTTTGATTGTTTTCTGAATAACTTATGTGTAATTTTGAAGTTTATAATTGTGTGGAGCATGAATTATCATCCGTTATATAATTATGTGAAGATTTGGATTCTTGATCACATGTGCTCGAATATTGCTATGATCACATGTATGCAAGTCGATCATAAAGCAGATTTGGGTACTTGCTCTTGTTATATTATAAAGCAGATTCCTTTTGTCTAAAATTTTAAGTTTCAACATTTATTTCCCTAAAATACCCTTCTATCAATTATATATTACCAAATACATTTTTTCTCTCCGCAATTATCAACCAATCATCTTTTTTCTCTCTCCTTCATAAAGCATTTACTCATCCACTTCATTCAAATTTTTTTATCTCACAAACTGTACATCGGTAAATTATAAAAATTATATGGGTGTTCTTAAAATTTCATGCTATTTCATTAGAGATATCATTCAATATACTTTCGACGAATTTTTAAATCCGAGGATGGAACATGTACGGTTAAGGCCTTTGGCTATCACACTTTATGACCTATCATCCCACCATCTCACCGCCGCAATGCGCAGGTACTTACGCTCGTATATTTAAATGTGAATGACTTTAAACTAAAAAAAAATAATGGGATGAAACCCTCAAATCCCATGTACTAATCCCTAATCACTCGGTTATGCTAGTGTCCATTAATCCTTCAGCTAGGTTAATGTCCAGGTGAATTTTAACCACTTAATAATCCTTTGATTATTTCAAGTTTGTCTTTGATGACTTGAACCCAAAACCTTTACTGGAAAGTAACGACTGGTGACCACTAGCCCTAAGTAATTACTAAGTGGTTAAATGAACTAGTATTTTATAGTTTTTGAAATAAAAGACTTTTTAAATTAATTATAAAATCCTTAAAACTAAGAAAAATGATAGGAAAAAATTATATGCATAATGTGATTATGTTTATTGTATAATTCATTCATGCATGCAACATATAAACATAATTGTGAAAGTCACTTTTTTAATTAACAAGTTATTAAATATATAGATTTTTCAGTTAGACCAAAAAAAAAGCCATACATAAATAATCACCCCGATTATAAACAACTGTATTTTCTGGTTTCTTCCTACAAAACCAAACCCTTCTAAATCAAAATTTAAGAAGGTTATTAATTATAAGAAGAAATCAATGGTTTTATGATCAATAGATATATAAATTTTTCCACTAAATGTGTAACCCTCGCTATTATGACATAAAACAAGAAGGACGGTATATTACATTGTGATTATATTTTATCATCCGACAAACCTTAATTTTTCCACAGGTACAAATCAATCATGTCGTTCTATCGATAATCAGTGGTTATGTAATGTGATTATTTTGATCCTATATGTTAAATTAACGTGCAGCAGGAGATCCGACATTGATCGATATGTAATTTTATGTTTTACGAAGAGATGGTTAATTCAATAATTTTTTTTTATTGTTTTTACTTAAGTGGACATAGGGGCAGACGATATCAATAGAAATGGTCGATGAAGAAGAGCGTTGGTGTCTTGTGACTGGGGGAAGAGGCTTTGCAGCTAGACATTTAGTGGATATGCTTATACGCTATGATATATACGCTGTTAGAATAGCTGATATGGGTCTTAATATCCAACTTGAAATTGATGAGGAGAATGGACATCTTGGAGAAGCTTTACACTCGGGTCGCGCTGAGTATGTATGTATGGATCTTCGAAACAAATCTCAAGTCTATAAAGGTAGTGTTATTGACGTACTACATTTCAATCAAATATATATATATATATATATACACGAAAGCAAGTACCCGCGCGTTGCAGCAGTGAGATGATGGGGTGATACCTAGGTCATAGAGTATAATAGGTTATAGGAGTTGATATGTCATACAGTATGATAGTCAAATGTTTTAGCTGTACGGGCTCCGTCCTCGGATTTAAAAATTTGTCGAAAGTATATCGAATGACATCTCTAATGAAAGAGCATGAAATTTTAAGAACACCCATACAATTTTTATAATTTATCAATGTACGGTTTTTGAGATAAAAGATTTTGAATGAATTGGAGGAATAAATGATTTATGGAGGAGAGATGAAAAAGATGATTGGTTGAAATTTGAGGAGAGAGAAAAGGTATGATAGTTATTTTAGATAAATATAGAACAGATAGGAAGGGCATTTTGGAGAAGTATTTAAAATCAATATTGAAAATTTCAAGTTCAATGTTGAAAATCTAGAGAGAATCTGCTTTATAATATAGTATAGATATAGATATAGATATAGATATAGATATAGATATAGATATATTCAATGCGATGTTACCAAACGTGACATTAGTAGCTACTCGAATTACTATTTCATGTGCACATTTCAATGATTGTTTTGTATTATGATCACATTTTGAAGCTTGTGATGGAGTGGAAGTAGTTTTTCATATGGCTGCTCCAGATTCTTCAATCAATAACCACCAGCTACATTATTCAGTCAATGTGCATGGTAATTCTTTTCATATTTTATGTTTGATTTGTAAGGAATTTTAATGACTAAATCAAAATTATTGAAGAGTTCTTAATGAATTTTCTTCTGTTGTCATATGCAGTTTAGTTTTTTTTTTTGTTGTTTGATCTATAGGAACAAAGAACATAATTGATGCTTGTACTGTGCTAAATGTGAAAAGGCTTATCTATACTAGTTCTCCGAGTGTAATATTTGACGGGTCACATGGAATATTTAATGGGGTTGAAGGATTGCCATATCCTGCTAAGGTACTTTGATATAAAAAAAAAACTATATGATGACTTGATTGAGTATTATGTCTAATCTTCGTAAACAACTTTATGCTTAAAGAAAACTCATCATATATATTTAAGATTTTACAAAAAAATCACATTTGACAACTGTTGCAGCACATTGATTCCTATTCCTCAACTAAAGCTGAAGGAGAGGCATTAGTTATTAAGGCTAATGGTATGAATGGACTTTTGACATGCTGTATCCGTCCTAGTAGCATTTTTGGTCCTGGTGATAGATTGTTTGTTCCATCACTAGTTGCCGCAGCAAGGGCAGGCAAATCAAAGGTAATGGCTTTTCTTTCTAACTCTCTGAAGTTATGCCACATAATCATGTGTCTATTAATGGGCCAGTGGTGGTTTGCAATGTAGTAGTTTTCTGTTGTTATTCATATTTCTGTTTCATAATTGTCTGTTAGATGGTTAAGTAACCTACAGATAATATTTTCATTCATTCAACCAGTATATTTCTTGGTAATTTTGTTGATGGTTTTATGGATAGCGTTCTACAGTTTCTTCACTATCTAAAACTGGTCTGGTTTAATTGTAATACACACTAAAACTACACTTCCTTTTTGAAATTTGAACTAGCAGTTTATAATTGGGAACGGAAAGAACATGTATGATTTCACTTATGTTGAAAATGTTGCACATGCCCATGTATGCGCTGAAAGAGCTCTTGCATCAGGCGGTACCGTCTCTAAAAGAGCTGCAGGCGAGGTAATACCTATATTTCTTCTGCTACTATATAAAATATCTAAACTGAACTACAACTTCAATGGTATGCTTTATGACCCGGTACATCTGGGTAGATTAACTCCCGTTATTAGTACTGTCCAATGGTTGTTAAAATGAAGTTGGGTTGTCAAGGCCCATTCCGTGTTTCTCTTTTTACAGATGTGATATGACTGATTTTATTTGACCCTATAATGTTTGATTTGACGGTTTTTGGAATATGCATATCCAAGGTATATCTAAGGGTCCTAATAACCAAGTGGTTGTGGGTTCAATTACTTTCTGAGACAAATGTGAAGAGTTTATGAATTCATGTCTAAGGTCTTCCCTATTCATGTTTATATTCCAGGCTTATTTCATAACTAACATGGAGCCAATAAGGTTTTGGGAGTTCATATCCCTCATTCTTGCTGGCCTTGGCTATGAAAGGTATTCTTTTAAATGCTTTATGAATGAAGATTGTCTTAAAACTTAATACTAGATGAATCTAGATGCATAAATTGCATTTCGCTTCTAGTTCTTCCGCATACATGAACCGTTTGGCGGCATGCATATGTAGTTCTTTGATCTTCAGTATTGTGTGTTTATAGTAATATAGCGCTGCTTTTGGACTTTTTTGGCTGAGACATTTAGATTTTTTAGACTCCGTTTTTTATTCTTTCTATTAGTAATTTGCTAGTGCCCCTATGAATTGCGGTAATGGGAGGATTATATTTATCAACACAAATGGTGATGCTTATTTGTGGTAATTCTATTGTCGCTACCGGTTTTCCTCTTCCATCTGACCCATTCTAATATAGAGTAAACTTTTCCTAATTTATCCATTCATAAGCCTGGACTGTAACTTACTATTTTCCAACACATCAGCACTAGGCTTTTTAAAAATACAATTGAGACAACAAGTTGACAAATTGATTTCCAACAATTGTTTAGGTTACAGAAATTCATTCCTAATTAAGTATCTGCTCTATAATTAAGTCTAATTTTTCAGTATATCAAAGGAAAAGGTCTTCTGGATCTTGAAAACTAGTTCTTTCTAATATAATGTAGTTTGCAGGCCAAAAATCAAGATTCCTGCCTTTGTTATGATGCTGATTGCACATTTGGTTAAGCGTATATATCACTTGTTGGCACCATATGGTATGAAGGTACCACAGCTGACACCTTCAAGAATCACACTCCTAAGTTGCCACCGAACGTTTAGCTCTTTCAAAGCAACTGATCGTCTAGGTTACAGACCTATCGTGCCCCTTCAGGTTCTCTCATTATCGAAGGATATTTATATTTGAACTTTAGCAGGGTAATTCACAGTTTTTTCTATTTCAACTATTTGTATCCTTGCACTAAATTATTTTCAATGTAGAAAACTTATGTATGATGGATTTGTGGATAACAATTCTATCTTGTTTGGAATTTTCTTGATAGAGAAGTTTGCTCGCTGCAGGAGGGTCTTAAAAGAACTATTGAATCATTTTCTGATCTGAGTGTTGAAGCTTTCCTTAGAAGGAAAGGGCCTTCTAAGGCTTCTATATGTCTTGGAGGCGGAATGGGTATGAATGATAATAATGAATATAAGTGTATAACGATGTTTTATAATCTTTTAGCTAGTATTGTCATTATGCTTAACTAGAGCACCTAGTGGCCATAGAGGTTCACCTACTGACTCGCAAATCGATCCAGCTCTTGAGAGTCTGCTTGAGTAGGACACCCATAATTAACAACAAAATAAAAAGAAAAAGAATATGATAGTTACATAATTATATGCTATTTGAATTTTGCTAGCCTTTTACATATATGAGAAAAAAGAGTTCCTTGAATCGGAATGGTTGCTCTATATTACTGCATTTCTTTTACTTTGTCTAACTTCAAATCATAGTTAGGTCACTTTTCTTATAAAATGAGATGTAGCAAACTTGTGGTTTGGTCATTGTTGAATTTTAATTCATGATGCCGAGCCTCACATTTCTAATGCCATGATTTGCAGTTGCCGACATATTTCTATGGAAGGATATAAAGTTGACACTCAGTGCCATGCTAGCTTTGTTTGCATTCTATGTCTGTTTTGTATTACCTGGAAATACCATGATTACTGCAATTTCAAAGGTCTTCATCATTGCGTCGGTCTTTTTGTTTATCCACGGGAAGTTGCCTGATAAGTTGTAAGTTTCCACTTTCATTAACTGACTTGGGATTAGCTTGAACTTGACTCGAGCTTGGTTCATGGCTTACGAATGCCGTTTATCTTTTTTTATTCCTGGACCAGACTTAACTACTGTAGCTTTCTATATACTGATGCCATGGCTCAGTTCACTCGGGTGTGCAAAACATGATATATGAAAATTTGATAGAGAAATATTAATAGGGATTTCTAACTTCTAAGCATGGTATCCTCTTTGCAGGATGGGTTATTCAATTGATAAAATTGCAGAATCTAACTTCCAATATACAGATAGTATGGCGCGCGAAATTTCTTTATCAGTGATTTCCTTATGGAGTTCTGCAGCAGATAGTTTTAGATCTATTTCTCGTGGGAGTGACTCGGTGCTATTTTTCAAGGTACTTCCAAAATGTACACCCCATAATTTTCATCCAGTTAAGTACATTGTTATTACTGTGCAGACCTAGAAGTAGCTAAATAGGCAGGTTTAATCTGATTGGGTCGACGCTCAAAAACGTTCTCCAGCAAAAAAAAAATACTTCCTGGAAATTTTCAACCTAGATTACCCATTTGACCCATCAGAGATAGAACATAGTAATAATAGTAATATACTTATATACGACAACAAAAATACCCACCACTGATATGCAAGGCCTATGATGTAGACAGTCAGAAGTTAACCTCTAATTGATGTCTATGGCACATAGAGGGTATAAACAACCTTTGATTTCTATGTAATTATGTAATTTAACCTCAAAAGCATATCATTATTTGTTACTTATCAGGACTTTTAGAAACCAAAAAATCTATATAGCTTTAACCTGTCATTTGCATCAAGAGGAAAGCCTACTCCCCCCCTCCCCTCCATATTGAATGTGTGTTTCCAAATTTCATTACGTTTTAGTCTTTGAAGTATCTAGCGAACTTAATTTTCTTGCTTTTTCTGATAAACAGACCGCAGTATCACTCTCCATCATTGCGTTCATCGGATCCTTGTCACTGCAAACTTTCTTCTCAAAAGGTTGGTAACTTACACTTAATGATATTTTTAAATGTTTTATAACTTGAACATGCTCCCAGTTTTCGGTTTTTTCTCTAAGCCTCAATCATCATATGCATTCTTGTCTGCAGTGCTTCCGTTGGCCTTTATCGCGTTCTACATATATGAGCGAAAGGAAGATGAAATCAATGGATTTCTTCTAAAGGTTCTCCCAATTGGACGCTTGTCAAATCCTTAAACTTTTATGAAGAAACATGAGCAGTTTAACTACTTGGGATACTTATGCAGAGTTATTATGTTCTCAGGTGACGTAAATCTAACAAAATTTTGAACTTGTGGAGTTGTGGGTATATAATCCGTTTGTTCATAAAATATAACACTCTTATGACACTCGATACATGCAACAATTTAAATCGGTTTTTATAACAAAAAATATATGTATTTTTCTTTTTACATTTCTCTCTCCCTGCCTTTTTCTTCCCCCCAAAACCCAAGAACCGTAATTTTCTCAATCCCAAATTCGTTTAATAAAACCTAAATTGGAAGGAATAACTTGTTCAGGTTGATGTGATAAAAATTATATTTACATTTTAAACACGATTTATTCATTAAAAAGCAATTGTAAACGACACAAGACTCATCCTGAACAATTGTAAACTGAAACAATACTTGCTTTCTATACAAAACTCCAAAATAGGAACCAATTATTTGGTTTCCAAATTCAAACAAAGTGAAAACTTAAATGAACAATTAACACACGTGTTTTTTTTACCTTCTACATGAAACATATACAAGCTTCAAAGAACCATATCTCCCACCCACCAATATTCTAGTAACATATTAACTTGATATTAAAAGCAAAATATATATGTAAAAAAACAATTTTTTTTAACAATTGAATTTTACCTTATACGTGTATGATGTGTGCTAATGGCACAACGAAAGGGTTCCGCACTAAGCGAATTTTAAATAGCCTTTATCACCATACCACCTCCTTTATTGGAAAATACCGTCGAGGAGAACCTATCAAGACTTGAACTCGAGACCTTGGAGTAAACTCCCCTGGAGACCCGCATAGCAGGTTTAGTGAAACGCCCCTGATCACTGGAGTTTAACCCGGTGGTTTATATGTAACAATTGATAAAAGTAAAATAACCAACATATAGAATTCATCCTAGCTATAGCTTAATTAGACAAAGTCAAACCAAGGATTCGTCTAAGCTCTGCGGTGGAATCATCACCTTTCATCATCATATTCTTTGCTGTGAACAAACCAAGGTGGTTGTGTTCTTGCTCTATCCTGACAAATTGATAAAGTGGCAGGAGTGAGATGGCACTTAACGGATAGCTCTCATGTTATAAACTAACAACGCTCCTTTTATCACGAAATTTTTAAAAATGAGATTCTTTAAACAAACGAAAATTAAATAGCTTCCTTTTATAAAAAATTTTGGTAAAAATATTACTTTTTTTTTTAATGAATTTTTGCCTTTTATATACTTGTATCTTAATCAAAGTATTGGGCTTAGATTTATTGGGCCTGGGTTTGAGTCATTAAAATTTAACTGGCATAACATCTGAAGGAGAAACCATTAATGTATATTTATTAAGATTGGGTGTTAGTAGAGGTGCAAATACCAGTTAACCGATTTCAGTTATTTTTTTTAGTAACCGAAATCGGTTATTTAAAAAAAAAAAAAAAACCGATTACGGTTAACCGGTACAGGTTAATAACCGGTTTGTGTTTGGAAAAACCTTAACCGGTGTAATCGGTTCCGATTAATAATAACCGGTTAACCGATACCGGTTAACTTATTTGGTTTTTTTTTAAACCGACTGAGACCAAATATAAATATCTCACCAAACGCAACCACAACCACAAGTCCAAAAGAAAAAAAGAGGAAAGAAAAAGCAAAATTAGAAAGGAAAAGAAAGAAAGCAGAATAACTACGTGCTCATCGTCATTTAACCCATGAAATCGGCTGCTTGATTACCCATAGTCATCATCATCGTCATCTAACCGGAAAAGGAAAAGAAAGAAAGCAGAAACCCATCGTCATCGGTTACTTGATATAGATGGTGATTTTCCGGTGAAATCAAGAAAAAGATAGGCAACGACGACGGGTTTCCGGTGATGGTGATTTCCCGACGATGGGTTTACAGGTATGTGTGTGTGTGATGTGTAGATAGATGATGATGTGTGTAATATGATTGAATGTATATATTAGTTCAAAACTTACATTCCATTGATTATTTGGGTTTTTATTTGGCAATTGTGATTTTGTGAATAAATCAGTGCTAAATTGGGTTTTTTATTTGGCAATTGTGATTTTGTGAATCGATCGGTGCTAAATTGGGTATAATAATCACCACTGGTAAGTATAAAATAGGAAACAATCCCAATATATATATATGTTAGGTCCAGTTGTGCTGAAAACTGGATCTCTCCAGTTACATCTGGAGAGCATGAAGAATTGTCCGAAATATTTGAAGTCCAGTTGCAATGTACAGTTTATGCAACTGACGACTTCCTCCAGTTGAGATCTAAAGACATATACCTGAAGACATTCCAATTGAAGTCGAAGACAACAAATGGAAGAAAGAGAATGACAATGACAGCGAAGCTCAGTTGACATTCTGCGAGATCAATCAACTGGAGAATCCTCCAGTGTAAATGCCTTTACAAAGCTTTACACTGATTACGAGGAGGACCTTTTACACAACATCCTTTTAACCGGACAATAATCTTGTCTGTGGATAAAAGTGCAAAGATGTAGAGTGGTTGAATAAAGTAACCTTTTGTCTTACTTTATTTAGCACACACAAAGGATTATTTACTAATACTTTTGTGTGCTGTCAACCATATTTGTACGTCGAAGTTGAGATCCCAATGTTCATACTTTGACTTTAAATAGAGGTCCTTGCCCAAGCATTTCAACAACTTTGCAAACACATACATTCTGCAATATTGGTGAACTTGTGCAATATTCTCTCAATCGTAAAAAGGAACATTTCACAACTTTAAGTGTTTCGATTGTTAGGAGAATTTCCAAGTATACATCAATTGTATTTCATAGGTTGTTAGGATATTTACATCTTTGTATTATCTTGGTTCCGCAACAACCTTGTATTTTATTTAACAATAAATAAATAAAATACACTTGAAAATTGCATATTGTCTCACCATATTTTCTTACTTGTCAGTTACATTATTGCATTGTATTTACTTATTCTGTCTGTCACCTTAATAAGTAACATTTCAGTTAACCTGGTACACTACTCACTCTAAACTGGTCACGTCCAGATTAAGGGATAGTATTGCAAAGTACTCTCACCATTGACATAGAGGTGTCTTCAGCACCCATCTAATATTAGTTGGGAGTTATAATATATAATTAATCGATTAAATTTAAAAATAAAATCGATTACCGGTTAACCGATTAGGAATCGGTTCTTGGCTTTGAAAGTGCAAATTGATTACTAACCGTCGGTTTTTCCTAACCTATAATCGGTTTTTACTGTATCGGTTAGTAACCAGTTACGGTTATAGGTTAATTTTCGAATCGGTTCGGTTAACCGGTTTTTTTGTGCACCTCTAGGTGTTAGGTCTACGTTTATTGGTTCTGGGCTTGTGTCACGAAAATTAATCTGGCAGAACATTATAAGACGAAACCACTTATTATAGCTTGCCCATTTACCGGTTTAAGGGCGACTCGAACCCTAACTGGTTTGTGTCAACAGTTTTTAAATCGGTTTTGATCAAAACCCGAAACAATTTGAAACCAGTTTTTTGAATAAAAGAACCAAACCCACCCAAACTAGTGACGGAACTAGGATCAAATTTGACCCGTAGCACAAAATTTTTCACTCACCTCGTATCAATGTAAAATAACAATAACATATTGCGATTTTTAGCTTTTTATAAAGGGTTCTTTCTATTTTTAATGGCTTTAATGAGTTGTTTCACTTTTGATCCTTTTTATTTCACATTTATTAGCATAAAGACATCTTTATAAGCTATATTGATAAAACAAATCTTTCAAAAGTTTAAAATTAGTTACACTGACCGGTATCCCATATTAATTTTACCCGTAGCACCAATAAAAAATACATCCATTTTCAGAAAATTTGTACTACAAAAATTTAGTGGACCCATAGCCCTGACTACCCCTTCTTTCCATGTAGTTCTGCCAGTAACCCAAACCGATTAGTGTTGGGTCGGGTGCAAACCAGTTTTTCTCAAAATGTTTTTTTTCCTATTTAAAAACTTGATTTTGGCTACATAATTGCTAATATTTCAACACTTGGTCCAAATATATCTTCTAATTGTTAATATATAGTTAATTGACAAAGAATAACTTGACATAATTCAATGTAAAACACTTTTAGAAAAATGGCTAAAACTTCACTAAAGTTCATTTTTTAATTACATAATTCTATTTTTGCCACATAATTGCAAATAATTCAACACTCGGCTTTAATATACCTCCTACATGGTAATATTTAATTGATCCACAAAACTATAGTAAGTTATTACATATAAAACATTGACTTAATTATTGAAATGGTACCTAACGTTTGCGTCATATTACTGGTTTCATACATTTCCTTTTGAAATTACGCTGATTATACCCAATGTATGAAAATCTCTACTCGGACCATACTGGAGGCTAACGCCGTCAGGTTGCCGTTAAAACCTCCCCACGTGACTTGCACGTGAGGGGTAAATATGTAATATCGCGTTTCTTAATTACTGAAATGGTACCTAACGTTTGCATGATACTGCTGGTTTCATATCTAATGTTTCTTAATTACTTAAATGGTACCTAATGTTTAGTTATTAATTTATTTATTTTTTGTATTTTTTTTTAATTTGTTTTATTTTTCTTTTATAAAAATTTTCCAAAACTTGTTATAATTTAATGAAAATAGTCAGAATGCACTTATAATCCACTCAAAAATAATACCAAATAGGTATTTCATAACAAAATATAAGTTTTAAAGTTCACGAATAACCAAAAATAGCAATAAATTATCATAAAAACAATTTTAAAAAAATTTGCGAGGAAATTTTATTTTTTTGAAAAAATTCTGGAAATACCACAATGGTAATACCAGGAATACCAGAAATACAAGTCAGTATTAACTGCGACACGAAGCTTAAAGCAATGTTTTAAATACCGGTAAATACCAGCTAATATTTATGGTATTCCTGGATATTTCTGGTATTACCGTTGCGGTATTTCCGAAATTTTTAAAAAAGAAAATTTTATTTTTTAAAAAAATTATTTTTATGATACTTTATTACTATTTTTTGTTATTCGTGAACTTTAAAACTTATATTTTGTTATGAAATAACTATTTGGTATTATTTTTTAATGGATTATAGGTGCATTTTGACTATTTTCATTAAATTATAACAAGTTTTGAAGAATTTTTATAAAAGAAAAATAAAACAAATTAAAAAAAATATAAAAAAATTAATAACTAAACATTATGTACCATTTAAGTAATTAAGAAACATATAGGTATGAAACCAGTAATATCGTGCAAACGTTAGGTCCCATTTCAGTAATTAGGAAACGCGATATTACATATTTACCCCTCACGTGCAAGTCACGTGGGGGAGGTTTTAACGGCTACTTGATGGCGTTGGCCTCCGGTATGGTCCGAGTAGGGATTTGCATACGTTAGGTATGATCAGCGTAATTTTGAAAGGAAAGGTATGAAACCAGTAATATGGTGCAAACGTTAGGTAGCATTTCAGTAATTAACTCTAAAACATTTTGAAAAACTTATTTTGATAGGTTTTGTAAATCTATTTTGAGTTATTTTGTCTCCTTGATATAAATTACTCTCAAGTATGTTTTTTTTGTTAGATACATTGAATAGATGGTTATTGGATTGGATTTTGTTACTTATTGTCAACAATAATATTTCGTACACTTAAAAGTTAAAGTGAAAGTGATGTGTAAATAGATCTATTTTTTTGTGAAAATGAAAGTGATGTGTAAATAGATCTATTTTTTCAAAATCGAACTTGAAGTTGGTGGATGTATTTATAAAAAGAGTTTTGTTAATGGCAACATTAAAAGTTGTTAACATTAATTAATTTGATTCATTAAAATTTATATTTTGTTTTTTAAAAATTCAGGGAGATATGCATAGCTTTGATGATAACCCTCATTTTCCTTATAAAAAAATGGTATATGTTTTAAGTTGAAAACATGTGCAAGGCAACTAACATGTTTTATTTATTCAAAGCATCCATATTATGGATGTGTCTAGAAACACGGAGTTATTTATTTTTATTTTTTTTAAAAGTGTAAAATTATTTGCTCGTAACAGGGGATTTAGCTTACATTTTTTAATCAGGTTTGAACTAGAGAGCCCCCTCATTCTCAATACCTAATATGAGGAGAAAACCTCAACTAAACCGCTCGAAGTCACGACATTTAATTGAGATAAAACTTCGCCCCTTCTGTAGGACTCAAACCTACTTCACTGGAAGAATTTATTTATGAAATTCCTTTAAATGTCTTTTTCATTTTTCAAACACAAAACCTCTAACATGTAAAATTGGTGCTTAACCATTGAGCTATAATAAAAAATACGGAAACACAGAGTTTGTAATTGAAGTTTTTGCCATAGGTAAACGACGCACCGAATAATGGTCTCTTACCATTTGATGTCATTCGTCAGGAACCTCCTACATGTCTGAGGTCATGGATTGGGGACCAGAAGTGACCTATATCATACCCCCTATAAATACATGTCCTTGATCTCAAGTCAAGGGCATCATGGAAAAAACACAAGAATACCCTCAAAAAACACACTTGGTGGCGTGAAGCTGTAATATCACTTCATACCAATCGGGAATCGCCAGCAAGTAACATCACATTCTCATAACCCTAATTCAAGATCTTAACCTTCATAATTCAAGGGTAAAACTATCCTTGAACAAGTGGCGCCATCCGCACTTCAAACTCACGATCTTGTACAAAATGGCGGAGGAAAGCCCTCCTCCGGGTTTTGAGACAAATGCACCACAAAATGTAACACTAGAAAGGAATAACCAAACAAATAATCAAAACCAAACAAGTAATACAACGGAAGCAATTGAAAACATGTTGCGGCAGCACTTGAGAAGGCTAAACATGCAAAGTGTTCGAACTCGTTTAAACTATGATGAGGACAGCGATAATATAGAAGAAATAGAGGCGGATACGCCTCCGGCCAGGAACAACAGCAGACGAGCTGGAACCAGGGTACACTTTAGTGAAGGCATACAAGAAAATCACACTACGGTACCAAACACACGAGACCAAACACCAAACTTACCACCGCTAGCTGCAGAATTTGTGCTAGCCAGCGGGCAAGCATATAATCCATCTTACCACGGTTTTGCCCAACCAATTCACATACCATCGAATTACAGCCATACTACACCAAATCCAACCCAACAAACTTTTATAACTCCCCCGAACAACCAAAGTGGAGGTTCTGGCGGAGCAGGCCAATTTTACACCCCGCAGTACAATGCATATTATGCAACGCATAACCAGCCGCAAGGTTATAGCCAGCATTCTCAACAACCACCACAATTTCAACCGCAATTTCAACAACAATTCCAATCGCAGCATTACCAACAATCGTATAATCACTTTCAACAACCTCACTCTTACCAACCAGGAGGAAGCATGCCTCAAGGTAGTTCCGGAGTACCAAATGAACATGACATGATAGTGAAGACGGAACCCGGGCCTTTCATACAGTGGATTGAAGACTATTCGTTACCAGAGGGTGGGTTGCCGAAGGGAATGTCCATGTATGATGGAAAAGAAGATCCCGACAATCATCTAAAGCATTTTAACGGGATGATCCGGATGCAAAAGTGGACAGTTCCCGTCGCATGTCACATGTTTGCCACGACCCTTAAAGATGCGGCAAGAGCATGGCTAGAAAGCTTACCGACAAGAAGTGTGACGGACTTTGATGATCTCAAAACTAAGTTCCGGTCATATTTTGGGCAACAACGAAAGTACAAAAAGATGCATTTGGAGGCACATAATATCAAAAGAAGAGAGAATGAAAGTGCCCGGCAGTTCATAACAAGATATACAGATGAGACGGCGCTGATGAAAGGGCTGAATGAAAATCAGAAGATATCAGGTTTTGTACACGGGTTGCTGTTCCAGCCTCTAATAGAGTTTCTATCAAGGGATCTACCCGAAGAATACACAACCCTCATGGATAAGACCCACATTTGGCTAGTAGGAAAAGAAACAGCTGGAGGAGTCGGAGGACCAGTATATGGTTCCGGCGGCAAAGACATGGATCGGGGGCGAAGAAACATAAACTTCCGCATGGAAAGAAATTGTTTCGCACCTTTCCAGAGGCCGCAAACCTCTCCCTCAAACCATCATGGCACAATTCATCACAACTCGCATCCTATGCGAGATATCTTAGCTGCCGAAAAAGCTCCGACAAAAAGTCCTAGGAAATATAAAGGGCCAGACATGACTAAATTCTGTGACTACCATAATCGATCAGGACATGACACGAATGACTGTAAAGTACTCAAGAGCAAAGTTGAAGAAGCCATGAGGTCTAGAAGATACTCATCTTTGATCAAGGGTATGAAAGAAACAAGTTCCAGGCACAATACGGAACGACAAGCAACAAGAGAGGCACCAGAGCCAAAAATAGAACCTTTGGAAGATCCAATCATGGCAATTGAAACACATGAAAGAAAGAAAGAAGCGCTATTAGATGAGCCTTGGAAAAATGTAACAATAAGCTTCCCGCCAATGAAAGTAGAAGAAGCCTCCGACGACCCAATTTTAATCACTGCCGTCATTTGAAATCATCCTGTCCAGAGAGTTTATCTGGACACAGGAAGTGGATGTGAAGTCATTGATGTGTGAAAATCTAGTTAAATTAAAATCCTTAAAATTACTCCGAATCGAATACCACACCCAATCGGGCAGTGGACCCGTTCGTATGCAATATAGATTAAAGCAAGTAAAGGTTCATTCCACGGAGACTACAAAGAGCTAGCGAGTCTTAAGCAGTTAAAAAGATTTTGGTTTTTAAAGACACTACATCATCTTGATTTTATATTTAAAAGTTAGTTGATTGAAAGAGTTAGAAATTCCTAAGAATTTAACGAAAAGAGAATTGTTTTATATCAAATAGGATGAGAAGATCATCCACTTCGAATCCATGACACACATTATTTAGGTTGCACTTAGTTGAAGAACCAATTCGAATATGTTGATTAATAACCGAGAACTAAACAAAGACTCACCCCGTACCCGTCAAGTTTGTTACTTTATTCAATTCCCTTAATTAACTAGTTCCATTACTAAGACCGGTACCCCAAGACGCTTTTCATAACTTTCCTAGTCAACTAATTGTTTTGGTTATTTAGATAACAATTGTGTCTATTGATTGTACCTAACCATTAACTCGTTAACTCTTATTAACTATTAATTACTTTTTACCGTACCCGTCATAGAAAAAATTGCTTCTAACCAAGCAATCAAAATAACTTTTACACAGCCTAGTTGCCACTAAAAAGATGCAAAAACTATCCGCAATTAAGAGTTAAATAACAAAGAATTAATAAGCTAAGATTACGACACAACGTTAAATCAAATCAACTCGAATTCAAAAGATTATGCAACCATTATTCAATGTATCACTTCATCTCAGTGGATGACGAATTATTTAGCTACTCATAATCATAAACAAAGCACAAAGAGTAAAAGTATAAGAGAACATATTGTACCAATGTGTAGAAAACAAGTAAACGCTAAGAAAATCGATAACCGAATGCCTTGTAGCTCACGAACAACCCTTAGACCTTGATGGACGAAAAAGCTGCTGAGAATTGCCCCAAAGAACCCTAAAATCGACTAGAGGTGATTGTATATCGAATGGGAGGGTTATGGTCTTTTATTTATAGAGTTTACAAAAAGTCTTCACAAACCGACCTATAGGTGCGACGCACCAAGCTTCAGGTGCGGCGCACCTGGCCTTGTTTCCAAAAATATTCCTGCTCGATATGCGACGCACCGCAGGGTTGGTGCGCCGCACCTTGTAAGTCCACCTACACAAGATGTAACACGAGAACAAGATATAACAAGATATAAAATAGGTTGACAATAAACACAAGTATATCAAGTAACCCGACTGGCAAGTGGTTCGAATCTAGACAAAGACTAGTTATGAACCATGATCCATATATGGATATGAACAATAAAGAACGAGTGTTTGAAACTATATAAATACTAATTATATTCAAGTATTATGGCAATGAGTCGAGATGTATTTTTCAATGTATTTTATTTATTGCAATAAACAAAATACAAGAGTTGTTGCGGAACAAAGATAATCACACTTGTGAAGATATCTAAACAACCCTAGAAATACAAATGATCTATGCGACAAGGAATTACTCGTAAGAATACTTAGAGTAATATCACACGTTGCAATTGCCAAAGTTCCAAGCATTTTAGCAAGTGTGAGAAGTCTTATATTTATAGGCAAACATGTCTTGATGACATGGCAATATGCCGTACAAATATGGTTGGATGCATTTATGGATTTGTATGACAAATCGATAACATGCTTGTTTAAGGTAAAGTATGTAAGTTTCTTTGATGTGACTTGACATACTTTATTCCTAGCCTTTTGCTAAAACTTTTCCAATCCCAGGTATAAAGTAATTAACCGGGTAAAGGTAGTTAAAGCTGCAAAAAGACTTTCCTCGTAATTAGTGAAAAAGTGTTGTAAATACTTTTTCACTGAGCCTCTTCAGATTCTTCAATCAGGTAAGATATTCTCTGAGCTCTGCTTCTGATATGATCTTCTTCTTCAGTCTTCAGTCTTTGACTTCAGTCTGAACGTCTTCAGTGTTGGTTGATTCTGAATCTAAAGTGAAGCTTCAGTGAGCTTTATTCTGAATGTCTTCAGAATCCTGAGCAAGCTTTCTTCACTGAACTTCAACTATTTTGAACAAATCATACTTGGTCGATTTTCGACCTAACAAATTCCCCCTATTTGTTCTAAAATAGTACATGTATTTTAGACTTCTATCTATACAAGTTTGTAAGTCTAAAAATAAAAGTTTTTGTTTAAGTTGTAAAAATATTTCTAAGGATATCTCATAGATCATGAGGCCTTAAGAAAATTTTCTTGTTTGTTTTTCTAACTTAAACTATTTCCTAATAATATGATTTAACTTGCAACTATATAAAAGATACTGAGATGATTGTTCAGTTACAAGTACAGAAATGAAAATGGAAAATATTTACAAGTACAAATATTTACAAAATGATATGACTACTTCTTCGCAGGCCTTGAGCCAGAAGGTGCGTCAGTAGCCTTTCTTTTCGGAGAACTGATCTTCCCAAATAATCTTTCCTCCATCTCAACTTTGGCCTTCATTTTCTGTTGGATCTACAGCATCCAGGCGCTAGTTAGATGAGACTTCGGTTTTCCTTTCAGAACAGTGATCATCTCCTTGTGCTCAGAATACCCAAACCTATGCACTGAAACCTGCTCATATTCCTCCTCAGTTCTACCTTCTCTTTTCACAAGCAAATCAAACAATTTCCAACCATCTTCTTTTAGAATCTTTACATCGAGGATTTTCGTAGGATTGCACCTGAACTTCACATAGTGATAATATTGGTCTCTCTCATGCTTATCCTTGACCTGAGCAGCTTCTTCAGAAATTGGCTTGAATGTAGAGATGTCAGAATCTCGAGCATGTTTTCTTGTAGTCCTTGGGCCAGTTTGTTTGGGCTTCTGAGGTGGCCTACAAATTTCCTTCTCAACCTTCAGAACGCCAACCATAATTTCTTTTCTTTTGATCTCCATCTCTTTCTTCCTATTCTTCACCAGATCTTCAATAGATAATTTAAAGGTGAGATGGTCCAGCTTTTGTTCTAAGGGAGAATACTTCACCCCATAATCATAATCGGCCATTTCTTCCAAGGCCTTCTGCACTCTTGCATCATGTTTGATCTTCTGATATCATTCCACAGTAAGACCAAGAGCTGCAACATCGATCATATCAATGGTCCCCATTTCCAAGTGTTGGGCCCTTTCCTTTTCTTTTGTTTCTCTCCACATAATAAACTGGTTGGAGACTTGTCTTTGAAGGGCTTCCAACTTTTTTTGATCAGCATCCAAATCTGGCAATGGATAACCATGCTCATCAACGTTCTCACCTACCACAAAACCAGAATCCTTTGCACCCATCTTCTTTGGTTCCTCAACCTTCTGAGCTTTACCTTTTTCTTTTCTAGCTTGTTCAGATGGTTGGGGTTCAGATTGTTCCTTCAGTTGTTGTTCCCCCTCAGATTGTTTCAAGGTTGCTTCCTTAATCTCTTGTGCACTGGACAGCAAACCAATCGGCAATTCACTTCCCCCTTTGGGGACCTCAACAGGCAGTTGTGCATACAATTCAATGGCCTTTTGCATGCCTTTAAGAGGTTCCCAACTCTGCTGCAAAACACTATCAGAAAATCCTTTTGCCATCGAAGCAAACTGAGATCTCAATCTGAAAGAGGAGTTCAGATTTAGCTTTTCATGCACAAAGACTCCCGTCAGTAATTCCCTTTCCTCTTCAGATAATGCACCAGAGGGGGGAGGAGCAACAACTTCTGACTGCTTTTTGAGCAAGGCTAGGATTTCATCCAGTTGCTTCGACTGGTTCTGAACTTGTTGATCAAGAGTTGACACAAAATTTTTCATTTCAGTAACATCTTTGTCAACCTTGTCATTTGTTGCCTTAGAGACTTCAGAAACCATCGACCTGACCTTCTCTTCAACCTTTTCTGCCACTAACACTGAAATCTGAGAAATAAGATCTTCAGAGAATACAGACTTCAGTGTCTTAGAAACCTTCTCACTAACTGAATCGCCAAGTGACTTCTCATCAACACTTGGCTTTTTAACCAACTCACCAACTTCTTTCTCAACTACCAAGAATAATCTTTGAATCATCTGAACCCAGGATTGCAGATTCGCAACAACTGAAGTTTACACATCCCTCTTGGTCAGCTTGAAGGCTTCACCAATTGCCTTACTCAAACCATTACACGCCGAAACCAATTCTTGCAACTTCCCAACCACCAAGTCCTTATTAACTGCAACTTTAGTAAATTCAATGCCTATAACAACCTGGGCACCCTTCAGATCGGCCAGAGACTTGGTGTTGGCAGCTAGAGATTTAGATAAGCCCTTAACCTGAATAAGTAGGTTGTGGACTTCGGTTTGTGATCTCTCTAGCTGAGCTTCCATACTGAGAGGTGGAGCAGATGAAGTGGAAGCTGAAGCAACAAAGGGAGAAGTTTGAATCCCTGCTAGAGCCTTCTCCAGAAGTGCATCAGAAGGACCCTCAGATTCTGTATCAGAGTCCAACTCTTTTTCTTGATCCTCTGGCAGGTCATAATTTCTCCTTGGTGGGATTTGATGAATTTAAGGGTGAAGGTATTGAAGTGGTGGTTGAAAAACGGCAGAGGTGACATAGGCAGGGGTTGATCCTTCAGGAAATAAAGGGTGTTGGTGTGAAATTGGTGGTCTTTGGTAAGGTGGATCAAGATCAATGATGTTTTGTAGAATGATGGGGATGTTTTGTTGTTGTTGTTGTTGTTGTTGTTGTTGTCCAAAAGAGGTGGTAGCATTGGTTCATCAACAAGGTTGAGGGTTGGCTCAGAATCCGATTGATTCTCCCTCAATAAATCCTCATCGAACTCAAAGTCCTCGAGGTTTCCCTCAGGAAGCTCATCGTCATCCCAGATATTAACTATCTGGTCAGATATGCTCTGGTCTTGATTCCCAGAATCCAAGCGAGCACCAAGTTTAGCAGCTGCTTCAGCAGTTGCATCGTCATTGGTCAGAATTGGAACTGCTTCAGTCGATACCGGTTGTGCCTTAGTAACTCTTGTGCTGGATCCAAGAGTCCCTTCATGGGCCGCAGAAGTTGAAACCTCCATCTCTCTGGGTATCACCTGAGAAATATCAAAAGTTTGTGCATGCACAGAGTGTAAGATTTGTGAAGTTACAGGGGGTGCACGTGCAGACTCAACTTCTAATGTGTGTTGGGCTGACACACTAATATCTTCACCATCCCCTCCTAAAGAAGTTTTGGAGATGGTTGCTTGCAAGTTTCCCATTTGACCTTCTTCTGAATCCTATTTTGAGGTCTCAGAAGGCTGAGCTTGGGTACTAATATCCTTGGGTTGTAAGGATGGCCTAAAAGGACGCAGTTTAAGTAACCCTTTTGGAGATCCTGAGGAATGTTTTGGGAGATCCTCAGGTTGGTCAGTGGATGATGAAGGTGGCAGGGTAGAACTTGTTTTGGGTTTAAACAAGTGTAACATTTTGCCACTAGATCGACTGGTGCGTCTGACATTCTTTTGTGACCCGCCCAGTGATCTTTCTGAGCTAGTTGGTCGTGCTGTGTCAGTTTTAACATTATTACCAAGTAACTGAAGCATTGCAGGGGAGAGTTCAGGTTCGTCCTCAGACTCAGACAGTTTGGAGAGATCCTTGCAGAATTCAGTCTGAGAGCTCTCCTGAAGGATGTCAGAATATCCTTCTCCCAGAATTTCCAGAAAACAGAAACTTAAAAATCTTGGGAAGGCAATATGAATGCTCCTCTTCCCCTTCAGCTTTGTCAACAACTGAGCAAAAAGCATCTCGGCAAAATCCACCTTCACACCATGCCACAAATAATAACCCATCTCAACTTGGATCAATGAAATCTGATCTAATCCGCCACTATTGCCACCAAGACACTCTACAATTTGTGTCCAAAAATATCTCCAACAGTTTTTGAATTCGGCAATAAAAATGTAGCCGGATGACTTCAAGTTGCCATCATCATCCAAAATTTGGTTATGGCCAGTAACCAACAATACTTCTCTAAAATTCACTCCCTTTCTTTTTTTCTCGTAGGGAGTGTTGGGAGGCAAATAATTCAACCGGAGTGCCTCCCGGAAACCATCAAGTGTCAATACGCACTTCATCATCCCTTCTTTCAATGTAAATGCTATTGACTTATCATCTTTGGCAACTTCAGCAGTGTACCAAAATACTAATAGGTATCTATGGTACAACTGCTCTGGATCGGCAGTTAGGGCATAAGAAATAGGGCAACGTTGAAGGAATGTGTTTAATCTGCCCATCAACCCATCGGTTTTGACGTGCAAGGCCGCCTTATAATTGTTCATGTTGAACCGTATGGTTTTAGATTCGAAATCCTTTGGCCATTGAGAACTGGGTTTAACTGCTGATTTTGGGGGAAAATATTGAAAGGCTATTAAGGTTTTGGGTTCTTTAATGGATGAGGAAGCCATTTGAATATGATTTGATGAAATGAAAAAGGAGATGAAAATGTATTAAGGAATTTAGGGTTTGATAGTTTGAAGGAAAGATGAATGAATGTTGAGAGAGAAATATGATTGGGAGTAAATGAAAAAAGAAATAAATGATAGAATGATTTTGGAAAAAAGGTTTTATATTTCCAAAGGAATACGAAAAGATTTTCCAAAGAAAATAAATAAAATGATTTTGAAATTCAAACCCAATAAAATATAATGATATTTTATTAACATTTATTTTGATCGGGTTTGAAATCCGAAATAATTTTTGGTTACACGTCCGCATTTAATGCAACAACGGCCATGACCCCACTTTTTCGAAAAATATTCAACCGTTTTTAATGCAAAAGCAATGATCATTTTTCTTTACGGCGCAAGTGATATGACACGTAAGCAAAAAGGTATTCTGGAACAGTAAAAATCACGTGTCCACATGCCAACTAGGTATCCATTGTATAATAAAAGGTTTTGATGGACTTCAGATTTAATAATTTTAAAATCTGAGGAAGGTTAAGGAAGTGCAATCTGAGCCTTCTCATTTTCTGAAACTCTGAAGTCCTTCAGTTTCTGAACCATTTCAAGCAAAATATTTTCTGAAGCAAAAATTTCCCCTCAGAGAAAAATTTCCCTTACTTGTAAAAATATTTTTGTCTATTCCCCCTGAAATGCTACACAGGATTTAGCATTCCTAACTCGCTGATGAGATGTTTAAAAGTTTTGACATCTAAAGGTTTTGTAAACACATCAGCTAGTTGTTTATCAGTGGGAATGAAATGAATTTCAATATCACCTTTTAAAATATGATCTCGAATGAAATGGTACCTGAGATCAATATGCTTGGTTTTGGAGTGCATAACAGGATTGTGAGATATGGCGATGGCACTTGTGTTGTCACAGAAAATTGGCGTTCTGGTATACTTAACACCATAATCAGTTAGTTGGTTTTTCATCCATAAAATCTGAGCACAACAACTTGCTGCAGAAATGTACTCAGCCTCAGCAGTGGGTAATGAAACTGCAGTCTGCTTCTTGCTTGTTCAACTAACCAATTTGCCACCAAGGAAATGACACCCACCTGTGGTACTTTCCTATCTATCTTACAACTTGCATGATCAGAATTTGAATAGCCCATGAGATCTAGACTTGAGCCTTTGGGATACCAAAGACCTAGTCTGGGGACACCTTTTAGGTATAGAAAAATCCTTTTTACTGCATTCTGGTGTGCTTATCTGCGATCAGATTGAAATCGTGCACAAAGACATGTTGCAAACATTATGTCTGGTCTACTTGCAATTAAGTACATTAATGATCCCACCATACCACGATATTTTGTGGGATCGACAGGTTTTCCATTAGGATCTGAGTCCAAAGTTAATGGTGCAGAAATAGGAGTATCTTTAGATGAAACAGAATCAAATTGATATTTCTTTAACAAATCTCTGACATATTTTTCTTGATTTATGAAAATACCATCACTGGTTTGTTTTACTTGAAGACCCAGAAAATATGTCAGTTCACCCATCATACTCATTTCATACTTAGAAGACATTATTTTCGAAAACTTGTCACACAATTTTTCATTTGTAGAACCAAACACAATATCATCAACATATACTTGTACAAGCAAGATATCACTTTTCTCATGCAAGATGAATAAAGTGTTATCTATTGCACCTCTGTGAAAACCATTATCTAAAAGATGTCGAGTTAGAGTATCATACCAGGCTCTAGGTGCTTGTCTCAGACCATATAATGCTTTGTTCAGTCTATACACCCAGTGAGGTTTTTTCTTTGCTTTCGAACCCTAGTGGTTGATACACATACACAACTTCTTCTAGCTCTCCATTCAGAAAAGCACTTTTGACATCCATTTGGTAGACTTTGAACTCATGATGAGCTGCGAATGCTAAGAAAATTCTGATAGCTTCAAGTCTGGCCACTGGTGCAAAAGTCTCATCGAAATCAACTCCTTTTCTTGTGCATAACCGTTTGCAACAAGTCTGGCCTTGTTTCTGATTACATGACCATCTTCATCAACTTTGTTTTGAAAGACCCATCTTGTCCCAATTGGTTCTTTCTTCAGATTGGGGGGGATATGGAACAAGCTCCCAAACATTGTTCCTTTCAAATTGGTTAAGCTCTTCTTGTTAGGTCCAACTTTGGTTGAAAACTGGAGTTCTCCAGTTGCATCTGGAGAGCATGAAGAATTGTCCGAAATATTAGAAGTCCAGTTGCATCGTACAGTTTAAGCAACTGATGACTTCCTCCATTTGAGATATGAAGACTAGAATCTGAAGACCTTCCAGTTGAAGTTGAAGACAACAAATGGAAGACAGAGATTGACAATGGCAGCGAAGCCCAGTTGACAATCTGCCAGATCAATCAACTGGAGAATCCTCCAGTGTAAATGCTCTTACAAAGCATTACACTGATTACGAGGAGGACCTTTTACACTACATTCTTTTAACCGGACAATAATCTTGTCTATGGATAAAAGTGCAAAGATGTAGAGTGGTTGAATAAAGTAACATTTTGTCTTACTTTATTTAGCACACACAAAGGATTATTTAACAATACTTTTGTGTGCTGTCAACCATATTTATACGTCGAAGTTGAGATCCCAATGCTCATACTTCGACTATAAATAGAGGTCCTTGCACAAGCATTCCAATAACTTTGCAAATACATACATTCTGCAATATTGGTGAACTTGTACAATATTCTCTCAATTGCAAAAAGGAACATTTCACAACTCTAAGTGTTTCGATTGTTTAGGAGAATTTCCAAGTTTAGATCAATTGTATTTCATAGGTTGTTAGGATATTTACATTCTTGTATTATCTTGGTTCCACAACAACTTTTTATTTTATTTAAACAATTAATAAATAAAATACACTTAAAAAATACATATTGTCTCACCAATTTACATACTTGTCATTTATATTATTGCATTGTATTTTCTTATTCATACTGTCACCTTAATAAGTTTACCTCCAGTTAACCTGGTACACAATCAATCTAAGCTGGTTAAGTCCAGATTAATTGATTGTGTTGCAAAGTTCACTCACCATTGATATAGAGGTGTCTTTAGCACCCATCTGGCAATAGTTTGGGACTTTCAAGTGGTATCAGAGCGGGCAGGTTGAATTGTTTCAATTCTATAACCTAGGTCTGTTTCGATGGCTGCTGAAGGTGAGAATGGTTCTAGTCCTAATGAACAAATTAATCCTAATGTTACACCTTTAAATACTAATCCTCCTCCTCCCCCTCCACCTACTCCTGGAGCTAGCCACGTGCATGTCCATTACTCAAACACTCCTGTTCCCAAATTCGATGGAAACCAGGATACGTTTGGTACTTGGAAAGCTAGAGAGGTATATGTTGAAAATCCTCAAGTATGGACCATATATACCCATGTCCAGTGGTGTTAGTCCTCTTCTTGACCCAACTGGGCGAAGAGGTTCAAGGGAAAAATCTGAAGAACATTGGACAGATGAGGATCGCAGACTGGTTGACCTTGATACCAGACTGAAAAACATGATCCTTGCTGCAGTTCTAGAGGAATTAATTCCTACCCTTGTTTTGTATCCCAGTTCTAAATCCATGTAGGAAGAACTGGTTCTCCAGTTTGAAGGTGGAGCTGACACTCTTTCCACCAGAAAGGTTGCTCTCAATAAGAAGTATGAAACCTTCTTTGCTCTTCCCAATGAAAGCCTGACGAATACCTATACCAGGTTCACTAGTTTGATTAATCAACTGAGAGGCTTAGGGATTGAGATGGATAAGGACATCCTTCTTGAGAAATTTTGTGATATTTTGCCATCAAAATGGGCACAAATGGTTCTTGTCTTAAGACAAGGAAAGACCTTGCATAGTCACACTCTTGCATCTCTCTTTGGAGCCTTCAGATTCACTAAAGATAACAATGCTGCAAGACTGGTGGCTGAGCAAGATGCTTTAAACCATGCTCAGAATTCCAAAGTTGCCAGTCTAACTGGGTAACCTTGTGCTGCTTTAATATCTACTGAGAATGTCCAGTCACATTCTATGAAGGAGATGTTAAATAATTTATTGAATTCTTGCCTCAATACTGATCTCAGCAATGGTTGTGAGGAAACTGACGATGATGATCTGGTCGCCATGATTGCTAAAACATTCAACAGGTTTAAGCATAAATCTAACAGATTTAATGGGTCCAATAATGCTTCCAGTTCCAACTCTCTGGACAAGGCCAATCTTACATGCTACAAGTGTGGCAAGAAAGGTCATTTCATGAAGGAATGCAGATCTAGTCAGATGAACAACCAAACTGGTCCATCTGTTCCTAACTTTGTTAAATCTGATGATTATAAGGCTAAATACAAGAAGCTCAAGGCTCAAATTGCCCTCATGTCACTTGATCAAGAAAAAGAAAAGGAAAAGAACAAGTGCATGATGGCCCAAACTGAAAGAAAGTAGGAACTCTCTGATGACTCATCTGATGATGATGAAGAGATTAGAGATGTATGTTTTATGGCACTGGAGAACAACCAACCAATGATGAAGGATGATGTCGTGTCAGGAAGATGGGTGGACATCATTTTAAAGAAGGTAAGGGATTATGATGATGAACAGGACACTGAATCAAAACTTGACGTTGCTGAGTCATTAAATGATGATTTGTTGTTTGTTTAAACTATGAGAACTGACTGTGAAAGATATTTGGAAACAGTTTTAACTGAGTTTAAAAACCTAAAAAATCAAATGAATGACTTGCAAAGTGTTCAGTTGGCTCTCAAGGAATCTGATTTAAAAACTGAGGCACTGGAAAAGGATAACCAAAAACTTAAATTTGATCTTGAAAAGGAACATATGGTTATCAAGTCATGGGTACAAGCATCTGGTAAAAATTATGATGCGTTTTCTAAAACCATTGATGCTCAAAAAACTGCCTGGAAATCTGGTGATCTCTAGATGGCAGCTGTTTTATCCACAATTCACCAGATGCTAGAATCGGTAAGAATTGAGACTCCCTATGACTCCTCTGACCATGTCAAGTTAGATTCTGTTGAGACCACCCCCGTTGAGGTTCAAACTGGAGCCAAAAAGGCTAAAGCTCCAGTTAAGAAGGAATCTGGTGACATTCCTCTACCTCACAAGTCCAAAGAGTCCAAAACTCAAAAGACTAAAACCCCTGCTGAGCACAAGTCCATGGGCCAGCAGCCTGATGAGAAAAACATTTTGTTAAAACTAGAGAATCAACTCCAAAATTAAAAATTTGTACTGCCAGAATTAAAAATTTGGAAGGAGCTTCATCTTCTTTTAATGAAAAACAAAATGTCAAAACCCCTCCTCAAAAACAAAAGACAAAACAATCTGCTCAGAAAGGAGCAAAATCTGAAAAGAAAAAGGAGGTTAAAATTCTACTCAAACCAGTTGTTTTTACTCCTGAAGCTGGAGAGAACTCTCCAGTTTCTTCATCCAGTTCCACACCAAGTCAAACTCCTAAGACTTCTCAGAAGGAGTCCAGTGGACCCATCAAGAAAAGATGGGTTCACAAAAATAACTAATTGTTTACTTGGGTGTGCAGGGCGATCGAAAGAAGAATATCTGGTATCTGGACAGCGCTGCTGGCCGGACTATGACCGGATGTAAGCCCCTGCTGGAAGAATTCACTGTCTGTGATGGACCGGCAGTGACATTTGGTAATGATGGAAATGAGAAAACTGAAGGATATGGTGTTGTTGACAATGGGCAGATCCAGTTAACAAGAGTTGCATTTGTTAATGGTTTGAAATATAATTTGATAAGCGTCAGTTAACTTTGTGATGATGGATATAGGGTACTGTTCGATATTGCTCAAGGCACTGTTTTTAATAAGGATTGGAAGGTGGTGATGATTGCACCAAGAAAAGGGAATGTGTACATCATGGACATGAAGCCTGCTCCAAAAGAGCATTGTTTCTATGTCAAGGCTGATGAGGATTCCAACTGGTTGTGGCATAAACGGTTATCCCACCTTAATTTCAAAAATATCAACAAGTTGTCAAGAAAGCAACTGGTGGATGGGATACCTTTGTTTTCCTTTAAAAAGAAGAAGCCATGTCCAGGGTGTGAGATGGGCAAGAAGAAAAGAGCCTGTTTCAAAACCAGGCAGAACTTCAGTATCACTGAACCTCTTCACATGCTTCGGATGGATCTCTTTGGTCCAATGAATGTTCAAATTAAAGCTGGCAAGAAATACACTTTAGTTGTGGTCGATGAATACACCAGGTATTGTTGGGTGATATTTATCAGATCAAAGAGTGATGCACCTGGTGAAATTATCTGTCTCATCAAAAGAATTGAACTCAAGTATACCAAGAAAGTGTGTCAGTTGCGAAGTGATAATGGTACAGAATTCATTAATAAAGAATTGGAGACATTTTGCACTGACACTGGCATTTCTCAAAACTTCTCGTCAGCTCGTTCTCCAGAGCAAAATGGTGTGGTTGAAAGAAAGAATCGCACATTGATTGAAGCTGCCAGAAGTATGTTATCTGAATATGGTCTTCCCACCTGTTTTTGGGCTGAAGCTGTGGCAACTGCTTGTCACACCCAAAACCGGTCAGTTTATGTCAAGAGACATAGGAAGACTGCCTATGAAGTCCTCAGGAATCGTAAACCAAATATTGGATACTTTCATGTATTTGGTTGTCCAGTCTATATCTTAAACGATTCTAGTCAGTTGGGAAAGTTTGATGCAAAAGCTGATGAAGGTGTCTTTGTGGGGTATTCAGATATAAGAAAAGCCTATAGAGTTTATAATTATAGACTCCAAAAGGTACATGAGACAATTCATGTCACATTCGATGAATCAAATGAAGCAATCAACAAAATACCAAGCCTTGATTTATCTCCAGTTGTCCCAGTTGATTTTGGTGTATCTGATCAAGTTCATCAATCAGTTACTGCACCAGAAAAGGAAAAGAAGAGCTGCAGTGACACTTCATTTTATCCCTCTATTAGTTTTAATCTACCTGAAAAACTGGTAATTGGATCAGATGTACGTGCCACAACAACATCAGAACCAGTTCAAACTTCTCCAGTTCTTCAAGATATACCTTTGTTTGAAGATAATCGTGTTAATTCTCCAGTTGACACTGATGATGAAGTTGAAGTAGTTTGGACTGATCCTCCTCCAGTTGCTAAATCTGTTGGAAATCGTCAGGTGCCTTGCACTGATGTTGTAGTATATCAACCTAGTCAATACACTAAATGGACTGCTGCTTATCCCATCGAGCAGATTATTGGCAATCCAGATAGTGGGGTTCAGAGTAGAAGAGCCACAAGCGATCAATGCTTGAATGTCACCTTCTTATCACTGATTGAACTGAAGAAGATTGACGAGGCTACGGTAGATCCAAGCTGGGTTGAGGCTATGCAAGAAGAACTCAACCAGTTCGAAAGGAATAATGTTTGGGAACTTGTTCCTTGTCCTCCAGGGTTAAAGAGAGAACCATTGCAACGAGGTGGGTCTACCGAAATAAGATGGATGAAGATGGCAACGTGATTAGAAACAAAGCTAGATTGGTTGCCAAGGGTTATTGCCAAGCAGAAGGTGTGGATTTTGATGAGACTTTTGCTCTAGTTGCAAGACTTGAAGCCATTAGAATTTTCTTGGCTTATGCTGCTCATTTGCAATTCAAAGTCTATCAGATGGACGTCAAAAGTGCGTTCCTGAATGGAACATTGAAAGAAGAAGTGTATGTTCAGCAAACTCCAGGTTTCTTGAATGAAAATCATCCTCACTGGGTATACAGACTGAACAAAGCATTGTATGGTCTTCGTCAAGCCCCAAGAGCCTGGTATGATACACTTACCAAACATCTTCTCAAAAATGGTTTTCAAAGTGGTGCAATAGATAGTACTTTGTTCATTTTAAGAGAAAAAGGTAATATCTTACTGGTACAAATTTATGTTGATGATATTATATTTGGATCGACTGATGATGCAATGTGTAAAAAGTTTTCAAAAATCATGTCAAAAGAATATGAAATGAGTTTAATGGGTGAATTAACATTTTTCTTAGGTTTACAAATAAAACAAACCAATGAAGGTCTTTTTATCAACCAAGAAAAATATGTCAGAGATTTGTTAAGAAAATACAAATATGATTCAGTCCCATCGAAAAACACACCCATTGCAGCACCTTTAAATTTGGATTCTGACCCAAATGGAAAACCAGTGGACCAAAAGGAATATCGTGGAATGGTTGGTTCACTGATGTATTTAACTGCCAGTCGTCCAGATATAATGTTTGCAACATGCTTATGTGCCAGGTTTCAGGCTAACCCAAAAGAATCACATTTGCATGCTGTTAAGTGTATTTTTAGGTACCTGAAAGGGTGCCCTAGCCTTGGACTTTGGTATCCCAAAGGCTCAGGGTTAGATCTGATGGGTTATTCAAATTCAAATCATGCAGGTTGTAAGATTGATAGAAAGTCTACAACTGGTGGTTGTCACTTCCTAGGGGGAAAACTGGTGAGTTGGACTAGTAAGAAGCAAACTTCGGTTTCAATGTCAACTGCTGAGGCAGAGTACATTTCTGCGGCCAGTTGCTATGCCCAGATTCTTTGGATCAAAAACCAGTTATTGGATTATGGTATGAAATATACCAAAACTCCAATCTTTTGTGACAACACCAGTGCAATTGCAATCTCTCACAACCCCGTGATGCACTCCAAGACAAAACATATTGACATTAGATATCATTTTATTCGAGATCATGTTATGAAAGGAGATATTGAAATTTATTTCATCCCCACTGATAAACAATTAGCTGATGTTTTTACAAAACCTCTTGATGAAAAGACCTTTAAACATCTTATCAGTGAATTGGGAATATTAAATCCTTAATTAGGATCAATATTCTAGGAGGAATAGATTCAAAATGTTTTTATAACTAAAATTTATTTTTGTTCAAAATGCATTTGGAGAGTTCTCCAAATGAAACTGACTAAAATTTGTTTTTGTTTTGAAAATTGCAACTGGAGATCCTCTCCAGTTGAAACTGGCTCTGAACACTCTTCAGTGTACATGTTTGGTCTTATCTCAAACTGGTGGTCAACCAGAATTCATAACGTTATGTTTTACTTGGTGGATACTTGTGACACGTGATGTTACTCGAGTGTTTATCTCGCTCTCACAAACGTCACCTGACATGTCTGACGTGTCAAGACTTTTTGCTGAAAATCACTGCACTTTTTATGGAAATTGTTGAAGTTAATGGGTGAGTGGGAATACCAGCCGTCATAGCATTAAATGCTTGATGGGAGATCCCTTTCATGTCTGACGTGTCAAGACTTTTTATTAAATAGTTTTGAATTCTCAAAATTACTGAAAATCAATTTTTACAAACCATTTCAAAATTTGGGGATTAAAATATATTTTCTTATATATTTAGGTATTATTTTATTGCCTATATATACCCCCACTCAAACACTTTCTCATTTACTTCGCACATTCATTTTCTTCATTTACTCTCCCAATCATTCAAAATTCGAGATCCCTTTCTCTCTTTCTTCTTTAAATCCAAAACCCTAAATCCAAAATCAGTTTCAATCTCCGATCATCAAATGGCACCAAAATCTTCTTCTTCTTCATCTCGTTCTCGTGATGTGAACCTACTCACTATTGAGTATGCTCCATCAGGGAATGTCTCTCAAGCACCGGGTTGCCCTAATCACAAACTTATGAAATTAAATCCAAACAACCCGATTGCTTCTCATCGAAATCAACTCCTTCTTCTTGTGCATAACCCTTTGCAACAAGTCTGGCCTTGTTTCTGATTACATGACCATCTTCATCAACTTTGTTTCGAAAGACCCATCTTATCCAAATTGGTTCTTTCTTCAGATTGGGGGACATGGAACAAGCTCCCAAACATTGTTCCTTTCAAATTGGTTAAGCTCTTCTTGTTAGGTCCAATTTTGGCTGAAAACTGGAGCTCTCCAGTTGCATCTAGAGAGCATGAAGAATTGTCCGAAATATTAGAAGTCCAGTTGCATCGTACAGTTTAAGCAACTGATGACTTCCTCCAGTTGAGATATGAAAACTATAATCTGAAGACCTTCCAGTTGAAGTCGAAGACAACAAATGGAAGACAGATTTAGGCAATGGCAGCGAAGCCCAGTTGACAATCTGCCAGATCAATCAATTGGAGAATCCTCCAGTGTAAATGCTCTTACAAAGCTTTACACTGATTACGAGGAGGACCTTTTACACTACATTCTTTTAACCGGACAATAATCTTGTCTATGGATAAAAGTGCAAAGATGTAGAGTGGTTGAATAAAGTAACATTTTGTCTTACTTTATTTAGCACACACAAAGGATTATTTAACAATACTTTTGTGTGCTGTCAACCATATTTATACGTCGAAGTTGAGATCCCAATGCTCATACTTCGACTATAAATAGAGGTCCTTGCACAAGCATTCCAATAACTTTGCAAATACATACATTCTGCAATATTGGTGAACTTGTGCAATATTCTCTCAATCGCAAAAAGAAACATTTCACAACTCTAAGTGTTTTGATTGTTTAGGAGAATTTCCAAGTTTAGATCAATTGTATTTCATAGGTTGTTAGGATATTTACATTCTTGTATTATCTTGGTTCCGCAACAACCTTGTATTTTTTTTAAACAATTAATAAATAAAATACACTTAAAAAATACATATTGTCTCACCAATTTACATACTTGTCATTTATATTATTGCATTGTATTTTTTATTCATACTGTCACCTTAATAAGTTTACCTCCAGTTAACCTGGTACACAATCAATCTAAGCTGGTCAAGTCCAGATTAATTGATTGTGTTGCAAAGTTCACTCACCATTGACATAGGAGTGTCTTCATCACCCATCTAGCAATAGTTTGGGACTTTCACTTCTTGCATGGCTTCAACCCAACTTGGATCTTTCATAGCCTCGTCAATCTTCTTCGGTTCTATCAGTGATAAGAAGCTGACATATAAGCATTGATCACTTGTGGCTCTTCTGGTCTGAACCCCTCTACTTGGATCGCCAATCACTTAATCAATTGGATGTGAACGAGTCCATTTAGGGTAATGACCAGGATGAATAATGATATCAGTGCAAGAGCTCCTCTTGCTTACTTCAAGAGACGGCTCATAATAAACTATTTCAGTTTCATCATCTTCATCATCTTGTAAATCACGATTTGCATCATGAAATTCTTCATTCTGAGGTGTTTCAGGGGATACTGATATTTGAGGAGTAGCACGCACATCTGATCCAATAGTCAATTTAGAGGGTAGTTTGAATGTGACTGAAGGATAAAATGGAATGTTACTTTGCTGACTTGTAGCTGGTTTTGAACTGGAATGATCAGAAACATGTTCAAGTGACTGGTCAGATTTGTCATTGTGATCAGATTCACCAAAACTGATAGGACCTTCTGAAGGTGGTTAAGAGACTGGTTTATTAAAGATTGCAGAATTTGATTCATCAAAGGTAACATGAATTGACTCATCAACCTTTTCAAGTCTTTTGTTATAGACTCTAAAGGCCTTGCGAATTGTTGAATAACCTAGGAAGTAACCTTCATCAGCTTTGGCATCAAATTTCCCAATTTGCTGGAATCATTCAGAATGTATACTGGACATCCAAATACATGGAAATATCCAATATTTGGCTTTTGATTTCTGAGCACTTCATAGGCAGTCTTCTTATGTCTTTTGATATAAATTGAACGATTCTGGGTGTAGCAAGCAGTTGCAACAACTTCAGCCCAAAAACATTTTGGAAGACTTGATTCATTCAACATACTTCTGGCAGCTTCTATCAGCGTACGATTCTTTCTTTCTACAACACCATTTTGCTCCGGTGTATGTGCTGAGGAGAAGTTCTGAGATATGCCAGTGTCAGTGCAGAAGGTTTCCAGAGTGGAATTTCTGAATTCAGTGCCATTGTCACTTCTTAGATGATGTACTTTTCGCTTGTCCTTGAGTTTAATCTGTTTGATGAGGGCAATGATTTCAGCAGCAGCTTCACTTTTGTTTCTGAGGAAGATCACCCAACAATATCTTGAATATTCATCAACTACGACCAGAGTGTACTTCTTCCCAGCTCTTGTCTGAACGTTTACAGGACCAAAAAGATCCATATGAAGCATATGAAGTGGTTCAGTGATGCTGAAATTTTTCTTTGTCTTGAAAGATGCTCTCTTCTTCTTACCCATTTCACACCCTGGACATGGCTTGTCTTTGTTGAAAGACATGGCTGGTATCCCATCAGCAAGTTATTTTCTGGACAACTTATTTATATTTTTGAAATTAAGATGGGATAACCTTTTGTGCCATAACCAGTTGGTGTCCTCATCTGCCTTTGTGTAGAAACATTGTTCAGAAGTAGCACTGTTTATGTCTACAACATAAATGTTTCCCTTTCTTGGAGCAATCATTACTACCTTCCAATCTCTGTTGAATATGGTGCCTTGTGAAATATCAAATAAAACCTTAAAGCCATCATCACAATGTTGGCTCACACTGATCAGGTTATATTTCAAACCATTTACATATGCAACTTTTGTGAATTTGACTTGACCATTATTCACAACACCATATCCCTCAGTTTGTCCGTTTTCATCATTACCAAAAGTTATTGAGGGCCCCTCTTGCACCCTATATTCCTCTAGCAGGGTTTTGTGACCAGTCATGGTTCTGCCAGCAGCACTGTCAAGAAACCAAGTATTCTTTTTGCGGTCACCCTGCACATACACAAAGATTAGTTCTTTTTGGGAACCCATCTCTTGATGGGTCCACTGGGCTCTACCTGAGCAGCCTCAGATTTCTTTGGTACATAAGGAACAGATGGATCAAAGGGGATGTCAGTCATAATCTCAGATGAGATAAAAATAGTTGGTTTGACGACTTCAACAACCTTTTTCTTTTCAGATTTCTCTTTTTCTTGTATGATTTTCTTTGAAAAAGGTTTTGGGTTTTGTTTAAGATTTTGGGGAGTGCTTTCAACATTTTTTAAACGTGCATTACAGCTTTGCACTTGCCTGGCCAAATTTTGAAATTGACTTTCAATCCTTAACAAAATAGACTCTTGATTAGACACCTGAGCTCTACTAGAATCTGAGGTAGAAGGCTCAGCAGGGATGACATTTTTCTTCTTCTGGTGGTTCTTGGGAACCTTCGACGAAGACTGAGGGGAAGGCTTCTTGGATTTAGCTTTCTTATCTGAAGCATTGGTCTGACATGCTTGAGATTTGCCCTCAGGTTGTTCCTGGGCTTGATCAATTATCTCTTTTGTTTTTCCAAGATCTTTAAAAATGATCTCTGGTCTCATTTCTTTAGGAAGTGCATCTAAATCAGTTATTACGGATGCAAGATGAAGATCACCAGAGCCATAAGCGATTCTTTGATTTTCAAAAGTTTTCTTAATGGCAGCTTCAGGAAAAGGTGATTTCATCCAAGATTTAATTATTTTCTGTTCTTTTTCCAAAATAATTTTTAATTCTTCCTTTTCCAATTCAAGTTTGGAAACCAGAGATTGATAACTTTTCAAAGCCAGTTGTACATCTTTTAGTTCTTTTAGCCTTGCCTGACTGGCATTCAGTTCAGAAGAATTTATTTCAAACATTTTAATGCTTTCTGAACGCATAGTTTCAACATATGAAATGTCAGCCTCTATCAGAACTAAAAGATCCAACTTTTGTTCCTCATCTTTCTCAAAACCAAAAGCACTAACCTTCTTCATTATTATGTCCACCCATCGACCAGATTCCACATCAGCTTTCACAACATGACCTTGATCTTCACGAGCCATGAAACACATGTCCCTCACTTCTTCTTCATCATCAGATGACACGTCAGAATCCTCCCATTTTTCAGTATCTGCCACCATGCAGCTGTTCTTGTTGGATTCTTCCTGAGCCATCATTGCCATGTGGGCTTTCAACTTTTTGTACTTAGCCTTGTACCCATCATCAGGCTTCTGAAAAATAGAATGGTTAGGGGCAGTTTGTGATGAGGAGGGTTGTGATGATCTGCATTCCTTCATAAAGTGTCCTTTCTTTCCACATTTAAAACATTCTAAATTGGACTTATCAACATTATTGTTCGAAGAAAATTGTTTGCCATTTCTTTTTTATTTAAATTTAAAAGGATTGAAAGTTTTGGCAATCATTGCAACAAGATCATCATCATCATCCTCATCACATTCATGTGATGCATAATCAGAAATACCAGCTTTCATTAATTCAGCTACCATCTTTTTCACAGAGTCAGAATGATCACTCTCAGAAGACAGTAGAGCAGTGTCTAGGGGTTCAGAATAATGAACCACTGCAGAACTGGTTGAAGTATGATTCTTAGCATCTTGCTCAGCCACAGCTCTCTCAGCTTTATTCTCCTCAGTGTATCTAAAGGCACCATACAAAGAGGCAAGAGTGTGACTGTGAAGAGTTTTTCCTTGTCTCAACACCATGATCAAATTTTCCCACTTAGAAGGCAGTATATCACAAAACTTTTCTAACAAAATTTCTTTATCATTTTGTAACACCAAGAGCTTTTAATTGATTAACCAAATTTGTAAACCTAAGATATGTATTTGTCAGGGATCATATTTTGCAATTTTGAGTCTAGGTCAGCCAGTCTATGGTCTTCTTCTGACCAGTGATCTTTCTCCTTAGGTGTTAACCTAGGGGTCCCATCTTGGTTTAAAACCACGGTTGAAACATTCATCGGAACATAAGGACCTTCTAATAGAATGGAGGTCAAATGTCTTTCAACACCAGCGATGTACTTGAGCATACATGCTTTCCAAGTTATAAAAGTGTCACTATCACTATTGAATTTTGGTACAGGATTGTTAGGAAAGTGAACATGAACATTGGGTTGAGCTGGTGGTGGTGGTGGTGGAGTTGCATTTTGGTTGACATTTGGGTTTTGTTGAGTTTGTTCGGTTCCAGCATCTTGTAGGATCAAAACAGGTATAACAACTTAATGATTCAACCTGGGAGGCTCTGATACCAATTGTAAGTCCACCTACACAAGATGTAACACGAGAACAAGATATAACAAGATATAAAATAGGTTGACAATTAACACAAGTATATCAAGTAACCCGACTGGCAAGTGGTTCGAATCTAGACAAAGACTAGTTATGAACCATGATCCATATATGGATATGAACAATAAAGAACGAGTGTTTGAAACTATATAAATACTAATTATATTCAAGTATTATGGCAATGAGTCGAGATGTATTTTTCAATGTATTTTATTTATTGCAATAAACAAAATACAAGAGTTGTTGCGGAACAAAGATAATCACACTTGTGAAGATATCTAAACAACCCTAGAAATACAAATGATCTATGCGATAAGGAATTACTCGTAAGAATACTTAGAGTAATATCACACGTTGCAATTGCCAAAGTTCCAAGCATTTTAGCAAGTGTGAGAAGTCTTATATTTATAGGCAAACATGTCTTGATGACATGGCAATATGCCGTACAAATATGGTTGGATGCATTTATGGATTTGTAGGACAAATCCATAACATGCTTGTTTAAGGTAAAGTATGTAAGTTTCTTTGATGTGACTTGACATACTTTATTCCCAACCTTTTGCTAAAAATTTCCCAATCCCAGGTATAAAGTAATTAACCGGGTAAAGGTAGTTAAAACTGCAAAAAGACTTTCCTCGTAATCAGTGAAAAAGTGTTGTAAATACCTTTTCACTGAGCCTCTTCAGATTCTTCAATCAGGTAAGATCTTCTCTGAGCTCTGCTTCTAAGATGATCTTCTTCTTCAGTCTTCAGTCTTTGACTTCAGTCTGAACATCTTCAGTGTTGGTTGATTCTGAATCTGAAGTGAAGCTTCAGTGAGCTTTATTCTGAATGTCTTCAGAATCCTGAGCAAGCTTTCTTCACTGAACTTCAACTATTTTGAACAAATCATACTTGGTCGATTTTCGACCTAACACACCTCCCTACTTTCTCACATCTTCCAACTTTCTGAGAAGAAAATGCTCCGCACCAATCTTCCAGGTGCGACACACCTGCTCTGTTTTCAGCCAAAACTTGTAGTTTTCATTCCGTCTTCACTCGTATGCGTCCATGAACCATCCTAGTGCATCTTCTAGTCATCCGAAAGCTGTTTATACCCATTACACCTGTTCTAAGCCTGCAATCACTAACAATACCATGAAAGCATCGAATATATATGTAATTTGCTCATAATTGAGATCAAAACGACTTAGAAACGATATGGGAATGAATATATAAATGAACATATCAAATCCCCCCATACTTAAGCCTTGCTTGTCCTTAAGCAAATTCAGATTTCAAAACTTTCATTCCCTTGATTCTTGATTTGCAAAACATGACATTAATCCAAAAAGAAGCAAAACCATAAGAATAGTTAAGCAGTTTTAATCTTCAATGAAAAATTGAAATGTTTGACAATACTTGAATGATCTACAAGCCTAGAAAACACGACTAAGCACTTTAATCAAATGAAAGAAGAACATCTCAACTAACTTCTCCAACTAAGAAACTATTGGGTTGAAATATCGTATCAATCACTCGAAGCCTAGTCGTGATGCATATATTTTAACCATAGGCTTGTAATAGAATCGTCCCTATGTCGCCATGGCGCAAGCACCATATAACGTCTATCAAAAGAAGTAATAAACACGGTTGTAATGTACAAAGGCTTACAAGGGTCATTAACAATGTGTATGAAAATTTAAGAATATAATTACTGTTAAAAGGAAATAACACAACAATAAACAAGGTTTTACATATAGTCTAGTCTAGCACAACCCATATCACTAGTTGCCATCTATCCAAAACCCAAAAGACGTTCTCCCGACTCTACTCCCTCAATAGACCGATAAATATCGACAGCATTGTGGTGTATCACCTTCAAACGACTTCTAACCACCATTACATACCACTATTGGCTTAAACGAACTCAACCAACTTCAAATGAAGAGTATAAACAATCAAAGAATACTTTGTTGGTTTAAACTTATGTACCAACTCTACATTGATTTGCCAAAGATAAGGGAAATACCAAATGACAGTCCAAGTTCTTCTTTTTCTTTATTTTTTTTGTTTATCATTCTTTTCATTCTCTTTTCTTTTTAATGAACTACTTTTACCATGTCTAATTGGTATCCCCTTTTTACAACTTTGAAATTTTGTTGACAAATCATAAACAATCATGCTAATCCGAATAATCTATACTTAATCAATAATTATGACGACATCAATCTACCCCCAATAGAGAATACACCAACCCGACACAATCAAGACAACCCCAAACCATCCAACTAGCATAGGCAACTAATGATCAACCAAGGATTTCGACTATCGGTATGGTGAGGATAGGTTACATGTTTAAGTGGATTTAAGACAAACGAAAGGTTAGGCTTAATATGTTTTCTAAATGTATCTTGCACTAAAAACGAATGCAAATAAAGGTTTAACAAGGGAAATTCACTAACCAATGTGATTAGCTACTAGAACACATGCACACGAACATGGTTAAACAATGATAAACATAAACAAAGGGTGAATAAACAAAGAAAACAGGTTTAATCCTAAATTTACCTCTTTATCATCTAGCAAACAACGAGACGATCAACTAAGACAAGTTCTAGAATCAACGCAATCACCGGCACACTCATATCAAAGAAAGAAATAAACGGAAATGGAATAAATTAACCTCAAACTTGCACATCATAGTTCAAAGCTCTAAAAGAGACTCTTACTTCCAGATAAATCCAAAAGCCTATGAGAGGGACAAATTTACAAGGCAACTAAACCAAAACTGTAACACCTATCAAATCTATAAATCAATCAAGATCTCACATATTTGGTGTGTTTTTGTGGTAGAGTGTGCTAGTCATGTAATCAATCCATAAGGGATTTGCCATATTGATCATTCAAAACACATTTCACAATTTAAAAACAGTTTTACCAAAGGGAATATAGCTCAATTACTTACTAGTATGATTAAATCTTAAATGACAAAGTAATTAAACTATAGGAGAAGCAATCAAAAGTTAAAAATTTACTAAAAAATCATCAAAATGTCTCAATTTCACCCGACTTTTTCCTATTTACCTACCCCCATACTTGAGTTGTACAATACCCTCATTGCACAATGAACTAAAGACAATCTATGGAAAATAGGTAAAAGCAAAATTAAAAGAAAAGAAAAAGAAAATGAAAACTTGTCGGATGTTGGTAAATGTTTGTATGCTCGGTAGAATCGTCAAAAATGAATGAGCGCTGAACTTATTGCCAGCATATGCATATGAATTGCGCCTCTCCAAAAGCATAAAACACAACCAAAACAAACTTAAACATGATGAGCATTAGAATATTAGTCGAATGAATTAACCAACCACCCCCCCCCCCATACTTAGTATTCACCCTACATAAACCAAATAAACTACCCTAAATACGGAAAAAATAAAATGTTAAGGTGCCAACAAAGGCATTACAACCAAATTGAAAATAAATATGCAATGTTCCAATAATCTATCTACCAAAATGAACCACATATAACCATGATGACTTAATGCCCACGGAATCCGGCACCGCCATCTCATCACCAACACATCATCAAATTCACGGAGAAGGGAACACTATCAGCACCATCAGGATTACGCTCAGCAGCAAACCAATCATCACCCGGAGCAACATGAGGAGTACCCATACCCGTATGACCTCTAGTCTTATCTCCTACCGGTGTGGAATAACTAAAGAAATCTCCCCCATATCAAGGAGCACCGATATACATCCCATAGCCCGTAGTTTGAGTAGCAGAATCAAACTCGGGAGGCCTATATGAGTATGTCTTCTGCTGATAGCCCTGTGAAGGAAAAAGATAATCAAAAGTACCTTGACTAGGAGGTACTATCTCATGAGTAGTATAGGTAGGGATCTCTGGGTGCTCATCCTCATCCACTTGACTATATTGCTGCTGATGATATTGCTCATATTGCCTCTCCCACATTGGACGGAAGTGCTCTTGCTGACCGAGCACTCGATGAAGCATACTATTCACCGTCCGGGCATTATCAAGCAACATATCCGTAGATCCCTGTAAACCAAAAACAGCCCCCTGCAAAGAAGATAAGTCAAAAAAAGATGAAGAAGAACCGGCTGCAAACTAGGGAGCACTAGAGCCATCCTCCCTACGCCTCTTTCCTACCGGCCTCTGCTCCTCAGGTAAGTCTCCTACAAACACATCTCTACCATCCACCTCAAAAATCATTCCAAAACTAATCAAATCATTTATTCCAAAACGACTACATGGAACCTTCACCAAACTCCTTGTATTCCTATTTGTGTCAAACCCCAACATCACAAAAATCTTACAAATGAAATTCCCGCAAACAGGAACACGATCCTTATGTGTAACCAGATACTTAGCTAACACATACGGTGCACAAGCAAAAGTAGTAGGGGACCCTTCATAAAACAACCTCATTAACCAAGCATCAGTGGGAGAAACCTTCTCATTATGATCATTTCGAACCAAAAAGCAATGGGTGATCATACGGTGGATAACCTTCAAAATAGGTACCTGAATTTCCGATACCTTGCTGACCGTCATAGCTAACTTACCACTACCACCAATCTCAAACCAAAAATCCTTTGTTGTTTTATTATCATCAAAACCAGTCACATCTTTGTCATACACTCCCTTTCTTAAAAACTCGTAAGTATCCCAATGATTCAACTCAGCTCCCGTAACCATCCCTGTCAAGTATGCAAACTCGGGCACCATACAATGCCTTTGAACCCCCCCCCCTGCCCAGAACTGAATAACTTTCCTTGTATAGAACTCCTCCCTTTTTAAATTCGTATCAACTCTAATTGTGCTCAAAAACTCAAGACACCACTCACGAATCGGTGTCATATCACAACTAAAAACATTTTCCCACATCCTATACGTTTTGATTTCACCATTTGCATTTCTACTCTTACAAGTTATCAATTTCATCACAGGGTCTCTTATATTTAATTTCTCAAAATCCCCCCAACTAACTGTTTTGGGTTCCATGACATGTTTGTACCTTAGGTCTTGAAGTCGGTTCATGTAATGAATGCGCTCATTCCCTGTCACTCTTGGAAAACGCAACCACTCATGTGGTTTAGCGGGATGATTTTTGGCACTCAAAGTGAGCGCACCATTTCTATAGCGGTGGTTGTCATTTGGATCTGGTTCACTGAAGTCATACCCACGCCTAATCCTGGGAACGAATTCCTCACTGCTACTTGAACCCTCAACTTGCTTCCCTTTCTTTGAGAACAATCCCCTAACCATCTTGATGAATAATTAAGTAGTAAAGAGAAATTGGAATTGATTTTAAGTCTTGAATGTTCTTTAGAAACAAGAGAAAACAAAAGCTATTGATGTATGTGTGTTTGTGTCGTGGCCAGGAGAAGAAAATAGATTAAATGGGTAGCCTTATTCTCCAGATTTTCGGCCCTACAAGAATCCTAACCCAATCCAAAAAGTCAACAAAAGTCAAACTGGTCAAAAACATAGGTGGTGCGGCGCACCCCCTTACTTGGTGCGTCGCATTTCCTTATCAGAAAAGCCCCTTTTTTGATTCACCATCAGGTGCGGCGCACCACTAGCGAAACTTACCTTTCGCACTTACCTTGGCTCGTTATGACTTACCGTAACACTTTTGGACATTTCGGGAGCTGCACATCTCAACTAAAAGCTATAAAAACGAAAAATAAACATAACTAAACCAACAAATTAAAAATCTTTTTGGTCTTTTCGATTTTTCAAATGTTTTTGGATTTTTCAACATAAGGAACGAAAAATGAAATTAACTAAAAATAAAAACACACGGGTTGCCTCCCGTGAAGCGCTTAATTTATTAAGGAGTCGTTAGCTAGACTCACATCCCCTATTACCTATCATTTTCATAAAATGAAAGTTGATCAACCTCAACTCCCTCATCACAAGTTTCTTCATTAAAAATCTTCAACCTATGGCCATTGACAATAAATGTTTCCCCATTCCCCTTATACAATTCCACATACCCCGAAGGATAAATATGTTTAATGACATAGGGTCCCATCCATCTTGAAGTCAATTTAGGTTGTTTCAATTTAAACTTTGAAATGAACAACAAAAATTTATCACCTACCTTAAAATCTTTCTTTCTCAACCTACGATCATGCCAAACCTTTGTCCTTTCTTTATAGAGCTTCGAGTTTTCATAAGCATGCAATCTTAACTCATCTAACTCTTTCAATTGTAACATTCTTAATTCACCACTTTCAATTAAATCCATATTACAATTCCTAAGAGCCCAATAAGCTTTATGCTCTATTTCTAAAGGTAAATGACATGTTTTCCCATACAACAACCGATAAGGTGTAGTCCCAAGTGGAGTCTTGAATGCGGTCCTAAAAGCCCATAATGCATCATCTAATTTCTTTGACCAATTTTTAGGATTATTACCTATGGTTTTCTCTAAAATTCGTTTTAATGCCCTATTTGTATTTTCTACTTGGCCACTCGTTTGCGGGTGATAAGAAGTAGAGAAACGATGATGAACACCATATCTCTCCAACACCTTAGCAAGTTGGTGATTCGCAAAATGAGTTCCACGATCACTTTTTAAGGCCTTAGGACAACCAAAACGACAAAACAATTGTTTCAAGAAATCTATCACAACCCTTGCATCATTCGTTGGCAAGGCCTTAGCCTCGACCCATTTAGACACATAATCAACCGCCACCAAAATGTAAAGACACTTATTTGAAGGCGGAAAGGGTCCCATGAAATCAATACCCCAAACATCAAAAACTTCACAAACCTGGATGAAGTTTTGAGGCATCTCATCTCTCTTTGTGATGTTCCCTTGACGTTGACACGCATCACAAGTATCCACCAAAGTTTGAGCTTCCTTGAAAATTGTTGGCCAATAAAAACCTGCATCAAACACTTTCTTACTAGTAACGGTTGGTCCATAATGACCACCGGTTGGCCCTCGGTGACATCCATCCAAGATCAAACGAGTCTCTCCACCCGCAACACATCTTCTAATACACGAAACAAATAGGGTTCTTCCCAATAATAATGCTTAACATCGGAAAAGAACTTTTTCCTTTGTTGATTTGTCCATCCTTTTGGAAGTACCCCTGCAACAAGTTAATTATCAAAATCTGCATACCATGGAACATTAGATTCAATACTCATCAAAGACTCATCCGAGAATGCATCATCAATATCATCCCCCTTTGGTTCCTCACGGTAAGGATCCTCTAACCTACTCAAATGATCGGCCGCCAAATTTTCAGCCCCTTTCTTATCCTTTATCTCAATATCGAACTCTTGCAAAAGCAAGACCCAACGTATGAGACAAGGTTTAGCATCTTGTTTAGCAAACAAGTACTTAAGGGCTGAATGATCGGTAAAAACAATGGTCTTAATAAGCACCAAATACAACCTAAACTTATCAAACACATACACAACCACAAGCAACTCTTTTTCAGTAGTAGTGTAATTTTGTTGAGCACTATTAAGAGTCTTGCTAGCAAAGTAAATAGGACGAAAATGATTACCTTCTCGTTGTCCTAAAACAGCTCCTACTGCAAAATCACTTGCATCACACATTAGTTCAAAAGGTTGAGACCAATCAGGAGAAACCATAGTGGGTGAGTGAGTCAAACAATCTTTTAACAATACAAATGCCTTCAAACAATCCGAATTAAACTCAAAAGGCACATCTTTCTCAAGCAAACGAGTCATAGGTCGGGTTATCTTAGAAAAATCTTTAATAAACCTACGGTAGAACCCGACATGAACTAAGAAACTTCTAACGCCCTTTACATTAGTTGGTGGAGGTAATTTAGCAATAAAATCAATTTTAGCCTTATCTACCTCAATCCCTACACTAGACACCTTATGACCTAACACAATGCCTTCTCTAACCATGAAATGACATTTTTCCCAATTAAGAACAAGGTGTGCCCGCTCACATCGCTCAAGCATCTTATCCAAATTGGAAAGGCACTTGTCAAAAGAGTCACCAAAGACCGAGAAATCATCCATGAAAACCTCCATACACCTTTGGAAGGTGGCGGGAGCATTACACAATCCAAATGGCATCCTACGATAAGCATACGTGCCAAAGGGACATGTAAAGGTCGTCTTTTCTTGATCATTGGTGTCAATGGGTATTTGAAAGTACCCGGAGAAACCATCAAGAAAACAAAAATACTCGTTTCTGGCTAACCGTTCGAGCATTTGGTCAATGAAGGGTAAAGGGAAGTGGTCTTTACGGGTCGCATCATTTAACTTCCTATAATCAATACACACCCGCCACCCGGCAACCGTCTAGTAGGCACAAGTTCATTACGTTCATTAGTGACAACGGTCATTCCCCCCTTCTTCGGTATACAATGGACCAGACTTCCCCCCTTCTTCGGTATACAACGGTTATTCCCCCCTTCTTTGGTTTGAAATTTTCATGCAAATTAATTTTATGTTTACAAAATTCGGGGCTAATTCCGGGTATGTCAGTTGTACGCCAAGCAAAGGCTCTTTTATGAGCCTTCAACACAGTCATTAACTTACCTTTTTCATCATCCGAAAGTGATGATGATATGACAACGGGAAGAAGTGACTTACCTTCGAGGAATGCATATTCCAAGTGCTCGGGAAGTGGCTTGAGCTCCAAATCGGTTGGTGGATTGTCCACCTAAGTTTCAATCTTCAAACCATCCCTCTCAATCTCCTCAAAAGTCTCATCTTCCTATGTTGACTCATCCGTGCTTAACTCCATAATCTCTCTTACCATGTCCGCAACCATCACTTGCTCCTCTTCACTACAAGCTAGCAAAGCTTCTCCTTCATCCGTGTCCAAGAAGTTCATCAATTCCATTTCCAAAGCTTCATCTTCTTCGATCACATCAATCCTGAAACATGAATCATCGGTAGAATAAGGATGTTGCAAAGCTTTATCAACTGAAAACAAAATTCTATCATTTCCTATTCCTAACGAAATAATCTTATCCTTAACAGGAATGATGGCATCGACCGTATACAAGAAAGGTCGGCCTAAGATAAGAGGCACCTTGGCATCCTCTTCCATCTCAAGAATAACAAAATCGGCCAAAAAGACAATATGGCCTACTTTAACACACAAATTTTCAGCAATCCCCATGGGATACTGAAATGAATGGTCGGCGAGCCTAATGCTCATCCAAGTTGGTTTTAGTGCCGCTAAAGACAATCTCCTATAAACTGAAAAAGGCATTAAATTAATGCTTGCACCAATATCGGCCAAAGCATCACAAATAAGCTTAGCATCAAGAGAACAAGTAATTAGAAAACTCCCTGGGTCTTCAAGCTTAGGAGGGATTTGATTTTGCACAATCGCCGAACACTCCACGTTGAGGAAAGTAGCCTTGGCTTCCTCTTGTCCGTTACAAGTTCCTTGATGAACTTGGCATAATTCGGCATCCCTGAAAGTAAATCAACCAAAGACACATTAATATAAACTGATTTAATCATGTCTACAAACTTACCGTATTGTTCCTTGAGCTTATCCTTCTTCAATCTTTGAGGGAAAGGAATCTTAGGCTTATATGGCTTGACTTGAGGCTCAACAACCGTCGGTTTAGCTCCCGGTGTAGCAATCGGTGTAGTAGATGTAAGTGGAATGGCCGGTGGTTTCATGGCTTGGTTCGGCTCCATTACAATCTCTCCATCAACTTGTTCATCTTCTTTGTCCTCACTATCAACCTACGTGGAAATATGAGTAGCACTAGAAAGAGGAGGAGAAATAGGAGAATTAACTACCTTACCGGACCGAGTAGTAACGGCATTTACATGCTCATTCCTAACATTCGGGTGTTGATACTTATTACCTCCATCATTTGAACCGGAAGGCTTAGGATTTTGTTAGGTATTACTTGGCCAAGATCCTTGTTGACGATTAGAAATACCCATTCTATCAAGCCTAACTCCTAAATCCTTGATCGCCGCTTGTTGGCTTTTGATATTTTGATTCATCTTATCATTCAAAGTGGTAATATTGGTTCGGTAGTTCTCATTCTTCTTGTCTTGATCAACCATAAACTTCTTAACAAGATCCCTAAGCTAGGCATTAGGATCAACAACTTCAACCGGTTGAACCGAAGAACCTCCTTGATTTCTTCCTTGCCATGAAGCTTCCAATGTAGACCTATAATTTCCTGCACCATTAGAATTAAAATTAGAATTAGAATTACCTTGGTACCGGTTTTGATAAGCTCCATTCCTTTGAAATAGCCCACGATTTGCAAACGGTGGTTGATATTGATTTTGAACATAATCAACTTCCTCATTTCGTGGTGCTTTATCACAATCTTCTGTGTAATGCTTATCACCACAAATATCACAACCTGCAACCGCCGTCTTCAAATCCTTTTCAATCAACCCAAACCTACCATCCATACTTGCAAATTGCTTATCCATGTGACTTGCCAAAGCCTTAATTTCAGCCACAACATCATTACTTCCCCCACTATCAACCCGAGCCACACTTCTACTTCCCGTTTTCACAAGATCCGGTTTAGTCCTACCCGCTTCGTTGTAAGTGACATTATTAATGTTACCTCCACAAGCCCAATCCAATTCCCTTTGAGTACGGCTATCCAAACCCCGAAAGAAAATAAGAATGTGCTCATTCAATCGAATACCATGCCTGGGACAATTTCTCATCAATTCCTTCAATCTTTTCCAAGCATCTACCGAATCTTCACCACTAAGTTGCTTAAACGCCCGGATCTCCAACTTCATTGTTTCAACCAATTGAGCCAGAAAGAACCGCTCAATGAATCCTTCCCACAACTCTTCCCATGTCTCAAATATGTTTTCATCGAGATTCTTATACCAATTCGCCGCCTCTCCCGTGAGAGACAACGGAAACAATTCAAGTTTAACATGTGGCATTTGAGTCTCCCCATACTTGAACAATCGACAAACCTTTTCAAACTTCTCCACATGATCATACGGATCCCACTTAACAACCCCGTCAAACTGATTTTCCTCAACCCGAGACAAGTGATTACCCTTGACATTGAAATTTGGAGCGGTGGTTGGAGGACGAATAGCCGAGCCCCTATTAGGTGCAATGACCCGAGTACTCTCCCCAATAGTCCTATCAAACGGATGAACCATGTCTTCGGCCATGTTTCTAGATGTAGTAGGAGGTGTAGAGGGTGGAGTGGAGTTTGGTGTTGAATTTGGTGAATTTTTAGGTGAATTTTTCGGTGGAGTTGGTGGTATGGAATGGATAGAACTTTCAGCTTCAACATTTAAGTTTAAGGAATCTATTTTGCTAGATGAAAGGTTAATGGTTTTAGAAGGTTTCTTTCCTCGTCTCTTCGTCTTTCCCGGATTAGATTGAGGACTTACTAGTGGTATACCGGCAGCCCTTGTGGTCATCAACTAATAAATAAACCTGAAAACACAAACAAAGAAAACCGTAAAACGCACCAAGTTACACAAACTAAACAAAACAGAAAATTAAGACTAAAAATCAAAAATTAACCTAAGAAAGCAAGTAACTTTCTTGCACTTGAGTACAAGAAAGGATCAACTACGAAATCTCAAACTAAAGCTCTTAAATTAGTCCCCGGCAGCGGCGCCAAAAACTTGATGTGTGAAAATCTAGTTAAATTAAAATCCTTAAAATTACTCCGAATCGAATACCACACACAATCGGGCAGTGGACCCGTTCATATGCAATATAGATTAAAGCAAGTAAAGGTTCGTTCCACGGAGACTACAAAGAGCTAGCAAGTTTTAAGTAGTTAAAAAGATTTTGGTTTTTAAAGACACCATGTCATCTTGATTTTATATTTAAAAGTTAGTTGATTGAAAGAGTTAGAAATTCCTAAGAATTTAATGAAAAGAGAATTGTTTTATATCAAATAGGATGAGAAGATCATCCACTTCGACTCCATGACACACATTATTTATTGAAGAACCAATTCGAATAACCAAGAACTAAACAAAGACTTACCCCGTACCCGTCAAGTTCGTTACTTTATTCAATTCCCTTAATTAACTAGTTCCGTTACTAAGACCGGTACCCCAAGACGCCTTTCATAACTTTCCTAGTCAACTAATTGTTTTGGTTATTTAGATAACAATTGTATCTATTGATTGTACCCAACCATTAACTCGTTAACTCTTATTAACTATTAATTACTTTCTACCGTACCCGTCATAGAAACAATTGCTTCTAACCAAGCAATCAAAATAACTTTTACACAGCCTAGTTACCACTAAGAAGATGCAAAAACTATCCACAATTAAGAGTTAAATAACAACGAATTAATAAGTTAAGATTACGATACAACGTTAAATCAAATCAACTCGAATTCAAAAGATTATGCAACCATTGTTCAATGTATCACTTTATCTCAGTGGATGACAAATTATTTAGCTACTCATAATCATAAACAAAGCACAAAGAGTAAAAGTATAAGAGAAAATATTGTACCAATGTGTAGAAAACAAATAACCGCTAAGAAAATCGATAACCGAATGCCTTGAAGCTCACGAACAACCCTTAGACCTTGATGGATGAAAAAGCTGCTGAGAATTGCCCCAAAGAACCCTAAAATCGACTAGAGGTGATTGTATATCGAATGGGAGGGTTATGGTCTTGTATTTATAGACTTTACAAAAAGTCTTCACAAACCGACCTATAGGTGCGACGTACCAAGCTTCAGGTGCGGCGCACCTGGCCTTGTTTCCAAAAATATTCCTGCCCGATATGCGATGCACCATAGGGTTGGTGCGCCGCACCTCCCTGCTTTCTCACATCTTCCAACTTTCTGAGAAGAAAATGCTCCGCACCAATCTTCCAGGTGCGACGCACCTGAGAAGAAAACTTGTAGTTTTCATTCCGTCTTCACTCGTATGCGTCCATGAACCATCCTAGTGCATCTTCTAGTCATCCGAAAGCTGTTTCTACCCATTTCACCTGTTCTAAGCCTGCAATCACTAACAATACCATCAAAGAATCGAATATATATGTAATTTGCTCATAATTGAGATCAAAACGACTTAGAAACGATATGGGAATGTATATATAAATGGACATATCAGTCATGTACGAACATTGTTTTCTAAAGTTCAAAGCAGCATTAAGAAGAACATGTAGGGATGTTACTAGCCCGCTCGTAGGCTTTTCTATGGAAAGATCTTGGTCGTTGGGAGAAATAACCTTTTGGGTAAGAATAAGAGAAATGCCAAGGGTCCGGACAAAACAGTTAACGTTCATAATAGTGAGGGCCGCATCCCCGTACAACGTAATTTTGGGAAGGACAGCCATGCGCAAGTTTGGAATGGTTCCGTCTCCAAGGCACGCAATGGTCAAGTTCGCCACACCTCATAGAATCGGTAGTATAAAGGCCGACCCAAAGCAAGAGTGTGTGTGTGCGCGAGTTGATGTCTCGAAAGAAAGACAAAAGCTGGAGAAGGATGTGGTCACCAAATCACTAACAGAAAAAATATTCATAAATGACAAGTATCCGGAACAATATGTGCTAATAGGAAAACAACTCTCGGAAGAGCACAAGGAAAAGTTGAAGGCACTCTTACGGGCGAACAAAGATGTGTTTGCTTGGACACCTTCGGACATGACAGGTGTCCCTAGACAGTTGAAGATCGGCAATGAAATTTTTGATACACAACACCGCCTAAACACACGACCTCATGTAATTCCTGTAAAACAAAAGGGGAGAAGTTTGGCTCCGGATAGAAGTAAAGCGGCTAAAGAGCAGGTTGATGATCTAATTAGCGCAGGAATATTACGGGAGGTGAAATACCAAAGTTGGATAGCAAATCCGGTAATGGTCAAGAAACACGACGGTGGTTGGAGGATGTGTGTCGATTTTACAGACATTAACAAGGCATGCCCAAAAGACTGCTACCCACTCCCAGAAATTGATTGGAAAGTGGAATCCTTGGTGGGCTTCAGGTTGAAGTGTTTCTTAGATGCTTACAAAGGCTACCATCAGATACAGATGCACCCAGATGACGAAGATAAAACGACTTTCTATACAACAGAAGGAATCTTTTGTTATAAAAAGATGTCTTTTGGTCTGAAGAATGCAGGAGCCACTTACCAAAGGTTGGTAGATAAAGCTTTCAGCAAGCAAATAGGACGGAACTTAGAAGCCTACGTGGATGATATGGTGATCAAAAACATGGAAGAATAAGACATGTTAAAAGACATAGAAGAAACTTTCAAACCTTGCGTGCCATCAACATGAGGTTGAACCCCAAAAAATGTTCATTTGGGGTAGAAGAAGGTCAGTTTTTGGGCCATCTTGTAACTAAAAAAGGCTTTAGAGCAGATCCAGAGAAAGTTAAGGATATTCAAAAAATGCAAGCCCCAAGAACAATGAAAGACGTGCAAAGCCTCAATGGGAAGCTTGCGGCATTACACCGCTTCCTGTCTAAGTCTGCGGACAAGTCGTTGCCCTTTTTCAAAACTCTTAAAGGATGCCTGGAGAAACAACATTTTAGATGGACCGAAGAAGCACAAAGAGCATTTGATAAGTTGAAGGAGCACTTGTGTCAACTCCCAATGGTAACGGCACCAAAGGCAGGGGAAACGTTGCAAATGTACCTGGCAGCCTCCGAAGAAACAATAAGTGCAGTGTTGATGGCCAATAGAAAAGAAGGACAACAGCCAATATACTATGTAAGCAGGGTGTTGCAAGGCCCAGAAGTGAGATACCCCGAGATCAAAAAATTAGCACTAGCACTCATCCATGCAGCCAGAAGGCTGCGGCGCTACTTTCAAGCACATCCGATAGAGGTACTCACTGATAAGCCAATAAAGCAGGTCTTGACGAAGCCAGAAGTTTCGGGAAGGCTGGCGAAATGGGAAATAGAATTGGGTGAACATGAAGTAGAATTCAGACCAAAGAATTCGGTAAAAGGTCAAGTCCTTGCAGATTTCTTAGCAGAAAGGTCAAGTCCCCATAACAAAGGTGCGGGGAGAAGCGTAAAACACTGTCGCAGGATAAAGAAGTAGAGTCTGGAAGTTGTTCACGGATGGAGCCTCAAGTGCCGACGGTTCCGGAGCCGGCTTGATCTTAATAAATCCAGAAGGGCAAGAATTTACGTATGCTTTACATTTTGAATTCAAAGCCTCGAATAATGTGGCAGAATACGAGGCATTGCTAGCCGGTCTTAAAATTGCCAAAGAAATGAAAGTCAAACATCTTCACGCTTGTGTTGATTCCCAAATCGTTGCCTTTCAAGTTGACGGAACGTACAAAGCCAAAGAGCCAATGATGAAGAAGTATCTGGCAAAAGCTCAGCAATTAATACAAAGTTTCAAAAGCTTCCGAATTCAGAACATAAGTCGGAACCATAACAAGATTGCCGATGCATTAAGTAAGTTGGCCTCCACTTCTTTTGCACACCTTACGAAAGAAGTCTTGGTGGAGACATTAGCAAAAAGTTCAATTGAAGCAGAAGTCCTTACCACAGCCATCGAAGAAGAAGGAGATACCTGGATGAGCCCCATAGTGGAATACCTAACAAGTGGAATACTTCCGGAGGATAGAGACGAAGCCAGAAAGATAAGGGTCAAAGCACCTCAGTATGTGCTTAGAGACGAAGGTTTATACCGAAAATCATATCTGGGCCCCCTGTTGAGATGCATAGGCCCAAGACAAGTTGCGGAGGTAATTAGAGAAACTCACCACGGAGCCTGCGGCTTACATTCTGGAGCAAGAATGGTGGTCGCAAAGATAAGCACGATGGGTTATTACTGGCCCTCCATGCACAGAGATACGGTGGTGAAAATTCAGAAATGTGATTCATGTCAAATACACGTTGCGGTTCCAAAAGCACCCAAGAGCGAACTTATCCCAGTAACGTCAGCATGGCCGTTCTCAAAGTGGGGAATTGACATTGTAGGACCCTTCCCACCAGCTCCAGGAAAAGTTAAGTTTTTGGTGGTGGCAATTGATTACTTCACAAAATGGGTAGAGGCAAAACCCTTAGCCACCATCTCTGGAAAACACATATAGATGTTTGTATGGGAACAAATTATAACAAGGTTTGGGATCCCTAAAACAATAGTCAGTGATAACGGAAAACAATTTTGCCAGGGTATTTTCCCAACTTTTTGCAGGAATCTGGAGATCCAACAGTGTTTCACATCCGTGGCCCATCCACAAGCCAACGGACAAGTAGAGATAACTAACAAACAGATTGTGCATGGAATAAAAACAAGACTGGGAAGAAGCCAAAGTGGTTGGGTGGAAGAACTCCATCAGGTTTTATGGGCCAACAGAACAACACCCAAAACCAGCAACGGAGCCACGCCCTTTAGTTTAGTCTACGGCTCTGAAGCCATGATTCCTCCGGAGGTTAGTGTACCAACAGCCCGAAGATATAACACAGAAGAAGATAACGAAAGGCAGCTCCGAGGAAACCTCGATTTGTTGGAAGAAAGGAGAGAGACTGCATCGATCAAAGAAGCAGCATACAAGAAAATGATCAAAAAGTATTATGACAAGAGAGTAAAAAAAGAAACTTTCCTCCCTGGGGACTACGTCTTCAGAAACAACAATGCTAGCAAGGCAGAAAAACAGGGGAAGCTAGGACCCTATGCAGTTACAGAAGCCTGCGGCAATGGGTCATACAAGTTAGCCAACCTACAAGGAGAAAATCTCCAAGGACCTGGAATGGCTCGCAGCTCAAAAGATGCTACATCTGATTAATTAGTAATGATATTTTTGTAAGACATATTGAATCGTTAGCCAAAGTGGCAAGAAACATGTAGGCTCGCATTCAAATAAGGCTGAATTCAGTTAAGTATGACAATCCTAAATATGTTACGGCTGACATTCCTCACCGTAAGCAAGGCGTGTAGGCTCGCAACCTTGCGTCTCAGGATCCCAAATCCTGAAAAGAAAATGCAAATAGGAGGTGAACCTCCTCAAAAGCATCCAAAGGCCACGTTTAAAAACGCTCCTGTCAACAAAATTATCAAAACTATAAGCCTAAGGAAAACCCTTGGCGCCTCCTAAAAGGATAAGCTTTAAATGCATCCAAAGGTTACGTTTAAAAACGCTCCGGCCAGCAAAATAATCAAAATTATAAGCCCAAGGAAAACCCTTGGCACCTCCTAAAAGGATAAGCCTTAAAAGCATCCAAAGGTTACGTTTAAAAACGTTCCGGCCACAAAATTTTCCAAAATTATTAAGTCTAAGGAAAACCCCTTGACACCTTCTAAAAAAGTAAGTTAACACACCCAAAATAATTATACTACAACAAAAATAAAGCAAGGTTGCCACAGTACCATAACATTTGAGTTATGCACAATAACTCAATATTCAAAATTTGCAATACTTATGCCCGCGACCATGATATTTGAGTTATGATATCACATTAGGAGTGTCATCACGAACAAGGCAATATAAAGAAAGCATAAAAATAAAGATTGTTTTGGTCTACAAAGACATTACAACATTGTTCGAACAAACCAAAGTCTAAGAGTGATGCAATGATTCAAGCAACCGTACTGGAAGGATTACTAGAAGCCATAGCCTTCTCTAGGCATGTCTCCAGATCTACCTTGAGTAATTCGGAAGATGAAAGCTCGAAACCAGGCGAAAGCTTGGAAAGATAGGACCACTGCTTACCTTGAAATACTTCACCTGCCTCCCTCAACTTGCTATAAGCCTGCGGATTGTATCCAGGAACCTTTGTAACATCAAAACCCAGATTTTTACCCTTCAATTTTTCCAAAATCTTGTGGCCCCCATAAGCAACGGATAAACCTTGCACTTTACCCATTTGTTGATTATACTTGGTGGAATGATGAAGTTTGTGAACAATTTGAGGGAGGGCTTCAACAAGTTCTTTTTTATCTTTCTTGAGCGCCGCAACCTCTCGCTCCAAAACCTCCGCCCTCTCTTTTTCTTTTGCTAAGTCAACATCAAACTGAGCTTCCAAACTTGTTTTTTCTAATTCCAAATTTTTAAACTTTTCTTGAAAAGTGGCCAACTCTTGCTCCGTAACCCCCTTTTGTTGTCTCTCCGCAACCAACTCAGACTCCAAACGTTGTACTTTGGCATTCACGACTTGCGGATTAGAAGCATTTTCGAAACCCATCACTTTACGGTAGAGCAAGATATTATGACGATTGTACCGACCTTTCTCCGCATCAAGAACCTCGACCCTCCTCCGAACATCACGCTACATAAATCAAATAACAAGTAAATAATAGTAAGTAACAATAACATATTAATGTAAGGGAGAAAAATTTAACGATTTAAATTAAGCAACCGCAAGAGAAAGAGAGTCAATAGCATGACGAGCTAAAGAATCGTAGAATTGTCGATGACTCATCAAGGCTGTAGCCCGGAGACGAGCAGGGATCATTGCATGCTCAACATATTCCGCTCTTTCTTCTTCTAACTCCAATGAACTATTGTAAGGAATGCCCGGAAACACAACAGAAAAAGGTTCATCACTATCCGGAACCATAGGGATACGAAGATCAGGCGGACCTTCAGTATGAGATGAAGTAGCAGGACGGGAGCCAGTTTTGCTCTGACCGTCAGATTCTGAAGACTCATGCTCCCTATCAGGAATGCCAATCTTCCAGCGAGCCATCAAACCCTTGCCTACACCATGGACAGGTGCTGCAGCCTGAAATTCATCATCAGGGACCCTATATGTACCTCTCGCAGGTTCCTGAATTTTAAGACCTTTGGATTTCTTGGATTTCTTGACTGGTTGAACACTAGACTCATCCACACCCGTTTTCTTTCTCTTCGGAGCCTTTTTCTTCTTCATAACAGACACTTCTTCAACCTCCTCGCTGACTTCCTCACCATCTTTTTTCTTTTTATTCCTTTTCAAACTCTCTTTATGAGTAGCCAACACTTCTCATTTAAGAGCAGCGGCTTCGGGATTGTCGGGGATAACAGTGATCTCCGGATCCAGGTCAACACGCACAACCTCATCAACAATTTGTCCCTCCGGAACATCAGGATGAATTTCGAAGGACTTCTCCTCTGTTTCATCTGCTTCCATGAACTCAAAGAAACTCATAACTAAAAACAAAAAGAAAAAGAGAGAGAGGTGAGAAAAGTTCACGAAAAGTTTACAATACAAACAATAATTATAAATAAACAAGTGAGAAATGCACGATAAGTCAAGAAAGAGGGTCCGGAGAAGCCGTACCCCTCCCATCTTGACCAACGATTCTAGGTCGGGCTGGATGAAATGCCCATAAAGAACTTATTTTGGCAATATATAAGATGGCTTCTGGAAAGGTACGACATCGAGTGGGAGGTCTACACAACACGCGAACATGCTCTGGATTAACACCTACTATGGCATCGGAGTCAGCCAAGGAGCCGCGAGCTTTCCCCTTCATATTTAAGATAACTCGATATTTGTTGGGAATAATGCTATCATTCATATAAAAAAATTTAGATTTCCAACCCTTGACTGAATCTTTAACGTCGTACAAACACTCCGGAAGCTTTGATCCTGGGCGCCTTTCAAATGTGTACCAATCACCTGCGGCGCCTAGCCTAAAAAACTTATGGAACAAGCCTACGGTGGGTTTAGTATCACGAGCCCGACAAGCAACTTCGAAAGTTGACACACGCATGACTCCGAAAGGAGTAATTTGAGATACATGACAACAGAAATGTGCCAACACTTCCAAAAAGAAAGTGGTAAAAGGAAGACACACGTTGGCTATCTCAAACATACCAAAATATAAACCTATTTTGTCTTGGGGAATATTTTTCATGGTTTCGAAAGGGGAAGGAACTGTATATCCATAGCCGGAAGGAAACCTATTAGTCGAAAGCAATAAACCCAAACTTTCCCTACTCTCGGTGCAAAAGTGAATACGCAAATCTTTTTTATTACCCATGTTAAAAAGATGAAAAAATATAAGTAATATAACTAACCTGCGGAATAGAGAATGATGCTACGGATGAAGATAGTAGGCTGCGGATCAAAAATTTTGTGAGAAAAATAGAGTTTGAGAAAATATGTAATTGTAAAATGAAACGAAAAATTCCTCCTATTTATAGGGGAAACAAAACGAAAAAAAGCAATAAAAAGAGAGAAGGCACACAATCAAGACGTGTGGCAGACAGAATCATTTAAGAGCACCATAAGTTCCAAGGCAACCGTTTCCTTTTCCCCACAAAGTTCTTCAAAAAAAGGGGGGGGGGAGATGGAAAGAATAAAGCATAATAAATAGGTAACAAAAAGCCTCCGGAAAACTTTTTTGCATTTAGACCACAAAGATAAGCCTTTCAATAAACCAAGCATTTTAGTAAACACAATGCTATACCATCCACAACATATTTAATCATCATAGCCGCAGCCTAATAACTATTACCCATGCGCGGAGGCCGCAGAGTAATACAATTAGGCTCCGAAAACGTCCAGAAAAGCCAAATAGTACATGAATGACGATAGCCTGAACAAATATCAGAATTATTGTCTTATTCCACAAAGTCAACTTTCGTACATAGGTAAACAACACACCGAATAACGGTCTCTTACCATTTGATGTCATTCTTCAGGAACCTCCTACATGTCTGAGGTCATGGATTGGGGACCAGAAGTGACCTATATCATACCCCCTATAAATACATGTCCTTGATCTCAAGTCAAGGGCATCATGGAAAAAACACAAGAATACCCTCAAAAAACACACTTGGTGGCGTGAAGCTGTAATATCACTTCATACCAATCGGGAATCGCCATCAAGTAACATCACATTCTCATAACGCTAATTCAAGATCTTAACCTTCATAATCCAAGGGTAAAACTATCCTTGAACATTTATTATTCGACATGTGTTCGCCAATTTACTTAATAGGTTGGTGGCTTTTTTTTTTTCCAGATTTGGCTGTTTGGAGTATTTGATTCATCTATAAAAATTTTTAATGGTTTTTGTTCTTCTTTATTATCTTCTTAAAAGGTAAAATATAGAGAAATTATCACAAATTGTCTCTGTGGTTTGCTTGATTAGCATTTTCATCCCTGGACTTCTTTTTTATCACCAAGTGTCCCTCTGCTTTTCCATTTCATTGCTTGACGTCCCTACTTCAAACGCCCGACCATTTTCAGTCGTTAAGCCTTTCACATGCTTGCCACGTGAGGGTAAAATCATCCAAATAAACTAAAAGCAAACCACAGGGACCATTTCTCATTCCACATGAATTACTTTCACCCTCCTTCTCTCTCTCCCTAATATCAAAAGCCCTAAATTAATCTTCTTGTTAAACCAAGTCCTGTTTAGGGATATATCTTCAAGAGGGTTTTCTTGTAATTTTTTTTCTTTTTAATTCAATCTAAGATTGATAATGGGGATGAGGATGATGAATCAGAAGGCCGTGATTTCCGGGATCTCGTTAATGGGGTTTCGTTTATAGGATAAAGAAAATCTTGAAAACCCACCATCTGATTTGGGTTTAGATTCCTTCGAGCCGACATTTTTTTGTGACTTCGATGATCGGTTTTGGATACTGAGTAAAGAGATATTTGAAACTCCATTTTCTGATTTGGGTTTAAAATCCATCAAGCAGACTACTTTTTGTGTCGTCGATAATGGAGTATTGGATATGGGTATTGAGAAAAAGGTGAAATCGAAAAGGGGGTTTGGTAATTTATCAAATTCAAATGAAAGTATGTTGTTGTAATCAAAAGCTGAGTGCAGTTTAGGTGTTTGTGAAAATGCTTGTAAGAAAGTGCATGGAAAGGGAGATGAAGGATTTGAGGAAGATCAGAATCAAGAGGATGGTACCACGATGCTTCATTTGTTGTTGGATTTTTGTTGTTAGATGAAGAAGAAGAAGGGAGTGAAGCAGGTGACGATGTGGATGTCGGTTTTATTAGTTGTCTGATTTGTGAAGCTGACATCTCTAAATTGAGTGATGATTTGAGACAAGCTCATACGAATGAGTGCCTTGACAAAAAGTAGACTAATGACCATGTAAGATTATATTGCTCTTGATTTTTGTATTATATTAACAAATATGAAGTAGTAGACTTAGTGTGTTGACAAGGCCTACTTTTTACTTGAATTTGAAGCTTGGTTTATTGGTCATTGACAAAATTGTGATTATAGATTCGAGATATATTGTAGGTTTTAATTAGCAGTTTCATAGTATATTACTTACTTTTTAGTTTAGATTAAAATTGTTCCGACATATCACATAATGTTCTATTAGTTGTTGTTACTAGATCAATTAAAGTTCCAATTTTTATTGTTTCTTGTAGGATCTATGCTAAATAGGTATTGCTGTTACTAGATTAAAATGGTGATGGTGGTGGTTGAGAAAAGGAATAAAAAAAAGGAAGAAGAAGATGAGTGTTTTGTATATGTATGATTTTATATCATTGTCACAAATAGTCCCTGTGGTAATGGACGATTATACCCTCATGTGCATTGCACATGAGAGATTTAACGGAGGAAAAATGACGGTTGTTAGTGGTAAGGACATCTGGCAATGAAATGAAAAACCACAGGGACACTTAATGATAAAAAAAAAGTCCAGGGATGAAAATGCTAATCGAGCAAACCACATGGACGATTTGTGATAATTTCTCTAAAATATATATATATAGAGAAAGGGTTATTTAAGAACCAACAAATAAAAAAGAACTCAGGAACCATTATATACCACACATTCTTTCCCTCTTTCTCTCTCTTCAATTAAATAATAAAATTCACCCAAATCATTCAAAATGTTTTATCTCACAAACCGTAAATCATTAGACGAAACAAAAAGCATGGGTAGTCTAAAAATATCGTCCTCTTTCATTAGAGATACAATTCGATATACTTTTGACGACTTTTTAATTTTCTTTTTTTTTCTTCTTGTACTTGTGTACCTACACATGTGTAGGATCATTGTTTTCACATGTAAATTAGTAAATGAACATATGTACACAACAATGAAGGTTAAGGGCGGAGCCCGTCAGTCTATGGCGGAGCCACAGTGGCTAAGGGCGGAGCCCGTTAGGTAGATCACCCATCACTGGTCACCCCCTATGACCTATCACCCTCTATGACCTATCACACTATGACCTATCACCCTCAATAACCTATCACCCAATCCTTAAGGGCGAAGCCCGCTCCGAATCATAATTTTTGTTCAACCTACGCATGTGTAAGTACCAAAAGAAAACCGAAATTAAGAAGTCGTCAAAAGTACATCGAATTGGATCTCTAATGAAAGAGGACGAAATTTTAAGACTACCCATGCTTTTTGTTTCGTCTAACAATTTACGGTTTGTGAGATAACGCATTTTGAATGATTTGGGTGAATTTTATTATTTAATTGAAGAGAGAAAAAGAGAGAAAGAATATGTGGTCCAAAATGGTTCTTAAGTTATTTTTTATTTGCGGGTTCTCAAAATAACTCACCCCTCTATTATTAAGTACGGCTGGTACCATTTCGATGTGTTTCGATTTTTCCGAACAAGAGAGATTTGATGCTTCTGAATCCATTGTATTAATTCTACTTCCTACTCGCAGTATGCTCTTTATGATCTCAGCTTATGATTCAATTGCCATGTATTTAGCTATTGAGCCTTGAAGTTTATGTTTTTATGTGATCGCAGCATCAAAAAGAAAGTCTGAATTTTCCACGGAAGCCGGCTCGAAATATTTGATCTTAGGTGCGTTTTCCTCAGGAATCTTATTGTTTGGGTACGACCAGACAACTACCAATATCTATTAATATCCTATATATATATAGATATATATATATATATATATATTTAATATAATAAACTTTTAAGCTTTATTCTGTTATTGTTTTTTTAGTCTACTTTAAAAGAAACAAGCTATTACTTTAGGCATGATTTTGAAAAATGCATGCCCCATTTTTTTTGTTTTTCTTTTGGTAAGTAAATTTCGTATCCAACAAATTGATGATACTATAAGTTACATCATACAAATAACATTTACAGAAAATTAAAACTACACCAGCTAGACCAAGTAATGCTTTCATTTTTCTTCCTATTTCTAAACCAAAAGAAAGATAAAGACCTAATATCTTGCACCATCTTATCAATCTTGATAATGGAACTCGTGAATTTTCTCTCATTCCATGATTTCCAAATACATCAACAAGCTACCATGATAATACCATTAAGAGCCTTCCTTTCTTTCTTTCCAAGTCCCACGTTCTCGTGTATCTCAATTAAATGCTTGACCATGAAGATGAAAAATGGGTTCGCCTTGCACCAACTACTAACAAAGTTCCCGATCATATTCGCGACTTCGCAACCACAAAACAAATGATCCGCTGACTCAATATATCCTTCACAAAGTACACATTTACCATTCCTAAAAACACAATTACGACTGCTAAGAGCTTCCATAGTTGGAATACGGTCCATCACAACCCTCCACATAAAAATATTAACCTTCAGCGGAACCCATTTAGACCATGGGAGAACATATCTATTACTATAATCTTGAACACTTCGAATGAAACTATTTTTATGAAAACTTGAACCATAGATCTATTTAATATGAAAAAGTTTTAAACATGGCCGGTTACACTATTGTTTTTCTTTTGCTTATTCTGTATTTCGCCTACCTTTATCTTTTTTTGATGGCTTTTTTTTTTTTTTTAATTTTAAGATCTTTCTTTCTTTGTTTTATTATTATTACTAGTGGTTAGGGCCGTCCAATGGACGGGTAGTCTCAAAATATATTAATCAAAGCTAAAAAATTGGAATTCAAATATATTAAATAGACATACCGAAATCAATTTGAAAATTTGCTAGCTGAATAGCCACTCCATCGGTCAAAATACTCCAAAAATTATCCACCCAACGAAGAAACATACGAAAATTAACTCCATATAAATATTGGTTTCAGTTTACCCCTTTTTTTCAACTTTAGTTAAATAAAAAATTTACAGTTTCTTATATTCTAAAAGTGTAAATTATATATATAAAAGTATAATTAAATATAAATTAGGTTAAAGTGTAAATTGGTGATGAAAAATCAAAAAGTGTAAGTTAAATATTTTAAATTGGGTTAAAGTGTAAATTAATTGTTTTAAATTGGGGTTAAAGTGTAAATTGGTGATGGAAAACCAAAAAGTGTAAATTAATTTAGATTAATATTAAAAAATATTAGAGGATTAATAAGGAGGGAAGATTAGACTCAAGAAAATGGATTAGGGGTGTCAAGTGTACCCCAACCCCTCTTTTAGTTATATTATAGATTATTTAAAAAGTTAAATATATGTATTTAATATGACGAAATTTTAACCATGGTTATTGTTTTTGTTTTTTCCCCCTATTTTCGTCTTTTCCATCCTTATTCCTTATGTTCTCTTTTCACATTTTCACATTATTTCCAAAAATTAAATAAATGTATTTCATACGACAAATAGTTGAACACATATTGGTTTTCTGTAATGTTGATTCAATTTTAGTAAATTAGCTTAACGAAATTGTATTAATAAGATAAATGTAATCATAACAATTCAAGTTGTGCAATTCGCGGTCCAAACTTCCTAGTACAAAAAATATTTCGAATGTAATGTGTGTATACTATTCTCAAAGTTTAAACATTAAGGTTCGAACAAGCTCGAGCTTCTAAAACGATCTCGTGTTCGAGCACAGGCATCGGGCTCAGCTCGACTCGTTTACACCCTTAGATAAACCCACCCTCTATACCGGTATTACTAACGTATAATGTGTCGATGGCAAGGTGTGTGATCTGGCACGGCCTTCAAAATCAACGGGCTTCCAATTTTACTTTTTATTTTTATATGTATCTAGATACATATCATATTACATTATCATTATAATAACATTGAAAATAAAAACTTAAGAATGTTTGAGTAGAATAGTTGCAAGTTCAGTTAGGCTCACGCATAACAAGCATCGATCATTCCGATTAGGACATTAACTTTTTTAGCATAGAGCCATATTTTTATATTCGCACTAGCGTCTAAAATTTCGATAAATCGTGGCGAAAACCATTTATACATGATGTAGGTAAAAAAAACTCAAAATTATCATTTTAAGAATCACCATGCAATTAATGCACAACTCATTAGCATTTTTGTAAATGCCATAAGCAGAATTACTTGAAAACTTAATTCTTAAACATTGTCGTGCACGTTTCAAGAGACCAATTTAATGTTAAAGAAGTAACAATCTATGGTTATTGATTTATAAAACCCAACTTAATCTTGTACACACAAATCTTGTCTATTTTTATTCAAACATTACTTATACATCATCTTTTAATGGGTCTATATGAGATATTGTTACGGGCCTAGTTTGACATACCAAATGGATTTGGCCAAAATCCTCTTCTAATTTTGCATCATGGTCCTCTATTAGTGGGCAGTTGGGATTTGGGAACTATATAATTACATCCACTAGCCATGGTCCTTAATATCTACTACTATCTAATAAAGTATTTTGTTTTTTTTTTATATCTTAAAAAATATTTGAACTACCTAAATTATCTTCTCCTTTATTTAATAATATAAACATCTATATCTAATATAACTATAATACTTTTAAATCTCAACCATTTATTTTTTACTCTTACCTCAAATCTCAAATACTCATTTTTTTTTTCTCTCCTCCATAAATCAATTTATTCCTCTAATTTATTTAAAATCTTTTATCTCAAAAACCGTATATCGATAAATTATAAAATTTGTATGAGTGTTCTTAAAATTTCATGTTCTTTCATTAGAGATGTCATTCGATATACTTTCGACGAATTTTTAAATCCGAGGGCAGAGGTCGTACGACTAAGGCATTTGTCTATCATATCCTATGACTTGACCTATCACCCCCAGGTCCCACCATCTCATCGCCACAATGCGCAAACACTATCTCTCGTGGTAGATAAATAGATTTTCCATACTTTCGTAGTTTCGTGAGTCTTCTAAATAACTTAGTCAAAATTACTATACATATATTGACTTTTAAGCTAGAGGTCTTATTACCATACTCAAAAGCATTTTCTTTAGACTTGTGGAAAGTCGGCTATATATATATAGAGTTGGTTGTATATCTTATTCTTTTCAACTTTCTTAGCCTGTATATATCCCTTTAATTTGGACAATTTAGGTGCTGTTTGTTTTTTCACACATTTTATATGTGCAGCTTCATTTCTTCTGATATTATTATGTGTGCAATTGAAGATGTGATCTGTAGCTGAAAATATAATATTCTTCGTTTTATAAACTAAATATTGTTGGCATAAATGTAATTCTGTTTTTCATTACAGTCGTAACAACATTTCCATCAGATTTAGAGAGCGTTTGGTTCTCTTAGGTCGAAAATCGACTAAGTATGATTTGTTCAAAATAGTTGAAGTTCGTGAATGAAGCTTGCTCAGGATTCTGAAGTCATTCAGAATAAAGTTCACTGAAGCTTCACTTCAGTTTCAGAATCAACCAACACTGAAGACGTTCAGACTGAAGTCAAAGACTGAAGACTGAAAAAGAAGATCATTTCAGAAGCAGAGCTCAGAGAAGATCTTATCTGAAGACGAAACTGAAGAGGCTCAGTATAAAAGTATTTACAACACTTTTACACTGATTACTAGGAAGTCTTTTTGCAGGCTTTAAACTACCTTTACCCGGTTAATAACTTTATACCTGGGATTGGGATAGTTTTGGCAAAAGGTTGGGAATAAAGTATGTCAAGTCACATCAAAGAAACTTACAAACTTTACCTTAAACAAACATGTTATGGATTTGTCCAACAAATCCATAAATGCACCCAACCATATTTGTACGGCATTTGCCATGTCATCAAGACATGTTTGCCTATAAATATAAGACTTCTCACACTTGCAAAAATGCTTGGAACTTTGGCATTTGCAACGTGTGATACTTACTCTAAGTATTCTTATAAGTAACTCCTCGTTGATTAGATCATTTGTATTTCTAGGTTGTTTAGATATTTTCACAAGTGTGATTATTTTTGTTCCGCAACAACCTTTGTATTTTGTTTATAGCAATAAATAAAATATTTGGAAAAATACATCTTGACTCATTGCCATAATACTTGATTATATTTAGTATTTATATAGTTTCAAGAAATTGTTCTTATTTATCTTACCTGTTCATATCCATTATCTGGATCGTGATTCTTAACTAGTCTTCATCTACATTAGAATCACTTGCCAGTCGGGTTACTTGATATAATTGTCATTATTATTATATTCGCATTATATCTTGTACTTGATTTACATCTTGTCTAGGTGGACTCACATTTGGTATCAGAGTCTCCCAGGTTTATTCATTAAGTTGTTATACCTGTTTTGATCCTACAAGATGTCTGAAACCGAACAACCAAACCCAAACCCTAATGGTAATCCAAACACAAATGTCAATATGAATCAAAATCCACCACCACCACCACCAATACAACCCAGTGTACACGTACACTTTCCTAACAACCCTATCCCTAAGTTCAATGGAAATAGTTACTCATTCATCACATGGAAAGCTTGTATGCTCAAGTATATCGCTGGGGTTGAGAGACACTTGACCTCTATTCTTTTAGAAGGTCCTTATGTACCAATGAATGCTTCAACTGTTGTTTTTAACCAAGATGGGACCCCCAGGTTAACACCCAAAGAGAAAGATCATTGGTCAAAGGAAGACCATAGATTGGCTGACCTAGACTCTAAATTGCAGAATATGATTCTCTTTGCTGTCCTAAAAAGTTTAAAACCCACTCTTGTTCTACTTGACAATTCAAAATTAATGTAGGAAGAGTTATTAACTCAGTTTGAAGGTACAAAGGAAACCATTGTCACAAGAAAAGTTTCTTTGAATAAAAAATACGAAGCCTTCTTTGCTTTACCAAATGAAAGTTTGACAAACAAGTATTTAAGATTCACAAATATGGTTAATCAATTGAACGCTCTTGGTGTCACAAAGGACAAAGAAATTTTGTTGGAAAAGTTTTGTGATATTTTACCTTCTAAATGGGAAAATTTGATCATGATGTTAAGACAAGGAAAAACCCTTCACAGTCACACTCTTGCCTCTTTGTATGGTGCCTTTAGATACACTGAGGAGAATAAAGCTGAGAGAGCTGTGGCTGAGCAAGATGCTAAGAATCATACTTCAACCAGTTCTGCATTGGTTCATTATTCTGAACCCCAAGACACTGCTCTACTATCTTCTAAGAGTGATCATTCTGACTCTGTGAAGAAGATGGTAGCTGAATTAATGAAAGCTGGTATTTCTGATTATGCAACACATGAATGTGATGAGGATGATGATGATGATCTGGTTGCAATGATTGCCAAAACTTTTAATCGTTTCAAGTTTAAATCCAAAAGAAATGGCAAACAATTTTCTTCAAATAATTCCATTGACAAGTCCAACTTGGAATGTTTTAAATGTGGAAAGAAAGGACATTTTATGAAGGAATGCAGATCATCACAACCCTCTTCGTCACAAAATGCCCCTAACCATTCTATTTTTCAGAAAAATGATGACGGGTACAAAGCTAAGTACAAAAAGCTGAAAGCCCACATCGCAATGATGGCACAAGAAGAATCCAACAAGAATAGCTGCATGGTGGCAGACTCAGAAAAGTGGGAGGATTCTGATGTGTCCTCTGATGATGAAGAAGAAGTGAGGGACATGTGTTTCATGGCTCGTGAAGATCAAGGTCTTGTTGTGAAAGCTGATGTGGAATCTGGTCGATGGGTGGACATAATAATGAAGAAGGTTAGTGCTTTTGGTTTTGAGAAAGATGAGGAACAAAAATTGGATCTTTTAGTTCTGATAGAGGCTGACATTTCATATGTTGAAACTGTGCATTCAGAAAGCATTAAAATGTTTGAAATAAATTCTTCTGAACTGAACGCCAGTCAGGCAAGGCTAAAAGAACTAAAAGATGTTCAACTGGCTTTGAAAAGTTATCAATCTCTGGTTCCCAAGCTTGAATTGGAAAAGGAAGAATTAAAAATTATTTTAGAAAAAGAACAAAAAATAATTAAATCTTGGATGAAATCACCATTTCTTGAAGCTGCCATCAAAAACACTTTTGCAAAGCAAAGAGTAGCTTATGAGTCTGGTGATCTTCATCTGGCATCCATTATTACTGATGTGGATGCCCTTCCTAAATTAATGAGGCCTGAAATTACTTTTAAAGAAATTGGTAAACAAAAGATTGTAACTGAACAAGCCCAAGAACAACCTGAGGGAAAATCCGAAGCATGCCAGACCAGTGCTTCAGATAAGAAAGCTAAATCCAAGAAGCCTTCCCCTCAGTCTTCATCTAAAGTTTTTAAGAACCATCAAAAGAAGAAATCTGTCTCCCCTGCTGAGTCCTCTACCTCAGATTCTGGTAGAGCTCAAGTGTCTAATGAAGAGTCTGTTTTGTTAAGGATAGAAAGTCAATTTCAATTGTTGGCCAGGCAAGTGCAAAGTTGTAATGCACGATTAAAAAATGTTGAAAGCACTCCTCTAAATCCTAAACAAAACCCAAAACCCTTTTCGAAGAAAATCAAGGAAGTTAAAGACAAATCTGGGAAGAAAAAGGCTGAAGAAATCATTAAACCAACTGTTTTTATCTCTTCTGAGATCATAACTGACATCCCCTCTTATCCATCTGTTCCCTATGTACCAAAGAAATCTGAGGCTGTTAAGGGAGAGCCCAGTGGACCCATCAAGAGATGGGTTCCCAAAAAGAACTAATCTTTGTGTATGTGCAGGGTGACCGCAAAAAGAATACATGGTTTCTTGACAGTGCTGCTGGCAGAACCATGACTGGTCACAAGACCCTGCTAGAGGAATATAGGGTGCAAGAGGGGCCCTCGATAACATTTGGAAATGATGAAAATGGACAAACTGAGGGATATGGGGTAGTGAATAATGGTCAAGTTAAATTCACAAAAGTTGCATATGTGAATGGTTTGAAATATAACCTGATCAGTATCAGTCAACTTTGTGATGATGGCTTCAAGGTACTATTTGATATTTCACAATGCACCATATTCAACAGAGACTCGAAGGTAGTGATGATTGCTTCAAGAAAGGGAAACATTTACATAGTAGACATGAATAGTGCTACTTCTGAACAATGTTTACACAAAGGCAAATGAGGACACCAACTGGTTATGGCACAAAAGGTTATCCCATCTCAATTTCAAAAATATAAATAAGTTGTCAAGAAAACAACTTGCAGATGGGATACCAGCAATGTCCTTCAACAAAGACAAGCCATGTCCAGGGTGTGAAATGGGAAAGAAGAAGAGAGCATCCTTCAAGACCAAGCAAAATTTCAGCATCACTGAACCACTTCATATGCTTCATATGGATCTTTTTGGTCCTGTGAATGTTCAGACGAGAGCTGGGAAGAAATACACTCTGGTCGTAGTCGATGAATATTCAAGATATTGTTGAGTGATCTGTTAGGTCCAGTTTAAGCTAAACTGGAGCTCTCCAGCGACATCTGGAGAGCATGCAGAATTGTCCGAAATATTAGAAGTCCAGTTGCATTGTACAGGTTTAGCAACTGATGACTTCCTCCAGTTGAGATCAGAAGAGTAGAATCTGAAGACCTTCCAGTTGAAGTCAAAGACAACAAATGGAAGACAGAGATTGGCAATGGCAGCGAAGCCCAGTTGACAATCTACCAGATCAATCAACTGGAGAATCCTCCAGCGTAAATGCTCTTACAAAGCTTTACACTGATTACGAGGAGGACCTTTTTACTCTACATCCTTTTAACCGGGCAATGATATTGTCTTTGGATAAAGGTGCAAGGATGTAGAGAGGTTGAATAAAGTAACCTTTTGTCTTACTTTATTTAGCACACATAAAGGATTATTTAAACAATACTTTTGTGTGCTGTCAACCATATTTGTACGTCGAAGTTGAGATTCCCATGCTCAATCTTCGACTATAAATAGAGGTCCTTGCACAAGCATTTTCACCAACTTTGAAAACACATATATTCTGCAATATTGGTGAACTTGTGCAATATTCTCTCAATCGCAAAAAGGAACATTTCACAACTCTAAGTGTTTCGATTGTTTAGGAGAATTTTCAAGTTTAGATCAATTGTAATTCATGGGTTGTTAGGATACTTACATTCTTGTATTATCTTGGTACGCAACAACCTTGTATTTTATTTAAACAATCAATAAATAAAATACACTTGAAAATTACATATTGTCTCACCAGTTTATATACTTGTCATTTATATTATTGCATTGTATTAATTCTGTCACCTTAATACATTAACTCCAGTTAACCTGGTACACGATCAATCTAAACTGGTCATATCCAGATTAATTGATTGTGTTGCAAAGTTCACTCACCATCGACATAGAGGTGTCTTCAGCACACATCTAGTAATAGTTGGGACTTACTAGTGGTATCAGAGCAGGCAGGTTGAATTGTCTCAATTCTATAACCTAGGTCTGCTTCGATGGCTGCTGAAGGTGAGAATGGTTCTGGTCCAAATGAATCTAATCCTAGTATTGCTACTCCTTTAAATACGAACCCTCCTCCTCCTCCTCCAACTACTGGAGCTAACCACGTTCATGTACATTACTCCAACTCTCCTGTTCCCAAATTCGATGCGAATGGCGAGAAATTTAGTACATGGAAGGCTAGAATGCTCTTGCATTTTAGTGGAATAGAGAGGTATATGTTGAAAATCCTTAAGGATGGACCATATATACCCATGTCCAGTGGTGTTAGCCCTCTTCTCGACCCTACTAGGAGAAGAGGCACCAGGGAAAAATCTGAGGAACATTGGTCAGATGAGGATCGCAGATTGGTTGATCTTGATACCAAACTGAAAAACATGATCCTTTCTGCTATACCTGAGGAACTAATTCCTACCCTTGTGCTATTTCCTAGTGCAAAATCTATGTGGGATGAATTAGTTCTCCAGTTTGAAGGAGGAAATGACACCATTGTCACTAGAAAGGTTGCTCTCAACAAGAAGTATGAATCCTTCTTTGCTCTTCCCAATGAAAGTTTAACTGGTACTTATACCAGATTTACTGGCCTAATTAATCAACTTAGAGGCTTGGGAGTTGAGAAAGATAAGGATATTCTTCTTGAAAAATTCTGTGACGTTTTGCCATCCAAATAGGCACACATGGTTCTTGTCTTAAGATAAGGAAAGACCTTGCATAGCCATACTCTTGCTTCCCTTTATGGAGCCTTCAGATTCACTGAAGGTAACGATGCTGCAAGATTACTGGCTGAGCAGGATGCTTTAAACCATGCTCAGAGTTCCAAGGCTGCCAACTTTTCTGGGCAACCTTGTGCTGCTTTAATGTCTACTGAGAATGTCAGGTCACATTCGATGAAGGAAATGTTAAACAATTTTCTGAACTCTGGCCTTACCACTAATCTCAGTGATGGTTGTAAGGAAACTGGCGATGATGATTTGCTAGCCATGATTGCTAAAACCTTTAAGAGGTTTAAGCATAAATCTAATCGATTTAATGGGTCCAATAATGCTTCCAGTTCAAATTCTATGGACAAGGCTAATCTTACCTGCTATAAATGTGGTAAGAAAGGCCATTTCATGAAGGAATGCAGATCTAGTCAGATGAACAACCAAACTGGTCCTATTGTCCCAATTTTTGTTAAAACTGATGATTATAAGGCCAAATACAAGAAACTTAAGGCCCAGATTGCTCTCATGTCACTTGAACAAAATAACGAGAAAGAAAAGAACAAGTGCATGATGGCTCAAACTGAAGGGAAATGGGAACTCTCTGATGATTCATCTGATGATGAAGAAGAGATTAGAGATGTGTGTTTCATGGCATTAGAGAGTCAACAACCAGTGGTGAAAGATGATGATGTGTCAGGAAGATGGGTTGACATCATTTTAAAGAAGGTAAGGGATTATGATGTCGAGATAGATTCAGAATTGAAACTGGATATTGCTGAATCATTGAATGATGACTTGTTATTTGTTGAAACCATGAGAACTGATTGTGAAAGATACTTAGAAACAGTTTTGGTTGAATTTAACAACATGAAAAGTCAAATAAACGATTTGCAAAGTGTCCAGTTGGCTCTTAAAGAGTCAGATTTGAAAAATGAGGCATTGGAAAGAGATAACCAAAAACTGAAATTTGATCTTGAAAAGGAACACATGGTTATCAATTCTTGGGTACAAGCATCTGGTAAAAATTATGATGCTTTTTCTAAAACCATTGATGCTCAAAAAACTGCCTGGAAATCTGGTGATCTTCAGATGGCAGCTGTTTTACCCACAATTCACCAATTGCCAGAATCTGTTAGAGTTGAAACTCCTTATGATTCCTCTGACACTGTCAAATCTGAATCCACTAAGACCAACCATGTTGAGGTCAAAACTGGAGCCAAGAAGGCTAAAGCTCCAGTTAAAAAGGAATCTGGTGACAATCCTTTGTCTCATAAGTCAAACGAGTCCTCAACTCAAAAGACTAAACCCCCGCTGAGCCCAAGTCCATAGGCCAGCAGCCTGTTGATAAAAGCATTTTGTTAAAAATGGAGAATCAACTCCAAAATTTGTCAAGGCAGGTACAAAGTTGTACTGCCAGAATTAAAAATTTGGAAGGAGGTGCATCTTCTTTAGTTGAAAAACAAAATGTCAAAACTCCTCCTCAAAAACAAAAGATAAAACAATCTACTCTGAAAGGAGCAAACATCGAAAAGAAAAAGGAGGTTAATGTTCCACTCAAACCAATTGTCTTTACTCCAGAAACTGGAGAGAACCCTCCAGTTTCTTCATCCAGTTCTACACCCAGTCAAGCACTTGGGACTTCACAGAAGAAGTCCAGTGGACCCATCAAGAAAAGATGGGTTCACAAAAATAACTAATCACTTAATTGGGTGTGCAGGGCGATCGAAAGAAGAATATTTGGTATCTGGACAGCGCAGCTGGCCGGACTATGACCGGATGTAAGCCCCTGCTGGAAGAGTTCACTGTCTGCGATGGACCAGCAGTGACATTTGGTAATCATGGAAGTGGGAAAACTAAAGGATATGGTGTTGTTGACAATGGGCAGATCCAGTTCACAAGAGTTGCATTTGTCAATGGTTTGAAATATAACCTGATAAGTGTTAGTCAACTTTGTGATGATGGATATAGGGTACTGTTCGACATTGCTCAAGGCACTGTTTTTAACAAGGATTGGAAGGTAGTTATGATTGCACCAAGAAAAGGGAATGTGTACATCATGGACATGGATCCTGCTCCATAAGAGCATTGTTTCTATGTCAAGGCTGATGAGGACACCAACTGGTTGTGGCATAAACGGCTATCCCATCTTAATTTCAAAAATATCAACAAGTTGTCAAGGAAACAACTGGTTGATGGGATACCTTTGTTCTCCGTGCAATTGCTATATCTCACAACCCAGTGATGCACTCAAAGACAAAGCATATTGATATCAGGTATCACTTCATTCGTGATCATGTTATGAAAGGAGACATTGAAATACATTTCATCCCCACTGATAAACAGTTAGCTGAAGTTTTTACAAAACCTCTTGATGAGAAAACTTTTAAACATCTCATCTATTGCACCTCTTTGAAAACCATTTTTGAGAAGATGTTTAGTTAGAGTATCATACCAGGCTCTTGGGGCTTGTCGAAGACCATACAAAGCTTTGTTCAGCCTATATACCCAATGTGGATGCTTTTCATTTATGAAGCCTGGAGTCTGCGTAACATACACTTCCTCTTCCAATGTGCCATTCAGGAACGCACTTTTTACATCCATCTGGAAGACCTTGAATTGCAAGTGAGCAGCATAAGCCAAGAAAATTCTGATGGCTTCAAGTCTTGCAACTGGAGCAAAAGTTTCATCGAAATCAACACCTTCTGCTTGACAATAACCCTTGGCAACCAATCTTGCTTTGTTCCTTATAACGTTGCCATCTTCATCCATCTTGTTCCGGTAGACCCACCTTGTTCCAATGGGTTCTCTCTTTAACCCTTGAGGACAAGGAACAAGTTCCCAAACATTGTTCCTTTCGAACTGGTTGAGTTCTTCTTGCATAGCTTGGATCTGCCATAGCCTCGTCAATCTTCTTCGGTTCAATCAGTGATAAGAAGGTGACGTTCAAGCATTGATCACTTGTGGCTCTTCTAGTCTGAACCCCACTATCTGGATTGCCAATAATCTGCTCTATGGGATGAGCAGCAGTCCATTTAGTGTATTGACTAGGTTGATATATTACAACATCAGTGCAAGACACCTGACGATCTCCAACAGATGCAGCAACTGGAGGAGGATCAGTCCAAACTACTTCAACTTCATCATCAGTGTCAACTGAAGAGTTACCATGATTTTCTTCAAACGCAGGTATATCTTGAAGAACTGGAGAAGCTTGAACTGGTTCTGATGTTGTTGTGGCACGTACATCAGATCCAATTACCAGTTTTTTCAGGTAGATTAAAACTGATAGAAGGATAAAATGAGGTGTCACTGAAGTTCTTCTTTTCCTTAACTGGCTCCAAGACTTGAGGTCTGGAAACATTTTCTGGTGTACTAACTGATTGATGAACCCCGATCAGATACACCAAAATCAACTGGGACAACTGAAGATAAATCAAGGGTTGGTCTTTTGTTGATTGCTTTATTTGATTCATCGAATGTGACATGAATTGTCTCATGTACCTTTTGGAGTCTATAATTATAAACTCTATAGGCTTTTCTAATATCTGAATACCCCACAAAGACACCTTCGTCAGCTTTTGCATCAAATTTTCCCAACTGACTGGAATCGTTTAAAATGTAAACTGGACAACCAAATACATGGAAGTATCCAATATTTGGTTTATGATTCCTGAGGACTTCATAGGCAGTCTTCCTGTGTCTCTTGACATAAACTGACCGGTTTTGGGTGTGACAAGCAGTTGCCACAGCTTCAGCCCAAAAACAGGTGGGAAGACCAGATTCAGATAACATACTTCTGGCAGCTTCAATCAATGTGCGATTCTTTCTTTCAACCACACCATTTTGTTTTGGTGAACGAGCTGACGAAAAGTTTTGAGAAACGCCAGTGTCAGTGCAAAATGTCTCCAATTCTTTATTCATGAATTCTGTACCGTTATCACTTCGCAACTGACACACTTTCTTGGTATACTTGAGTTCAATTCGCTTGATGAGAGAGATAATTTCACCAGGTGCATCACTCTTTGATCTGATAAATACCACCCAACAAAATCTGGTGTATTCATCGACCACAACTAAAGTGTATCCTTACCAGCTTTAGTTTGAACATTCACTGGACCAAAGAGATCCATATGAAGCATGTGAAGAGGTTCAGTGATACTGAAATTGTGCTTGGTCTTGAAACTGGCTCTTTTCTTTTTGCCCATTTCACATCCTGGACATGGCTTCTCCTGCAAGATCTGAATCTGAATAACCCATTAGATCTAACCCTGAGCCTTTGGGATACCAAAGACCAAGGCTAGGGCACCCTTTCAGGTACCTGAAAATGCGTTTAACAGCATGCAAGTGTGATTCTTTTGGATTTGCTTGAAATCTGGCACATAAACATGTTGCAAACATTATATCTGGTCGACTGGCAGTTAAATACATAAGTGAACCAACCATTCCACAATATTCTTTTTGGTCCACTGGTTTGCCATTTGGGTCAGAGTCCAAATTTAATGGAGCTGAAATAGGTGTGGTTTTTGATGGGACAGAATCATATTTGTATTTTCTTAACAAATCTCTGACATATTTTTCTTGGTTAATAAAAATACCATCCATGGTTTGTTTGATTTGTAAACCCAAGAAAAATGTTAATTCACCCATTAAACTCATCTCATATTCTTGAGACATAATTTTCGAAAACCTTTTACACATTCCATCATCAGTTGACCCGAATATAATATCATCAACATAAATTTGTACCAACAAGATATTGCCTTTTTCTTTCAAGATGAACAAGGTGGAAGTTCTTTATGGTCCACTTGGTGGAAAGTTTGGGAGGGAGTTCTGGTGGATTGGACCAGATAAACTCCTTCCAGGCAGAGATGGCTTACTGCCTCTGGAATGGACTGAGGGTGGATTTTGTTGGTATCTTGTTCAGGAGTCTGGTGTTTAAGCTGAAGGGCAACAAGGGTCCTTGTATCCCTTTTTCAAGATTCTTGTCCCTTTGTTTCATTCAAGTTCTGGGCAGAGAAGAGTACAACAATACACAATCCTTGTTCTCTGTGCCAGAACTGTTAAGGAATCTGGACAACCTGGTGTCCACTTCTGATGAAGTCCAGATTTCCCCGAGAATGATCTTTGCATCCTCTAGAACTGATGCACCACCATCGGGTGAGTCAGAAAGGCAACTGGGCGGGCCTCAAAATAATGAGGGACCCACCGGTGAAAGCCCTTTCATTTTAATGGACCCCTTGGTCTTCAAAACATCCCCCTCCACCATCTCCTTATTTCCCATGTCAAGGAAGACCTGGCGGAAATTTATATTGGAGGAGATCACCACTGGATTTTTATTTTGTCTCCAGTAGTTGAGGTTAAGGGCTTCCCTCAACGTTTCAGCGGTGATGGTACACGGGACTGACCCATCCTTTAAAGAAAAGGAGATGGATGAGCTGTCCTCAGAAAGAGAAGCAGTGTACCAGAACTCGCACAAGTAGTCGTGAAACAACTTGTTTGGGTTCAAAGAGAAGGCATCGCTGAGGGGAGAAATCCGGAGAAAGGATTGGATTCTCCCTATAAGAGAGTCAGCGGCCTGGTGCCCTTGAAGAGATGCCATTGGATTATTTGGATTTAATTTTATTAGTTTTGAACTAATGGGAGCACCAGTGGCACGAATAACATTTTGTGATGGATTGTACTCAGCAGTGAGTAGATTCACATCACGAGAACGAGATGAAGAAGAAGATGATTTAGGAGCCATTTGTGAAATTTGATTTAGGGTTTTGGACTTAAAGAAGAAAGAGAGAATGGGATCTCGAATTGTGAATGATTGAAAGAGTAAATGAAAGAAATTTTGAGTGAAGTAAATGAGACGGATATTTTGTGGGGGTATATATAGGTAGTAAAATATTGCCAATATATATACGAAAAGATATTTTTAGTCCCCAAAAGTTTGAAATAATTTGTAAAAAAGTGATTTTCCGAAATTTTGAGAGTTCAAAAATATTTAATACCTCCCATCAAGCATTTAATGCTACGACGGCTGGTATTCCCACTCACCCACTAACTTCATCAATACCCATAAAAAAGTGCAGTACATTTCACCAAAAAGTCTTGACACGTAAGACATGTCAGGTGACGTTTGTGAGTGCGAGGTTAGCACTCGAGTAACATCACGTGTCACAAGTATCCACCAAGTAAAACATAACGTTATGAAATCTGGCTGACTACCATTTTGAGACAAGACCAAACTAGCAAACTAGAGAGATTTTTCAGATGCCAGTTTCAACTGATGACTTTCAGTTGCATTTTTCAATAAAAACAATTTTTTTTTTTATTTTGAAAAATATTTTGAGTCTTTTTCCCTTAAAAAAAGTGATCCATTTGATCAATGACTAGTCTTTGAGTACATCAAGGCGTTCAATCTCCAACCAATTAAGGATCACCTGGACCATCCTCAACTGAAGGGCCTCTCCAGTTTAATGAGGATTTAACATACCCAGTTCACTGCTGCACCTGACCAGTCACAATCTGTGACTGTGGTCTCTGAAGCCGCTGTCGGTGATACTGCAACTGAGGATAGAGCAGTTGTAGTTGAGGCACCAGTCACCTCTGTCCAGGGAGAAGATGCTTCGGCAACAGATCCCAGAACTGATGATACCATTGAGGCAACTCAAACTGGTCATCAGGAGTCTGAACAACTTGTTCAGCCACCCCCAGCATTTATGGATCTTGGCATAAATGAGGGTGAGTTTCAGCTTGAGTCTTCGGACTCCTCTGAGACAGAATCTGACCAGGAGATGGCTGATGCAACTGTACTTGATCAGCTGCCTTCTCTCCTTGGTCAACCCCAAGAACCACATGTTTCAGTTTTCCCAACAACTGTACAAAGATTAGATATACCTCCTATATTCGTCTCCCGCCAACTACTTTCTTCTATGGGTGTGCCTAGAAATAGACACATCCTAACACCACCGTCGCCATCGTTCACACCTGAGCATTCTCAGCATGAACGACAATTTAAATCTCTTCCCTTCATTTCTACAACCCCTCCTCTTCTATCTACTGATGCTACTGCAACTGGAGAACCAAATATTGTCATACCTCGTCCAGTTGCACCTATAGCTTTTTCGGCTGGTCCAGTGACACCTTCCCCTCAGTCACTGGAAAGCCAATTTGTGTCTTTTCAAGCCGATCTCTCGAACCTTCTCGCGAGGGTGGAAGAGATAAGTAGAGGGGTTCAAACCAGAAGAGCCACAAGCGATCAATGCTTATATGTCAGCTTCTTATCACTGATAGAACCGAAGAAGATTGACAAGGCTATGAAAGATCCAAGTTGGGTTGAAGCCATGCAAGAAGAGCTTAACCAATTTGAAAGGAACAATGTTTGGGAACTTGTTCCATGTCCTAGTAATCTAAAGAAAGAACCAATTGGGACAAGATGGGTCTTTCGTAACAAGGTGGATGAAGATGGCCATATAATCAGAAACAAGGCAAGACTTGTTGCAAAGGGTTATGCACAAGAAGAAGGAGTTGATTTTGATGAGACTTTTGCACCAGTGGCTAGACTTGAAGCTATCAGAATTTTCTTAGCATTTGCAGCTCATCATGAGTTCAAAGTCTACCAGATGGATGCTAAAAGTGCCTTCCTGAATAGGGAATTGGAAGAAGTTGTGTATGTTTATCAACCACCAGGATTCGAAAGTAAAGAAAAACCTCACTGGGTGTATAGACTGAACAAAGCTTTGTATGGTCTGAGACAAGCACCTAGAGCCTGGTATGATACTCTTACTAAACATCTTCTGAAAAATGATTTTATTAGAGGAACCATAGATAAAACTTTATTCATCTTACATGATAAAGGTGATATCTTGCTTATACAAATTTATGTAGATGATATTGTGTTTGGGTCTACAAATGATAAAATGTGTGATAAGTTTTCTAAAATCATGTCCTCTGATTATGAAATGAGTATGATGGGTGAACTGACATACTTTCTGGGTCTTCAAGTGAGACAAACCAGAGATGGTATTTTTATAAATCAAGAAAAGTATGTCAGAGATCTTTTAAAGAAATATAAATTTGATTCAGTTTCATCCAAAGACACTCCTATTTCAGCACCACTTTCTATTGACTCAGATCCAAATGGAAAACAAGTGGATCCCACACTTTATCGTGGTATGGTGGGATCCCTCATGTACTTAACTGCAAGTAGACCTAACATAATGTTTGCAACATGCCTTTGTGCAAGATTTCAGTCTGATCCCAGAGATTCACACCTAAAAGCTGTAAATAGGATTTTTCGATACCTGAAAGGTGTCCCCAGACTTGGTCTTTGGTATCCCAAAGGCTCAAGTCTAGATCTAATGGGTTATTCAGACTCTGACCATGCAGGTTGTAAGATAGATAGGAAAAGTACCACAGGTGGTTGTCATTTCCTTGGTGGCAAATTGGTTAGTTGGACAAGCAAGAAACAAAGTGCAGTATCACTATCCATCGCAGAGACAGAATACATTTCTGCAGCCAGTTGTTGTGATCAAATTTTGTGGATGAAAAACCAACTAACTGATTATGGTGTTACTTATACAAAGACTCCAATCTTTTGTGATAACACAAGTGCCATTGCAATCTCTCACAATCCTGTCATGCACTCTAAGACCAAGCACATTGATCTCAGGTATCATTTCATCAGAGATCATATTATTAAAGGTGACATTGAGCTACATTATATTAAACATGGGCCATGACCAAATGCTTGATGGTGATGGAAATTTGAAAACCTTTGGACACATTTTTTTGTCTGGCTTTAAAAACTGTTGGAGGTATTTCTGGACTCAAATTGTTGAGTGCCTTGGTGGGAACCATGGTGGTTTGGATCAGATCTCTTTGATCCAAGTTGAGATGGGATATTATCTATGGCATGGAATGGATGTTGATTATGCCGAAATGTTGTTTTCCCAGTTGCTGTCAAAGTTGAAAGGGAAAAGAAGTGTGCATATTGTGTTCTCAAGGTTCCTAAGTATCTGCTTTATCAATATTCTGGGAGATGCATATGCTGATGATCTTCAGGAGAGCTCTGCAACTGAATTCTGCAAAGATCTCTCCAGACTCTCCACATCTGAGGAAGAACCTGACCTATCTCCTGCAATGCTTCAGGTAATTGGTAAAAATAAAACTGACACAGCACGACCAGCTGGCTTAGAAAGATCACTGGGCGGGTCACAAAAGAATGTGAGACCCACCAGTGCATCTAGTGGCAAAATGTTGAACTTGTTTAAATCCAAATCAAGTTCTTCCACCCCTCCACCTATATCTTCCACTGACCAACCTGAGGATCTCCCAAAAGACTCCTGAGGATCACCAAAGGGTTTATTAAAACTGTGTAAATTTAAGCTATCCTCACAACCCAAGGATATTAGTACCCAAGCTCAGCCTTCTGTATCTTCTTAACAAGATCCAGAAGAATGTCAAAAAGGAAACCCACAAGCAACCATCTCCAAAACTTCTTTAGGAGGAGATGGTGAAGAAAATATAAGTGTGTCAGCCCAACACACATTAGAAGTTGAGTCTGCACGAGCACCCCCTGAAACTTCACAAATCTTACACTTTCTCTGTGCACAAACTGTTGATGTTTCTCAGGTGATACCCAGGGAAACTGAAGTTTCAACCTCTACGGCCAATGAAGAGATTCTTGGAGACAGCACAAGAATTACCGAGGCAACTCCGGTATCGACTGTTGAAGGCCAAGATGCTTCGGTGGAGCCTATTCTGACTGGTGACGATGCAACTGCTACTGCAGATGTTGAACCAGGTGCTGGTTCAGATGCCAATCATCTGGACCAGGGCATATCTGATCAGATAGCAGCTTCGGCTAATATCTGGGAAGAAGATGAGCCAACTCAGGAGAATCTTGATTCTCTTGCTGACTTTGAGTTCGATGAGGATTTATTGGAGGAGAATCAATCGGATTCTGAGCCAACCTTCAACCTCTTGAATGCCCTAATGCCTCCTCCCCCAAATAACCAAGAAATGTTACAACCTCAGCAAGATGATCTTCCATATCAACCTCCTCAAATTTCACACCAACACCCTTACTTTCCACCAAATATAACTCCTGCATATGTCACATCTCCCAGATTCACACCATAACTCTTACATCTTCACCCACAAATTCATGATGTACCACCAAGAAGAAATTACGATGCACCAGAAGAACAAGAAAAGGAACTAGATTCTGAGGGTCCTTCAGATGCTATGTTGGATAAAACTCTGGCTGGTCTTTGTACACTTCCTTTTATTGCTTCTGTTTCTGGTCAACCTCCTCCTCTTCCTCTGAGCATGGAAGCACAGTTAGAGAAACAACATGCCGAAGTCCAAAACCTACTTCTTCAGGTTGAAGGCTTATCTAAATCTCTGACTGCCAACACCAAGTCCTTGGCAGATGTTTAGGGTGCCCAGATCTTCATGGGTACACAACTTACAAAGATTGCTGGCAATGAAGGATTGGTGGCTGGGAAGCTGAATGAATTGGTGTATGCTTGTAACAACATCAGCAGGGCTATTGGTGAAACCTTCAGACTGACCAAAAGGGATGTTCAGAATTTTGTTGTTGCAAATCCGACTTCCTCGGTTGAAATGATGAAACAAGATGTCTTGGCAGTCGGGAAGGAAGTCAATGAGTTGGTGAAGAAACCAAGTTTCGATGATCAAGCACTTGGGATTTCTATTGGTGAGAATGTGGCTAAGAAACTGAAGTCTGTAATCTCTCAGGAATTAATCTCTCAGATTTCAGTTTCAGTGACAGAAAAGGTTACAGAGCAGGTCAGACTGATGGTCTCTGAACTTACAAAAGATACAAATGATAAGGTTGACAAAGCTGTTACTGAAGTCAAGAATTCTACGTCAATCCTTGATCAATAGATTCAGGACCAGTCAAAACAGTTGGATGAAATTTTGATCTTTCTCAAGAAACCACAAGTCGTTTCCCCACCTCCATCTGATATGTTCTCTGAAGAAGATCGAAACATGCTCAAAGATGTGCAAGAACATAAGAAGTTGCTCTTTAACTCCAATTTCAGATTAAGGGCACAATTTTCAACCATGAGCAAAGGCATTTCTGATTGCCTAGAACAACAGAGTTGGGAACCTCTGAAGACCATGAAGGCCACAATTGATGCTTATTCCAAAATGCCTGCAGAGGTCCCCAAAGGGGGAATTGGTCTATTGTCTAGCACTCAGGAAATGATTGTAAAGACAAAGAATAGTGCTGAGACTAAAGCAAGTGCATCTGCACATGCTCAAGGGGAACAAACATTTGAGAAGAAAGATAAGGAAGCTGGAAAGAAGGATAAGGGCAAGGCCCAGATGGTTGAAGAACCCAAGTCCGAGGATTCTGGACTTGTGGTTGATGAACAAGGCTACCCTCTGCATAATCTTGATGCAGACAACAAAAAGTTAGAGGCCTTGCAGAAACAAGTCTCTAACCAATTTGTTATGTGGAGGGATAACAAAAGACAAGAAAGGGAGCAACATCTGAAGATGGGACCCTAGATCATTTGGATGTTGCAGCTCTTGGTCTTTCAATGGAAAGATATCTGAAGATCAAGAATGATCCAAGAGTGCAGAAAGCCTTGGCAGAGATGGAAGAATATGAGTGTGGGAAGAATTACTCACCTCTGGAACAAAAGCTAGAAAGTCTCACATTTAAGATGTCCATTGAGGACTTGGTCAAAAATCGAATGAGTGAGATGGAGATAAAGAAGAAGGAAATTCTAGCTGAAGTTCAAAAAGTTGAGAAGCAACTGAACAAGCCACCCCAGAAGCCAAAGCTTACTGGCCCAAGTTCATCAAGGAAACATGCTTGTGATTCTGACCTTTCGACCTTTATACCAATTTCTGAAGACACTGTTCAGATTCAGAATAAACATGAGAAAGATCAATATGAGTATTATATGAAACACAGGTCTAATCCTGCAAAGATTCTGGACGTTGAGGTTGTCAAAGAAGATGGTTTGAAGTTGTTTAATTGAATTGTAAGAAGAGAAGGAAGGGCAGAAGAAGAATATAAGCAAGTTTCTGTGCATGAGTTTGGGATCTCTGAGCATAGAGAGATGATACATGCTCTGAAGGGGAAGCCAAAGTCTCACCTGACTAGCGCTTGGATGTCAAGAATTCAACAAAAGATGAAGGCCAAGGTGGAGATGGAAGGAAGGCTGTTTGGCAAGATTGGTTCGCCCAAGAGGAAGGCTACTGATGCACCTTCTGGCTCAAGGCCTGCAAAGAAGTAGCTTGCATACATTGTAAATATTTGTACTTATAAATATCTCTCATTTTATCATGTACTTGTAACTGAACTCATCTCGGTATCATTTATATAGTTGCAAGTTACAACAAGTTGATAGGAAATAGTTTAAGTTAGAAAAACAACAAGAAAACTTTCTTAGGCATCAATGATCTATAAGATATCCTTAGAAAATTTTACAACTTAAACCAAAACTTGCATTTTTAGACTTACAAACTTGTATAGATAGAAGTCTAAAATGCATGCACTATTTTAGAACAAATAGGGGGAATTTGTTAGGTCGAAAATCGACTAAGTATGATTTGTTCAAAATAGTTGAAGTTCAGTGAATGAAGCTTGCTCAGGATTCTGAAGTCATTCAGAATAAAGCTCACTGAAGCTTTACTTCAGTTTCAGAATCAACCAACACTGAAGACGTTCAGACTGAAGTCAAAGACTGAAGACTGAAGAAGAAGATCATTTCAGAAGCAGAGCTCAGAGAAGATCTTATCTGAAGACGAAACTGAAGAGGCTCAGTGTAAAAGTATTTACAACACTTTTACACTGATTACTAGGAAGTCTTTTTGCAGGCTTTAAACTACCTTTACCCGGTTAATAACTTTATACCTGGGATTGGGATAGTTTTGACAAAAGGTTGCGAATAAAGTATGTCAAGTCACATCAAAGAAACTTACAAACTTTACCTTAAACAAACATGTTATGGATTTGTCTAACAAATCCATAAATGCACCCAACCATATTTGTACGGCATTTGCCATGTCATCAAGACATGTTTGCCTATAAATATAACACTTCTCACACTTGAAAAAATCCTTGGAACTTTGGCATTTGCAACGTGTGATACTTACTCTAAGTATTCTTATGAGTAACTCCTCGTTGATTAGATCATTTGTATTTCTAGGTTGGTTAGATATTTTCACAAGTGTGATTATCTTTGTTCCGCAACAACCTTTGTATTTTGTTTATAGTAATAAATAAAATACTTAGAAAAATACATCTTCACTCATTGCCATAATACTTGATTATATTTAGTATTTATATAGTTTCAAGCAATTGTTCTTATTTATCTTACCTGTTCATAACCATCATCTGGATCGTGATTCTTAGCTAGTCTTCATCTAGATTAGAATCACTTGTTAGTCGGGTTACTTGATATAATTGTCATTATTATTATATTCGTATTATATCTTGTACTTGATTTACATCTTGTGTAGGTGGACTCACAGGTTCACATAAAGTTTTTGGAAGGAATGGAATCTTTTGAAGGATTGAAATCTGAAGGAATGAAATGTCATACGGAATGAGATTTCTCCTTTTTTGAACAACCAAACGTACTAAGGAATGAAATTCAATTCCAATTATATCAGATTCCATTAAATTCTGTGAAACAAACACGACCTTACACTTGCAAAAATTAACAACTATAACAAAAATAATTCCAGACAACTTTGATAATAGATATAAGTTATAGAAAAAACTTAAAAGGAAATAAAATTAAAAAAAAAAAGAAAGAAATTAAAAAATATAGTATATATTTTTAAAAAGGAAAAAAATTATGTTAACTAGAATTTAAAGCATTGTACGAGGCTCACTATCTTAAACCCCTAAACCCCTGCTCCCATCTCTGAGAAGCTTTATGACCACATCTCCAAACACACAAATTGTGTTATATTTATAGGTGTTAAATATAAAAAAAAAATGGTTAAAACGGCTATATTTGAAGGAGGTAATGGCTAATTTTTTTGGGGAATGTCAATTGAATTGGGTGGAAGATTACTTCTGGGTTCAAAAGTTTTTTGGACATGTCGCCCCTTGAGGCAATGTGCCGGGCGGCATCGGAGCAAATACCCCCTCACTCCAAACAGTCTTAGGTATATTAATCATTTTCTATAAAATAATGATAGTAAGTTCGAGTATTACCTAGTCTTTCCTACAATCCTACCTACTCCTTTGCACTACCTCTTCTTGGCTTTCCTTCTTTTCTGGCACTCGATGAAAATAGGCCTAAACCCTTTTTGGGCTTTTCTTCTTTCGGTTCTAAGTCGACGAGAACAAAAGCCGAAGCCAATTTGGCTCTCTTTCCTTTTCAATTTGTAGCCCACGAGTGCACCACCAGTTTTCCATTATCATTTACTGCATCGTAAGCTTTGTGGTATGATCCTCCATTTACTCATTTAGTCGAGTTCAATACGTAACATTTTAGTCTAAGTTACTAATTACGAGTAATATTTAGGGGCAGCCTTATGCCAAGACTCATCCTCAGAAGGACCAGTCCGAATCAGCGCCACATCAGCAAAAAACCATCCAAGGATTAATCCCCCTAAATCCAACCCAAGACATGTCTTAGACCCACCATTTATTTAATTCTACACTTTATCCAACTTTACACTTTCAATCCCACATAATTAACAACTAAATAAAACACATCATGCATTACAATTAAAAATAAACCCACAAATAATATATTAAATCCTAAAAATACCATTTTATTTAAATTAAAAGTACATAAAAATTAAAATACAATAAACTAACTAATTAAACTTCTTAGAAATAGAAAGTACATCGGAATTAAAAGACATTAGAAATTAATTAAACCATCTGAAATTGTCGTTCAGCAGATATGTTCCAGGTCCTCAAAGCGAAATCCGCATCATCAAGTTGTTCAACTGCATTTTGGAGGTTGTCGATCTTAAGTTGCAAGTAATCTATATATTGCCACTCAAGAGCAGAACATTCTCTTGCTAGTAAAATAGCAATTTGTTCTCAACACCATTTCTTTTTTGCATGTAGCTTACTTATAACTGCCTGCAGTTCCTCTTGAAACTTTTCGTAGTCTAGGATATCGGCCACTATACTGTCCTCCACCTGATTGACAGTCAATGGTAGTTGTGGGAAATTGATATTTGATGAAGAAGCCATTTGGACGATAAGAATATGTATAGATAACTGTATGTTTATTTGCTCTGAGATGTTTGATTATGATGACAATATATATAGATAAAATGGACGACGCTCCTCTAACGTTCAAAATTCGAATTTATTTATAAAACTAGTCCCTCTAACGTTCAAATTTCCAATTATTTACATATTGAGTCCCTCAAACGACTAGTCATTGAAATAAATTACAACTTTAGTCCCTAAACGGCTAAAATTGATTTCCCTATATAAACACCATTCTAGGGACAAGAAATATTCATTTACTCTCCTCCATTTTACAAACAAACTTCAATTTCCAATTCATTCTTTACAATCAAATGGCCTCATCATCAAACACCGTTCATCGACCTCGTATGACTGTGGAAGAGATGAAGGCACTAATCATGGCTGATATAATAGAAGGCAATCCCTTTCAAACAGAAATATCCGGGATCATGAAAGGTTGGCGAGAGAAAAGGCGACATTGTGAGGCAATGTTAAAAGAAATACAGGCCTCAGGCTGTGACCTTTCAAAGCATGAAGGCCAATATGTCTACTTTCTGCAAGAAGAAATTAAGAGGATTAAGCCCGCAATCAATGATGTTTTTAATGTTGGTCACACGTTGGGAGAAAAATGCACTTGGGCCGAGTCGTTCCATGATAATTGTGGTGAAGACAAAAGCATTGAAGATGTCAGATTGCCGAAACATGACACATGGTGGCTCGACCTAAACGCTCACAAAGGGATAGGAAGTATGTCACTAGAGGATCGCCATGAGTAGTTATTATGTAATGTGTTCCAATTATGCAATGTGTTTTAATTACGTAACGTGTTCTAATTATGTAATGTGTTTTAATTATGTAACATGTTTCGTTTAATAAGTTTGTTCAAAATGTTAAGGGACCGAAGTTGTCAAAAGGCGATACTTTTTCTTTTGAATTCAAGGGCCCAAATATGTTAATTATAGTAATTAAAAAAAAAAATGTGCAACAACTCGTCCGTGGGTGAACTAGTGGGGCTAGGACGAATGGAGGACGAGTCCACCACACTCTTCAGTGGGAGGAGAACAAATGGAGGACGATTGGCATAAAACAACCCCTTAATTAACACATAGATAATTAAACGTCACACTCTTCATATTATCGGCTTCAAGTCTTTATTTCTTTATGCTTAATATTTATTGAGTCGCTTTCGCCATATTCATTTTATATAGACCTGTCATTGATTACAAAATTCTATAATTAAAATGATTATAATTCATATATAAAATGCTTGAATGGAGCAAGGAAAATTCTAAATCAATACGTTCATCAAAAAGAAAAACACGTCAACTTAGTGGTTGATGAGTTGGTAGCCTTTTTTTCTACTGTTTTTACTATCAAAATTTCAAATTTACACATAAGTTATTCAGAAAACTATCAAAAAACAATTTTCATGTAAAGAACAATTATCAGTTGGGCTTGATTTGAAAAGTTTTCAAAGGTTCTCGCAAAAAAAAAAAGTTCTCAAAATAACTTTACCCTATATAAATATATATATATATGATGGACAGAGTCTTATTAAATGAAAAATAGTCAATTGTAACCCCAGTTAACTAATAATTAGTATTTCAAATGATGTTACCAACTAATCTCATAAACATTTGCGCGAAACCCAAAATTTATAATTTTTTATGAAAAAATAGCTTGTATATATATTTACCACGTGACTATTAAAATTATTATTAATAGTTGTTTCTGATAAATAGATGGTTGACAACCTTGAGGTGTCGACATCTATTGGGTTGTCATGTGATTCCCATCTCTGCCTATCTAAAGAATCACTTGACCTAGCCGCAACTCTTGTTGGTGTAGTTCTGCAATTGTCACTTTGTGTGTGTTTCTTATTGTAGAACGTTTAAGTTTTTGTGTGTCAAAAACTTAACAAGTATTTTCAATTTTCTTCTTTGTAAACCAACCATGCATTCGCTGTTTAATTAATATACATATAGTTAAACGTGTTTACTTTCTTATCTTATATCTTTTATTTAATCTGTTTTGATTGTTGCAAACTTGGGACTTTCAGTTGGTATCAGAGCGGTGGTTTGATACACCGAATCTGATCTGAGTAAAAGTTTGCAAGATCTTTTCTTTACTTTTTCTGCATCCAAAACATTTTCTTATTTTCGTTCTTAAAATCTTTCTCTATGACTGCAGTTCCTACTCTGGTTAATACCAGAGACTTTGGGTATGTTTCCATCCCTCCAAGATTCGAATCTCATGATTTTGGATCTTGGAAGGAAAGAATGCTTCTACATATTGTAGGAGTTGAACCTTACCTAATGACCATCTTAACCAAAGGTCCTTACGTACCGATTCTGGTTACCAGGACACCAGGAGCCACCACTGATGCTCCTGAGATTGTCACTGAGCTTATTAAACCAGAAGTACAATGGACAGATGACGAGCGTAGGCTTGTTAATCTAGATGCTAGGTTAAGAAATCTCATTATAAATACTCTTCCTGATGACATTATGAAATCTGTCATCAAGCTTTCCTCTGCTAAAAAGGTATGGGACAATCTTTGTACCAGATTCGATGGTACAGAAGATGTCCTTGCCACTAAAAAGATTGATCTGAAGCGTGCGTATGAAGGATTCTTCTCTCTTCCAAATGAGAATCTGGATGGCACTTACAATCGCTTCAAATGTCTGTTGAATGATATGACTAATGTTGGCATAGAGCATGATATGCTTGAAGTATGCCACAAGTTCATTGACAGCCTTCCAATTAAATGGCAAGGTTTAAGACAAATTCTCCGCACCACCAAGCAACTTAAGTTGCATGACTTGGAATCACTTTATGGCACTCTTCAATTCGAAGAGAGAGCCCTTGCTCAAAACTTAAGAGCAGAAGTTGATTCCAAGAGGCATGCTGGCTCATCTTCTTCCTCCTCTCTATCTAATAAGTCTTATTCTCTTGACCCTCTTGCCCTGGTCTCTGCTGAAGTTGACTCCATCCATGTCAACAACAGCTCTGCTACCCCATCTCATCTACAAGATCTTGTCAATGACCTCGATATTGAGGAGAGACAGGAAATGTTCTCAGACTTCATGCAATTTGCTCTCATCGCTGGTAAGAGATATTCCAAAAAATGGAATAGTCGTAAGTCGAATTTCTCTCAAAAACCAGTAGTCGACAAATTGCAAGAAGAATGTTGGAGATGTGGTCGTAAAGGCCACTACCAAAAAGAATGCAATGTTTCTATTCCTTCCATGCAGGGAGCGAAGCCCTCTTCTTTCTCCTCAGCAAAACCCTCCTCAGTCAAGCCTGCTGATGAATACAAAAAGAAGTACTACGAGCTTCGTGCCAAGATAGCTGACGTTGAGGAAGCTAAGCTTCCTGCCAAAAGTCTTGTTGCTGAACAACATGACTGGGCAGACTCTGATGACTCTGAAGCTGACGAGGAAGAGTATGTTGATGCCATTTGTCTTATGGCCCTTGCTGATGATCAAGTACTGACAAAAGATCAAGTCTGTTCCAGTCAGTGGGTGAATGTCACTCTCAAGAAGGTATGCAATTTTTCCTCTGCTTTTGAAGAAAATAAGTCAGAAATTTTTGAGTCGCTTACTTGTGACATTCAATTTGTTGAATCTATTCGTGTTGATCTTCAGACTAAGCTTAACTCAGTCAGTGCTGAGCTAAGTGCTAAAAATGACAAGCTCAAGGACCTTCGAAATGTTCATGTTGAGCTTGAGTCTCAAAAACTTCTAAATCACAATCTTCAAAAATCAAATGAAGATTTAAAAAATAAGGTCGCTGACCTTGAAAAAATTGTTATCTCTTGGTCTAAAGCCTCCAAGCTTCATGACCAAATCTTCAGCAAGCTGATGCCTACTCAAATCAATGCCATTATTGGTGGAGACTATGAGACTGCTGCCCTTGTTACCAATCACTTCGGTGACAGTCCTGCTGCTAAAGAAAGAATTTCTCCAAGTGCTGTTGCAACTAGTGAAGAAATGATGAAGTATTACTTCACCAAAGGAGTAAATGATTATCACTCCGAGCTTGATAATGTGTCATCCTTATCCAGCACTTCTTCTTCTTCTTCTACCAAACCCAAAACTTACTATCCTCCTAGTTTTGCTTTGACAATTTTTCCTGATCACCCCATCATTGATATGATGCCTAATGAAGGCAGGATTCAATATATTCTTCTTCTCAAACCTTTGAAGGAAATCCTTCAAGTGATGGTTATAAGCCTATAGCTCCTCAGTTGCTGACCGTTCAGTCTAAAGCATTTGAACCCTTCAAAAGGAGCAAGGTTGTTGTTCCATATGACTACAGTACTCCTCAGCGAGCCGTACCTGTTAGTCAATCCGCTGAGTCTTCCATTCCTCCTGTAGTTGCTGAACATCCTGCGCCTCAGCTGTCATCCTCCTCCTCAAATTCTTCTCATGCTGGCAAAAAGGCTGCTATGCATGGTCATTTAATGAACAGGAGAAATAAGTTCGCTGACGCTCGCTATCAGCAACCCAACTCCATTTATGTTCCAAAGGGAACTCCTCTCTCCCAGCACTTCAGACCTATTCAGCAGGTCAGACCTTCCCAATTTGAAGGACAGCAAGCTGGAAAATCTCCTTTGGAGACTCAGCATTTCAAATCTGCTCAGCAGGTTAGACCTCTTCAACAAGGAGGTCAGCAAAGTGCTCAGACTCACCTTGATCCTTCATTATCAAATTCCCAATCTAAGGACAAATCCATTCTTGGTCCTATTCCAAAGTCTGTTCCTTTACTGCATCAGAAGAAGTCTCCATCTCTCGAATTAAAAATTAAAAAGGCTTCTTCTACTGCATCAACTGCCTCTAATAATCCTGAAATTTGTGAGCTGACCAAACGTGTCAATGACCTATCCTCACAGCTTAAGGATTTTCTGACTCTAAATCAGACCAGTAATAGAAAATGTTATCTTTGCGGTGAAAGAGGACATATTGTTGCTGACTGTACTGACAACAATTCCAGGAATCCTCCTGAAATTGTCATTCAGCCAAATCCCTCCTCATCTCCTGTTGCTCCTGCTTTTGCTATCAACATGCAAGCTCCTCTTGCAGAATCCAGCATGAATTCAAATAATAATTTTGTTTTAAGTGAAAACAATATTGCTGAATTCATTGCTTCTCAACGAATCTCCCTTCCTTTCTCTCAAGAGATTATCTCCAATGGTACTAACAGTATCCTTGTAGAATATGAAGTAATAATCAAGTTGGCGGCTTGGTTATTCTTGACACTGGAAACTTTGTCAATCAAGGAGATACTGTTAAAGGAATGAGTTCCATGCCACCGGTCAATCAACTGACTGAAACACTTTCAGTTGATGAAACTGTTAATACTTCAGTCATATCTTCTTCTGATGATGATGATTCTTCTCTTCTTTCTCATTCTTCCTCTGCTGATAATGACATCAGCAGGGATACCTATAATTCAACCTAAATCCTTCTATTGTTATCCATGCAGGCCTCGCAAGGAAAATAAGTGTGGTATTTGGACAGTGGATGTTCAAAACACATGATTGGATCCAAGGACCTGCTGGATAACTTTGTGGAGACTAATGGTCCCATAGTAGTGTTTGGTAACAACTCAACTGGACAAACTGAAGGATATGGATCTCTCTCTAATGGGCTAATAAAGTTCACAAAGGTTGCCTATGTGAATGGTTTAAAACAAAATCTTATCAGTATTAGTCAACTGTGCGATGCTGACTATAAAGTCATTCTAGACAAGCATCAAGGCACAGTTGTAAATATTGACAAAGAGGTAGTCTTAATAGCTCCAAGAAAGAGACACATCTGTTTAGTTGATTTCACTCCGGTTAAAACCAACAGCGAAACTTGTTTCTTTTCGAAATCTGTATCTCAAATCAATTGGTTATGGCATAAGCGTATATCGCATGTCAACTTCAAAACCATCGATTCTCTTGCCAAGAAAAATCTTGTTCGAGTCCTTCCTCCTCTCACTTATGAGAAGGACGGGCTCTGTGGTGCCTGTGAAAAGGGTAAAAGCCATCGAGCCACCTTCAAAACTAAACAGGCCAATTCTATAAATGGCTGCTTCCATCTTCTTCATATGGACCTTTTTGGTCCTGTAAATGTTCAAAGCCTAAGGGGTAGCAGATATACCTTAGTTATTGTGGATGAATATTCACGATACACTTGGACTATATTTCTGCATTCGAAGAGTGAAGCTGCTGAGGAAATTATAAATTTTATCAAAAAGATGGAAAACCTCAAAAGCATTCGGGTTAAAGAACTCAGAAGTGATCATGGCACTGAGTTTAGAAACCACACTCTTGAAAGCTTTCGTGCTGATCAAGGGATAGCACAAAACTTTTCTTCTGTTCGAACCCTAAGCAGAATGGTGTAGCTAAAAGAAGAAACAGGACTCTTATTGAAGCTGCTAGGTCTATGCTCAGTGAATCATCTCTCCCATTGAAATTTTGGATAGAAGTAGTTAACACTGCTTGTCACACTCAAAATAGGTGTCTTATTGTCAAACGACATGATAAGACTGCCTATGAAATTCTTAAGGGCAAGAAACCCCAAATCGGATATTTCCATGTCTTTGGTTGCCCCGTCTTTATTCTTAATAATAAGGATCACTTAGGAAAGTTCGATCCCAAGGCTGATGATGGCTACTTTTTTGGATACTCTTCCATTAGCAAAGCTTTCAGAGTGTTTAACACTCACACTCAAAAGGTGGATGAATAAATTCATGTTACTTTTGATGAAAGGTGTTCTACTCTAAGTGATCTTCCCAAACAATCATCTGCTGAAGAAATTCTCAGCGACCTCGCTGATCCTCCTGAAATGACAGCTACGCAATCAGTCGCTGATTTTCCCGTTGCTGAACCATCCTTGAATGTGTCTCCAAGTATTGATCACATCGCTTCTCATATCTATTCTGTAGATCCAGTAGAACCTCTTCTTATGTCAATACTAAAAGACTCCATCAGCAATTCTGCTCCTGAAGTTGTTCAAGAAACTGACAATATCGCTGATGATGTCTTCCATGATGCCTCAGCGAATCCTGATTTAGAAGACGCTGAGGATGACAATCCTCAGCAGGGAGAACTTGTCAGTGACTCTCCTGTCAAAAATCCTGAACCTACCCTAACTGTTGATCTCTCTAGCTATCCTGAACCTACCCTAACTTCTCAGTGATCCCATCTCCACCGCATCTTCTGCGCCTACCGACTCTTCCATTCATTCTCCTGCACTCAATTGGACTATTGACCACCCACTTGACCATGTAATTAGTAATCCAACCAATGGTGTTCAAACCAGGTCAGCGACAAGTAATACTTGTCTCTATGTAAATTTTCTTTCTCAAATTGTTCCTTCAAACATTGGAGAAGCAATGGCTGATCCCTCTTGGGTTGAAGCAATGCAAGAGGAACTTACCCAATTTGAAAGAAATCATGTGTGGTTTTTAATTCCTCCTCCATGTAAAGAACCCATTGGCACTCGATGGGGTTATAGGAACAAAATGGATGAAGCTGGTATTGTTGTTTGCAACAAAGCCAGACTAGTGGCACAAGGATATACTCAAGCAGAAGGCATTGACTATGATGAAACCTTTGCCCCAGTCGCTCGTCTTGAGGATATTCGCCTCTTTCTTGCTCACGCTGCTTATAAAGGCTTCATTGTCTATCAGATGGACGTCAAGAGTGCCTTTCTAAATGGTGCTCTTGATGAAGAGGTCTATGTCAAGCAGCCTCCTGGTTTTGAGGATCCAAAGCATCCTCACTATGTCTACAAGCTTAATAAAGCTCTTTATGGTCTCAAACAGGCTCCAGAGCTTGGTATGATACCCTCTTTTCATTTCTTTTAGACCATGGATTTCATAGAGGAACCATATATAGCACCCTCTTTATTTACAAAGAGAAAGCTCATGCTTTGTATGTTCAAATATATGTTGATGACATAATCTTTGGTTCCCTTTCTCCTAAGCTGTGTAAGAAGTTCAGTACTCTTATGTCAAGTACGTTTGAAATGAGTATGATGGGCGAGTTAACCTTCTTCTTAGGTTTACAAATTAAGCAACTTCCCACAGGTATTTTCATCAACCAAGAAAAATACATTAAGGATATGTTGCATAAGTTTGACTTCACCCATGTCACTCCCAAACGTACTCCTATGTCTCCTCCCAATAACCTTCATGCTGACCCAAATGGGAAGCATGTAAATCCCACTTACTATAGAGGCATGATTGGATCACTCATGTATCTTACAGCGAGTCGCCCTGACATTATGTTCTCCACATGTCTTCGTGCTCGCTATCAGGCCTCTCCACGAGAGTCTCACCTCATCGCTGTAAAGCGAATCTTCAAATATCTTAAAGGTACACCCACCTTGGGTCTTTGGTATCCTAGAGATTCCAACTTTGATCTTGTTGGATTCTCTGATTCTGACTATGTTGGATGCATGCTTGATCGCAAAAGCACCAGTGGTGGTTGCCAACTGCTGGGAGGAAGACTAACTAGTTGGACCAGTAAAAAGCAACATACTGTCTCCATCTCCACAGTTGAGGCAGAATATGTCTCTACAGCGAGTTGTTGTGCTCAAATGCTTTGGATGAAGCATCAACTCGCTGATTACGATTTGGAATACTCTAAAATTCCAATCATGTGTGATAATACAAGTGCTATTATTATTACACACAATCCTGTTTAGCACTCCAAAACCAAGCATATTGATATTCGATATCACTTCATTCGTGATCATGTCATGAAGGGAGATGTTGAAATCTATTTCATTCCAACTGATGATCAACTAGCTGACATCTTTACTAAACCCTTAGATGAAACTAGATTCAAACTGCTTGTAAGCAAGTTAGGAATGCTGAATGGAGAATCAGCGACATGATTGTCATGTCTACTACTCAGCAAGTGAGTTTGTCTTACTCGCTGATCCCTGTTGCTTTGGGAAAAAGCAAAACAAAGGCAATGGAAAGCCAAAAGTTTCCATCTAGTTCAATAGCAAACGGTTATTGGTAAAGACTTCTAAAATCCGTTGATCTCTGTTGTTTTGGGAAAAAACAAAACAAAGGCAATGGATAGCCAAAAGTTTCCATCTAGTCTAATAGCAAACGGTTATTGGTAAAGACTTCTAAAATCCGTTGATCCTTGTTGCTTTGGGAAAAAGCAAAACAAAGGCAATGGATAGCCAAAAGTTTCCATCTAGTCCAATAGCAAACGGTTATTGGTAAAGACTTCTAAAATCCGCTGATCCTTGTTGCTTTAGGAAAAAGCAAAATAAAAGCAATGAAGAGCTAAAAGTCTTCATCTAGTCCAACAGCAAACGGTTGTTGGTAAAGACTTATAAAATCCATTGATGGCTGACAATTTGCCAAAAATTGTTTTATCAGCGACCTTATGTTAGTCATAAGATCGCTGACCTTCATTCTCTAAAAATATGTCTCAGCACCAAAATTAAATCCTTCTCTTAAAAAGAGGTGCTGAAGCATTTTATAAAATAAATTAGTTTCATACTTATCTTTTCAATATTGAATAAAACATAGGACTACATCTGAAACTAACTATTTCGGATGCAACTATGTTGGTGACGTGGCACTCTTTTGAGCCATATGATATATAATCTAAAACAAAAATTTACCCACTTGGTTTTCTTGAGTACGTCACCTGTTCACTTGAGACTGTTACTGTGCATCTGACGGTCTGGCTCTGTCTGACGCATACGGCGCACACTCAAGTATTTGTAAAATGTTTTTTAAAACGTTACTCACAAAATTATTTTTTATATACATATATCCTTGACAGTTGTAAAAAACAACTGTACAGTTTGAAAACGAGGAGAGAGAGAAAACCTTTTTTTTTGTCTTTTCATTTGACCAATCGTGTTCCATCACCGTACCCTATATATACAAACTCATACTCATATTCCCACTTTCACGCTTTCTTTCAACTATTCATCTTCTCTCAAATCTCTTAAAATCTCTCAAACTGTTCATCTCTTTTAAATCATATTATCTCCTTCTTTTGATCTTTACATCTTCAAATCTCCACACTAAATTTCTTAAATGACTTCCTCATCTGAAACTCCATCCGCTTCCGCCGCCACTGAACAAACTCCGAAATCTTACCTAAATTCTTCTACTTATTCTCCCTCCTCTAATATTGTTAAATCTTCTAAAATCTCCTTTGCTGCATCAGAGATGGTTGTTAAACCTAATAACCATCTCGGCTTGTCTGACGTACCAAAAGGTACAAAAAGATATAAGCCTATGCTGGATTTCATCCATGCTTCCCCTGCCAGTTACTGTATAATGGCAGATCCGGAGAAGATTTATGTTCATCTTCTTCGAGAGTTCTGGTGGACATGTAGTTATGATGAGTCCACCCAGTCTATCTCTGGCACAGTTCAAAAAGGAACGAAAACTATTACCATCACTCCAGCATCATTACGTCAAACTTTTCGCTTCCCACAAGAGAATGATGATAATACATTTGTGGAAGCTGCTGGAGATGATGAATGAAAGGCATTGCTGCCTTCAATCGGGTATAATCATAACCTGAGGAACCCTCCGGCGATCCCAAGCAATCCCTTGAAACAAAATCTCCCTGGGATCTGGAGAGTTCTCTTCACTCATGTGATCTAGTGTATGGGTGGAAACTCTGGATCTTATAATCAGGCATCTTCAACTTCGATGCCTATTATCCACGCTCTTGCTGAAGGAAGATTTGTAGATTATGCCTTGATGATCTTCAATGATATGAAGCACAAGATCACCCTGAATAACAGATCTCACAAAGTGCCTTCTGTAAGAATTTTCTCCCTTATCTTCAAAGAGGTGCTGGGTGGCGAATATGACTTGCCAAATGCTGCCACAATTCAAGTAGCAAGGGTCGGCAGCAATATATATAAGCAGTCTGCTGAACATTTGGTTGCACGCCTCACTTTACATATGAAAGAGGTATTCTTCTCTCTAAACTCTTCTTTATACCCCAAAGACAGCGATTGGGAGGTAGCACTTCTTTCTAATGAAGTGGCTGATACGGTCGTTGTGGACGCTGAAATGCCTTCTGAGGCTGGTTCGTTGATAAACCCCCCAGCGACCTCCAAAGCCTCTAAAAATACCAAAAGTAATTCTAAGGCAGTGTCCCCAACACAAAATCTACAATCCTTACCCTCCGCTGACATCCCAAAACGTAAGCGGAGTGTATCAAAGGGCAAATCCAAGGTTAGGACGTCCTCAGCCGCCCAAGGACATTATTACCCAAACCATCCCATCAACAGTCTCACATTAGACTGTTGACGAGCTAAACGGGAACAGCGAGCAACCACTTCAAACTTCTTTAGGCGAGGTTGGTGAAGATATTGGGTTGACAGCAGCCAGATCACAGGTGATGCTAGAGTCAACACCCTCTACAGCTGATGATATCCCAATGGAACAACATACTGAGGTTGAGGCACCCGGTTCCCTTTCCCCTTCACAAATAAATGTCTCGAAAACTGTTTGTGTAGGGACCGAGACTAACATTTTTGCAGATCTTGAGATGGAGGATGACAATGGCGGCGAGTTCGATCCACAAGATTCACATGCTGAAGTTACACTCGTTGCCGCTGAAGAAAGTGAAGAAGAAGTTATTGTTGGTGATTTTCTAGATAATGATTTGGGTTATATTATCATGGCTTCTTCTCCCAAGCATGATGAAGAGCTCCCTATCTTCTTGGCTGAGATGCCTCCTCCTCCTAGCTTCTCTCCAAGGCCTTCAGCTGATTTTGATCAAATAGGTCACTATGGGGATTTCCAAAGTGATGTTTCCGAAGAGGAGTTAACAAAAAGAAAGGACTTGTGCTCCAATCAGAGGATTAGGCCAGGTGCCTATGCTGAAACTGAAGAAGTTGATGATGACATTATTATGGAAGTGCCTCCTCTTCATCATCCAGACTTCTTCAAGATACCATGTGCCAGGTATCCTGTCTCGCTGAAGTCTCTTCAGGTTCCTCTAGCTGATGAGGAACTTCAGACAGCCTTCACTGCTGTCCAAGTACCTGGACTTGATTATGTAGAGACATGCCAACTGAATGAACTTTTGAGGAAAGTACAAATTTGTCAAAGCCAGGGAAACAGACAAGGCTATTTATATGGATGGTTGGTTGATCAAGTGGCAAATGTGCACAAGGAAGTACACTTTAAACTTAAGGATGTGGTTGCTGGAAATGATACTATTATTGATGAGCTTGCTGAGCAAAAGGATGCCATCTAACAAACTACAAAGGCTCAGCATGCTCAAACTCTCTCTCATGAGCGCCTCCTTCATCGCAATCAAAACTTACTTGATGCCAGCATGAAAAGGGTCAGTGTTTCTAACTCTTCCATTTCTGCCTCGCTTGATAACTTAAAAGAACAAATTTCCAAATCATCGATGGCCAATGAAACGCCTGGTCTTTTCACTTTTCTCCAAGTCCCCTTTCCAGGTCGCTGTTGACAAAAAGGTCCTTCATGAGTCTGTCAGCAAGACCAAGAAACTGGAAGAAGAAGTGGACAGCCTAAAAGGCTTAATGACTGAAATGCTGGGTCTCCTCAAGAAAGAGAAAGTGGAAGTAGCTGGATCCTATGCTACTTCCAAGGGGGAGAAACTGCTGAGGAGATCCCAGCAACCAAAAATGATAAGGTGGAAGATGCTCTCCAAGAACAAAACAATAATGATAATGCTGAGAAGGTTGTAGAACCGGCAGCAATTGTTGAGGGGGAGCAAGCTGAAGTTGAAAAGAAGGCCGCTGAGGATGTGCCAGCGAGGCCAATAAATGTGTCTTCCTTTAGGCCAACTGACGAGTTTCACGCTGCACTAGTAAAAAGGTTTGCCAGCAAAGACAAGGGCAAAGCAGCAGTGTCCACTCAAAGCAAGCCACTCAAAGTTTCTACATCAGCAAGGGGACAACAAGAAAAACTCATGTCTAGAGCTTTTACCAAAGTCTCATCTTTCCCACCAGCAACTGCTGAACTTACTCCAACAGAGATTGTCATTCAAGAAGAGTTGAAGCTAAAGAAAATTCAAGAAGAGCTCTCAAAAGTTCATAAGTGAGCAGATTGTTGGTGAAGAACTTAAGAATGCTGATGAAGAAACAAAAAGACTTGCTCAGCAGTTTGGTGGCTTGGAGGCATTAAGAAAGAAAGAATAAGAATTCTTTGCTGAGAAGAACAATGCACGACAGACTTATCTTGACTCAAGAGAAAGAAGGAAAAGAAATGAAGAGATCTTGTGGGTCAAGCCTTCTCTTAATCAGCAAGGAATAAATCTTCAAATACAAAGTAAAGGTGTGCCCAGGATGTTTACTCTAAAGAATGTCAATCAGACACTCTTGGGCCCACTGAATGGATCGAGATCTACAAACTGATAAAAGATAATAAAACTGCTGTGTATGATCCATTACTGAAGATGGCTGGTGACCAAATCAAGCAAACAAGGAAGTTGGAAAAGAAATACAAAGTTGAAGATTCCTTGCATAGTGCTGCCAGACATCCATATCCTCCTCCTCAGCAACCAAAAAGTGGTGTCAAGAGGACAGTTTCTGGTTAGGTTACTTCCTACCTCCCCACTATGCTTAGAGCTTTACCAAAATCTGATAATGGGGAGGAATCATCGCTCAACCTTCGCATGCCTTCAAGATTATTGTTTGTGGAAGGATTGTACAGTGAAGATTTGGGAGGTTTCTGCTTTTCTAATGTTTATGGTCATGAACTTTTCTTCAGGACCAATGAAATTCCCATCGCTCCCTCTGGATTTCTTGTTAAATTAAGAAAGTATTGTTCAAGGACTTCAAACAATCCAAGATTCATCAAGTTAATTGATCAAGAATTAATGAAGTCTGAAAGACAAAAGGATAAGGCCTTCATTGAAGCAAAGCAAGAATCTGTGTGGGAGTAGATTAATATTTGTAATTTTACTTTGCTGTATTTGTAAATTGTTTGTCATATATAAAATCAGCATTGTACCAAAAATCACTTGTCAAATACTTGTTAGTGCAAGCCTTTTACTCAGCTAAGTCTCCTCAGTGAATAGGGGGAGATTGTTGAGTTATGGATTCGCTGAGAGACTCGGCAAGTCTCTTCTTCAGTGAGTCCTCAGCGACTAGCTTCTTCAGCGATCTCTCAGCGATCAATATTATCTTCAAGTTAAAGGATAAGTTCAATGACTCACCATTATATTTGTAACTCAAATATGGGCGGGAAAATGAAGATAAGAAGAGTGGTCCTAAAGACACGTGTTGATCAAGAAGATTGAAGACATGTGATCATGTACCAAAACGGTACCTGGGTCTTTCTCACTCATACCGGAATTGGAAACAAACAAGATGAAGACAGAGAACCCTGCAAATCTGAGAGATCCACCAATAGATGGTTGACAACCTTGAGGTGTCGACATCTATTGGGTTATCATGTGATTCCCATCTCTGCCTATTTAAATAATCACCTGACCTAGCCACAACTCTTGTTGGTGTAGTTCTGCAATTGTCACTTTGTGTGTGTTTCTTATTGTAGAACGTTTAAGTTTTTGTGTGTCAAAAACTTAACTAGTATTTTCAATTTTCTTATTTGTAAACCAACCATGTATTCACTGTTTAATTAATATACATATAGTTAAACGTGTTTACTTTCTTATCTTATATCTTTTATTTAATCTGTTTTGATTGTTGCAAACTTGGGACTTTCAGTATGTATGTCTTATTTTTGTCATCTTTTATAGTCTCAAATTATAAATACATCATTTGAGTTAAAAAAAGATAATATTGTATTAAAATTCAAGTGACGACACTGGTTCACATTGCTTCTACTGTGACAGTCTAACTCCGTCGATGTATATATATAAGATTTATATTAGAGTGATCGACACAAATCGTCCTTGTGGTTTGCCAAAAAGGTCTAGTTTCGTCCTTTAAATTTAAAACTGTCTAAGACAATCCTTTATAGAGAGAAAGTGATCACGTTTCATCCTTTTCAAAAACGGATGTTAACTCAACTCCGTTAACTTTCTCGCGTGCATTCCATGTGAGGGTAATATGGTCATTTTCAAGGCTAAAGGACTAAAGTAGACATTTTCGTTTTTTCTTATATACCAGCATATTTTAATCTTTTCTTCTTTTCTTATGCATCTTCTCTAAAATGAAAAAGGTAAACATACCCCAACCAAAAGTAGATCTTCAACAACACAACCATCTGTCGTCTTCTTCCACGGTTAATACCTTCCATTTTAATCTCACCCTATCCTAAATCTATGCAAAAATATCCATACTAAAAGATTATGAATGTTCATCACCCAATTCTTATATGTCGGATACAATTTCACAAATACTCTCTCTCTCTCTATACATACATACATACATATATATATATATACGACGGTGGTGATATATATAGAAAGAGTGAGAGAGAGTGAGAGCGAGAGAGTGGCGGTAGTGGAAGATCTATATCTATCTATATATTCTTTTGGCGAAAGGTGCAGTGGTGGTGATGGGTAAGGCGGTAGGGTACGACAGTGGTGGTGGTGGTTGAACAATGGTGTGTCGACCAAAGAAAAGGAAGAATAGTTGCGGGAAGAATAACAAGTAAGAGGGATGTTTTCACGAGAGTACTATATCCGACGGCGATTGCATGTGATGGCCTTTCTTTTCCTATGGTTGAAAAAAGATGAAATCAGAAGCCGATGATGATGATGATTAGAGTAAACAGGTCGGGTTAATATCGAAATCACAGTCATCTGCCATCGTTATGAAAGAAGATAGTGGCTTTGATAAGTTGTTGATGAACATAAAAAATGAAATCAGAATCCAAGATGCAAGTTGAATGAAGATAAAGTTAAGAAAATTTTTTCGTAATAGATTAGCATATTTGTCGCAAACTTGATATGGCTTTGATGTTATTAATTATTTGGATGTGAGGAGATAAGCATATTTATCTGTAAATTTTGGAAGTAAAAAGAAAAGAGTGGAAGGAATTTGTTTGATATATAGAAGATATAGATTAGAAGAAGATATTCTCATATTGTGATTATTATATGATGTTAGGTCCAATTTTACTGGACTAGCTCCAGACTTGAAAACTGGAGCAATCCTGAAGATTTGTCCATAAATTATGGTTGTCCAGTAAGCGTTTACTTGTACAGGAAATCTAAAGTCTTCCAGATTTGCTTATTGAACTTCACTCTAGTCCAGATCTACTCTACTGAAGAACATTCTCACTTAAGACAAAGTCTGAAGTTTGAAGAAGAAGACTGACATGTGGCGGAGCCCACTGGCAGACTTACCAGATCAACAACTGGAGTCATTGTCAGCATTTTAGACCTTACAAGTCTGAACACTGATTACGAGGAATTGACTTTATGCCTTTACACGCTTTTACCCGGGTATCTCTTTTATCCCTTGTAAAGGTTATACATCAATAAATAAAATACACATTGAAAATTACTTTCGTGTTCCACCTTTATTTAACTTGCTTATTTATTGTTTAAGTCTTGTATTTACTTATTTATATTCTTGCATTTATATTTACGTAAATACTAGTCCTCATCTAGTGCATACTTGACCTGTTGTATTTTACACTCGTGGGTTAAACCATCGGGGAGGGACTTCACAATTGGTATCAGAGCCAGGTTGCTAAAATAATTGCTAGATTTGCTATTAACTGATGGCAATCCCGGAAAATACACAAGGTGTTCGATCTGACTCTAATGAAACTAATGTTAATGTTGACCCTCGTAATGTTAACAATAATCCACGACCTCCTCCTCCTCCTCTTGTTTCTCCACATGTGCATGTGCATTATTCTAATACTCCCTGTCCCAAATTCAATGGGATTGATGAGGAATTTAGTACGTGGAAAGCAAGAGTTTTACTTCATGTTACTGGTATTGATAGAAATATGTTAAAAACTTTAAATGAAGGACCTTATATTCCTAGAAATCCTATTAATCCAATCCTTGATCCAAGTGGTTCAAGGACTGGGAGGGAGAAGAGAGAAGAACATTGGTTTGAAGAGGAGAAGAGACTTGTATCTCACGATACACTTCTCAGAAACATGATCCTCGGGGCTATTCCAGAAACTTTTATTCCCACATTAATACTCTACCCTAATGCGAAAGTATTATGGGATGAATTAGTTAACCAGTATGAAGGAGGTGATGACACTGTGAGCCCCAGAAAGGTTTCTTTAAATAAGAAATATGAGTCATTTTTCGCTTTGCCCAATGAATCGTTAACTGGTACTTATACCAGATTTATGTCAATTGTAAACCAGTTAAGGGCTCTTGGTGTCAATAAAGACAAGGATATACTTCTGGAAAAGTTTTGTGATATTCTTCCCACTAAATGGTCTCATATGATTTTGGTTTTAAGACAAGGAAAAACACTTCACACATATACACTTTCAACTTTGTATGGTGCTTTTAGATTTACTGAAGAAAACCAAGCTCAAAGAATTGAGGCTGAAAAAGATGCTTTAAACTATGAATCAGACCATGCTGCTGTGACCAGTCATTCTGGGCCACCGTGTGCAGCCTTATTATCTTCAGAGAATGTATTCTCAAAGAAGAAGATGATGTCTGATCTTATGGAATCTGGAGTTACTAATAACATCTCTCCAGATTGTGAGGAAGATGACAGTGATGATTTGATGGCCATGTTTGCTAAAACATTTAATCGTTTCAATGCAAGAGCCAAAAGACCCACTAGACACAATGCACCCAGTTCTTCCACTGATAAGACCAATTGGACATGCTTTAAGTGTGGCAGAAAAGGTCATTTCATGAAAGAGTGCAAGTCTAGTCATTATGTCTCACAATCTGGTCCATCAACTTCTTATAACAAGCCTGAAGATAATTATAAGCATAAATACAAAAAGCTTAAGGCTCAGATTTCACTTATGGCGCAACAAATGGAAAATAACAATAATAATAAGTGCATGGTTGCTGAAGAAGAATGGATTCCCTCTGATGACTCATCAGTCGATGAAGAGGAGGAAAGAGATTGTTGTTATATGGCTCTGGCTAATGAAGAGCATCTGGTGAAGGATGATGTCACATCTGGCAGATGGGTAGACATTGTGATCAAAAAGGTTAGTGATTATGATAAAGAAACCGATCCAGAATTGAAACTAGATATTGCTGAAGCTCTAAGTTCAGATTTAAACTTTGTGGAAACTGTTAGATTTGAAAGCTTAAATGGTATTGAAACTGGTTCCTCTGAAAACTTTGTTTTAAAATCTAAACTAAAAGAACTTCAAGATATTGAACTGGCATTTCAAGCCCAAGTGTTGGTAACTGAACAACTTTGTCAAGAAAAAGAGGAATTAGAAAGAGTTTTAGAAAGTGAAAAACAAGTCATAAAATCTTGGCTTGAAACCTAGAAAACCCTATGATGCAGCAGTGAATCAATATCCATCACAAAAACGTGCATTTCAAGATGGAAACATTCATGCTGCTGCCTTAATTCCTGTACTTAATAAATTGCCAGAAAAGGCCCGTCCAGAAACAATTTATGATGAACCAACCACACCCAAGGCTTGTATAATTCCAGCTGATATCCAAGTGGTTACTACTGGAGCACCCCAGATGACTGCTCCAGTCAAAAATTCTTTGCCACAGACTGCTTCCAAAAATCCCCAGATTAAGAAGAAGAATCCCAGTCCTCCTTCTAAGCCGAAAGTCCAGTCATCTGGAAAGGCTAAGGAGTCATCTGAAAATGAAATTTTGTTAAGGTTGGAAAGCCAGTTTCAACTACTGGCTCGTCAAGTTCAAAGTTGTAATGCAAGACTGAACAATTTTGAGGGTACTTTGTCTAGCCCAAAACAAATTTCAAAACCGTTTTCCAAGAAAAATAAAAATGTCTCTTTTAGTGAGAAAAAGAAAAAGGTTTCTAAACTATCTGTCCCAGTGGTTTTGGATAAACCCAATGTTGAAAAACGTGAACTCGACCAGATACCAACAGGGGTCCACAAGGCTGGATCCAGAGAACCCATCAGTCGATGGGTTCCCAAATCTAACTAACTAATCTAGTGGATGTGCAGGGCGATCGAAAGAAATATATTTGGTATCTTGACAGCGCTGCTGGCAGGACTATGACCGGATGTAAGACCCTGCTTGCAGATGGAATACCTTCAGTTTCCTTCATAAAGGAAAGGCCATGTCCAGGATGTGAAAAGGGAAAGCAGAAGCGAGCCAGTTTTAAGAAGACCAAGCAGAATTTTAGCATAAGCGAACCTCTTCATATGCTTCATATGGACCTCTTTGGTCCAATGAATGTTCAGACACTTGTTGGTAAAAGATATACCCTGGTGATTGTTGATGAATATACCAGATATTCTTGGGTTATCTTTCTAAGGTCTAAAGGTGATGCTACTGCTGAAATCATCAGTCACATCAAACAAATTGAACTCAAACACAAGCGTAAAGTGTGTCAGCTAAGAAGTGATAATGGAACAGAATTCCAAAATGCAACTCTGGAGAAATTTTGTGCTGACACTGGCATCTCTCAGAACTTCTCATCAGCTCGTATGCCAGAACAAAATGGTGTTGTAGAAAGAAAGAATCGTACACTGATAGAAACTGCCAGGAGTATGCTTGCTGAATCTGGTCTCCCAACCAATTATTGGGCTAAGGCAATTGCAACTGCTTGCTGCACCCAGAACCGATCAGTTTATGTTAAAAGACACAAAAAGACTACATATGAAATGCTCAGAAAAAGGAAACCAAATATTGGTTATTTCCATGTTTTTGGATGTCCAGTTTACATCCTGAACGATTCAAGTCAGTTAGGCAAATTCGATGCCAAAGTTGATGAAGGATATTTCTTGGGTTATTCAGAAATTCGAAAAAGCCTTCAGAGTCTACAACAAAAGACTGAAGAAAGTTCATGAGTCAATTCATGTCACATTCGATGAATCAAATGAAGCAATCAATAAAAACCCAATCCTTGATTCAACCCCAGTAATTCCAATTGTCTTCGATAAATCTGATCTTATCAACTACAATAAAGATTTATCTGAAGAAGTTTCCAGTCATCCTAATCTGGACCTTGTTCAAAAAGTTGTACCACCTAGTAGTACTTTTTCTATCCTTCAGTAAGCTTCAAACTACCCTCTGAAGTTACCATTGGATCAGATATTCGTAATACTCCCCCATTATCAGTTTCAGTTGAATCTATACCAGTTTTCCAGAACTCTGAATCTCTCCAGGATACTGATCCAGTACTCCAGGAAATGCCACAAAATGATGAATTTTATGATGCAAATCGTAATCTTACAGATTCAGATGAAGATGTGGAGATTGTCTGGCAAGACCCTCTACCTGATGCAACACCAGAGGGAAATCAATTGAATCCTTGCACTGATGTTATTGTTCATAATCCTGGTCATTACTCTAAGTGGACAAGAGCTCATCCAATTGATCAGATAATTGGTAATCCCATTAGAGGGGTTCAGACCAAAAGTGCCTCCAGTGATCAATGTTTATACGTTAGCTTCTTATCACTGATAGAACCGAAGAAGATTGATGAGGCAATGGAAGATCCAAACTGGGTTATTGCTATGCAAGAAGAGCTTAACCAGTTTGAGAGAAATAAGGTATGGAATCTGGTGCCCTTTCCTGCTGGAAAGAAAGAACCTATTGGCACCAGATGGGTTTTCAGAAACAAGGTTGATGAAGATGGGCATGTGATCAAAAACAAAGCCAGATTGGTTTCCCAGGGGTATGTCCAATTTGGAGAAGATTTTGATGAATCATTTGCTCCAGTGGCTAGACTCGAAGCTATCAGAATGTTCTTAGCATTTGCTGCTCATCACAAGTTCAGAGTCTACCAGATGGATGTAAAAAGTGCATTTTTGAATGGGACACTTGAAGAAGAAGTTTATGTCAAGCAACCACCAGGCTTTATCAATGAAAAACATCCTCACTGGGTGTATCGTCTGGACAAAGCACTTTATGGTCTCAGACAAGCACCACGAGCTTGGTATGACACTCTGACTAAACACTTACTGGCATATGGTTTTAAAAGAGGTGCAATTGACAATACCTTATTCATTCTTCGAGAAAAAGGTAATCTTCTGCTGGTACAAATTTATGTTGATGATATTATATTTGGTTCTACTGATGAAAATATGTGCAAGAAATTTTTGAAAATAATGTCAAAAGAATACGAAATGAGTTTAATGGGTGAATTAACATATTTCTTAGGTCTTCAGATTAAACAAACCAGTGATGGTATTTTTATTAATCAAGAGAAATATGTTAGAGATATATTAAATAAATTTTATATGAATTCTTCCCAGACAAAACCAACTCCAATTTCTACACCACTGAACTTAAATTCAGATCCTGATGGTAAGCCAGTGAACACCACTACCTATAGAGGTATGATTGGTTCACTGATGTATTTAACTGCCAGTAGACCAGATATAATGTTTGCAACATGTTTATGTGCCAGATATCAGGCTAACCCAAAAGAATCTCATATGCTTGTTGTAAAGCGCATACTGAAGTACCTTAAAAGTGTCCCCAGTTTGGGCATTTGGTATCCCAAAGGTTCAGGCTTAGATTTAATGGGTTATTCAGATTCAGATCATGCAGGTTGTAAGATAGACAGGAAATCCACTACTGGTGGATGTCATTTCCTTGGTGGCAAACTGGTAAGCTGGACCAGTAAGAAGCAAACTTCAGTTTCACTCTCCACTGCTGAAGCTGAATATGTATCTGCAGTCAGTTGTTATGCTCAGATACTCTGGATGAAGAACCAGTTGCTTGATTATGGTCTTAAGTATACAAAATCTCCAATTTTATGTGATAATACCAGTGCCATTGCTATCTCAAACAATCCAGTTATGCACTCCAAAACCAAGCACATTGATCTCAGGTATCATTTTATTCATGATCATGTTATTAAAGGTGACGTAGAAATCCATTTCATCCCCACTGACAAACAACTCGCTGACATTTTTACTAGACCTTTGGATGAGAAAACTTTTCGTGACCTTGTTGGTGAGTTGGGAATGTTGAACCCATAAATCTGAAACCTTTGTTATGAACGCCTTTGTGACACTGACAGGGTTCTTGATTCCAGATTTGTAAGTCTATGCCAGCTTGGCTATCGAACGCCTCTGTGTACTATCCTTGCACTATAGACTTACTGATCACCATTCCAGGCGGAAAGGACTCGACCAAAATTTTCTATCTTTTAAATTGACCAAAGTGAGAATTTATTTGTTTTACTGGAATCTCGTATGCCAGTTTGGATATTGAACGCCTTTGTGTACTATTCTTACTGGTGTGAGAGTCCAGTCATTTAAATAAATTTTCACTAAAACAATTTTTTTTTTAGAAAATGTTAGTAGTGTCTTAATACCAGTAGAGATATCGAACGCCTTTGTGTACTATCTCTATAGGTTTTTGACTCCAGTATCCCATCAATGCATATTTTACTAGAATAATCCACCAGTAACACTGGAGTGACTAGTCATCCTCCAGATGCATTGAATTGAGTCATGGTTCGTGACTCATAACAACTTTAGTACTTGGTCTTTGTGATGCCACGTAAGCAACATTTTTTTAGTGGGAAACTATCTTTATCCTACGTGGCATAGATATTATTCAAATAAAATGATGGTTTGTTACCTTGGGAAGATAAAAAGTTAAAAAATGAGTTTTGTGGGCTGTCAAATGTCACTATTGATGGGTGAATTTAATGCGAATCTCAAAAGCCAATGAAAAACTGTTTTGTATAAATTCAAAATAACCTTTTGAAATCCAATGGTTAATTTCTCTCTCATCTATAAATACTCCAATACTCTCACTTTTCACATTTACTTCGAAAATCTTAACTCCCAAAATCTTACAATTCCTTCATTTACTTCTTCCTTCAATTTCAATCATCAATCTCTTTCTTATTTATTGCAAATTCCTATCATCAATTCCTCATAAATTCTTCATTTTTCTTCAAAACCCTAAATTTCTTTCACTTTCACATCCAATTTCAATATACAAAAATGGCTCCTAGACAAGCAAGCACAGAAAGAAATCTCTTAACAAATGCATACAATCCTCCTGAACGTGTTGAACAAGCCCCTGGCATTATCATCGACACTGACAAAATGAGAATTAATATGCATAATTGGATGGCAAAGTTGGCCGGAACTCATGACCCTCAATCGATCATTGGCCGACTTAATGTATTCTTTCTCAGTTCTTGTCTTTATGGAGCTCTAACCATGAATCCTGACAAAATGTATCATGGTTATGTCTGTGAGTTCTGGTTCACCACTCATTTCCAGGCTGGTGATGATGCCACCATCCATTATACTCTAAAAAGGGGAAGCGTTCCTCTGACTTTAACAATCGATTCATTCAGAACGGTGCTTGAATTGAATTATTTGCCACTGAATGAGTTGCCACTTCAACTTCCAACTGGAGTGAATCACAAGCAAGTGTGTCGGGAGATGGGACACACAGATATTGTTGATGAGCATGGTGCTCTAAGGAGAAAAGGTACTATATATATGAGTAGGTTGTCTGACTCATGGAGATATTTCTTCACTCATATTGTTTCATGTGTAGGAAGTGGGTCTGGAGGATTAGACCAGATTAATCAAACCCAGTTATTGATTGCTTATTGTTTATGGTATAGGTTAAGGGTTGATTTCGCCCAAATTTTGTTCAATGATTTAGCTGATAGACTGAGGACACATAAAAGAAAAGAAAATGCCCCATTTATTAGATTTTTGTCTATCATTTTCAAGAGAGAACTGGGTGAGGGTTATGATAATAATTCGAGCCATTTTTCAATGGCTGAGTATATAGGAGATCTAAACCATTTGGTTTCACATAATCTGGAGGTTGATATTCCTGAGGCTATGTTGAACAATTTTAGAAGGGAAGTTGTTGAGAATTATCATGAAAATATTGCTAATGAACAAACTGTCGCAGCAATACCAGCTGGCACAGAAGAGGCTTCAGGCGGGCCTCAAAACAATGAGGGACCCTCTGGAGTCCTCACTGCTGAAATGGTTCCTCCAGAAACCCAGGAGGTTCCTAACCCAGAGCAGTCTTCTCTTTCTATTCCATCAACCACCTCCTCTAGACCAAGAACTGGACCCAGATGACTTAGGAGAAGGGGAAATTTGGTCATTCCCAGTAGTACCGAAGCCAACCATCCAGATTCCTCCCAACAGAAATCTGGAGATGTCATAAGGGAAAACTTGCAAGCAACCACTCTCGAAACTTCTGTTAGGGAGAGTGGTGAAGTATCTGAAAGGTCATCCCAACCTTTGATAGAGTCTGTGTCTACACTAAATATTGAAAGCCAAATTTCTGACACAACTCTTTCACGGACTGGTGTCACTGGAGCCTCACCTCTAGTGATTCCAGTCCCACATTCTACGGTTGGTGACATTATGGATTTGGATGGATCTTTAATTGTGGAGCAGGTTGAGCCACAAGTAAATGAAGATGTTGAACAAGTGCGGGTGAATGTTAAAGGGCAGGAAGCCCAGATTGATTTGAATAGAAGTGTAGGTGAACAACTGGCAGAAGGAATGCCAGATTTTGAAATGGAGTCTCCCATTTCTGATCAAGACTTTGACGAAGATATGGATTTCCTTCGTGATGATGACTTAAATACTGAAAGATCTCCCAGTCATATGATCAGTACAGTTGTTGAAGAATTAAATGCAACAGTTTCACCACCACCATCTTCTCCAGTACAAACTGAAAATCAAATACCACCAGAATCATCAACACAAACACCACCACCTCTAATAAATCCACAGAATACTTCTTTTTCCTCTTCCCCACAAAATATTCAACAAATTTCTGAACCATTGGTGGAACTGGAGACTGTCAACCAGAATGCAAATATTACAAGAGTTGAAGCTCCAGTATCTCAGGCCACCAGATTAACTCCTTCAGGTGATCTTTCTACCAGTTTTCCAACCGAGGTCCAAGACCTTTTAACTAAGGTGGCGGACCTGGAAAGATCCCTTCAGGCTTCTTCATAGGTAGTTTCTGACCTTAAATCTTCACTATCAAATAATATGAAGTCAGAAATGCTTATCTTTGCTAGTAATGAGAAGTTAGTTTTTGAAAAGCTGGATGAACTGGTACTAGCCACAAATAACAATTCTGAGAAAATCAAAGTGGCAGTCTAGGGCTTGGAAGAAAAGTTGGTCAGATCAGTGCAAACTGCCATTCAGACAAGTGTTGCTAGTCCCTTGTCCACTTTGACTGATGAAGTTCAGAAATTAGTTATCAGGGTTGAGAATGTGGAGAAGAAGCCAACACTTAACCAGACTTCAGTTGTCAGCAACATTAGTGATGAAGTTGCCAGAAAATTAAGAGCTGACATGCTAAAGGAAATTACTGAAGAAATATCTGGGTCAGTGTTGAGGACCATTCAGGATAGTTTGTTGCCACAAGTGGAGAAGATGATAAAAGATGAAATGCCAAAGGACTTGGTCTCTGAAGTCCAATCTCTTAAAAGAGATTTTGAGCAGTTGAAAACATCCGTGGCTATCATGACCCTTGAATGCAAAACTTTTGGGTCCTCTAATAGAAACAAACTGGAGGATGCGTGGAATGCCCTCAAGTTTGGGACTAGTGGTCATTCCAAGGGGGAAAGCAGTTTGAAGGCTGGTGCTGATGATTTTAACCAGAATGTTAAAAAAAATTACCAAGGCAAAAGTAGAAATGGCTCAGAGAACACTTGGCACTGAAGCCATTGCTCAGGTTAATGTGGAAAAAGCAACTGGTACTGATGCCAGTGTGCAGAATGTTGAAGAAGAAGATGATGCCAGTATTGAAGCTGGTGAGTCAGAACCTCAGTTTGAGGACTTCCCAGATTTGGCTACATTTAAAAAGCAAAGAAGGTCTCATGTCATTACTGGTGAAGAAACTGAAGAAGGTGAAGATACAGATATTATTGCCTCCTTGCCTAATGCTGATGAAGAAAGATCAAGGAAACTTCAGCAGGAGTGCATATTAATTGACATCTGGAAGCAAAATCTGAAGAATGATTGGGAAGCGCATAAGATGGATATGGCACAAAGGGGAACACTGGATACTTTCAATGCTGGCCGTCTTAGTGTGCACATTGATGTGTATAGATACATGAAGAATGATCCCAGAGTCATTAAATGTCTGGAAGTGATGGATGATGTTCGTCTTCGTTCAGTATACGCCCAAGATGAGCAGATGTATGATGCTGAAACTTATGAGGTTAGTGTACTGGAGTTGATTGCTGCCAGGAAAGATGAGTTGGTTGAGCTCTAGAGAAAAGCAAAGAAGAATGTTCTTGCCTTAGAAAATGAATATAGGAAAAAGATGAAAGGTGTACCCAAGCCACCCAGGAGAACAAAGGCAGAGAGAGATGTTGATCTGAGTAACTTCATTCCTCTGGATGTGTCCAGGAGCATAAGCAAGACATAATTGCAAAGAGTTGCAAATTCACAAGGCATCTCCAAAGAGATTGAAGAAGAAGTAAGACTGGCAAAAGTAAGACAGAAATATAATGAGAGAATGCACTGTAGAGCTGATGCCAGGAAAATTATTGCTGCAGAGATTAAATTGGCCACAGACCATGAAGCCCATTCAAAATTTTATGTAAAACTGACAAGGGAAGTAAACTTCACTGATGAAAGAAGAAGTACGTCAGTGAGGGCATTTGGGTGGTCTGAACTCAGAGATATTGGCTTGTACTTCAAAGAAAATCCTCAGCTTATTTCTGTTGATGTGAGGTATTTTATGAAAAGGATTGAGAAGGAGCATAGCAGGATTATGATGATGGAAGTCACTCTGGGAATGAGGAAACCAGAAGACTCTCCAGGTTTTAAGAGGAAGGCTACTGAAGAAGCTAGTGGAAGTGCTCCGAAGAGACAAGCCTGACTCTTTATTTTTTCATGTACTTGTTGTATGTAAATATCAAAAATATATATATATATATATATATATATATATATATATATATATATATATTGTAACTTATTGCAAAAGATGTAATGTCATTAATGTTGCAATTTATTTTCACAAGTATATAATCAGATTAAGTCTAAGATAGAATGAAAAAATGAAACTGAAAACACTTATGATCTATAAGGTGTTTTCCAGTAACAAAATTTAGACTTAGTTAATTTTTTCAAGTGTTCTTCAAGCATATAATTGTATAGATAGAAGCTTGAAAAACCTTGCATAATTTCTAAACAAATAGGGGAATTTGTTAGGTCCAGTTTTACTGGACTAGCTCCAGACTTGAAGACTGGAGCAATCCTGAAGATTTGTCCAGAAATTATGGTCGTCCAGTAAGCGTTTACTTGTACAGGAAATCTGGAGTCTTCCAGATTTGCTTATTGAACTTCACTCCAGTCCAGATCTACTCTGTTGAAGAACATTCTCACTGAAGACAAAGTCTGAAGTTTGAAGAAGAAGACTGACATGTGGCGGAGCCCACTGGCAGACTTACCAGATCAACAACTAGAGTCCTTGTCAGTATTCTAGACCTTACAAGTCTGAACACTGATTACGAGGAATTGACTTTATGCCTTTACACGCTTTTACCCGGATATCTCTTTTGTCCCTTGTAAAGGTTATACACGCGTGTAAAGGTGGTTGGCTAAAAGGTGACAAGTCACTATCAATGTGACTTTATCCTTGTACTTTTGGTATTGCATTTAAAGAAAATACCTAAGTTCCTTAAATGCTCCCAACCACATTTGTACGACAAAATAATCACTGTAGAGATTCTTTTGTCTATAAATACCAAGTCATTTCCTTCTTTCAAATAACTTTTGCAATTTGGTGAACTTGCCTAAATACTCTCGATCTAAACAGTTATATTTCACAACTTTAAGTGTTTCGATCAAGGAGATTATTTAGCAAGTATAGATCACTTGTAATTCATAAGGTTGTTTAGATACTTACTTTGGTATTATCTAGGTTCCGCAACAACCTTGTATTTTGTTTATACATCAATAAATAAAATATACACATTGAAAATTACTTTCGTGTTCCACCTGTATTTAACTTGCTTATTTATTGCTTAAGTCTTGTATTTACTTATTTATATTCTTGCATTTATATTTACGTAAATACTAATCATCATCTAGTGCATACTTGACCTGTTGTATTTTACACTCGTGGGTTAAACCATCGGTGAGGGACTTCACATATGACCTGGAAATGGAAGGAATTTATATATTCATATAATATAATAAAACAAATGTAAATAAATATCACTATTGGTCCTTTAACTTTGAAAATGACTGTACTATCCTTACATGGAAAGCACGTGAGGAAGTTAACAAAGTTGAGTTAACGTCCATTTTCGAAAAGTATGAAACGTGATCATTTGCTATCTATAAAGGATTGTCTTAGACAGTTTTAAATTTAAAGGACGAAACTAGACTTTTTTGGCAAACCACAAGGACGATTTGTGTCGATCACTCTTTATATTATATTAAAGAGAGATAGTGTCCGCGCATTGTGGCGGTGAGATGGTGGGGGTGATAGGTCTAGTCATAAAGTACGATAGTCAAATGCCTTAGTCGTACAGGCTCCGCCATCGGATTTAAAAATTCGTCGAAAATATATCGAATGACATCTCTAATGAAAGAGCATGAAATTTTAAGAACACCCATACAATTTTTATAATTTATCGATATACGGTTTTTAAGATAAAAGGTTTTGAATGAATTAGAGGAATAAAATGATTTATGGATGAGAAAGAAAAAAAATAAGTGGTTGAGATTTGAGGAGAGAAAAATGAGTGGTATTTAAGGTTATTATAGGTATATTAGGGGGTGTTTGGTTCACAGAATTCATTGGAATTCTTAGGAATTAGAATTTGAATTCCATTCCTAACCATGTTTGGTTCACACAAATGATGAAATTGGAATCTATAACTTTCCATCCAATTCCTTAAATCATTGAATTTGAAATTCCTTCCATATAGTGATAGAATATATTAAATTCCAATGGAATTCAACTATTTTGACAAAAAAAAACACCCTCCTCTATAATTAAACAAAAAATTACTTATTTAGCCTAATCTCCCATCTTTTCTTCTCCATACTGAAGAAATGGAATAAAAGTAGCTTATCGGAATAACAACCACCACGTATGCATGTTGCTTAGCGGATTAATAATCATCAAATCGAAGTAACAGTAGCCAAACACTGTGCTTACCGAAGTAACAGTAGACACCACCGTCGCTACTTACTAGAGTAATAATCACCACCGTCGTTGATTACTACAGCCACGGTCGTTGGCCAGATGTTGTGTGTTTTGTGTGTGTGTAAATGTGTTAGATCCCTATTAATAAAGCTATCAGAGTTCAGAGACATGAATATGGGAGTTTTAAATATGGTGAATTGAGCCGTCGGAAAAGACGATTGTGATGGCCGATGGGGTTTGGTGAATATGATTTTGACTTTTGTGTGTCCTTTGTGTTAAATTAAATGATTTAAATCTATGCGTATAGTATTATTATGAATATTATTATTTTTTTATTATTATTATTGTTATTTTTATTTTTATTATTATGTATAAATAATATGTTATTTTAATAAAATAAAATAAAAGTATAATAAAGGTTAATTTTGTCATTTGACATAATATATATTCGAATTCCTTTAGTTGAATTTTATCGAATTCTGTCAACCAAACACAAGACAATTATTAAAATTTTCAAATTCTAATTACTTCAAATTCCAATTCCTTTTACAGATTTCAATTCCATTAAAAACATTTTACGAATCAAACTGCCTCTTATGTAGAGATGTTTAAATTAGTGAATAAAGAATAGAGATATTCTGGGTAGTTCAAATCATCTTTTCTTTAAAAAAAATAGACAAAATGCTTTAAGATATCATTAAATATGTGATGCTAGTTGTGGTATTCGTTAAATTTTGTGATGTAAATATCAGCTTTCAATCAATATGAGCCTTGTAAGATAGTTTTCTAGCTAACTAAATGAAAAAGTATTTCAAAAAGCACGTACAATGACATTTCAAACTCGAGGACAAATAAGCACCCTCGCACCAGCTATAAATATGTATACCGTTCGGGACTTTAACACCATTACATGAAAGTTTGATTTTGGAAAACAAAACACACTTTATTATCAGTTTAAAGAAACTACGATATCTCTAAATAGCACCTTGAATACATAAAGTTTTGTACAAATATGAAGAAGGCTATGCTGGCTTTGCATGTTGTCGGGTTTTTGGTTGTGCTAATTATCCACTCTCAAGCAACTTTGGTTCCAAAAACCTATTACTATGAGGTAATAAATCCTCCTTTTTTAATTATAATCACAAGAGATATATTTGTTCTTTTATTTTGAAGCATATATATTTTTACAATAAAATTATCATTTATGCACTATATTTTCAATCTCTATAACTTTTCCAAAAATTAACAAACATTTACTATGAAACTTAGAAAGTAAAGTCATGACATTTTTTTTCTTAATAGTCCCTCAAAATGGTTCTCCTAGCTAGCTAATAGATTGTGGGGTTTGAAGTACACAATATTACTTTAACTTATATATACTCCTCTTAGCAAACCAGTATTATTTATTTTTTCAATTTTAGTTTAGAGCTTTCACAATTTGGTAAACGTGTATTTGTCATTTGAAACATACAATAATGGACAGTTTGTATATATGCATGTTCATTACAGAAACCCATCCATGTGATTAACATTGATTTTAGAATGGCCGGTCAGACCGTGATCGTACATAATTTTTTAACGAAACCGCCTCGATACGTTATAAGCAAACGTGTTGAAATATAAGGGTTTGCATTATCATTGATCAAACATACAAAACAAGGATTTTTAGAAAAATAAAAGGTTTTGTTAATGCACCCTTAGATATAAGTTACTTGGTTTCATTTCCAAAAATAAATTAAGTCCTATTATTTTATAATTATTTCTAATTTCTTCCAAAAAATTGATGCTCATTGAAAAATAAGTTTCCTTTAACTTCTTTCAGAAAGTGGATGCTCATTGAAAAATAAGTTTTCTGGCGTATATATCTTCAAACTAAAACGTGGCATCCTACATACAACAAATTTATTTTAATTATTCGACCTTTTTAGGTAGAATACTACAAACATCTTCACCCACTAAGAGAAACTAACAGGCTCGAAAGCGATACATTCCTTTCAAACTAGCTTTTTAAACTAAACATTGGGCAATTTACTTTAAATATACCTACTATTCCGTATGGTTTTTATTCCTAGTCTTTACTAGTAGCCATGATTGGGGCTATAGTACTGGCCAATGTATGGTCTCTCTACTAAGCTTAATTTGATCTACGCATGTTGTATTACAATGATGAATTTTTTTTTGTTAGAGATCAAATAAAAATTTGAAACTATACGCACATCATGTGAATCATCTATGTATTTATCTCACAACACTAGTAGGCGCTACTTAAATTTTTGAAAAATACGAATTACAGCCCTTGGCTAAAGAAATTTTTAGGGACACAATTTTTTTTTTTAAATACTACTAACCAAACTAGAAATTAGATGCTAGCTAGCTAGCGGTCAAAATATGTAAAATATATATATATATATATATATATATATATCTCAAACTATGTATATAATTAAGTTAGGTAGATTCTTCTTGGAAACTTTATTTGGCTGCAAAATCTAATGTGCTATTTGATGATATGCATTAAATGAATCGTTTTTTGCAGTATAGAATTCGTTAATTATTAAATTAACACTACTATAGATGTTGATGGATTTCTAGACAGAACACCTAGTAAAAATCAATGCGAATCGATAGCAATATTTGACAATCGATAGTAATATTTGACAATGAGAGCTAAGAGGAAAAATCTAGCGAATCAACAACATTTGACAATGATCGATAGATAAGAGGAAAAGTTTAGTTTTTGTTTCACTTGATTTAATGTTACTATTAATTAAAGGGAACAGAAAATAAATACAAAAAAAATTCTATTTTTAAGTTAGTTAGCTAGACATCACATGTCACTCTATGTTTATCTATATTACACTAGCTATGAAACTTTTAAAATCCACTTTTACATAATTATCACGAACGCCCTGTTATATTCAACCTTTTAGCCGTATGTTTGTCATTGTTGAACATGCAATTAATTTTGAAATACATCAGCTAGCACGACTGTGCAATGCGCGGTATATATAATTAAGAGGATAATAATGTTTGCTTAAAACGGGAGTTCCAATAGAAAAAAAAAAAAAAAGTGTGTATGTTAAGTATCCAATGTCGTTTTTTACAAATTTTGAATTCCATTACCTTGACGTTGTATATAATCTATTGTTATGTTATTAACGTTAGTTATCATTTATGAAAAATAAAATTTCTTGATATATTTGAATTTGTTAATAGTTAGAGCAATTTTTTGCTTAAATATTTCAATTATCGAGACCGCCACCGGAATTGACTTTTGTTTCATAATTAAGGAACAAGACCTAGCTCCCTCAAAATGCCCCATACCTTAATTTTAGTCTCATCATCCCACCTAAATGGTGGTGACGTTTTGTTAAAAGAATTATGCAGATACTGTGGTGTGTTGTATTTATGTGAATTAAGTTATGAACTAACTAATTATCTATGATGTAACATGCTTTTTACTTTTTACTTGACTATTGGTTATGGTCCTAGCGTGTTAGCAGCTGATTGTAATCTTTTAATCCATATATGTTGCTTTAATAAGTCACGTATATTTATCTATATCTATATTTCCTCATAATGGATATTGTCCCACCCCCTTAAGCACAAGGAATTGAAATCTTTTTTAACTATAATAATTACCTATGCAACTCAATAGTCAATATTAGTGCTATACCAGAAATACTTTTTAATTAATTCATGTATTTCTATTAATTTACAAAATTTATTCTTTTAAAATAACTATATATATTATCTCTTTACATCGATTACATGTACATCGATCGCATATACTACTTATTGTCACCACCACAATGTCGTCACCACCATCATCGCTATATCGTGTGGGCATCCATATAGTTAAACGAAATGGTCTTGCATTATAAGTTTTCTAGAATCTTGTTACTTTCAAATGATATACTTCATGTGACTTGAATTTTTATATTTTTTCTTTCAATTTATCGTAGATAGTTTTGTCTATGTAATAATTGAAGAAAATTATATGATGAAAAATAAATTTAAAACTCTATCTATTTATATACTTTATATCAAATCATTACAAGAAAAATGTCAATTAGTGACCAAAATTATTTGGTCGCTAATTTTGTTTAGTGACCAAATTTTTGTCACTAACAATCAAAATTTGCTCACTATTTATTTAGTTACCAAATTTTGAGTGTTCACTTTTCGTCACTAATTTTGTTTAGAGACAAAAAAATGTTATTTTTTTACCACAAATTTTGTTTAGTGACCAAATTGAATGACCACTTTTTGTTAATGGTAACTAAATAATGTTATTAGTGACCAAATTTTAGTTGTCACCAAGTAAAATAGTCACTAATAGACATTTTTCTTGTAGTGAATGTTATATAATATAAATATTTACGAGCAAAGATATTAGAAAAGAAACTCTCAAAGTAAAAATAAGACTTTTAAAATTGTAATTATCTTTTTTCAAAAATATATCCGTTGCCACTTTTATATCAATTGCATTTACATCAAACTATGTCACTCGATGCCGCCGTCACCACCCGTGACCGCCATTACCACAAGTCGCCGTCACCAGAACGTTATCGTTGATACCGGCGATGCATTGCGCTGGTACTTTCTAATACCGTGTATAATTAAGTTTATATTATATAATTGTTATTATTATTATTTAGGAAATAGATTTCATAATACAAGCTAAATTGGATATTGCATCTTTATTTGATCTTATTGTGGCCATCTCCAAGTATTTTTTTTTTTAAAAAAAAAAAACGAGGCCCGACTCAAAAATAGAAAATAGTAATGAAATACTAAATTCAACAACAAAATATTTAAAAAATTGTTATATATCATGTTCGGTACACATAAATTATGGAATCCATCATTATTAATTGGTTAAATTATTGATACACAGTTTTATGTATAGTTTATCCTTCTGTGTTCTAGGAATCTTTGTGAATAAGTTTTATATTCTCATTAGGGTTGTATTCACATACATTCTTAAAAAATGGTGAAAATCAAGGGACTCATCTGAGCCCTTGGATCAACCATCATCAAAATCCAATCAAACATGATTGGTGACTCCGGTGAATTACTCCGGCGACTGTGCAATCATATTTGATTGGTCAAGCCAATCAAGCTTGATTGGTTACTCCGGCGGATTACTCCGGTGAATTACTCCGGTGACATTGTCCAATCATACGTGATTGGTCAAGCCAATCAAGCTTGATTGGTAATCACTAAGACACTAACGCCGTCGAATCTTCTCCGGCGACTTCTCCGGCAAATCAATTTTGTTTTCGGGTGGATACGGAACGGGCCAGAGTCCCTTATCCGTCCTAAACTGACCGCAAGGGACGCATATGGGAATGGTATGGATTTGATGGGCGGTGATCCAAGAGATAGTGGAATGTGATTTTTTCGGCAAAACTGTGATTTTTTCGGCAAGCTCGAAAACAATGTTTATTGGCTAAGGTTTGTGCGGAATGTGTTTCTGAGTGATTTAGTACAAGTTTCATGCATTAATTCGAAGAAACAACAAAGCTATAGTGTTTTTAATTTTTCCGGTGAGTTTTTCAAGTTTTCCGGCGAGGATTGGATTAATTTTTGGTCAGCGTTTGTTCACGGTGTGATTGTGAGTGTTTTGGTGTAAGTGTGATGTTCTAATTCAAAGGAACGAAGGTTTTATCGGCATTTGAAATTTTCCGGCAAAGTTGTTGAATTTTATCGCGGGAGAAGGAGAGTGAGTGTGTGTGTGTGGTGGTAGTGGTCCCCGTCGCTGTTCAGAGTCAAAGATCCCGTCGCTGGAGAGCCATTGCCGGAAAAGCGGGGGAGAGGTGTGTGTGTGTGTGTGTGTGTGTGTGTGTGTGTGTGTGTGTGTGTGTGTGGTGGGGGGAAGGAGACGAAAAGAAAGGGAAGAGAGGATATTAAGGGTAGAGATTTATTTTTGAGGGGATAATCCAATGACCAAGATTTGTCCCCTGGTTTTCAAGGAAAATTTAAGCCTCAAATGAACAAAACTCATTCTCATAAATAATCTTCCTGCATCTGTGTCTATGCGTTAAGTTCCTTCAATATTATCCAAAGTTTTTAATTCATAGGCATATATATATATATATATATATATGGGAAAAGTGAATATAAGGTTGTCCGGCACCTAAGCTTAGGTGTGGAACCCCTCACATACTAATTTTTTAATATTTATTGAATTTTGATTTAATCACATGGCCCCCTGATTTTTATGGATTAAAAAAACAATATGTGAGTGTTCCACACCTAAGCTTAGCTACCTAACAGCCTTATATATATATTCTCATCCCCTATATATATATATATATATATATTGGGAAAAAGGAATATAAGGTTGTCCGGCACCTAAGCTTAGGTGTGGAACCCCTCACATACTAATATTCTATTATTTCTTGTTTAATGAATAAATGCATGGGCCCCCATGATTTTTATGGATTAAAAAAACAATATGTGAGTGTTCCACACCTAAGCTTAGATACCCGACAGCCTTATATTCTCATCCCATATATATATATATATATATATGAATGTGTGTGTGAATTAAGTTGCACGTCATACTTAGCGACTGGCCAAAGATGTTGCTGATGCTTTGATCTATCAAAAAATTAAATTAAGAAATTGTATATATAGGCAACAAAACTCGAAATTATTAGTTAAAAAGCTTTCAATTATGGTTTCGATGTCTTTTGAGTTTTGACTAGCTCTTTGTTCAGGGCCTGAGGGATCTAGCTAGCTCTAAATTAAGTTGATATAAGTTAAAAATGTTTTGGGTGGCAGGTTAAAGAAGCGAACTTCACAAGGCTATGCAAAAACAAGACGATCTTGACTGTAAATGGCGAGTTCCCTGGTCCGACTATTTATGCTCGTAGGGGAGAAACATTGGTTGTTAATGTTAAAAACATAGGCAACCTTGGCATCACTATTCATTGGTACGTTTAAGTTACTACTGCATGCTCTACTTTCTTGCTTACTACTTTAAGAAAGAGGGATATATAATCCAAGTTTCAGTATATAAGCTATGAAGAGGGTATATTAGCTGGATAAAACTCATATAATTAAGTTACTAATTAAATTTTCAACCTTCAACAACTCTTCAAGGTCACCGAGCTGAGTACTACGAACAATGAATCTTTTTTACAAGAGAATAAGACATGATTTTACTCTTCATCTTGTTACGTAAACTTTGTAAATTTTAAAACCTTATAAGATATACGATTGTTGTTAAACAGTGCATGATGATTTAATTATACACTTGATTTATTATAGACTTAATTTATTATACGACTAAAGATCAGAATACAGTGTTAACACGCGAACATTTTAAAGTAATCACTGTTCAAATATGTTTCAAATTTGATTAATACGAGAGAAAGTACCCGCACGTTGCAGCGGTGAGATGGTGGTAGTGATAGGTCATAGAGTGTGATAGGTCATAGTAGGTGATATGTCATAGAGTGTCATAGCCAAATGCCTTAGCCGTACGGGCTCCGCCCGCGGACTTAAAAATTCATCGAAAGTATATCGAATGACATCTCTAATGAAAGAGCATGAATTTTTAAGAACACCCATATAATTTTTATATTTTATCGATATATGGTTTTTGAGATAAAAATTTTTCAATGAATTAGATGAATAAAATAATTTATGAAGAGGGAGAGAGAAAAATGAGTGGTTAAGATTTGGGGTGAGGATTACCTCAAGTTAGTATCAACTTGAGGGGTAAAGTTTATTGGATCTCAACCATTGATTAAAAATCAAAGGTCAACACTTAATGATCAATTTTGAATCTTAACCCTTCATTATTAATCAATGGTTGAGATCCTCTTAACTTTACCCCTCAAGTTTAAGTAACTTGAGGGAATCTCTACCCTAAGATTTGAGGAGAGTATAAAAATGAGTGGTTGAGATTTTTTTCTAATATTTTGAATGAATTACATCTATTGTACATTATGCATTATCATGTGTACAATATTGAAATTGAAAGTTGAAACCTTATTTGTTTTATAATATAGTATAGATAAAGATATAGATTGTATAGTGAATTTTTTTTTAAGGCCAAAGTACTATTTTTGTCCTTGTAGTTTTCGAATAAACACTTTACATCCTCGCCGTTAACCTTTGGCTAAAATGTCCATGTGGTTTGCATTTCGTCCTTGGATCAAGGCACGTGAGGGGGCATTTATGTCTTTTCGCCCATTTTTCCTTATAGTTAAATGCAAAATTCGTGCTTATGGTTTGTCGTTTTTGCATTTTTCATCCTTGTATTTAACAAATATACAAACAACAATTTAATCAAAAACCAAATCAAATTCAAATCAAAAATCTATATATACACCTACATATGAGGATCTAATTTAATGCCGCCTGGTACAACTAATTGAAATTTTTTTTTTAAATTGCTATAAAACATACTACAATTTAACAAAAATAGTCAAAATATAATTACAATTCACTCAAAAAAAAAAAAAAGTACTTTATAACAAAATATAAGAAAGTTCACAAATTAAAAAAATTAACCTTATAGTATTATAAAAATAACTTATAAAAAATGTGAATACCGGAGGTACTGGAACGGTAATACCGAAATTATCAGAAATAGTTGTACCGGGGTACCCTCCGATACCGGTATTACGGGTAATACTACATGTATTTAAAACATTGTATGTATGTATTTGCATTTGAAAGTGATTGAGGAGATCCTCAAATGTAGGTATATAGGTTTTTGTTTTGTTTTAATTAAATTGGTACCGGTAATTTTTGTTTGTTTTGTTTTGTTTGAAATTTTTTCCAAGATTTGTTAACGCCGAGGATGAAAAATGCAAAAACAATAAACCACATGGACGATTTTTCCACTTAACTTTATAAAAAGATGAAAATGTCTCTCACGTGACTTGCATGTGACGTTTTAACGACAAAGTTATAATGGCAGGGACGAAATGCAAACCACATGGACGATTTTAATTAAAAGTTAACGGCGGGGATGAAAAATGCTTATTCAAAAAACCACAAGGACGAAAAAAGTACTTTGACATTTCTTTAAATGTTGATAAAAAAAAAGACATGTGAAGATTTTAACATGACGTAACTAAATATTTTTTCATGTGATAACGTAATGAATTTTAACTTCATTTTAACTTCAAAGGAATATCAAACATAATTAAATAACATATTTAAAAATTTGGTTATTTTGATAATAAGAATAAATAAATAATGACTTAATGCATAAATTATGTTGCTAAAATATGGGTATTATCGACTAATACGATTAGTTTCAAATCAGCAGTGTCACACCCCAAATAAAACGGAATGAGATGTAACAGTGAGTACAATGGATGTTATATAGAATGACTAAATGATTTCACTATTTAAATAAACATCAACCGAATCCACAAACATAAATTATCCGAATTCAACAAAGATTAGCTTGAAAGTTCCTGTGAAGATCGTAATTACGTGATCTCTATGAATATATCTGTGCGGAATCCTCAAATATTCATTCATAATGAGACAGTAAAATACACACATAATAATACGGAATCGAGGTAATAAAATATATCACAACATGATAGACATAATCATCAGGCAACACCTCATGATCCTGTGGACGGCCTAAACAACTATGTTTTCATCGATATTTCTAAACCTAGGACCTTTACATGTCTTTATAGTGACATAACACAATACCTAATAACAAATACAGGTTGGGCTTCATAAAATGTGAGCTTTCATGCACTTACGACCTCGCATCTCTGTGCAGGTCGTATTTTGCACTTAAATTACGACCTTTTAAATGTTTGAGGTCATATTTCAGCCTTTATAAAATTCATCTAGCAACGACCATAAATTGTACATCAAAACATGCATTTACATAGCTAAATTGTCACATAGGGGAGATGTGTTAAGGCATATTTCCCGGTTCCAACATAAATTACTAAGCATGAATAAAAATATAGCAGTATCGAATCCTAAGGTCTGAATTCTGTTATGGTCCCATGTAACCATCCAAGCTACGATTTGCTTGATATCCTTGATTACCTCAAAAGGTATTGGAAAATGTTAACACAATGGTTGGTAGGTATAATCATATGTTTAGTTTGAAATCTGAATAACTTTATAATGAATAGTTTGCGTGGTCTAGAAAGTTTGCTTGACTACATAAATATAATGAATAAATTTTGGCTATAGGTATATTTATGATATCAAGTGAATGACTTACAATGTATGACAAATCAATTACAGCTGGCTAGGTTGACTACACCCATTAGGCATAATACACTATTGGGATCTTATGGCATAGAATGAATACCATATCATAAAGTAACATAACTTTTTATGTGCATATCAAAATACACTGATTATTTATAATATTTAAAAGATAAGATAAATTATTAAGTATATAAATTTAAATGTAAAATATGTAAGTAAAAATAAATTAAAAAATATATAGTAAAACATTAATAACAGTATTTCATATATATGTTGCAGTTTTTTAACTAACTAAAAGATTAAAAATTAAAGTCAATCTTTTCAAGTTGATGGTTTAAAATTGTAATAAATAGAAATTAAGTGTTTATGGCTAAAAAGTGTAAATGGAAAAAAAGTGTAATTGGTGAGACTTTTTCTAAAAAAAACTAATATAATAATATATTTGGATAATGATTATTAAAAATTTTAATCTATAAATAAACTAAATGATGACATAACTAAAAGTCAATTAAAAAGATGCGCTTTGATTGGTCAATAAGTCATTAGTTCAACTGTTTTGTAACATATATTAAGATAAGATAGCCATAATAGAATAACATTTACGGCACATGAAAGCAGTTTAGTATCTTTTTACCCCATGAAAACACATAAAAAGGGTTACGAAACTCACCCAATAGCTTGAATTACTATAATAGAATGCTTAAATACTTCAGCCTAGCACCTAGGTATATATACATACAAATGAACTAGTCTTAGCTTGATTTATTGTAAATGCTTTAACCATTAGTGTTATATGATTAATTTTACTTCGTTAAAGCACTCAAGTGTTGACTTAGTTTGACCCAAAAGCATATAAGTTTGACTTGACCAAAGTTTATCAGTCCGACATTTTGAGGTCTCAAATGAATATGAGGTCACACGAATAATGCGAGGTCAGATGAACTACACGGGGTCACACGTATTGTACAAGGTAACATGAGCTCTACTAGGTTAAATACATAAATGTGTTATGCAAGGTCACAAGAACTTAGGTCACGCAAGCTTTACGAAGTCGCCAGATGAGTTGTACGAGGTCGTGAAAAGTAAGAGGTTGAAATTACGAGGTCGCAATGCGAGGTGTTCTTCCCGAAAAGATTTTCAGAAAAACCCTAATCATTTATTTTGATCTGAAAATTGTTTTTAACATCAGATTATACTTTTCAACTCACTGAAATAGTAGGAAAACAATTGTAAAGTTGTAATCTCCAAAAGAGACTCAAACTCACAAATTTGCAAAAAGTGTAAAAGAATTTTTGAATTAAGATTTTGTTAACAAAAGCAACAAAATTTTGAAAAGAATCATAGCGGGTGATAACAAATACTTTGGACGAAAAAGTGTCAAACTTGACTATTATCATGAGTGTATTTTGAAAAAAAAAGCTGAAAACTAAAAAGAAGATTAAAAGAGGTTTTTAATCCTTACCCAGAATCTATAAAATATGAAATTTTGATGATCTTTAAAAGCTAAAAACACTGATTTTCAAGATAAATTTAACAAAATAAGTTTGGATTTTAACAAAAATTGATTAGAAGACCTTCAAGGGGCTCCCTATATCAAAAATTTTATGCATACTATCCAAAATTAATGAATTCATTAGCAAGTGTTGTCAAGTGCCCACGCGGCCCTCACGTGCAGTGACCAAATTTGCATGAAGATAACACGACTCGCACTAACGAATCCGTTAAATTTGGGCAAGGATGCAAAAAATTCTTAATTTAAGGTCCTTTATTGCTAATGAACTTGAAAAAAAAAAAATTATGAGAACAAACAACAAGCCATTAACTCTAAAAAGCGGTCATAAGATTACTACTATGACGTTTTCAATTTTTCGACCTTTCACTCTCATTTTAAATTATGCACATTACTAACAGAATGAAAAGTCTTACACGTCTCATTACATTTTTACGATAATGTAAATACAAATGACGTCATTAATCACAAAGTGATATTTGGGTCTTCACCTAACTTGTTTGAAATGCAAATGACGTCATTAAAAAAATAATAAACAGATTAATAAATTAGTCAAATAATATTATTAAATATTTTGATTATAGCTGTTTAAAAAAAAAATCACACAAACAATAGAATGTTTAGAAAAACGAAATACACGCGAAATAATATCCATTATTTTCATTAATTTATTTATGAATTGTTTTGCAAACACTATCTTAATTATAATTTATTAAGATTCAAATATTATTCATTTCTAAAAAAAAAAATTGTAAAATAATTATTTTAGTTATTTGTTTTTTTGTTAATTAAATAAAATTATGTAAAAAACTAAATGGTGACATGACATCATTGAGAGTCAATTTCATGAAACTGAGCGATATAATTGGTTAATAAATCATAAGTTCAATTGTCTCTATTAATATTAAAGTATTACAATTAGTCAACTACTATTAAGATCTTGATATATTTACATTAAATTTAATTTATTATATATATATATGATAGAACATATTATTGGATATATATTAGTTATTATTTTATTGGATAAATATTAGCTATTATTCTATCGGATATATATTAGATATTATTATTATTTATTATATCGAAATTATTGGGTAAAAAGTGTAAATTTGTGATGAAAAACAAAAAAGTGTAAATTAAAATCAAAATTGAAAACAAAAGTCAATATTAAGAAATCGAGAGCAATAATTGGTCGATAAGTTATTAGAGCAACTGTGCTTTCGTATAATAAAAGATTTAAAGATAATGAATATTTATCGGATATTGTAAATAAAAGATTACCCTGTCGTATAATACATATATTCTATTAATCAATATTTTATTTGTAACTATTTGCAAGAATTGGATACCAAACACATAATTAAGATTTAAGAAAGAAAATGTAATATATGTTACTCAATGAGTGTCTATTATGATTTTGTTAAAAATACATGTTTCTTAAATTTACCGATAAATATTTTTGTTTTATTATATATATAAAAATAGATAAAAGTTATATGAAAGAGGTTAAGAGCTTTTTTTTTCCAGTTATTAAGTACTGAATGCATTAACTGACTAGATCAATGCATAAATAATGTATATATACATTAAGTAAAAAATAAGTAATTGACAGATATTTTTGTTCATTACGTCAAAAAATGAAACTTAATTGAATGAATGAATTATGCTCTTAATTATTAAGTATGTTATGTAAAAAAAGAACAAGGGCTAAATTTTTAATATATTTTTATTGTAAAAATTGTTGTCAAATATATATATATATATACTAGGTCTTTTATCCGCACGATGTGCGCATGGTAAAAAAGTTGAAAAAAAAGTAAATATTTTTAATATTAAAAACCCGTATAAAACATAAAAAGAAAATGGTTTCTCACCCATCAAATAAGAAAATTACTTGGAAAAGGAAAAAGGATAAAATCACAAATTTTTGATAAATAAATACTTTCAAAATTTGAAAATATATGTTAAGTTTATACCTGTTTTAGTTTTGATATGAGATTTGATTATGTTATTTTTGTTAATGTACGTGCTTTAATTTTGATATGGGATTTGATTTTGTTATTTTTTCTTATAATTATGTGTATATAAAGTTTTTATTTAGTTTAATGTACTTGTAGGGAATCCTACGTATATCCAAAGTTAAACTATTATATTTTTAATTTTGTATATCTCTTATATAAATAAAAGAGAATTGTTTCTAGAAGATTTTTGTATAAAATTTCCTATGTGTCAAACTCATAATCTTTCTTAAAATGTTTTTAGAAATTATGACATCATATTTAAAATTATAATTTTAGCAACATTTTAGTTTTTTAAAAAATTTATCCATCTTAACACTATCTTAATTATTTTATTAATTTTTCATATAACTTTATAATTTACATTTAAGTCTTGATGAAACTTTAATAAATATAGACATTTTTCTATTTATTTCCAAGTAAAAAGAATTTTTTGAAGTTTAAAATATATAACTACATATTGTTTTTTTTACATGCTAGGTATCTTATATAGAAAAAAAATAGCTTGATTTAAGAAGTTTAAGTTAAAAAAATTATCATCAAATATATTAATGTTTGTTGTCTAAGTACATCAAATATATTTGATATACAAAAGCTTAAAGGTAGTTATATGCATTTGTTTATCAAAACTAAAAAATGTTGTAGTAAATAATCACATAGATATTTCAGAATAGACTCAATCCATTTCGTCGCAACTTCAGCAGGATGATCATACGTTTTTAAAAAACTATTATTAATATGCTCGGGTTGAATCCGGGTTAATTAGCTAGTTAGTCTTTATTTTAATATTTAAATTCTTTTTTAACATATATAAATAAGATAAATATTGTAAAAATTTATGGAGATTATTTTAATATTTAAATTCTTTTTTAACATATATAAATAAGATAAATATTGTAAAAAATTATGGAGATGACACATATGATGTAATCCTAGGTGGCAATGTTTTAAAATAGGTTTAATTTTGAAGAGGGCTTTAAAATGCTAGGATTCTTACTCTTTCAGGTTTTTTACCCGCACGATGTGCGGATATTAAATTTATTTTTTAAAAGTTTTAATATTGACATTGAAATCAATAATATATATAATGTTCAACATTTAAATACCAAAAAAAAAATAAACTTAGTTGAACATATCTAGAAACCTAATGGTGTTGTGCTACTTGAATAGTGAAAAATTAGTTTAAATGAGATTGACAGTATCTTGTGGCTGCATATTTGCTCTAAATATCGTATTTGATCAGCAATAATTGTAATTACAACCCATGTTTTTATTAAAACAATTGCTACCCATGAAAAAAATGAACCTGTATAACCCGTAACTTCAATGAATCAAATTGTGATATCATTATTTAGTTAAAAATATTTAAATTCCTATAATGAAACGATTTTGATAATATACGATTTGATTAAATGAATCAAAGATCAAAAAAGTTAGATAAAGAATATTGCCTTTACAGGGAAAAAAAAGATATATAGAAAATTTAAACTCATATTTAAGTTTATACGGTTTTAGTTTTCTTTTTTGCATATGAGATTTGTTTCTTAAATATAAGGGATATGGTTTCTTAAGTTTGTGTATAAATATCTTTTCTTTTTTATTTAATATTTAATGGATAAATATTGTCAAAAAAATGTGATAATGACACATAGGATAAAAACCTATGTGGCAAATTTTAAAAATAGCTTTATATTGAGGAGGGTTTTAAAAGGTTAGGATTCCTATTGTTTTAATAAATATATAGATATGAGAGTCATCCAATGAGAACAAAAAAAAAAATAAGAACATGTAAGAACCAATAGGAAACTTTCAAATCATTAAACTTTTAAAAGGGTAATTAAGACAATTACAAAATACAATTAATTAATTTGTAATTTTATTCAAGCAGTTATTATACATCAATCGGTTACTCATTCAATAGATAATTCATTTTTTCAAATTCAGTTTTACATTGGATGATTGGAACGACATTCTTCTTCAAAATGGATGCACAATCTATTTCAAAACTGGATGCACAATCTATTATCTATTTTAAAAATGGATGCACAATTTATTACGAGTATAAAAATGGATGCATAATCTATTCTAAAATCTATAACCAGTTATCTATTTTAAAATTGGATGAACAACCTGTTGTAAAAGTGGATGCATATCTATTTTAAAAGTAGTAACTACTTTATTCCTCAATTCCTCGATTCCATCGTGTATTACAATCGAGTGCAACTTCTTTTGTTTTTTCCAAATGTTTTTTTACTTGCGCTTCTGTCCTTTAATATATATGTAAAAAGACATCTTTGACATTAATTTTCTTTATTATTTCAAAAATACCCATAATGATCCCAGCCTTTAAATTATTTCATCCAAAGGACATAAATCATTCTTACTGTTCTTATTTTAAATTTGTTCTCACCGGAAAGTTACCCTATATATATATATATATATATATATATATATATATATATATATAACATAAAAAAATAAAAAGTTTAAAAATCAAAACATAAAATTTGTTATGAGCGATTTGTCAATAAATTAACCATTACTATGTTATAATAATGGCAAATAGTATTATACATGAATATGTAATTCATTGATAAGATATTGGCCTTGATAAGTTCCCTGAATCACCGATCACGAAAGTGATAACAATAATCCCTTCGCCTTTAATTAGTTCGAAGCATGGGAAGAAGACAAGAAGTACGAGTACTTTGTATTTAAGATATATATATACACGTGATGAACCTAATTGTGGCATGTGCATTTTATCTTTTCTTATTTATCTTTGATTATATCGGCCACATGTCTTCGTTTCATGGTTCGCCTATTAAATATATGGATTAAGATACTCTAAAGTTATTATTAACTTCATAGGTATAGTTGAAAGAATCTTGATCTTTAGATTAAAATCAAAGGTTAAGAATCAAAGTTGATATTTGAATCTTTAAAGGAGATACCAAAACCAGTGCACCACTTGTAAATTCCATCACAAACCAACACCTTTGGCATAGGAAATGGTTCAAGATCTGCAGCCCGATTTAGTCTTTTATACTTTTGTTTAGTTCTTAATTTGAGTATAGGCAGCTTTTGTAAGTTCATGTAAATATAGGGATATAAAGTGTAAATATGGGAAGAGTCGGTTAGAGGTGGTTATATTATGTACATTGTAATTTCATTTCTAATTAATCAATATGAAATTCATAATTCCCAAACACATTTCTCTCTCGATTCTGCTTATTCATAATCTTGATCCTTAATTTTAATCCAAATGTCAAAATCATCAACTTTACCTATAAAGTTAATAATAACTTTAAAGAATCTCAATTCTAAATATATTCGTATTTGAAAGTTCATCTTCAGAATCATGTCCCGACTATAAGTGTAAAGAAATAGATAAACACACTGTTAGAATGTCAAAATCATAATAGAAGTTAAATTATAAGACAGCTAGCACGTTACCCGCGCAATGCGGCGGTGATCGTGACAACGACGGTGTGGTGGGGGGCGAGGGTTGGTGGTGGAGGCGACGTCGAGTGGTATGAATAATTGATATAAAAGGTTAATGAAAATATATTGAAAAAAATAATGGATTGGTAGTGTATATTAATAATTAATGTTAGGAAATAATGTATGTGAAAATATTTTAAGGGGTGCTAAGTGAAAAAATATATAAAAAGGACTATTTCTTTTATAATATAGTATAGATATGATAATACTTTTACCTATACATAGAATCGACTAGTTAGAATCTAATAATATAATCTAATTAGGGTAAACTCTTTTACCCAAAAAATAAAATACTTTGAAAGTAAAAATATATGATCTATATATATAAACAGTGGAAAAAAGGGAAGAAAAAGTATACCTTTTTGTATGCCTCCGTAATGGTAAAGAAGAAAGAAAACGATGTATTATTATTCTTATAAATACAATAAAAGGAGCAATAGGTAGGAATTAAGAAAACAATATATTATAAGATAAAACTAGCATTGTACCTGTGCGATGCGGAGACGGTTTGGTGGTGACGACGATTGGCAGTGATGACGGTGGCCGTGCTGGTGTTGTTCATGGTGGGTGTAACTGTGTAAGTAATTTGTGTAAATGTAATTGATGTAAAGTGATAGTAGATATAATTTATAAGATAAATGATTAATGATGTAAATTAATTTATAAAGGGTAAAATGGTAATTTTTTGTCTAACACTTTTATGAGAGAAAAAATGATAATTACTATAAGATAGTATAGATAAACGGTGAGTTCTATTATGATTAAAAAAATATATAACAAATAATTTTGTTTCTAACTGGGTGAAGTTTAGCCATCCGAGGTAAAAGTGTATTACTGTATTAGATTATTAGTGGCGTAATATCACCCTTTCCATTTAATGTATGACCAACAAACTGAAACTAATGAAGGGACCACCAACTAATTTGGACCTATTATACAATTACATAGACTTGAAGCCCATTGCCCCTAGACATTTGCTGCTATGGGCTGTCGCCCTTTTGGCCCAGCAACAAAGCCGGTACTGTTAGGCTATTTGATTATGATGATTTATTATTTTCCTTCTTTTAAATCTCTAAATTGGAAAAAATGGTTTATTAGATACCTCAGTTTGTACTTTGTTTATATTTTAAAGATTAATTGAATACCAATTATCAATAGATGTATTAGTATATGGTGGAGTCTGAGACTGAGAGGTCTTGGGTTCAAATCCTATCCTAGTGTGGGCAAAATGCTTCCCGGAATCGAGACAAGGGTTTTCTCAGTATGGGTTTCCTCTGGAATTGGAGTTGGGGATTTGAAGAGGTATGCCGCTGAACCCAACTTTGTCGTTCAAAAAAAAAAGATTAATTGACGTTTTAAATTTCCATCCTATAACCGACACATCAAACTAAGGGTCTGTTTGTTTTATTAACCATTTAGTGACTGAATTGATTAAGTGACTGAGTGGATAAGTAATGTCTATATGGATTAAGTCAATACAGTTGTTTTTTGTTTATTAAGTAAAAAAAAAAACAACCACATTAGATGACTTAATAGATTAAGTATTTTTTATTAACTCATGACTTAATTTATTAAGTCCAAAACAAACACCACCTAAGTAAAATAAAGCAACTGCATGAAAAAACTCGACCCGATTAAATCCTGGCCAATAACTTAACGAAACAAATGAAAACAATCCGACTACGTTACTATTCTAAATGAAAGCGACAATAAAAGTTTCGATCAGTCGGAATTAGAATTCGACACGTTTTGAAAAATTTATTTTTGTGTAACAAAAATATTTGTGTTGAATTAACTCCACACATATAACAACTTAATTAGTGGTCCAATAATATTCAATCATGAGGATAAATGCCACTCAATTGTCATACCTAATCCCTTTGTCTATTATCTTGAAATCATAGTACAATATATTTAATATATATATATAGTTACTTGTTGTGAAAAACCTTTAAACTAACAAATTCACATTAAATAGTTCACAAGTGACGTACTTTCACTTAAGTGACACCATATAGTCTACTCTTTTATCATTTTCTAAGTCATTTTGCAAATCAGTTTCGCAAATTAGTTAAGCGACGATGGTATAGACGAGGAGAAAGACAGTCAGAGGGTCCCCAATCAACAATAAACACTCATTCTTTTCATTCCTTTTTTTTTAACGACATTCTATCATACTCCTAGTACTAAATTACATGTATTTTTGGAAATCAGGACTCTCGAAAAACCCTATTAATCCACACTCACAAATGTGGGAAGTGAGACTCAAACTCAGGTGAATCATCTCAAGGTCAAAAACCTTACCAATGAGCCATCAACTCTATTGGCTTTTTTTTTTCTTTTTTGAATTTCCTTTTCTTCTTTAACAAATGATTACATATAAAAATAACTAAAGTTATAAAAAAAGTGATTGAGATATTATTCATAAGACTCTATCAATTGAATTTCAATAGTTATATTTACTTGATAAGGTGTAATTGATGGGCCAAAACCAATTATAAGTGAAAAAATTATCACTTTTTGTCTTGAAGCAGAACACTTCGGCATAATTTTATTCATACGAGTATATTGCTTTCCATCCTTCAAATCGTCGAAAGTTTCCTAAAAACATAACGTTGAATATATTTAAAGAAGATATCTTTAGATTAATTTAGTTGGAAAAATATTCATATGAGAACCATCTATCCTTTATAATAACTATTTTAACCCTTTACTTTTAAAAACCGTTAAAAATGGTTAGATGAAAAAGTACTAAATTACCCTTATTAAACACCTCATGTGAAAAGGGTTATTAGAGATTACCAAATTTGCCATAAGGTTATCTAGGTCGCTTGTTTGCTACTTTTCCCTACTCTTAATGTTGCCGGGGGTTTTCGTATGATATTTTTGGACGACAGGTACGGTAACTAAACTTTCTTCACTCTTCGATTTTCATCTCCTTGTGGCCGGAGGTCCCTATTGGAAGTAGTCTCCCCCAAACCCCGTCCAGGGATTGGGTCTTGTTATTGTTGTATCAAATTTGCCCTTAATGAATTAATTTACACTTTGAACCATTATCTTGTTAATTTACACTCTAAGTCCTTATCTTTTAAAATATTTCCACTATCACCATTACATCAACTTACACGGTTACGTCACTCGACACCAATTGTCGATGTCATCACCACCCGTCACCGACACCACTAAACTGTCGTCGTCATTGTTACCATCGTTGCATTGCGCGGGTACCATGTCAGTTTGAGTCGAAAGAAACATAAGAATTGTTATGTTATCTTGATAAATTGATATGAACAAATTAAATTATACTTAATATTACATATATTCATATGCGAATGATTCTCATATAGCGTGGTTTCTCATAAATTGATAACGTTCAAATAAGATGTTTTGGGAATGATCTATGCAAAATTTGTATTACAATTGTAGTTATATTCAAATTTGTATAATAGAAAATTCATTTAAGCTTAATTATGGGAAATATGATTATATAAAACTGAATATACAACTATTCATATATCTTTTGAACATAATTCGTTAATTAAGATTTATAATTGTATTGAAGATCACAGTAAATTATACTGTATATATTAATATTAAAAGAAAGCTTACTTACAGGCATGGAGTGAAGCAACCAAGGTATCCATGGTCAGATGGTCCTGAATTTATCACCCAATGCCCGATTCAGTCAGGAGCCAACTTTAGTCAAAAGATTATTCTTTCAGATGAAGAAGGCACTTTATGGTGGCACGCCCATAGTGATTGGTCTCGAGCCACCGTTCATGGTCTAATCGTGATATGGCCAAAGATCGGAAGACCTTACCCTTTTCCTAAACCTTATGTCGAGTATCCAATCATCCTAGGTTAATTTTCCTCTTTAATACTTACTATCAATATTACATTTAAACAACACATAATATGTACGATACTTGGAAAAAAAAACTATAATTGTCATTGAATCAAAAATGCAGCTGAATGGTGGAGGCAAGATGTTGAGGCAGTGTTACTAGATTTCATGAGAACAGGAGGAGATCCTAATAGTTCTGATGCTTTAACCATCAATGGCCAACCTGGTGATCTATACCCCTGCTCAAGTTCAGGTAATTAGCTTTCTTTATTATTTTTAGGGATAATGTTTTATCTAAATATACACGATTGTCTATAGTATATATCCAACTATAACTGTATTCATTGTATGTATTTAACTTTCAAAATTTTGAGCATTGTATGTACTCGGTTGTCATTTTGCAAGCTTTTAATTAGTCAGGTGCATACAATATTTGAAATTTTGAAAGATATACATAAAATTGTTATTAAATCTATTAATGTAACTTATTATCATACTTGCATCTGTAATTTGAAAGAGTTGTTAATCTGTTATCTTATGGTATATATGTTATAACATGTGTTTCAGAGACAACCAAGTTCATTGTGGAATATGGAAAGACTTATATGTTCCGAATGGTCAATGCTGCAATGAACCTGTTTATGTTTTGGGGGATCGGAGGCCATGAAGTTACTGTTGTAGGAACTGATGGAGCATACACCAAGCCACTTAAGAGTGATTACGTGGTAATCGCCCCTGGTCAAACCATTGATCTCTTAGTGAAAGCCAACCAACCCATAGGTCGATATTACATTGAAGCTAAACCATACAATAGCCAGCCACTCATTAGTTTCGATAACACAAGTACAACAGCTATTATTGAATACAAAGGCTACAAAAACTCATCAACTCCTCCTATGTTCCCCCATCTTCCTAAGGTCAATGACACTAGTGCATCGGTTAATTTCACAGGAAGGCTTAGGAGTTTAGCTAGTCGTGCTCATCCTATTGACGTTCCAATGAAGATTACACGACACTTTTTGTTCACAATGTCTATTAACACAGTGCCATGCCCAGGTAATACATGTTTAGGACCCAGAGGTTTGAGGTTTGCTGCAAGTGTAAACAACATATCATTTAATTCACCAAACATCTCGGTCCTTGATGCTTATTATGGAAGAATTAACGGTGTTTATGGAGACGAGTTTCCAAATTTCCCACCTTTATTTTTCAACTTCACGGCTAGTAATCTTAGTAGATCATTAGAAACTCCACTGAATGCTACAGAAGCAGAAGTACTAGAGTACGGCGACAATGTGGAGTTGGTGTTTCAAGGAACTAACCTTGTTGCTGGAATTGATCATCCTATGCATTTACATGGGCATAGTTTCTATGTTGTTGGATGGGGATTTGGTAACTTCAATAGAAGTAAAGATCCAATGAGTTATAATCTGGTGGATCCTCCTCTTCAACAGACTATTACAGTTCCTAAAAATGGCTGGACTACCATAAGGTTCAAGGCCAATAATCCTGGTGAGTTTGAATGATCAATCCAGAAGCCTTGTATTTTAATTTTTACAACTTTTGCAGATAGTAAGTTCTTTTCAAAAGTATCATGTGTATTTAGGGTTGTAAACGAACCGAACGAACACGAACGAGACCTTGTTCATGTTCGTAACGAACGGTTCATGAACAGATAAACGAACATAATGACTTGTTCATGTTCGTTCGTTTTTGTTCATGAAATGTTCACGAACACAAACGAACAAACACTAATGAACAAACATAAACGGACGAAAAAATCTATAATTTTTTTATTTTTATTTAAACTTTTTCTTAAATTATTAGTATTAATAATATATATTATATAAAAATATATTTATATTTAAACTATTTTCTATTGTATAGCTGATTATGTGTGTGTATATATATATATGTATAAGATAACGAACCAAGGTTCATAAACATATTATTGTTCACGAACGAACGTTCACGAACAAATTATCGAACATTTATGAACGTAAATGAACGAACGAGAGCTTTGTACATGTTCGTTAATTTAACTAAACGAACGAACACGAACGAACTTCCCGCCGAACGATTCATGAACTGTACGTGAACTGTTCAATTCGTTTACAACCCATGTGTATTGCTAGGTTTGTACCTTCAAAAACTGTAAAAAACTTAGTCATATATAGATCAAATGGTCACCAGCCACTTATGACGCCTATGTCAGACATACAAAAGAGGTTGACCAAGAATATCTAGTTTTAGTTTTTGGCAATGACCAAGGCGAACATATATACTGAAAAAGTTAGATCTGTGGTAACCTTCCATGTCAGACATACAAAAGAGGTTGACCAAGAATATCTAGTTTTAGTTTTTGGCAATGACCAAGGCGAACATATATACTGAAAAAGTTAGATCTGTGGTAACCTTCTGGTCTCATGTACCGAAATGACTTACATTTATATCTGTTTTGCTGGATGGTAGGTATAGATACTAATACAGTACATAGGATTAAGTTGTCCCTACCTAACTACACTTTTGAAAGTATTGTACTTATATAGTTTATACATTAAATGAAAAACCGTTACTCTTTACACTGAAAATAATAATGCATTATTTTTTGTATAGGTGTATGGTTAATGCATTGTCATCTTGAGCGTCATATAAGCTGGGGAATGGAGATGGTATTCATCACAAAGAATGGTAGCAAGGCAGGTCAATCGATATTGCCACCACCACCGGATCTGCCGCCATGTACTTAGACATTAAATTAGCTATATAGTACATGAATTCCCTGATTATAAAAAGTTTGTTATATAATGGTATAAAATATAAAATTAAATTAGCTAGTCAGTTTGTTGTTATGCGAAAGAATAAAGATCATACGACAGTATGAAAATGCCACTTAAAATAGTTTAGACATACATGGTTAATGTATTGTACTTATTGATATAAATTGCAATATTTTTAATAGAATGAAGACTTCTTTTGTTAATAAGGTGTCATTAACGTCCATAAGTAGTTCTTTTTCTTTTATCATATATACTAGCTAATTAACCCGGGTTCAACCCGGACATACTAATAAACATTTTAGAAAATTATATCTTCCCCATTAAAATTGTGATGAATTTGATTGAGTTATTCTTAAATGTGTATGTGATAATTTATTAAAACATTTTTTAGTTTTGATAATCAAAATACATATAATTACCAAGTTTTTTTGTATTAAATATATACCTATGCGTAGACAACAAACATAAATATATTATTTATAACCTCGGAATATTACCTTATGTTTCAGATAAATATAATTAGCTTATTAACCCGCATGATACACAGATAACTCAAAAATCTATTATAAAAAATTATTTAGATAATGAAAGTTTAAAATAGCATTTATAAGTTATTATAGTTTTCAAAAAAAAAGAAACATTTTTTTTACAAAATTTACATCATAAATAATAAAAATAAAATAAATTTTAAGAAGAAAAATATTTATGACATCATAAGTAAATTAAACAAAAAGGAAATAAACTTTAAGAAAAATTTTGGAGGTGACACATAAGCTAGTTTTGTAAAATGCTTGTGTCATAACAATTTTCTATTATTATATATAGAGATTTCAAGAAAGTACTGTTTGAAAAAAAAAAATTCAAGAAAGTGTAGATATAGATATGAGTTAATAACATGAGTACCTAACTTTTTAAAAAAATATACTAAATTAGCCAACTTTTTTTGGAATTTCACAAATTACCCAACAAAATCGCAAAAAGATTTTGTAAAATCGTATAAAGATTTTGAAAATCTCATAGAGATTTTGAAAATCTCTATGAGATTTTGACTTGTTTTTTATTTTGACTTTTTTTTTTAAATTTTGACTTTGTATTTAGATTTTGATTTTTGCATTGTGATTTTGAATCTCAAAAAAAGTCAAAGCCTAAAAAAAAGTCAAAAAACATAATGTGGAAGTCAAAATTTCAAAAAAAAAAAATCAAAATTAGAAAAGTCAAAATCTCATATCGATTTTACAACATCTTTATTAGATTTTTAAAATCTCATAAAGATTTTCAAAATCTCATTGCGATTTTAATTTTTTATTATGATTTTGTTGGGTATTTTGTGAAAGTCTAAAAAAAATTGGTTAAATTGATTATTTTTATAATAAATTGGGTACTCACGTTATTTTTCTCCATATATATATAGAATATGGCCTACTAGGTACTAGAGCCTTGTTTTATTACATTTGGGCTAAGTTCCATCTGGGCCTCGTTAATGCCTTAATGGAGCCAATTATGACCAATCTTTCATGAGTCCATTATCCATAGAATGAACGACCAATGGGAGAATTGTTCAGTTAATGACCATTCGACCAATGGGAGAATAGTTCAGTTTAGCAACTTATTCTGTTTGGCCTATCCTAAGAGCATTGTTAACAGTTCATCTTTTTTTATATATTTTTTTCTATGATGTATCATCATTATTTATTTATTTATTTATTATTTTCTCATAAATGATTCACTTTTAGATTTAATATTTTAATATACCCTCCAATATCTAATTAAAATAAAACAAATTAACAATACAAAACAAAGAAAATAGACACCACTATTATAGGTGAATACATTTAACATTCTCTGTTGAGTTACCCTTTTTAATAATTTACCTTCTTCATTTTCTCCTTTAACAAGCCCACAATGTTTTGATTGATACGATCAAGTCTCTGTAGTATGTTGTAAGCCTTCAACTTTTATATGTTGAACGAAATATATATAAATCTCACATGTAATATCATTGTTTTTCAGCATATACAGCATAAAAAATTTAGATGTATTTATTCATGGGATTAATAATCCAGAATACAAACAACCTTACACGAATTGTCATAGTGTGTATCAATTTCAATCATATGTATTATATATATTGAACTTTCGAATCTTGTGCATTGTATGTATCCGACCAATAAAAAAAATTATAAGTGACAGCTTATATGATTGTCACATATACGCGGGTACATACAATGCACAAGATTCAAAAGTTCAATACATACAATGCACATGATTAAAGTTCGATACATATTATGACAATTCGTATAAAGTTTCTTACATTCTAATGTACTAACCCCTTTATTCATTATAAACTTTAGTTTAGTATTTTTAGTAACAAAAAGTTGATTTATATATTAACTTTTGAGTTTTATATTAACATATTTATAAAAATTGTTTCTATCGAAGTTGTTGTGACATGTTTAGCGATATTTGAATATTATAAAATCATACTTAGTAATATTATGTTTAAATCTTAAAACTCAAATAGGATACTATCATTTTATATGCTTTATTGTTACACATGATATATTATATTCTTATTTTACACTATTAGAAATAATATTCCGTATCTTATTCTTAGATGAAACATATTATAGATATTTCAATTAGAATATAACAATATTATATGTGTCATGATAATTATTAAAAGTATTTGAGTTAAAAATCATAATAGTACAATTACTTTTAAAATTTTAATATACTTACATTTAATTTATTTATTTTTAATTAATTAATTTTGTATCTATATGATAAAACGTATTATGAAGATATATATTAATCATTATTCGAATTTTGTTAGAGAAAGACGAGGGAAATCATTTTACAAAAGTAAAAAAGAAGGACAAATTTCAATATTTATCCTCCGTTAAGGTAAATTTACTCAAAATTATAATATAATTGTCTGCAATAACTTTTATATTGGGTTTGTCAAAACCATTTTTGTGTGAAATTATATTTATTCAAATAAAATATAGAATTGTTTATCATGAATTTCTTTGAAGCTATTGTTTTATCGTCCTATTGTATTTATAATATTTTTTTTTTCTTTTCTCAACTATTTTTTTTGTTTTCAATAATATCCGGAGAATGTCACCTAATGATACATTCTACCTATAAATCTCGCTCCATTAACTTTTGGTGTAAGTGTCTCCTTAACAGACGACTTTCACTAATAAATGTAAAAACTTTGTTCGGAATCGTTACGGGTTATATGTTAAGGGTTACAAAAATTTGACAAAAAATTACATCCGTTCTTCAATGATAGTTGGTTTTTATATTGACTTATTGGTTAGAAATTTATGTCATGAACTATCAATCTACTCTTCTATGAAAAAATAAATACATAAGTTCTTACATATATTAATTATCCGTTTATTACGTGGAATAATCATCTAGTTATATATAAAACGTAAGTACGTATGTATTATTTCTCTTTATTATTGCCTTCACGTAAAGGAAATTTCGAAGAAACTAAGAACGTCATATTTTTATGCCAAACTGATATATGTAATTGTAAAGAATTGTCAAAAGTTAGGATATATATATACATGTCATAAATTGATATAAAGTTAGGTAAAACATAACTAGAGATAGAGTAAATCTTTGGACAAAGTCCAAACTAGATATGTGAGACAGTACGTGCAACGCGTTACACATACTTGACCATATATATAAGAAAGCATGTAGTATTGGACATAAATTATTCTGCAATCTGGAATAAGATCGAGAATATTAAATTGAAACTACACTAGTGAATATAGATAAAAGATACACTTTCTATGCAATGTTTCCAATTATTAATTTATTTCTGGACCACAAATTGACAGTACCACTATCAATCTATCAATCGATCTCAAAATTCACATGACTCAGTATTATGCAGAAATACAATATCAAACCAACATATTCCATGATCCGATGATCGTGAAATGAAACTTACATATACTATTAAATTTCTCAAGAGTTCATTTATATAATGTAATGATTGTATTGTTGGCTTGGTGCGTATGTCGTAAGACACATATATGAAGCTAATTGCAGTGATTAGAAACATGCATACATCAGGTATATCCGCATAGAAAAAAATTAATGTGAGAACCATTTAAATTGAAAGAATCATGAAAACTTATATATTATAATTTAATGTTTATATGTGAATCATATATGCATGTGAACATATATATTTGTTCATATATGAACTGTCAAGTTATATTTATGATTACTTATGTTCATATATGAATAGGTTTTACTTGACTTATTCTGAAGAAATATATATACTCGTGTGTATTTATGTTCATTATACCAGTTACAAGACTAGCACAAGAGTATTTGGGATTACAATTTCAATCAAACCAAAGTATGCTACGTAACTAGCGAGAGGTAAATCCACAGAAAAGAAAGTGGGTTTGACTAATGCCTAAGAGCAGAATAGTCTTGGGCTAAGGTCGTTAATAAATAGTTAAATACCATGTTGAATCGATAAAGACACATAATTATCTCATATTTTTGGCATAGTATTAAAAAGGTTGTTATAATATTAATTGACAAACATTATTATTATTATTACTCGTATATGATAACAAAGTAATGAAACTAACGTCAAATACCTTGGGAGCAGATGTCCTTGGATTAAAGAGAAGAGGAAGGAAAAGTTAAAGAAGAAGAAATGTCAATAACCGAATAACGAATATATATCTATAAAATGTATAATATAAAACAAAGTCAAAATGAAAAACATACTGATACAGTATTCAAAACATAAGAATGGGTCCAAAACTTTCTGCAGCACGCGTTCGTAAAACTAAAAACATGACAAAATTTCAAGGTTAATTTAGATGACCAGCCACCAGCAGCCACTTTATCAACCACTATATATACATGCAACTTATCTAAGCTATTATACATATCCAAATACATAATTACTTAAACAAACACCATCAAGAAAAATTTTTTTAAAACAAATCAGATTCATATATATTCCAATTGCAAATAAGTTAGTACTCTACATCATATGAAGATAGCCATGAATGTGCATCTTCTAGTTCTATGGCTCATAGTGATTCTTGGTTCCGTTCAATCACACGCAGCTTTGGTTCGATATACGTTTGTGGTAAGCTCCCTAGCTTTGTGTCAAAAAACAAGTTAGTCCCCGGTACTGCATTGGTACCTATAGTAGCTAGCTAGGCTAGCTTTGTGTTGTGCAGCTTTGTTAATATTATATTGTTATATGCAAGTAGCTTACTTAATTATTAGATTTTTTGAAATTCCTTTAAATGTCTTTCCCATGTCTCGAACTCGAGACCTCCAGCATATAAAGCTGGTACTCAGCCATTGAGCTATAATGGAAAGTTTTTTGTTTGCAGGTTCAAGAAACTAACTACACGAGACTGTGTAGCAGCAAGAACATTTTGACAGTCAATGGACAATACCCTGGTCCGACTATATCTGCTCGTAAAGGAGACACTGTTATCGTTGATGTTATCAACCAAGGGACCCAAAATATCACGATTCATTGGTATATTCACTTTCGTATCTTAGAACGACACCTTACAAACAAAGTGTTAATTATTTTGGCTAACATCATGAGTTGTATGTTACTCGTATTAACTATAGGCATGGAGTGAAACTACCTCGGTATCCATGGTCTGATGGACCCGAGTTTATCACACAATGTCCGATTCAGCCTGGTTCTCGCTTTAGCCAGAGGATTATCCTCTCTGATGAGGAAGGAACATTATGGTGGCACGCACATAGTGACTGGTCTCGAGCCACCGTACATGGTTTACTAGTTGTGTCTCCCAAGCTTGGAACTACATTTCCATTCCCTAAGCCTCATGCAGAGGTTCCGGTCATATTAGGTATTATACTAGCTAGTTAATCATTTCGCAAATTCTTCATTTGCTCTCAACACATACATTTGTCATTTAAATAAATATGTAAGTTCATATAATTTGTAAGTTATATTAATGAGTTATTGGAAATGCAGGTGAGTGGTGGAAAAATGATATACAAACAGTGTTGGAAGACTTCTTGCGTAGAGGAGGTGATCCGGCTATCTCTGATGCTCTAACAGTTAACGGTCAACCAGGCGATATTTACAATTGCTCTCGCCCAGGTCTCTCCATTGTTTCTCGTCTTGTCGTTTTAGTATTAGAGACACTAAATTTGTACTCCCTCTATCCTATTTTAAATGTCATAAATTCATAGTTTGACTTTTAAAGTCTTTTTCTTCTGACTTTGGACGTAAATATTTCTGTCTGTATTAAATCTACCTAGCTAGCTAGCTACTTACAGCTATGTATTGTGCAGACACATTCAAAGTAAAGGTTGATCGAGGAAAGACGTACATGCTCCGAATGGTTAATGCTGCTATGAACAACATCATATTTTTCGCAATCGCAAACCATCAACTTACTGTCGTAGGTACTGATGGAGCGTACACAAAGCCGCTAAAAACCAATTATTTGACTATATCTCCAGGACAAACAATTGATGTCTTGTTAGAGGCAAACCAGCCGGCCAACAATCGCTATTATATGGCTGCAAAGTTCTATAATAGCAACCCTCGTAGTCAATTCAATAGGAACACCACCACAGCCATCATTGAGTACAATAGCAAAAACATGACATCATCGTCTTCACCCATTTCACCTACACTTCCTGCTTTTGATGACCGAAATGCATCTTTTAACTTTACTAGTAGCCTAAGAAGTTTAGCAAACAATGAGTATCCAATCGACGTTCCACTATCAATCACAAGGAAGTTAATGTACACCCTCTCGATTAACACATTGCCTTGTGCTAATAACACCGTATGCGAGGGACCACAAAGAAGGAGGTTTGCTGCAAGCATAAACAACATCACATTTGATACTCCCAAAACTTCTATTCTTGGAGCTTACTACCGTAGAATCAACGGTGTTTATGGGGATGACTTTCCTGATAATCCTCCTTTTAGCTTCAACTACACGGCGAATAATTTGACTACGTCGTTACAAACTCCAAGGAATGGGACGGAGGTAAAAATATTGAAGTATAATGATACAGTGGAGCTTGTTTTCCAAGGAACAAACGTGGTTTCAGGAATAGAGCATCCCATGCATTTACATGGACATAGTTTCTACGTTGTTGGTTCCGGATTTGGAAACTTTGATCGACAGCGAGATCCTTTGAGGTACAATCTAGTCGACCCTCCCCTTCAGCAGACGATTGCGGTTCCACAAAATGGTTGGACAGCTATAAGATTCAGAGCAAACAACCCTGGTAAAGTCCTTAATTTGTAATAACGTTAATTAATTAATTAGCTAATTATAAGAGTGTGCATACATTAATTATTTAATTAAATATATTCATTGTAATTAATATTTTGTTACATTTGAAAAATTGATCAGGAGTATGGTTCATGCATTGTCATTTTGAGCGTCATGTTAGCTGGGGGATGGAGATGGTATTTATAGTAAGGAACGGAAAGAATGCAAACGCAAGAATGTTGCCTCCACCACCGGATATGCCAAAGTGTTAAGAATTACTAATTGATTCGTTTATCTGTTGTTTCTATTTATTATTGTTACGTAATTTCTTCTTTTCAATTAAACAAGATTGTTTCGGATTGTAATAAGTTTGTTTGTAATTAAACTGATGTTAAATGTATGATTTGTACTAATAAATTTGTTTTATACATGAATAAACGATGTTGTATATTAGTTGATTGAAAATATAAAATAACATCACTACTACATGTTAATTGATTGTATTTTATTTATATATATTTTTCATTAATTTTACAATATATGAACGACAATAGTAGATCCATACGCCATAAGGTGATTGCACTGGACACGATCGACTTTCTTATATGTTATTGACTTATTGCAAAGACTCACAATTGATTGATCGATTTCATCATAAACTGCTACAACAATTAATTCGTTCAAGAGTTATATATTATAGGTTTTTAATAAGAGGAAGGGAATATGAGGCTGTTTGGCACCCAAGTTGGGTGAAAAATCCCTCACATACCTTTTTTTAAAAGGTAAAAATCATGAGGGTCATGTATTTATTTAAAATATTAAAAAGTATGTGAGGGGTTTTCCACCCAAGTTGGGTGCATAACAGCCTCATACTCACTTTTCCCTTTTAATAAACATAATACTCGTACATATATCATGTACGAGTAGTTGCCAATGATATATATATTCTAATACTTTTTTTTTTATTTTTTCTTTAACATTAAAGAGAGCGAGAAGCTAATAAAAACATATAATATTCAAAGATAAATAAAGAAAAAAGGAGGTAAACAAAAAACAGGGACTAAGAGAACAAAGTTAAATAGCAAAGCTTTGTCAAACAGGGACTAAGAGAACAAAGTTAAATAGCAAAGCTTTGTCATTGAGTCCAGGTGATTCCAATAACTATCATCCAACAAAAATAATAACATTATTACAATCTCATCAAAAATAAATTAATTGTAGAAATATAAAGATGTACAGTTATAATTACTTTTATATAACAATATCTAATTCATCTTAGCCGATGAAAGTCTAGCGAAGTTTCGAAAGGTGTGCTTCCAAATTTTGTATCAAAGTTATGTTAGCTTATCAAAGTTAACTTAATTATTTTTTATTTTTTTTGAACAGCATAGACGATCAAAATTAACTTAAATACTTTATATTTGCAGTGAAAATAATTTAATTCTTAGGAGTACGTCCTATTGATATTGTATGTTATAGTCAACTGGTTAGAGACATCCCAGGTTTTACCTAAGATCTTGAGTTCGATCTTTAGGGATGACAATTCTTGGGGTTTTTTCCTCCGAATACTTGTAACGGCCCATGGTCAACATCTCGTTGTCTAGGGTACGTGCAAGGCTTCACCATTATATGGTGAGGTTTCCCTGATGTCACATACCGACCGAATGTTCGAAAAAAAAGAAGATAAAATACCATATACCAATTCAAGTCAGCTTGAAGTTTTTTTTTTCGAACGACAAAAATTATATTACTATAACTCCTCTAGCAAGATGCTAGAGGACAAATTAAAGTACAACAGATCACAAAATCTAGAATTACAACAGAGAACACATTCTAGACTTACCCAAAATTTTAACTGCTAAGGTTGCAAAAGGGTTAAAAAACTTATGCCAATTACAGAAACTGAGACATAAGAAAAAACCCCACCGACGAAGGTCATGCCACCGGTTTTCAATTCGTGGTGTTTTTGGTGCGACCCAAAACACGTTCATAGGAAACAAGACAACAAGACTAAGAAAAAGGGCCAAAATTAAGTGCTAAGTGGAGTCTCGATCCATGAATCCCACGAGATAGAAGCCTTCTTGTCTCGACTATTTATCCAAAGATAAGAAATCGAACAAGGTGATGGAGTGAAAAATTTCCTTACCAGCTTGAAGTTTATCTAAACATTAATAATTAATACTGTATTCATTAGTGTTGATGGTCATCGATCATCAATCATTTACTGAATTATATTTCTCAACGTAAGTCCTAACAATTGTGTTCACTTTAAAAACTTTAAGACGATTGAAGCATGAATAATAAAAGATGCATGTACATGGGAATTATTAATTCATATATATATAACTTAAACAACAACATACAAAACTTATACAAATTCCAAATACTTCGAGAATAAATTTCACATGCTGATCGACATACACACATGACAAACAAAAACATTAATGATAAATAAAAACGACTTTAACCCTCTCAATTCTTTATTTAATTAATTCTTACTGTATTTACCCTTAGAGGGTGAAAAGAGAGTACTTGAATAATCAGACCACGTACAAAAGCTTACATCATTGCATAATTAAGCTTCATTCCTTGGAATAACTTTTGCGCAAAGCGGTTCCTTCATTTCACAAGAAAGCTTGAGCACCTCTCTTAGGTCAACAGGATGAGCCATGTCTTGAACCCATTCAAAATTATGAACCAACTTAGCCACCCACTGGCTAACTGTAACCATGCCAAGGTTCATACCAGGGCAAGCCCTACGGCCTGCCCCAAATGGAGCAAGCCGAAGGTCACTACCCCTTACATCCACATTAAAACCACCGGCCGACGGTAAGAACCTCTCTGGCTCAAAAACAAAAGGGTTTTCCCATATGTCGGGATTATGTGTAATTGCCCACATGTTTACCATGGCAGTAGTGTTGGCCGGGATGACCATGCCGTTTGTGAGATAGACATCGGATGTAGATAGACGCGCCCATGATAGTAGAGGCCCGGGTGGGTGAAGTCGAAGGGTTTCTTTAATAACAGCTTGAAGATAAGGAAGTTTTGTTATTTTAGCATCATCAAGGTTTTTGTTGCCCATAACATTGTCAAGTTCGAAACGGAGCTTCGATTGAATATCTTGATTTAGTACCAATTCAGACATGACCCATTCGGTTAATAGAGCAATCGTATCGGTGCCTCGAAATACCATCTCCTAAATATTCCATATAAAATAAATATGTTAAATTAGAGAAATTAAAGCTTGATATATTGTTGTACATGGCAAGGATAATAATGGGAAATTAAAGAATATACAAGATAGCTATATATTTGACCACAAAACAACATTACCTATATATAAAAGCACTTTTTATTATACATACGCGGTATATAATTAATGTCCAAAGTAAATGTGTAATTTGTTTTTTGTATGGGAACCTACAGAAGAAAATGAGAGCTAGTATGGGTATATTAAAGAAACTTTAAATCATGATTTATTTATTAATTAACAAATAGTTAATTTAAAAAATAATAATAGTAAAAAATAAAAAAATAAATAACAAATAGTTGATTGATACACACGCAAACCTTCATCTCTCAAATATATTTGGTCGGTAACAAAGATCCTAAAATGATTTGTTTATAGCTATTTCGACAAGTGGTAAGGTCCACAATAAAAATAATAGTATGTCGTAAAAAGGACATTCCCTGGATACTTGCAAAGAAAATATAATCTAAGGGTAAATGACCCCACGTATATGAGGGGACCTATGACGATTTTTAGTCTTTTAGTACGTTCCCATGTAACATGTAATGATTTCCGAGTATCTTAATGGTTGTGTGAGTATCACACACTATTTTAATTAATTAATAAAACTCGTTGCCAACCGAAAATTGAAAGGCATGTTAATAATATGTTATAATTAATTATTGGAAAGGTATACTAACCCATAGGATGGCCACCATATCATCCTCACTAGGCTTCTCTTCTCCATCTAAAGAGAGTAAAACATCAACAAAGTCGGATGTGTCATGGAGATTTTGACTGCCTTTGAGCTTATGTTCGTCGATAATCCCTTGGACAAACTTTTTGACTCGAGGGACAAGAGCCATACATCGTTCCTTGATACGAAAAGGGTCATAAAAATAGTCCAACCATGGTAAATGATCGGACCAGTTGAATGCCCCTAATAATTGAAAGCCTTCTCTAACCATTTCTTGAAGTTCCTTTAATTCATGAGAATCTGCTTCTTTGTTATAGGTTTTTCCAAAAACAATTTCCATTATATTGTTTAGAGAAGCCGCTTGCAAGTGCTTTCTTAGTACTACGAAGCCATTCATGGATTGTTCGATACGAATGTCATTTAACATAATGGTGCATTCAAGCGTGCGTGCTTGTTCATGTGCAAAAATGTGCCTAGGAGCAAAGAGATGAGACGACGAAATTTTTCTCAAATGCCTCCAATAGGCTCCATTAGGTGCAAATCCAATGGCTCGGTTAAACATGAGTAACCTAGCCGACTGCTTGACCGGACGGTTACTGAAGTGCTGGGAAGTCAAGATTTCACGAGCAGTTTGTGGGTCTGAGGCCACCACGGTTGGGGTCGACCCTAAGCTAATAGCCATGAGTTGTGTGGCTGCTTGGCTAGTATGAGCCATCTTTGCAAGAGTTCGATGAGGTAGTTCATGAACCAAACTTGGTAAGCTCCCAAAGACGGGAAGTCCTAATGGGCTCGGAATGGAAATATGGCCCATATGGTTGCGGCCATTTTTCCATGCTGGACCCCCATGAGATGATAAAGTCCATGTTAAAACCCCAAAAGTAGTAAATGCTATTACAGCATATAACAATACATAAGTGATATTCAAGTTATAAGTTTCAAGAATACTAAAGTAAGTAAGAGCCAACCAAGTAATCGTATCTTCATATGGAAAGGAGCTTATGGTTATTGCCATGGAGTATATGTGATGAGGGGTTGTGGGATAAAAGTTGATGGAAAGATGGTTGTTTATATAGGGAGCATGTTGTCAAGTAGGAAGCAATAAAATGGTTAATTTGCAAGGTACAATATTTTATAGATTATCTAAAAAGTGGAAAATCTATGTGCTTTCGTGGGCCTACTTTTTTTAAGAGTAATCTATCAAAAAATTATAGATCCAATTAACACCTTGATTTCAAGGCCACGCAAGCTATTTTAACGGTAAATTAGATATTTGGTATCACCACAAAGATTATATCTAAATTCAAATTAATATATTTGGTGTAATTAAAAACCATTGGTACGCAACCAATACACTATGCCAGAATAATAAAATAATGGAATAACGAAATAATTAAATTCAAATGTAAATGTCGACATAATGCATCTTTTTAACACTAAACCAATAAATTGTGGTAATGACTTAGTGGTATCCCAAGTCTCTTAGTGAGTATGTATCGAGAAAACTTGGTTTCGTATTTGAGGAGCAAATGTTTTACTTCTAATTAATTAAGTTGTTGTGTTATTTGGTGGATTATTAAAGGGGTTTTTGTTTCATTAAATTCTTAAGAAATTATAGAAATGAAAATTTGCATTTCACCATTTACCATATTTGGTTGAGAAAATTGATGTAATTGAAATTGTAAAATTTCTCTTAAATTTTTTAAATCATGAAATTCAATTCATCATAAAATGAATGAAATGTCTAAACATTTCAATAGAATGTTTACAAAGTTACCTGAAAGCCTTTAAGCAAATATCATATATTATTGCTTATGCTATTATTATTACTATTTTTATTATAGTTATAATTATTATAATAAAATTATTATAATTATCATTATTTACATTTTTATCAATATTAGTATATATTATCTTATTATTATTATTTATATAATTTTTTATTATATAAAAATGAAAAATGGTAAAAATTTCTATATGATATAAAAACTTGTACATTTCACGCATAAAGTCTTGTACATTCATATACTTTTTTAGTATATTATAAATTATCTTAATATTATTATTTATATTATTCTTTTATATTGTTTAATATTTACATTATTTTTTTTTTATTGTTTTATCATTATTATATACTAGTATATTCTTATTATTACAATATATTAATAATTCTTATCTTTTTATCATTATTTTTACTTATTTATATCGTTGTTATTATTAAACTTTTAGTTTTAACAAGATTGGCAAAATTTTATAGTTTAAATTCATAATTATATATATATATATATATATATATATAGGGTAACACTCCAGTAAGAACAGACTTAAAATAAGAACGGTGATAACACTTAAAAAACATCATTTTGATGCATTAAAAGTCCATAAAACTAACATAGTGCTTAACTAATTATCATTATTTAAGTGTATAACAACACATTGGCCTGTCAAAATTAAGAAAATCATGTTTTTTGTTTTGTATGCATCCACCAAAAAACGTGATTTTTTTTATTTTGACTGATCAATGTGTTGTTAAACACTTAAATAATGATAATTAGTTAAGCACTATGTTAGTTTTATGGACTTTTAATGCATCAAAATGTAGTTTTTGAGTGTTCTCATTTGTTCTCATTTTAATTCCATTTTTATTTGAAAGCCACCCTATATATATATATATATATATTAAAAACAAAGTCTCCCGTGTAAAGAATAGTAACTTTATTTTTTTTAAAATTTTTTGGTAGGATCCACATATTTATTGTTTTTTATGCTATTATTTTTTTACCTTTTTCTATTAAAACAGTTATATTTTTATCACCACAAATTTATGTAAATTTATTCATTTTTTTTTATACTATTATTTTTTACCTTTTTCTATTAAAACGGTTAAATTTTTATCACCACAAATTTATGTAACTTTTTCAAACCTTTTTATTTTATTTTATTTCTTTTAAAATTATTTTACACCAAAAGCTTTGATCTCTTACAATTTTACACTAAGGATTTCATTTAAATTGTATGGGTTTCGTTTTCTCACAAAAGTAATTTTTACCCTTTTTTAAAAAATGGTTAAATTTTTTTCACTGTAAATTTATTTAACATTTTTTAACGTTTTTTATTTTTATTTTCTTTTAAAATCATTTTATACGAAAAGATTTAATCTCTTACAATTTTATAGTAAGGATTTCATTTTAAACTGTACAAGTTTCACTTTCACACAAAAGTTTTAATATTCTTTTTTTCACATGGGCATGCCACCTTCATTTATTTTTACCATTTTTTTTAACCACCAGATGAATACTACATGTTCCCCTTAAAAAATTTGTGTCTTTTAACTCCCGGCTCATGAACCCATAATTATTTGTAAAACATAAACTCATCGTATAATATTAAATATATTTTTATTGTCATTTTTTTCTATTATTGTTTTTAATATTATACCAATCTTCTAAGAACGTCGTTATCGGTATTAATATAGTTATCGTTAATAGGCTTTGCTATTCCATATTCAAACTTTTGGGCTACTTATTTATATTTAATCTTGGGCCTTGTGATGACATTTTAGTATGTCAGGTTAATTCAAAACTTTGGATTTATATGTAAAAAATGTCATATTTATCTATTATTGTTTGTATTATGTTTGTAACACATTTTGCTATTCTTTTAAGAGCGTCGTCTCGGTATTAATATATTTATTGTAACAACCGTCTTAGAAATGTTCTAAATAAGTTCTTTGAATCGTACTTCCGCCATTAGAACGGCTAGAGAGTTCAATTTATTTAAGTTCTTGACGTGCTTTAGACCAAAAATATGTGCTTATATGAAGGTCAATTTGATCTTAAATCTTGATTATATGACGAGTTTATGCTTAAAATACGATGAAATATTAATGTTCGGTTCGTAAACGTTCGTGTTCATAAAAGTTCTATTTTAAGATGTTCGCAAATAGTCCTTGCACTTATTAAGTTCATTTAATATTGGAAAACTACAAATAGAGAGTTAGAGAGAGAAACCCCCATTCTCTTCATCTTCTCCATCTCACCACTCTCTCACTAAAACACACACTCAGCCACCATAAAACACACACAAGAGCATCTTTTGATTTTGATATATTTAATCGAAATCGTTTGTACTTTTAACATCCTTGTGATAATCAAAACACACTTCTTGAATCATTTCTCAGGTAACAACAACATTTGATGAGTTTTTGATCAAATTAAAAGTGTACTTTTTCAAGTTCATGTTTTTGATGATTTGGTCCAATTTTTGAATGAAAAACGTGTTAATGGTTAAGGGGTTTGTGTCTAAATGTGTTTAACCACATTTGTGTGAACAAATTTGGGTCATAACAATCTACAAAACCCATTTTTGAAAGTGAAGGTACAACTTGTTCTTGAAGTCACAACTTGTTCATGTTATATTTGATCTTGGAAATCATTAAAAGTGTTATTGGTTAGTGTTATTGTGCATATAAGTACTAGTGTTATGTCCAAACGAGTCATGAAATCGATCTAGACCTTATTGTCGTGCTCGTACCTGTTCTTGGGCCTAGAACGATTCTGCTAGGACGATCTTGAAGCCTAGATCGTCCTAGGGCAGCCTATCTTGTACTTGTGCATGCTCGTTTGATTGTGTGTTGTGTTGTGATGTTGTTGGTACACTTACTGGGTAACTAATCCTTTGGATCGGTTTCGCTCAAACACTTGTTCTTGAACTAGAATGAACCTTGTACCATTGTTCTTGTTCGTGTTCTTTAAACCTTGAAACGATCTTGGTCTAGGTAACCAAGACGATCTTGAACCAATCCCTTAAAACGATCCTGAGCTAGTCTACTAAAACGATCTTGAGCCTTGCCTACTGAAATGATCTTGAGCCTGAGTGATCATGAAATGATCTTGAACCTATGCAACCATGAAACGATCTTGATCAAGCAAGTGGGACGATCTTGGACTTCAAAACCCTAAAACGATCTTGCATCTACAACTATTATACTTAAACTTCAAACGATCTAATCATGTACTTAATCACCAAATCAATCCTTAGTTTCATTACCTTTTGATTAATCACATTCAAGGCTATGTTTTGACAGTGAAGCTAGTTCCTAAAACGATCTAGAACTATGTACATTGTGCGAACCCTAATCGAGTACATTAAAGTCATGATTCATCGTAATCATTAAAGTGCAAGTTCTATGAACAATCAAATTAAGTTCTTAAGGCTAAAGTTCATTATTACATACACGTTCAACTAATTAACATTATAATTACATATGTGTGAGTTCAAAGACGTTCAGATCGAGTCCAGTTCGAGTACTTAAAGGTCATTCAAAATTTTAAGTCAAAACGTTCTAAGATCATCAAGGGCCAAATCATCAGTTCATCAAGGATATCTCAATGATTAATTAATCACATGAACTAATATACGTACTTATTAATGATCAATGACATGTACTTAGGCTTCCATCAAGACGTGCTTGGATTTTGATAGATACAACTTATCTATCTCTGTACTTGTTCTCTGTGCTTATAAACTGTGCTTATACCAGACCACTGTGAGTTCACTAATCCCCCTTTCGTACATTTTGTTCAAGTTCTTTTATCGGGGACTGAAAAGCATGAAAACTGTTTCGTACTTGTACATATGTTCTTGAACTATTTTACGAACTTATGAGATACTCATGATATGATTTTTAACTGTTTAAAAGAGTATTTAAGTCTTGAATAGGCAAGATCCTTAAATACATTCATACTACTGTACTTGTTCATTATCATGTTCTAGTTCTTACTTGTATTGTTCAGTTTTTGTTCACTGCTATCTATTCATATCCCATAGTTCAGGGATTGAACCGTAGGTAATTATGGACAGCGCTGTTTAGGGTAGGCCCACCCTCATTCTCCGCAGTTCTAGAGAATGCATATTATTTGTTCTTGTTCTAATCTAGATCTTACTTGACGTACTTGATTATTATGAGCATATCTCTACATTACAGTTCAGTTCTAGCCAATCGGGTTAGCAGTGACATTACATTTATCGTGCAATATTTGTTCCTGTACATGTTCTTACTATTAGAAAGTACTTTTGCTAAACGTAAAGATCTTATGACCTTGTTCTTACTATACATATTATTATATGTATACTAATTAGTACTTTACGTGAATCTCACCAACTACTTTTGTAGTTGACCTTTTGAACTTACATGCTTTTCAGGCTAGGCTAAATAGGTCTTTAGCATAGGAGTCTTCCTCTTTTAAGTTCATTCATTTGGTGATTGTTCGAGCATTCAAGATCAGAAGTTGTGAAGACCTTTCCTTTGCTTGTTCAGTTCAGACTTGATACTTAAAGACATTTGTTCTGTCTTTTGATTTGACTATTCTGGGTATATCCCATGTTCTGTAATAACTATTATATTTCTTCTCTTTTTAATGTTATTGGCTGTGTTGGAACTTGTACTGTATACAATTGTGCTTATCTGTGCATCCCGTATATTCCGCTTTAGCGCGGTGTTACATTTATTTATATACGTATTTCGTTATTTCTCCTAATACAATTATCTTAATAAATTGAAGTAATTTTTTTAAAAGCATCCACATACGTAATGTCTCCCGGGTCGTATTGGGATTTGTGCAAAGAATAGTAACTTTTTCTTTTATTTTTTTGTAGGCCCCACATGTCCATTATTTTCTAATTATTATTTTTAACTTACATTTTTTACATGCTTAACTTTTTTTTCCTCATTATACATTTATTATCTATACTATATTATAAAAGAAATAGCCCCTTTTATTTATGGAAATGTTGAAAATATGTAATATTTTCACTTAACACTCCTTAAAATATTTTAACATACACTACCCCATAACATTAATGATTAATTTACACTACCAATCCTTTATTCTGTAGTATATTTTCATTAACCATTTACATCAATTATCCACACCACTCGACGCCATCTCCACCATCAACACTCGGCCCCCCACTACAACGACATTGTCACGACCACCGCCGCATTGCGCGGGTAACGTGCTAGTCTTTGTAAATTTTTTTAATTTTATTTCTTTAAAATACATTTACACCAAAAATTTTGATCTCTTACATTTTGTACTAAGGATTCTATTTTAAATTGTAGGCATCCATTAAACCCTTTTTGTTTCCACACAAACTTTTTAAAGGAACATGTAATATTTTGGTTAGAAAATGGTAGAAAGAAATTAATATATCAAATTCATCTTTTTCCTATTATTATTTGTATTATGATCGCAACACATTTTGTCAATTTTATAAGAGCGCCGTTTATGTATCAAATTTCGTCATTTCTCCTAATACCATTTTCTTAATAAATTTAGAATATTTTCTTAAAAAGAAAGACTACCACACACGTCATGTCTCCCGGGGCAACGCCCGGATGACATATCTCGTTCTTTAACTAAATTCCATTTAATTTTGTTAACCAAACACATAATCAATTTTAAAACTTTCAAATTTCAATTTCTATGAAATATTTCAATTTTTTAAGAAATATTGTGTAAGTCCAGTTTTTCAGTGAAATTAGAGCAACTCCAGTGCACACTAGAGTTTGCAAGATTTGTCTAGTAATAATACAAGTACAATGACCTGTGTACAATTAATGCCATTGGAGTTTCACTTGAGATCTGACCAGAACTAATATCATTCCAGTTGAAGTAGAACAAAATAAGTGGAAGAAAGAAAATCATTCATGGAAGCGAAGCCCAGTGAATACTTTACCCAGATCCTTGCACAAAGCTTCCATAATATTATTAATAATAAGATTATTATTAGTTAGGGTTTAAAGCAAAACCCCTCTACGATCGCACAGTTGACACCCCTATAATGTATGCTAGTTACCGATCACAAACTTACAAGCCCGTTGTATTTCTCCCTAATGTCGAAACCCCTATGTACCAAAAAACCATTTGTTGCTACCAAACAAATTAGACCACAATTAATGCTAAACTTTAATTATGCAAGTTGCAGATCATTCGAATGGCACATAACGAACACCCTTCAAACTTTAAAGGGGTTCGGCCGAACTAAAGGGGAGAAGAGAGGAGATTTTTAGGGATTTTACAATCTTAACTAGATTATTGACCCGCGTAAGATGCGAGTAGATATATAACATGTTATTATTTCATGACCATATTATTTGATATAAATAAAAAATTTAATAAATATTTGATTTTATATATAAATATTTGATTTTTTACATAAGATGAGCTATTTGATGTTAAATAAGAAAAATCATATAAATATATGTTTTTAACATATTATTTATTCTTCTATTTAATATAGATAGAAAATATTGGTTTCATGTAATCAAATTTAAGGGTTAAGTTTGAAACTTAAAATTAAAATACAAGGTCAACATTTATAATTTCATGGTATACATTTTAACATGTACACAAAAATATTAGAGCTATTTTATTTGGTGAAATTTGAAATTAACTTGCTTAAACTTAACTTAGCCTTAACTTATTCGTTATAGATACAAATTTAGTTTCAGTTGATATATGCATAACATAAAGTCAAAATTTACAAATTAATTTTATAGATAAATTTTACTCTTTTGAAACATTTTCTACATTTATATATATTTTTTTATTTTAATTATCATACATTAATAAATGTAAATATGCAAAGTTATATTTTGTTTAAAATATAAAGTAGAAAAAACTAATGTTGTGTTAAATCAATTTTAAAGTCAATGTGAATCATCATTTTGATCTAAACATTGTAACTAAAATTTGAAATTCATATAATGATCATTGTTATTCTAATTAATAATTTGATACTCTCTTATATATAAATGATGTCATTTTTCACTTAAGTTTGAGTTAAGTCGATTTTAAGCTCTTTATACTATGGATTGAATGAACTATTTTTTCCAAACCCTTTTTTTACCTATCATTCGAAATCTGTATGAAAAGTTTATTGTGATTTAATAAAAAAACTCAACTTTAAGTTTTAAAGTATTTTTATGAGCTTAATCTACAGTTTTTTTGATTCTTTATTTTTAATAGATTATATTTTCTTAACCCGAACCTCAAAACAATTTTCATTGTGATTCCTAGCTCTAATCGTTTATTCCTTTTAATTTTCTTATTAAGTCATGGTTTGTTTGTTTTTTTCAACTTTTTTTTTTTAGTATATTTAGTCTTTTTATATTATTTTTTAATAAATTACACCAAATAAGTTATGTGAATTTATATACATCTGTTTATTAGTTACAATATGGAAAAACTTTACCATTTAAACAATAAATATATAAAAGATAAAATAAAATACAAATGATAATAATAGATTTAAATGAAATAATGCATGATTATGATTATTATAGATTAATATGAATTAGCGCATGAATATACATTAGAAAATAGTTATTATTATTTTATCGTTTAAGTTTTGATTTATAATTTGTCTAAACTAAAAAGTATAATGACTGATATTGTGTTTGACCAATTATAAAGTCAATTTACACCATTAATCTCTTATCTTTTAGAATATTTTCATACCCATTTAGATCAATTACATTTACATCAACCTATACCACTCGACACCGCCACCATAACCAATAGTTGCGACATCACCGTCCGTCACTAATTACACCACCAGACCGCCCTCACAATCATCACCGCTGCATTGCGCATGTACCGTGCTTTAAAAATGGAAACTCATCTAATGGTCATTGTTTCTCCATTGTACGAGTATAATTTAAGACTCTCTTTTATATATAGATAATGACATCTTTTACCTAAGTTTGAGTTGAGTCGATTTTAAGCCTTTCATATCTATGACTTATATGAATTATTTTATTCAAACCCTTTCTTATTAACTATTCAAAATTTTATGATTTTTAAGTACTTTTTTTTTATATTATTTTAGTATAAATTGTGGCATATAGTTTATTTGAATTTATATTAAAATAAGTATTTTATTAATTATTATGTTGGAAGAACTTTACCATTTGAACAATATATTTATAAAGATAAAATGTAATAAAATAAAATACAAATGATAATAATAGATCGGAAAAAAAATACATGATAATGATATTAATATGTCGAAAAGAATTAGTTTTTTTTCTTCATGAATATACATTAAAAGTAGTTATTATTATTAGTTTCTCTACTTTAAAGTTTAAATAGCATATTTGTAAATTGAATTACAAGTAAAATTTTTGCTTATTTGTCCATTGTTAGTTAAATAACTCTTATTTAAATTTAAAATAAATGTTATTTTTATGTATACTCATCTCAATAAATCATACATGACATTTTTAGTTGTCAATCTTTTTAGCATAATCCTTAGAAAATATTTGTTAGGTCGGGGGTAAAGCCAAATTATTTATCATTTTTTTCTATATAACTTACGTGACATTCATTTTCTTTTGCAAGTAAGATTTTTACTATGTAGCATTTTATTGTTAAAACAAATTCTTTTAAGTAGCTATATGTGTAATATAAAATTCGAAAATATTTAGTAATCATGTTTCTATGATATTTTCTAATAAATTTATTACATTATAGTGTTTAATGGTCTATAAGTATTAAAAATAACATATATTATCTACTAATTATAATATCTTCGTTTAATCATTACTTGTATAATATTACCGTCCAGTGGCAAAATTTAAAATTATAGTTTAAACAATGGTTTCTCTATTCTTACGTACGCAAAGAGCGAATGAATCTCCCTCCCCATTATAATATTTTAGTGATACAATATTAATATCTTATTTTGTTTATTTAATTAATTTTGTAAAACTTGAATAAGATACCAACGTATATGTTTTCCTTTTAAATTCTTAATATTATTTTTATTTTTAACCTAAATTTAACGTAGATATATATATATATATATATATATCGCGTAATACGCGAGTAGACATGTATAATTTGTAACAAATTATCATTCCATGATATTGTAAATTGATAAATATAGATAAAAGAAATGTTGATAATATTTTAATTAGTATAATGGTTCAAAAGAAAGTCAAGTTTAATTAATACTAAAATGAGTTAGTTTAAAAAATAAACAAAGTTTTACTATCGTGCTTACAATTAAAGTTAAGATATAAACTAATCCTACAAATATCTTTATATAAATAAAAACATATTATTTTATGTTTCAATAAACTATTAGTAAAATTTTAAAAATTATTTATTAAGTGATCAATATATTGAAAATCAAGATAACCAGATTTTTTTAACGCATATAATTAACAACCGAACATAGATTTGACTTCCTTAAGATGGATAACTATATTAGTCACAGTGTTGGACCAAGATATTATATTGATTTATCGAGTGTCAATTTATATTAATTCTCTTAAGTTGGGACTACGCAAACTACAAAATTTATCAGAATATTAATTTATTGAGAATTAATAGGAGTGAATTATTTCGCGATGGTGGGGGGTGGGGGTTCCGATAGTCTTGGTTTCATCCCAAACATGTGTGATTCAAACTTCACATATTACCCAATTGGATGTTACTGTGGTGTCTCAAATTCTAATTGTTAACTAACTATAAACTCGTTGTCCAACAAAATAATAATATATCAGCCCCTTTAGAAAAACGACATTTTCCAGGATAAAGAAATTTACCTATATAAATTTAATGACTAAAGTATACCACCATCATTCGCCACCACTATTACCAGTTGATGTCATCACCACCGGTCATCGTCACCATCACTGCTGTCTTAAACTATATAAATAATTGAATAGTTTAAAACTTTTCTATCATCAAAATGTCATAAACCACTTTGTTAGTTGTTATGGACTTTTTGAATTTGATCAATTCCAATAACGACTATCTCAAAATCTAAATAAACTATTAACAACTTATTCGTTGTAAAAAGAAATATATCACTAATTCTAAAAAAGTTACATTTTTTAGGATAAGGAAATTTACCTATATAAATTTGATGATTAAATTACGCCACCGGTCTTTTTACTTTTAAAATATATCCACTAATCTTTCACATCAATTAGCTACACCACTTGATACCGCCACCACCACCATCATTCGTCACCACTACTACTAGTCATCGCCACCATCACCGTCGTCGTATTATTCGAGTACCGTATAAAAGCATCACAACTATATACAAATTAGTTTTTATCTTCAATATGTCATAAACTACTTTATTAATTGTTATGGACTTTTCCACCACCACACTATTGCTGCCACAACCACCGCCGCATTATGCAGGTACTGTGCTAGTGTACTCAAACATATAATCCATACATCAAAGCTTTTAAGGCTTACGAAGATATTAAATGTTTTAAAAATTATTTCCAGGTTTAATATAATATATCTTAAAAATATAAAATAGTTATAGTACTGTACTAAATCGTAATGATATTCATCTCACAATCACACGGTACAAATTAAGAATCAAAGATAAAACAGCCATCATCCATTTTGGAGAAGAAAGGGAAGGTCGCAAAAATAATGCAAAGGGAGAATTTGAAAAACTAAGAACCATGAAAAGCAAGTAATGAAATTGATGCATATGTCGATTTTTATGAGATAGTTGGTCAAGGGTTTTTAATTATTATTATTTATTTAAAATTATTTATGTATGGTACATGTGATGCAAAAATGAAATTTAGCTGTACGTATACAATATTATTTTATGACTTAGGATTTAAAGGGGGGGTTTTTGTCTAACCATGTAAAGTAAAAGTATTAATATTGTCATTAAATAAAGTTGAAATAATTAAATTTGATCTAACGGTTCTAAATTAAAGATGAAATTCATCTAAGGGTTTCTATTTTGTTTATGAATGAATTTAGGACCTTGTTATATATATATATATATTGGTAGATCGTTTTACAAAACACTTAAACCTTAATCCATATATATAGGGATAATAAGTTAAGGTTTTAAACTTAATGAACAAGTTTAGTCAAGGCTTAGAAAAACCATGAAATTTTCGGGCCCCTTTATTAGTGTATAATTAGGAAACTTTCCAATGTACACTTTAATCCTTCTCTTTTAATTAATAAACACTCATTAAACTTTTAACTTTAGTTTATTAATTAGATGAAACATAGACCATCGTAAAATACTTACAAAGCTTTACACTGATTACGCGTGAGACCTTTTACCTTTATACTATATTACTGAGAAAATATTATTTGTCTATGATAAAACCAGACTTTGCATTTTCTTGGTGAACTTGTGCAATATTCTCTCAATCGCAAAAAGGAACATTTCACAACTTTAAGTGTTTTGATTGTTAAGAGAATTTTGAAGTGTAGATCAATTGTATTTTTAGGTTGTTAGGATATTTATATATGTTTGTATTATCTTGGTTCCGCAACAATGACCTTGTATTTTATTTAATACAATAAATATAATACATTGAAAAATTACAACTTGGTCTCACCAGTTTACATGTATTTATTTTTATTGCATTGCCATTTACTTATTTAACTTGTCACCTAAATAAGTAATTACATCAGTTCTTGGTATATCGTTCACTGGTACTGGCTCCAAACAAGTCCAGTGAACATAATGCAAAGACTCTCACCATCGATATAGAAGTGTCTTCAATAATACTATCTCCTGAGTTGGAACTTACATTTTATGAACCAAACAACCCCTAAGGATTTTCCCTGTAATCAATGCGGTTACATCCGTCTCAAAATGGAAGTAAGGACCATTGAGAATCAGTGGTTTCATCATCAATACTTAAATAAATAAATAAATAAAAACAGAATAAAGAGTTGTTTAATATAAATGTATTGTGAAATTACATGTTAATTTAGGTAATGTATTTATTTATGTATTTTCCAAATTTATTTTGTTTACCTCAAAATTGAGGCTTCTTTTTCTATTGTTAGTTGAACTTATTTGGTTTTACTTAGATTATATTTTCCTTAACTTTTAACATAAATATTACAGGTAATATTAATATAACTTTCTTATCATTGTGAGATTTATGTTTATTTAAAAACAACTCAGCTAAATAGGAAGTTGTAAGTATTCGAAAATATGCAGAGAATACTCGATGAGTTAAAATGTCTTGGACAGGGAATACTTAATGTACTCATCTGAGTCAGCTCGACTCAACATTCTAAGAGTGGTGAGTATTCCACAAGTACTCGGTGTGACTATGGGAGTTTTACAACACTAAATGGACCAAAGAGAAATTGTCACAAATCGTTCCTGTGGTTTGCTCGATTAGCATTTTCGTCCCTGTTTTTTTTTATTAGGTGTTCCTGAGGTATGCATTTTTATTGCTAACCGTCCCTGACACTAGCAATCGTTAATTTTGCTACGTTAAACCCCTCACGTGCTTACCGCGTGAGTGTATAATCGTCAATTTCGTAACCACAAGGACTACTTGTAATAAAAACTCATTATCATTCTGCCTCTCTCACTCCTACTGCCGGCCAAACTTCTGGTCACCCTCATAGCCATCTGCCCCGCTCTTTTTCACCGGAAAAAGACTTTGACCATCATCCCTAGCTAACAGTACTTAACGTTTCATCTTTAACCCTAAGACCTAATTACTTCATCACCACCACACAACCGACACTACTGCTGCTCCGCCACTGTGGCGCCATCGCTGCCGTCGCCGTTGTTCCGTCTTCCAGCCGCCACCACACAACTCCATAACATCCCAAGAAGGTAAGGAACGTAAGTAATGATCTCCTAAACATACACATTTCGAACCTCCCTCTAAAAACCCTAAATTTCTTTTTTCTCTTCTCTTTCTCTCTCTCGCAGCCACACACCACCGGACCACCATCACCTCATGATGATCTAGAAATAAGAAGAGACATTCATGCCCGATTATTATGTTAACTTTTTTGTAATCAGAGTGGGGTGATTTTTTTCGTTTTCCGGCGCTAGTAAGTGGTGGCCGGCTGGGCACTGGTGGTGGTCAGAGTTGTGGGGGAGAAGGTTTCCAAGGATTTTCTTTAAATTCACTGTTTTTATCATAAATAGTCCATGTGATTACAATATTGACGATTATACCCTCACGTGGTATACACGTGAGGTGTTTAACGAAGAAAAACTAACGGTTGTTAGTGTCATGTATGGTTAGCAATGAAATTGCATACCTTAGGGACACCTAATGAAAAAAAACACACAGGGACGAAAATGCTAATTGAGCAAACCACATGGACGATTTGTGACAATTTCTCAATATATAAACATAGGTCTGTGACGATATATAAGACATGAGATTTATTTTTCTATTTTCTATTTTGTTACCCCACAACTCAATCTCATGTTTCCATTACATTTCAAAAAATAGACGACTTCTTTGTATCAATTTGTGTGTTAGCTTATGCTTTAGAAATAAAATAAAAATTATTCGCTAATAATCTATCTAGTATAAAACTTTATACAAGTTGTATTTTATTCTACATTTTAACTTAGATCGAAAACATAAATTTTTCAAACAGAAAAAACATTTTAAAATCCGATCTCTAGGTTTTTCCCAAAAGAAAGGAACCTTGTGAATCCATATGCAGTGTGTGGTTTCGATCTCGAAATGGATGTAGTGATTATTACTTAATATACAACCATTCGTGCTATTTCTTGAATCAAGTAAGAAACTTTTGTTATGCTTCATTCGATAGCAATTTTTATGTATTTTTAATAAACATTTGATAATACAATATGGACCAGATTCAGAGTAATCTAACTTCCTAAATAATAGGAGTATCCTTATTAGTGCCTCCCGTTGGAGATTTGTGCTCAATCTCCTTGACCCAACATATATATGAATATATGTACTAAAAATATCAATGTCATAGATTGGCGAGTTGCACACATTAAACTAAAGAAAAGAACTTAGATAATGCAGCTTACAAGTGTGAACTAAATTCATACTTTGGTAATTTCAATCAATTTAGTAAATCGATTTGTGTTAAATAAAATTCAAACTTGTACAATCAAATGAAAGTGTCTAAAGAAACCTTCATATATATATTTTTTTGAACGGCATGGAGTCGGGTACCACAGGTATCCGGATTGGTTACCGTAGACCTACGACCCGCTTCCCCACCCCCTGCCCCCCGCCCGGAAAACTCCACGAAGACCCGCCAAAGACAAGATCTATACCTCAATATAATCACAGGCCAACCCTGCAGTAGGAATCAAACATGCAACCTCGAGGATAACAACCGGGTGTCCTACCACTAGACTAAGTAGTGAAGGACTAAAGAAACCTCCATATGTTAATTAGACACCTATATAATTATTAGTTTAACTAATTATCTCATTAAATATCTCTTTATTCTTTTTATTCATTAAATATCTCATTAAAATAACTCCATTTATTAGCTTTTTCTCTTTTAATCACAACATAAAATATATATATTTTTTTGTCTTATTTCATTAACTAAAATTATTTTTTTAATAATTTATATATATTTTTTATTTTTATATATTAATTGTTTTGTTAGTGATAGTAAAAATAAAAAAAAAACTTGTGTCTTTTATAAAAGTCCAAAAATTACATAAATAAAAAAAGAATTATTTCAAAAATATAATGACATTAATATATCTAATCAACTATATCGACAAAAACTATTTCATCCTAACAAAATTACTTAGCTTAAATAATATTTAAATAAAATGTCAACCTTATTAGTGACAAATTCACTAGAATCTGACATGTACAAAACGAAAATCGTTAGTATTAAAATAGACTTATGCTCGCGCAATGCAGAGACGTTGGGAGTAGTGATGGCGGTGGTAATGTTGTCAGCGGTGACGGTGGTGGTGAATGTAAAATTAATTGATGTTAAAAGCGGTTGTGTGATAATTTTAAAAGTTGATAGATCTAAAGCTGAAAATTAACCATAATAAAAAAGGAGTGGTATTATTATTATGTTAAAGGTGGTTGTGTGGTTAGTTTTCCAATGTATTTAAAGGAGATGAACATTTTTGGTTTTTCAAAAGCTGAAAATATAAGAAAAAAAGAAGTGATTTGTTTTATAAGATAGTGTTAGTTAATAATAATAATATCCTAAAAAACAAGTTTACTAGAAGTAAGTAAAAATTAACTATAACAATAATAGGCTAGTACACTAAAAAGTAATGTTTTGAGAAAACAACTTTCATGAAAAAATAGTTAAAAAGAAAAAAAAAACAACTTTGGCCAAAAAAGAAAAGTTGACCATATCGAAAAATGCCGTTCAAAATGTTGGGAGAAACAAACAAAAAAAATGTAATAGAGATATATGTATTTAGTGTTAACTATGAAAATTTTGGACCCGCGTTGCGGATCTCAATTCTTTTGTTGAAACGGTTCTTATTTTAGTATATATGTCGTGAAATTTCGACAGCTTAATTAAAAATAATTTTGACATTAATATGTTTGTTTAAAAGTATGCAAGAAACCAAAACGTAACCCGTAGTAGAAACCTGAACGGGTTGTGATATGACAAAAGTATTAATATATTAATTCAGATATCAAGTGGATGCGATATAGGAAAATGCAAGTAGTGGTATGGTGTGTATCACAATAAGGTTGAATGACAAATAAAAAGTGTGAAAAAAACAAAAGAAGTAACCCGTAATAAAAAATCCGAAAAGGAAAAACAAAACTAAAAAAGGAAAAGACGTGACAAAATCCAAACAGGATGCAATGTGGCAAAATCCAAACTATAAGAAATGTGCGATGTGTCACTTTATAACCGATGCCACGTGTCAAGTTTTAATAAGCATGGTTACTATTCATAACCATGCCAAAAAAAAAGAAAGAAAAAACTCAAAATGGGATCCGTAATGTCAGAATTTAAATATTGATGCGGGGTATATGATGAACCAATAAAAGAGATCATATAAGCAAAAAAAAAAGGTATCAAAAAACCAAGAAACACGAAAAGATAAATAACCTTAACGAAAATAGAAATAACAAAAGAAAAATAAAATATTGTGTAAAAGTTTCCAATATATTAATTCAGAACACAAAAGCCAAAAAACTATGACGAACACCAAAAAAAAATCCCAAACGGGATCCAAAATGGCAAAATCTAAATAGTGATGGGGGTATACGATGAACCAATAGAAAGAAAACACAAAAGCAAAAAAACTATGTAATAAACCAATAAAAACCGAAAGAAAAATAACTTTAATGGGATCCGATATAGCAAAATCCGAAAAAAAGCGGGGTATAGGTGGACCAATAGAAAGAAAACACAAAAGCAAAAAAAACTATGTAGGAAACCAAGAAAAACCGAACAAAAAATAACCTTAACGGAATCCGATATGGCAAAATCTGAGAAAAAACGCGGGATACAGGTGGACCAACTGAACAGCGCCACGTGGCACGTGACACTGTTCATTGTCCTCGCCTTTAATGAGATTACAATATGATGCATTCAATGTTTTTTTTTAATATATAGCATGATACCTGCGCGTTGCAGCGGATACCATTAACAATCCGTTTGATGATGTGATTACCCTGAAAACAGTTAAGTGAGAAATCAATTAAGCGAGATACCACGATGATAACGTAGCTCCAATAACATCCAACTACATTAACTAAACAAATACATGTATTTACAGTACAATTAGGCAATCAATTGAAGTAAGAATGTGATAATGATATAGATGTTGGAATAATTATGATTCGTATTGTAAATATAATAAAAACATGATGATATTAATAATACATGACAAAGCAGTGGAACCTGTAAGAACGTTTAGCACATTTGCCATTAATTGTGGGTTCTCAAAAATAGATGATTGTTTGATAATGGGATTAAGAATTTGGAGAGAAAGTGCACACAAAAGAATGAGATTAAGATTAAAATGGTTGGAAATGACTCTCTATTTATAGAGAGAGCATTTACATTTTAGACCCTAGTGTTTAGTATGTGCAATATAAGTCCCCACAGTTTCCATCACCTAATGGGAAACCCTATAGTATGTCTTTAAGAGTAAATATGCCCATCGTATATTTACTAGACATAGGGATTTTAGTTATCGTCAATGATCATATCACGAATGATAAACGATCAGTGACGGTCACATTTAACATGGTTCCAACATTCTCCCACTTGACCAAGCGATCATTTATCTATGAGTATTCAATAAGTCCGGCCGGGATAATACTCATTTTGTTTTAAACTGAAATCATAGTCAATAAATACAGTCGTAGAGAAGAACATCAACTCAGGACCCCCACTAGTCAAACTATGACTCAACCTCAAAACTAATAAACAATGATCAATTGCCTAAGACAAATTTTGTTATAATAATGTTTGTACACCGTTATGAGTACTCAAAGTGTAATTATCAGACAAACAAAACTTGAATATAGAGAAAAAATTTGTTAAGATAATAATAATGACCAATAAGTACAACATGCTATTATATTCGTCCTTTAGTAAGCCTCAGCTTCGACACGTGTCCTACGAAGATTTTAGGAGGAAGACTTTTGGTCTTTGGATCCGATAGCATATTATGTGTACTTATGTACTCAATACAAAGAACATTTTCCTCAATCCGTTCGCGTACAAACAGATACTTTGTATCGATATACAACTCAGTGCCAGTTGAACTGTTATTGTTCAATAAAGTTACAGCAGCTGAGTTATCACAATAAATCTTCAATGGTCTGGTTAAAAAGTAGACGAATTTGAGTCCACTGACTAGGTTCTTTAACAACACCCCAGGACATGACACTATATTCAGCCATCATGGTGGACGTTTTAGTTGGTTTTCGTTTATGACTCCGTCAAGAGATAGGTCCGCCAGCTAATAAAAGTATATTCAGAAGTAGAATTCTTATCGGAATCAGAACATCCCACTACTTCTAAGTTGTCACATTTTCTATAAGTTAATGTGTAGTCTTTGATCTTTTGCAAATATCATAGAACCTTTTTTAGCTGCTTTCCAATATGCTAACAGGGATTAGATAGTTAACTCCCAAGCATCCCGGCAATATAAGCGATATCTGGACGAATACAGACCTGAGCGTACATAATAGTCTTAACTACTTATAAGTAAGGTATCATCCTCATTTGCTCCCTTTTAATATCAATGTTTGGACTTCGGAAACAATTACATACGTCTCCTTTTACTACTAGATTTATAGTGGGTGTGTAGTGCTGCATGTTATGGCGTTCTAAGATGTGTTCATTATAAGCCTTTTGAGAAACACTCTGAATATTATTATGCCTATCTCGATGTATTTCGATACCCATGACATAAGAGGCATCACCGAGATCTTTCATGTCGAAATTCTGTGAAAAGTATACGCTTCGACTCATGCAACATATCCAAGTTGTTACATGCAAGTATAATATCATCCACGTGCAAAACAAGGATTGTAATTTTACTCCCACTGATCTTGAGATAGGCGCATTGATCCACTAAATATTTTTAAGGTACCATTATAGTGATACTTGCTTCAACCCTTATATGGACTTTTTCAACTTGCAGACCATGTGCACTTTACCTTTTAGAATGAATCCTTCAGGTTGTCGCATGTACGTCTTATTGCAAGTTTTCGTTCAGAAAGTGGTCTTGACATCCATCTGATGTAACTCTAAATCATAATGAGCTACGAATATCATGACGATCCTTAAGGAATCTTTATGGGAGACTTGAGAAAAGGTCTCTTGATAACCGATTCCTTCCTTTTGAGTAAAGCCCTTCGCAACCAGTTTGGCCTTATAGCATTTGACATTTCCATTCAGGTATAATTTGGTTTTGAAGATCCATTTACAACCAATAGGTTTGGATGTTTTAGGAAACTTAACCAAGTCCCAAATGTCATTATGCTACATGAAATTAAGCTCTTAAATCATGATTTCATTCCACTGAGTTACCTGATCACTGTTAATGGCTTCTCAATAAGAGGTAGGATCGGTAAGCTTTCTAATATCCTCAACTCCAATGAAATAATTAAGAGATCATCAAAATTTGTGGCCTGCATGACCTAGAAGATCTCTGGAGTTGATTTTCAGGTTTAGTAAATAAGATGCTTCAGTATTAGTAGTATCCTGGTTAGGAGGATTTTGTTTAGGAGAAGGTAGATCAGTGATATTAGGAGCAACGTTGGGTACAAGAGGGATTATCGGAGGAGTAATAATAACCGACGAGTGGTTCCCCCCACTTCTTGTACTTCTTGCAAATCCAAGTTATAATTCGTACTCCCACTGATCCCTGAGTTCTCGAGAAACGTGGCATGATACATGTCAATAATGCTAGTAGTGTGAGAAGGACAACCTCATATTTTCATATATTTTAGACTCAGTTTCCTACCTGTCCAGATTACGGACAAATTTTGATGAAACCCTATTGAGTATATGAAAGGTTGTTTTTAAGGCCTCAGTCCAAAGGAAAGTAGGTAAGTTAGTATTAGAAAGCATACTTTTCATCATGTCTATTAAGGTTTTATTTCTCCTTTTAGCAACACAATTTTGTTGAGGAGAACCAGACATGGTGTATTAGATAATTATGTCTGTCTACCATAATACTTACATCGTAAATCTAATCTCACAACTTTTATTTTATGACCAATTTGGTTTGAAACCAAAAACTTTAAGATTAATAAAAGTTTGTAAAGATTAAGATTAGATATAGGTGCATATGATGGATGCGGGATAGGGGCCAATAATATCAAGTTGAAACTTCTAGTGGCTCCTTTTTAATTCCCTTTTTCCAATTCGCCTTTGAGGCATTGAATACATGTTTGAAAATCACTAAAGTCAAGAGAATGTAATATTTCATCCTTTATGAGCCGTATCATGCGAACTCGTGAGATGTGACCAAAATGTTTATGTCATAACATGGAGGAATTCTCTAATTATTTAGGTGATTTTGTCTTTGTTTTAGTTATGTCATCAATATCATGAGACAACAAAGACTGTGAGAAATTATGACCCACAGTCACCTCACCATGTATTTATTGGAACATCAATAGTAAGGAATCAAATATTAAATTGAGTAAGTTACCATTCTTAGCTAGCTATCTTTTGATATTAGGGCAATCTTTCTGACTGTGCCATTTGACACAACAAAATTTACAGTTAGGATTGCTCATCAAGAACTTAAAGCTAGAGGCAACCGCACCATGATAAGCCTTTGAACATTATCAATACAAGTCATTAATATTTAAACATAAAGCAAATGTCTAAAGCGAGCAGCCACTATGGGTAAACTATAGCTAGCTTCAAGATCATCTACCCATGCCTCACATCTTCTCACATCTACCTGCTCACTATTGTTGGACCTGAGGGCACAACACATTTAAAAGAGCAAGTGTTAGCTAACGAATTAGCTAAGTAAGATAACACATAAGTTATAAAACGTTTGTCCTTTTAAAACATTATATAAAAGTCATATTAAGTCGTTAAGGCACATATCCTCAAACATATCATCATACTTACATATCATATCATCAACATCATTCATATTAGGATGGGTCATCCTAAATGTGTCTAGTCATATTTTGCATCATCACATATCACATTTGAACATCTTTATAATTGTAACAAAAGTCACACATCTCATATAACATATGCATCTCGTTAAGTGTGACATAAGTCACACCCGACTAGATGAACCACCATTCAGTAGTACATCAATGTCGTTAAGGAATGGCAAGCCAATCCAGGAGTAATCCGTATGTTCAATGACAATGGGGCTCGTAAGACCTTCCGTATTACTCTTCACGTTATACCTCGTTGCAAGGAGCCACCCGAGCAACCACATCAACACACTTAACCGGGCTAGGGCAAGTACGGGTTAAGCTTAACACTTTCACATCAAATTTACGAGCTCGATTTCACATTACATATAGTTTAGGTGTTTACACAACCTAAACAATCATCACATATACATCATTACGTTTGGGCCTTTAAACGTGCACGTGTCATGGCAACTGAATAAGTCTAGTGAACTAGATGAACAAGCCATGTAATCATGCACATTCCACATATCATCATCATACATCACAATTCATAGCATTTCATTTCATGTCATCACATCGCATACATTGTTACATCACGTACATCATCATATATCATTGCATATCGTATATCATTACAACATTGCATAACATTTATCATCTTAGATCGTACATCATTTCATATCATATCATCTATTAAGCATACATAATATCTCATAGCAATACGTATCATTGGGGTAGCATTTCAGGCTTTTATATGCATCTACATAGCCCATATCACCTCCCATATAATCCCGAATACCATAAGCAAACAAGATACCATTTGGGATGTTATTATATGAAAACTATGTTTATGTTGAACCCTCAGCGTGTCAAAGTAGTGTATCTTACCTCGTAGAAGCACACAACAAATGATAACGTAAGTTACCGAGTTTTGCAAATATTCCCGACTACCTATAATCATTAAACGACATAATGAGCTAATAAAATACCCACTTACTTATGGTCATAACTCAGGTCTCGATACCTATAAACATGACCCACGACAAGAATTGATGCATTGGAGGTTCGATTAATGCTTTAGAGCTTACATAACTCAACGGAACTCGACATTCACTCACTAAATTAACCTTTCTGAATACTTGAAATCATCATCATCTTTTAAAAGCATAACCATTAGATAGTAGACTCTCTCACGGTTCCGTGGATAGCTTATTTTTCAAAATCGGAGTTACGGTTCAAAAGTTATGGTCGTTTAAAAATGTTAACAAAAATCAGTCCCTAACGGGAGTTACGAATATTTGTAACGGGAGTTACGCACCTAACGGGAGTTATGAAAATTTGTAACGGGAGTTACAGTGGAGGTGTTATCGCAATTACTCAGCTAACGGGAGTTACACAACCATAACGGGAGTTACGACGACCAGTTGTGAAAAACAACCCCAAAACCTAACGACGATGAAATCGAATAATAGAATGCTATGGAACCAAGGGGACAACTAGGGCTTCAAAGGAAGAGTATAATCTCTGTATTATGAGTCTAATGATAGGTTACAAGACCCTTAACCCATTTTTAAGTTTAACCTTATATCAAAAGTAGTCCCTAAGCTTCCAAACGACTCATATTAAGCTCAAAACACCTATAGGGAACACTTACAACACATTAAACACTTTAAGAACCTCTAAAGGCATTTAAATATACCTTTAAAAACTTATACACATCAATCATTAAGGTATTAAAGCCTTGCATTTAAAGCATATTAAACATATAGACGCATTGAATCATCTAAAGACTTAATAGACACGGAATTTTGACTTAACGACTAAAGTCAACTGTTAACTAGAAAGTTCGGGATGTTACAATTACCTTCCCCTTATGAGGATTCTGTCCTCAGAATCATTTCGCCACTTGTAAATAAATGACTTCACCGCGTCCCTCACTTTTTCATATCATTTCAGAATTTCCTTGAGTTGTACTTTAACTTAGCATAGCCAAACTTATTTAGTGTCTTACAGATTCTTTTCTACTTTCACTTTTTATTTTAACCGTTTCGTCATTTATTTGTTTCAATCTTTAAGTCAAGCAGTAGTCAACTCATTTACTCAACCTTCATAAGTAGTATACACATTACATTCAGTGAAGGCTATTCATTTGGCGAATAAGCCCGTTCGACACATTTCCTCATTAACTTGCTACCATAACTCACATGACTCATTTGAACAAAGGGTCGACTCGCCATAACTTTCGATGCATAACATATCCCTCCATAGGGTCTTATGGTAAACCATTATACTCACTTGTTCAACATAAGCTTTCTTTGCTCACCACAAAACCTTCGGTCGATTTTGAGCTAATTAAACACTCGTTCAACAATATTAACTCTAGGAGCGGCTATTTCATGTCATATGGCTCTACACTTTCCTTTCAATAATAGGTCATATTATGAATTGACATCCACACCTACATCGTAGTTGCCATTATATGTGAACTCAACAATGGTATATGAAAATCTCAACGCACTAACACATGATCATATGATTTTCCCAAGTTTCTAGATCATCCTTTCTCGTTCCCATCAATCTAAGGGTTATAGACACCATTTGAATTCACCATTCCTTACATACTTTTCCAAAACATATCTAAAAATTTTGTTTACATAACAGTCGTCTCAATTCGAAGCATTCAACAATTAGCTTTCACACTTTAAGAGAACTTCTTAACGAACTTCCTTTTCTTTCATGTCCAATGAAATGGTACAATAGTTCATCGGGGAATAAACATTCTTGGTTAACCAATTTAATAATGGCTGATATCATTACCTTCAACCTTCCCGCAAAATTTCGTCTCTTAGTCCATAAATGACGTGCCTCCTCACTTTCGTTAAGGGATCATTAAATAATTACTTTTGTAGCAGAACTTTTGGCGTCCTGTCTAGGCTTCTAGCCCCATCACACGTTCACATAAAAGATTTACAACACGTCGTATCACAATAGGTCGTATCACGTTTCAGATGGCATCCAAGTAAGCACGTCACCATGGTTCATAAACCTCCTTAAGTACAACTTTTGGGTCATAAGATGACCAAACGAGACAAAACTCAGTTCTTAACAAATGAATAAAACTCAAAAACCTTTTGAAAAATGCAAGGTTTGACTCTCGAAGAGCTCTAATGCATAAGTTGTGACATTTGCAAGGCAAGTCTGCAGAATTCGTCAGAAACCTGACCACTTCTGGAAATCGACGTTTTTCGCATATCTCTGGGCAAGTCACAAGAAACTTTGTTCATATCAAATTTAGGGGACACATAGAGGTTTCCAAAAAGGTAAGATTCAACTTCTAAATCTTTCATATAAGGAAGATATCATTCTTGCAATATGACTGAATTTTCAAACCAATAAACTCTTTGTTTTGCAAACCATTTCCGCCATCAACCTTTCAAGTCATGCCACAACGACCTTTACAGCTCACACACATCAAATTATGACCTGGTTATCAATATGAAATCATAAATTGAGCCACAGATTCATTATACTCCTTCTACATCCGATTTGACGACCGATTGACCTAAATCGACTCACAAACGTAATTGAATTCATACAAGCCTTAAGACCAGATGTGAACCATATATTGGTTCCATTTGAACATTTAAATGACTTTGGAAACAACTTCATACCTGTAGGTAATCTCAAGATACATATTGATTGCAATAACAATCACCGAATGACCTGAAATCGTCAAATCTAACAACAAAAACGTTTCCTATCAATTAAAACTCAACAAGTCCAGGTATGGACGAAATATATGGATGGAATTGACTGATTTTCAGCAAAGACTTTGATATATACCTGGGAGGATGATTAATGGATCGAATACGTGCATCGATTGATCATAAATCCACCCGAAATCGCAAGAGACATACGAGAGTCACTCTTGAAAAAAAGGGCGGATTAGGGCTCTTAGGAGGAAAGAATAATCTAAATTAGGGGGTAATAATCTCGCCTAACTTTTCCTAATCATGTTTTTGAAGTTCGAGGAACGTCAATAATGGTCCCTAAACTTCTATACGTCACATATCTAGCTTAAACCATCCACCGGAAATTCTATCGACATATTAAACACATCTTAGCATCTTTAACACATAAACGCATATATCTTCAAGGCATTAAAGCCTCTCACATATAACATTATTAATCCCACGTGAACATTAATTCGTTTAGAGTCTTAATGGTAGCAAAGTGTTGACTTAACGACTCAAGTCAACCCATCACATGAAAGTTTGTGATGTTGCAAATACCTCCCCCTTAAGATACTTGAACCAATCATCATATATCGTTCCGTAGCGAAAGCAAGATTAAATGAGTCGTAAATCCAAAACAGATTCGAATATGCGCCGCATGGATGCTTCATATGTCGCATATCAAGCTTCCTTAGGAAGATCATTTTCAAAACTGGGCATATATGAGCCATATACAGCCTTTGTGCGCAACATATTATCTATGACCAGGAAAAATAACATCAAACGAACCTAAACGTTTTTCTTACACCTAAGCACGACTCAAACACTTCACAGCTCGAATGTAGTTTCACATCATATCATAGTGTTCATAGAATTGAAGAACTTCATGGTTAAATGGTTCAATCAACCTTAATGTCAACTTCTTCACTTGTTTCAGCTTCATTATTCTTTAGTCCTTTTATACGTGTCCACCCTTCGCGTGGTTAAATATGATACCATTCAGTGATCTCATCATTCTCATCTTCACTTCATTCGGATCAACATAGACACAGTCTCACAAACACACACATTTCGGGATACATTTATAATTACGTTCGCGACTGGAATTGTAATTATATCCTTCCATACGTGTGCCCCGTAACCCTTCTATGCTTCACCTACTTATAATCCTTCAAGTACCCAGCATCAACTTTATCTTTCAAACTTCATATCCATGTCTTTTAAACTAGTAGACTCGACTACATTGACTACCAATCACTTCGTTCAACTTCATGTACATCATCATTTGTCATAGACATTTCATTCGGCTATCACTTTCTATCTACCTTCACACATTTCCATACACTTGAAACATCAACATCACCAAAGTTGTAACACGATGTTTACTCTTGACAAATAGGGGGACAATCTATAAAATTCTCTCCCACTTCATTACTTTGTACACCGGTCAACACAAGCATGGTCATACAACACGCTCGCGTCGTGATACGCTTGCAATTATGTTTCAGACCAAATTTCAATTGTATCCTTTCACACGCGCATTCGTTCCCACATTTGTGTATCACTCTTCTTTCTATCAGCTCCAGCCATGTGATTTTTAACACATATACAACGTCTCATTTCCTTTGCGGTCCTTGTTACTAACCCCATGGGCTAGAAAACATTGATGGAATACCATTTCACCTAATTTCCTCACTTCATTCACCTCAACTACTACACACATAAGTTACAACGCACATTTATCAAATTCAGTTAGGGAAAAGGCACGTTACCTCTGGAACCGTCTATCGTAGCAATAGGATAATTTAGCGACGGACAAGCGAGAAACGGAAGAATAAAGGCTAAAACATATTCACACATCAATAAACAATCATCGTATAGCCTTAATCCTACACTCTCACTCATCCCAACCCGTCTTAAGGCATTTCATCTCAAAGGCTAAGCATACCTACTCAAGCCTATATTGTTCCTTATCGGTTTAAGTCGAATTCCTATGGCACACCTATAGTCCTTGGTTCACTTAAACCATTTCTCTGATACCAACTTGTAACACCCGTCATTTAAAAACAAGGATTTCCAAAAACTTTTGCCTAACAGCGTTAAAAGAAGCGGAATTAACTTTAAAAGTCCAAACCAGTAAAATCTGTTTGGGTTATTCATTAAATGGTGTTACTAGCCATATCATCAAAATAAGTCTAAATGGAAATCCATCGGTTGCCCAACATTAAACAACCGAGTACATTATCAATACAAGTCATTAATATTTAAACATAAAGCAAATGTCTAAAGCGAGCAGACACTATGGGTAAACTATAGCTAGCTTCTAGATCATCTACCCATGCCTCACATCTTCTCACATCTACCTGCTCACTATTGTTGGACCTGAGGGCACAACACATTTAAAAGAGCAAGTGTTAGCTAACGAATTAGCTAAGTAAAATAACACATAAGTTATTGATGTGCAAAATCGAGCTTTAATATTTGTAAACTAAAACTACCAAAGAACTAACTACTACGCACTCACGGGTAGTGGACCTGATCGTTTGTAATATAGCAAAGAGGTAAGTCTGAGTTCGTTCTCAGGGACTGTGAAATGATTAGTTGCTTGTTAAATGGTTTGGAAAAACAGGTGTTGCTCGAAATTCCCCTTGACAATTAAACAAATTGATTTGCAAATTGATTGCATAAAATTAAAGACAAATTCAGACGATATAATTAAAAGTCATCCACCTTGACTTCCCTTGACTTCAAATGTGATTGCATTTGATGAGGAACAAATTCTTTAGAGTTTGAAAGATAGTCGTGACAAGATTATACTACTCACGTGGTACCACCATCCATGAACATATTATCGAATCACCTAACTACTAGTTGAATTACCCAAGCCGGTACCACCAAGACCAAGTCAATTCTCCTAACAATCAGTTTTTATTTACTTATCAAATTATCAATTGAACCTATGTGACAATAACGTGGTACCACCAACCGATATCAATCACGTTGACAAATTTAATCTTTTCTTAAAATGATATTCACTATCATACCATGCACTAGTCATAATTACTTATAGACAAGTAACCGTTTTAAAATCACATACACATTCTACTGGTACCACCAACGAAAAATCATATGCAACCAATATCGATTTTAATTAAATGAAAAGAATTAAAATCTTCAAGATCACGGAACAACGATAATTAAATAAACCCTTTTGAATTAAAAATGTAGCAATCACATTATCCGTCTCGTTTTATCAAGGTGGATGATTAAACAGTTAGTCACTCATGATCAATTCAAAGTAATCAAAGAAATAGAAAAGAAACATGATGTACCAATTGTTTGAAGAAAATAAATTGCAAGACAATAATGTAGATACAATCTAGATGGGTGCTCGTAATATCTTCGATGAATCCGCCTAAGTGAATCACTTGATTGGAGAAGGAAGAATCCTTGTATAGCAGCTCCTAGAAAGAGTTTGAATGCAGAAAAATTCGTTCTAGGGTTTGTATTTATACCCCCTTGAAATCTGATGTGTAAGTCGGCCAAAAATCCTCCAGATTCGTCTTTCAGTGCGGCGCAGTGACCATTGGAGGATCCACTGCGTCGCAGGTCATTTTCACTGACTATGTAAGCGCTTTGCCTTCATTCCACTGCGGCGCAGTCTCCTCGTGTGGCTTTGACTGCGTCGCAGTCAATTCTTTGACTAAAAATCCTTGTTGACCTTCGATGATCGTGGCGCAGTGGACATGGTACCAACCACTGCGTCGCACGCCAAATCTTCTGACCAAAGGCTTACTCGTGTAAGAGTCACCACTGCGGCGCAGTGGGCATAAGTCTACCCCCACTGTGTCGCAGTCTGCTACAAGTTCGCCAACTTATCTTTTTCAACTTTTAACATCAAATCACACCTTCACTTCTACTTGAATTGACTCTCGACATCCAGAATCTTCATTTTGGCCAAAAATCATCCGAAAATATGACAAATGAACACGTAACCTGTTAAGCGCCTGAAAACACTAACAAACACCATAAACGCACCAAATGCACATAAAATCGATTTAAAACATGTAAATATATGGCCAATAATGATGTGGGTAATGAGTATAAATTAGTCACATCAAATTCCCCCACACTTGAGCATTGCTTGTCTTCAAGAAAATCCGAACTTTAAGTAAAGTATTCCTTGACAATCAAACTATCAAAACAAATGACAAGTTTCAAAAAGAAGCAACACCATGCATGTCAAATGACAATAAGGCTGATGAAGCGGTTTTAATCTTAAATGAAAACTCGAAATGTTTGACAATACCTGAACAATCCGTAAGCCACGATAATCAACTAAGCATAAATGAAACAAATGATCCTACCAATATCATTCTACTCCAACAAACTTACATTTGGTGTTGAATATATGAAGAATCCCTCATAGCTTAGTTATGATGTATACTCTTTTACCATAGGCTTGAACTAGGATCGTCACTTCACCATTACGGCGCAAGGATCGAATACATCGTCAAAATAGGCATTGAGGACGGGTGTATAGTTAAAGTAAGGCTAGTTATATGAATATGTTCAAATGGAATTTATTGATGAACGTTGATGATAATTGTGAAAAATGAAAAAGTATATAATGGATATGTTAAGTGCACAAACTAGTCTAATATAAACCCATACCATTGATTGTCATCAAACCACCAACCCAAAGCCGCCATCCGCGAACACCCCCCCCCCCCCAAATTAGCCAAGCAAAACCCGACACCATTGTGGTGTATCAACTTCAAACAACTTACAAACAACCAAATCCTCCAAAATAATACAACAAACTTTCTAGACATTTGGAACTGAGAAATATCTACTAGTAGCCCGAGTTCTCTTTTTTTTTTTATATTTTTCTATTTTTCCATTCTCTTTATTCTTTTTGAACCATTTTTACTCTACAATGATCTCTTACAATGATAAACATGTCTATAACACTTCACTTTCTTTGTTTGAACAATCCAAGATAATCTTCAATAACTTAACCCGTTCACGTATTCTCATAGACAAGAATATTTCACAAATCAACCCATGAAACTCTCCCAAATCATCCAAACAAACCATGACAATCAACGGCCCCCCAGATTATAGGTATAGTGAGGTTTAGTTTACAAGTATGAATGGGAATTTACAGTGGAGTTGTTAAGTTACAAGGATATGTGAATGTACAAGGAAAGGTGAAAAGTTGTATGTATAATTGTATAAGGTTGTATAAGGGTGTGGATATACAAAAGAAAATTTGAAAGAAAGAAAGAAAGATGTGTGGTCAAACCTAAATGCCAATTCGTCATCCAATGTACTCGTCACGATCACCAGGCCAAGTTCTAGAATCAACACATCACCTGCACACTCTCATCAATAGAAGAACTCGGAAATGGCTTAGAAATACCTCAAACTCGCACATCCTAGTGCAAGGTATAAAAAATGAATACCCTTACTCCCGAATAAATCCAAGAGCCTAAGAGAGGGATGTATTTACGAGGCAAACAAACCAAAACCGTCACCTAAACAACTATATATGAAATGATGAAATCTCACATTTGGGTGTTTTGGATATATATGAGTATGCAAGTAATGTTATCAATCCCGGAGGACTAGCCAAATAACCGTTCAGGACACACTTCGCCAATTAAAAATTTTTGTCAAGGAAACAGTTTGTAGTAAAATTGCTTATTAAGTAATCAATTAGGTGTCAAAAGCAATTTACCACAAGGACAAGTTCAACTCAAGTTTAAAAATCAATATCAGCTTCTATTATCCCGCCAAATTGATAATACCAGTTTCAAACATGCACATCACAGTTAAGAGTTCAAAAGAGAAACTCAAACCCCTAGATAGAATCCAAAGGCCTATGAGAGGGACATATCAACGAAACCGATAGGAATCTCAATGACAAAACAACAAAAGTGATATACCCGGTAGCTTAAACCTATTTGCCACCCCCCCCCCCCACACTTAAGATGGACAATGCCCTCAATGTCCATATTTGGTCACAAAAGGAAATAGGGGTAAGCGAAATCGATAAATAGAGCACATACCGGAACAAGGACACAATCCGTTTTGGTAAAAGTTATCAACCCCGTGTCACAAATGGCACTTCCAAAATAGGAAGGACACTTTGGTTGGCGGGATAAACAACTTGTACCAAAACTGAAGGTGCGAGAATCGAATACATCAAACATACCAAACACAATGCGGCGCTGAACTTACTGCCAACATATACATGTCATCACACAATCAACAATCAAGGGGTCCCCCCCACACTTGGGTGGAACTACAACCATCCATACCTGCTTCATAACACATCAACAATCAAGTCATAATAATAAGCACCATAACAACCTATTGTTCTTGCAACCAACATACAATCCTAAGAAAATAAAACAGAACAAGTTCAATGTCTCATCACCCCGTAGGGTGGATACTACAGAAATAAAGAAGGAAGAGAGAATTAGTGTATAATACATTCATCCAAAATACCAACGTGAATGAATACCAAATAACCATCATATGACCCCATCCCACGGTGCCGGACGGAAGTCATCACCTCTGTAGCATAATCAATCATAATGGCCGGGACGCATGAAACTGGGCGGTGAAAAGAGATCTGTCACCCAGTTACTCTCGCCTTCCTGTCCCGACCCTGAGCCACCAAAACCTGCCTCCCCTTGAGCTCCTCCTGCTGCAAATCCTCCAGAACCACTCGCGTACTCAGCGAAATCTGCTCTAGTACCTGCAAATACACCACCAGCTAAAGAAGAAGAAGCACCAACATCCTGAAACTGTACTGGCTCGTGAGGAGAGCCTCCTAAAACATGGGGACGTGGTGATACAACCCCTGGTGCAGTCATGGGAAAGAAGGAACTACCACCCTAACGATATTCAGGAACCTGGATGGGAGGAGGGCTGAAATGAGGGATCTGTGCTGGTCTGACATACTCGCATCCCTCGAACTGGGCCTGCCACATGGGCTGGTAGTACCCTAGTGTATAATCAACATGGGACTGCTGAGATCCTAACCAAGTAACCTCCTGATCCATGCGGCGCTGGTACTCATCAAAAGCCCTCTGACTTTGTTGCTGGCCCTCATAGATGTTCTGGATCATCTGCCCAAGTAATGTAAGATCAAAAGAACGAGGAACAGGTATAGTACGAGCACGAGTCCTAGGCTGCTCCTGAGGAGCATCATCCATCTCCACATCCTCCACAATCGGTGGTGTTGCACCAATAGCACCGGTATCCTCCAACAAACATGCCTGCTCATTCTTCCTTGGTTTCTTCACAATCTTAGCTATGATCAACTCCTTTTCCGTCAAATGTTCCGGTCGAACTGGTAAAGACAAACCTTCATGACAAACATCCGAATCAAAAACCCCCATACACTTACAAAGACGAGTGATAAAATGCCCAAGAACTAACTGGGAATCCGAATGATTAACCATCCGGTCAAGAACCACTGCAGGTGCCAATGCAAATCTCCTCGGGGCTCCCTCAGTGAATAACTTCATTAACCACAAATCCCACTTATAAGCCTTATCCCAATGAGTCGACCGATGCACAAGAAAAGTAACAATCATTCGATGCAACAATCTCAACTTCACACTTCTAATCTTCGTAACACTCACAGTACCACCAATAGGCCAATTTACTCCTCCCGAGATGCGATCCCAATACTGATTAATGGTCTCGCCATCCCCTAAATCTTGCTTCACAAACAAACCTTTACGCAACAAACCTCGAAAATCCGGGTCATCCAACTATTCTCTTGTATACATGCCACAGTAAAATCCAAACTCAGGAATAGACAATTTTCTAGCCTGCCCACCACATATGAAAGTAACAATTTGTTCTTCAAAGATATTCTTCACCTTATTCAAATCCTTGGTCAATTTCAACGAGGAATAAAACTCAAGACATAACTCACGAAACGATGGTTCGCGACTATTAAAGATGTTATGCCACATGTCACTACTAACCACTCGATCACCAACTTGCACTTCTATGGTAAACCACCTACGGATGTCTTGTTGCACACCATAAGTTCTAGAAAAAATAGGATCAAGGTACTTAGGGGGACAAACCACTTGTCTATGAAGGGTGTAAAGCTTGTTAAGAAAGTTATTCTTGTGAGGTTTCTTTGCCCCCCTAAATTCCAGCCATTCATGTGTCTCATTCATGTCTTCTTCCCCAAAACTCAAAGTCGGTATTTCCGGTTCTTGTCTAGCTCTCTTGGCCGATGTTTTGCTAGTTCCACTCCCTTGTCCCGCTTCCATCTTCCTTTGTGTTGCGGTCTGCAAAATCAACATCAAAACATACGCATATGAGGGACAAAAATGGTGAAACCAACTCGTTTAAGCAAGAAACCCCAACAAACTAAATGGTCAATTACACCCACTGCGGCACAGTGGGCTCAGACGCTCACTCACTGCGTCGCAGTGTGGCGAGTCATGTACGGGTCATACACCAACCACTGCGGTGCAGTGGAATATACACAACCTCACTGCGTCGCAGTGTGTTAGGTTTCTGGGCAAGTTCTTCATCCAAACATGACAAGCAACCACAAAATTATAGGTAACTACTAATGCACTAGCAATCAACAGACAACAATCAACGTACAATTTACCCTTAATCTTTCCCCACACTTGTTCATCAAAAAGCCCTAATTTTCCAAAACCCTGGATTCGATTTTGATTCAAATTCGGGTGAACAAGTGTTTAATCCATGAGACCAAGCACACCATTAGCCTCAACATTACCAAACCAACAAAACCCACTAACTAATTTAGAGTAAAACCTAAAAATTCAAAAATTCAAAATGAAGAAGATAAAGAGAAAAGTAAAGAAATCTAACCTCTTTTCCCATGGTAATGACGGATGAATGATAATCTAAGACAAAGAGGAAGAAAAATGCAAACCTTGATGGAGATTTCAGGGGGTTTAAAATTTTGTTTTTCTTTGTTTCCTTGCTTCCGTTCGGTCAGACAAGAGGGGAAGAAAAAGATGTTTTGAACTTATGTGGTGAAAAAGACATCCTCCCTTTTTACCTTATCCAACCCGTGGCCCCTTTTGACCAGTCAACAATCCACTGCGGCGCAGTGGTTGTTACCCGTACCCACTGCGGCGCAGTGGATCAAAAATAAGCTTTTTCTCATGGAATAAGAGGTGCGGCGCAGTGTTGGGGTGAAAAAATAACGATACCCAGCTCCTTCAAAGAAGACTGCGGCGCAGTGGGCTTACCTACTTCCACTGCGTCGCAGGTCTTTTTCACTGTTCATGCCCCCTTATTTTTTCCTTAGAAAATTTTTGAAAACATACTTACCTCCATCCAATGTAGCTCAAAACTTGCACCTGCACTTTTCTGGACCAAACATGGTTAAACTAACTAAGAAAATAAAAACAAGTAAAACACGGGTTGCCTCCCAAGAAGCGCTTAATTTATTTACGAGTCATGAGCTAGACTCGATCACTTTTCAAGTTTCCGATTTGAAAATGGGGACCTCCTCAATCGTCCCTTCCTCCTGTTCTTCTTCCACATACAATTTCAAACGATGACCATTAACAATAAAAGACCCATTTCCATCCCTTTTAAACAATTCAACATACCCGGATGGGTAAACATACTTAATCACAAAAGGACCTATCCACCTGGAAGTCAATTTAGGTTGTTTGATTTTAAACTTTGACAAAAACAACAAAACCTTGCCGCCAACCTTAAATTCTTTCCTACGGATCCTTTTGTCATGATAAAGTTTGGTCTTTACTTTGTAAAGCCGAGAATTTTCATAAGCTCCTAATCTAAGCTCATCGAGCTCATGGAGTTGTAACAACCTAAGTTCACCGGCCTCCATCATGTCTAAATTCAAATTCCTCAAAGCCCAATACGCCTTATGCTCTAATTCAATTGGCAAATGGCAATTCTTACCGTAGAGCAACTTATATGGCGTCGTGCCAATAGGCATCTTAAAAGCGGTCCTAAACGCCCACAAGGCGTCATCTAAATTTTTTGACCAAACCTTGGGGTTATCCCCGACCGTTTTTTCCAAAATTCTTTTCAACGCCCTATTGGTGTTCTCCACTTGACCACTGGTCTGTGGGTGATAAGAAGTTGAAAAGTAATGATGAACACCATAACGTTTAAGAACCTTATCTAACTGATGATTAGCAAAATGTGTTCCACGATCACTAATTAAGGCTCTAGGGCAACCAAACCTACTGAACAACTGTTTTAAAAAATCTATGACTACCCGCGCGTCGTTTGTAGGCAAAGCCTTGGCTTCAGCCCACTTAGACACGTAGTCAACAGCAACTAGGATGTACTGGGACTTGTTAGACGGTGGGAATGGTCCCATGAAGTCTATGCCCCAAATATCGAAAACTTCACATACCTGAATCCCTTGCTGTGGCATTTCATCCCTTTTTGTGATGCTTCCTTGGTGTTGGCAAATGTCACAAGTCTCAACCAACGTTTGGGCCTCTTTGAAGATTGTCGGCCAATAGAAACCTGCATCAAAAACCTTTCTACCTGTAACTGACGGACCATAGTGACCTCCGGTTGGCCCGTAATGGCAAGCATCCAAAATCTCTCTAGTCTCAGCTCCTGCAACGCATCTCCTGACCATACCATCTGCACAAATTCTAAACAGATATGGGTTATCCCAGTAATAATGCTTAGCGTCCGATATGAGCTTCTTCTTCTGTTGACCCGAGAAATCATTTGGTATTTCACCTGCAACCAAATAATTAGCAACATTAGCAAACCAAGGGGCTTCATCAGAACTAGAAATGAAATTCAAATATTCATCGGGGAAGTGATCCTTAATCTCCCCATCTTGAAGCTCCTCCCGGTTCGGGTCCTCTAATCGGCTCAAATGATTAGCAGCTAAGTTCTCGGCACCTTTCTTATCCTTGATTTCGATATCAAATTCTTGCAACAACAGAATCCATCGAATCAATCTAGGCTTTGCATCTTGCTTAGAAAACAAATACTTCAAAGCAGAGTGGTCAGTGAAAACAACAGTTTTACTTAGTACAAGATATGACCGAAACTTATCAAATGCAAAGACTACCTCTACTAACTCCTTCTCTGTAGTGGTGTAGTTTTGCTGGGCGGGATTCAAGGTTTTACTAGAATAGTAAATTGGCTTGAAATGCTTATCATCCCTTTGCCCAAGCACAACTCCAACCGCATAGTCACTAGCGTCACACATAAGCTCAAACGGTAAGTTCCAATCCGGTCCCACCATAATGGGAGAATTGGTCAACTTATCCTTCAATACCTGAAAAGCACTTAAACAAGATTCATCAAAAACAAAAGGGACGTCCTTCTCCAACAAGTGGGTCATCGGACGAGTAATCTTAGAGAAATCTTTAATGAATCTCCGGTAGAAACCGGCATGGCCAAGGAAACTACGTACCCCTTTCACATTTGAAGGTGGGGGTAACTTGGCTATCACATCAATCTTAGCCCTATCCACTTCTATTCCGGCCCTAGACACCTTATGACCTAGGACAATTCCCTCGGTCACCATGAAGTGACACTTCTCCCAATTCAAAACTAGACGAGCCTTTTCACACCTAGTCAACATCTTATCTAGGTTATGCAAACAAGACCTAAAGGAATCCCCGAAAACCGAGAAATCATCCATGAAAACCTCCATTGAGGTTTCAAGCATGTCCTGGAAAATAGCTATCATGCACCTTTGGAAGGTGCCCGGGGCATTACACAAACCAAACGGCATTCACCGGTAAGCAAAGGTGCCAAATGGGCATGTGAAAGTGGTCTTTTCTTGGTCTTTCGGGTCGATGGGTATTTGAAAATACCCGGAGAACCCATCCAAGAAACAAAAATATGCATTTCCGGCAAGTCTTTCCAACATTTGATCAATAAAAGGGAGGGGAAAATGATCCTTACGGGTGGCATCATTCAACTTACGGTAATCTATGCAAACCCGCCAACTCGTGACAGTCCTAGTGGCCAAAAGTTCATTATTTTCATTTTTGATGACCGTCATGCCCCCCATTTTTGGGACACAGTGGACGGGACTTACCCAAGAACTATCAGCAATGGGAAAAATGATCCCTGCATCTAAGAGCTTAATCACCTCTTTCTTGACCACCTCCTTCATATTCGGGTTAAGCCTCCTTTGTCTCTGGACAACGGGCTTAGCATCATCAACAAAATCTATCTTATGCATGCAAAAATCAGGGCTAATACCTGGAATGTTGGTGGTTTTCCAAGCAAAAGCCCGCTTATGAGCTCTAAGCACGGCTAAAAGAAGATTCTTCTCGTCACTCGAAAGTGCGGACGAGATGACAACGGGTAAAGAGGATTTACCTGCCAAGTAAGCATACTCCAAGTGGGCAGGCAATGGCTTGAGCTCCAGATCAGTAGGGGGTACATCAACCGAGTTTGGAACCCTTGAGCTCCCATCAGCAACGACCTTTTCAAAGCTCTCAATTTCTGGAGGTGTCTCATCCATATCAAGCACCATCACCTCTGCAAACAAGTCATCATCACCAATGTCCCCAGCTCCCAAGCAAACTAGCTCCTCATCAACTTCTGTCTCCATGAACTCCTGAAACTCTTGATCCAAAGCATCATCGATGACGTCAATCCTGAAACAAGATTCATCAGTTGAGTAAGAATGCTTAATAGATCGTTCAACATTAAACACTATTCTATCCGTACCCACACGCAATGAAATTTCCTTATCTTTCACCCGGATGATAGCATCCGCGGTGTTAAGGAATGGTCTACCCAAAATCAACGGTACCTTAGTGTCTTTTTCCATTTCCAGGATCACAAAATCAACAAGAAAGACTATATGACCAACTTGGACAGTCATGTTCTCAGCAATCCCAATGGGATACTGAAAAGAGTGGTCAGCTAGTCTTATACCTATACGAGTGGGTCTCAGGATACCGGAAGCCAACTTACTCCAAACCGAGTAAGGCATCAAATTAATACTTGCACCTAAATCTGCTAAAGCCTTACAAGTCAAAGTACGAATGGAATAAGTTATAAGAAAACTCCCTGGATCCTCAAGCTTAGGCAGAATCTGTTGATTCTGCAAGATAGCAGAACACTCAGCATTGAGATATGTCGCCTTCACCTCATCCATCTTCCCCTTGTCCGTAAGGAGTTCCTTGATAAACTTCGCATAGTTGGGCATTCCCTGTATCAAATCAACTAAAGGCACATTAATATGAACATTTTTAATCATGTTAACAAATTTATCATATTGTTCCTTTAATTTGGCCTTCCTGAACCGCTGTGGAAATGGAACCTTGGGCTTATATGGCTTAGCCTCAGGTGTCGCCGCCGGTTCCGGTTGGGTAACCGGAGTCCTCACAGTCGGTTGATCTTCCATCACAATCTTCTCATCCACATCTTCAGCTTCTTCATTTCCTGTATCCTGCACATCTGAAACAACAACATTAGGATTAGGAGGAGGGGCATGTCAAATGGAACCGCTGTGTTAATATCTTGATTCTTGGCATTCATCTTCACCTTGCCATTAATCCTGTCTAGCCTCTCACTCAACTCCCGAGTATCCTCCCTTATGTTCTGGATACTTGTGTTCGTCTCAATCTGATTACTCATCATTTGCTTCATCATTTCTCTCAGCTCGGCATTAGGATCGGTAAAAGAAGAGGAAGAACTCGATCATTGCCCTTGCTTAGTCTCCTGCTGCTGTGGCTGACTTTGATAGTTGCTCTTTTGCCACCTGTTACCAGAAAAACGAGAAGTATTAGCAGGAAAAGAAGAGTTATAGGAATTGTTACCTGATGACCGATTCTGGAAACCGGTGTTCATCTGAAAACTTCCTTGCTGTTCTGAACAAAGTTGACATCTTCAGGTCCCCGGTTGGGACACTCTTCGGAATAGTGTATGTCCCCACAATGGTCACATCCATCAGCCAGCACCTTCACATCTCGTTCTAAATATCCAAACCTCGCTTCTTGGTTAGCAAAACCTTTATCCATCCTTGCCGATAAAGCTTGAATCTCATCGATTACACTAGAACTATTGCTTCCGTTGGCCCTTGCAACCTTGTTTTGCTTGAATCGGCTCTCATTCTTCATGAACCTCTTATCATCCATGGCCGCATTATCCTTCACCATCCTCTCCAAAATGTCAAAACCTTCATTTGGAGTGATCTTACTAAAACTTCCACCAAAAGCATATCCCATCTCTTTTTTTGAAGCCTTCGTCAACCCATCAAAGAACAATTCAACATATTTCTCCTTGGTCAAATCATGACCCGGACAATTCCTCAACATTTCTTTAAAACGGATCCATGCATCTACCACATCTTCCCCATCTTCTTGCATGAAAGACCTAATCAAGTTCTCCAATTGCCTTTGAGTCCTAACCGAGTAAAACTCTCCGATAAAAGCTTCCTTGAGTTGATCCCAAGTTGTAATTGAATTCTCGGGAAGATCATTAAACCAATCCTCGGCTTCCCCGGTAAGAGTGATAGGAAAAGTTTCAAGTTTCATGGCACTCATTTGGTTTTGACCATATTGGTAGAGCCGTACCAACTTCTCAAACCTCTCCAAGTGCTTATATGGATCCCACTTCTTCTTTCCATCAAACTTTTGTTCCTCGATGCTCTTTAAATGATTTGGTTTCAAATTAAAGTTTTGATCAACCGCCGGTGTTCTAATGGCGGAACCACGAGCCGAAGGGATGTTTCGGGTTCGGTCTCCATACTTCACATCATTCGGATCTATTGGCGGATTGTCAGCCATCTCTTCTTTTACAAGTGCAAGGTCAAAGAATTCCTCAAGAAAGAAGCCTTCTTCGTCCCAATCTGGTGGTGCCGTGTAGTTGTTCCTACGTATAGGTGGAGTTTTTAGTGGACTAAAAAGAGGTCTCCCCGAAGAACGCAAAATCATCAACTATTGCAGTATCCTGCAAAACACAACTAACACCACGCGTCAAATGCACCTGTGATAATTCAAATAAACAAGTCTAAACTAACAAAGCAATTAACTTCCTCACGCGTGAGGAAGGATCAAACCATAAAATAAACAACTAATTAGGCACACAATCCTCGGCAGCGGCGCCAAAAACTTGATGTGCAAAATCGAGCTTTAATATTTGTAAACTAAAACTACCAAAGAACTAACTACTACGCACTCACGGGCAGTAGACCCGATCGTTTGTAATATAGCAAAGAGGTAAGTCTGAGTTCGTTCTCATGGACTGTGAAATGATTAGTTGCTTGTTAAATGGTTTGGAAAAACAGGTGTTGCTCGAAATTCCCCTTGACAATTAAACAAATTGATTTGCAAAGTGATTGGATAAAATTAAAGACAAATTCAGACGATATAATTAAAAGTCATCCACCTTGACTTCCCTTGACTTCAAATGTGATTGCATTTGATGAGGAACAAATTCTTTAGAGTTTGAAAGATAGTCATGACAAGATTATACTACTCACGTGGTACCACCATCCATGAACATATTATCGAATCACCTAACTACTAGTTGAATTACCCAATCCGGATCCACTGCGTCGCAGGTCATTTTCACTGACTCTGTAAGCGCTTTGCCTTCATTCCACTGCGGCACAGTCTCCTCGTGTGGCTTTGACTGCGTCGCAGTCAATTCTTTGACTAAAAATCCTTGTTGACCTTCGATGATCGCGGCGCAGTGGACATGGTACCAACCACTGCGTCGCATGCCAAATCTTCTGACCAAAGGCTTACTCGTGTAAGAGTCACCACTGCGGCGCAGTGGGCATAAGTCCACCCCCACTGCGTCGCAGTCTGCTACAAGTTGGCCAACTTCTCTTTTTCAACTTTTAACATCAAATCACACCTTCACTTCTACTTGAATTGACTCTCGACATCCAGAATCTTCATTTTGGCCACAGATCATCCGAAAATATGACAAATGAACACGTAACCTGTTAAGCGCCTAAAAACACTAACAAACACCATAAACGCACCAAATGCACATAAAATCGATTTAAAACATGTAACTATATAGCCAATAATGATGTGGGTAATGATTATAAATTAGTCACATCAGTTATAAAACGTTTGTCTATTTAAAACATTATATAAAAGTCATATTAAGTCGTTAAGGCATATATCCTCAAACATATCATCACACTTACATATCATATCATCAACATCATTCATATTAGGATGGGTCATCCTAAATGTGCCTAGTCATCTTTTGCATCATCACATATCACATTTGAACATCTTTATAATTGTGACAAAAGTCACGCATCTCATATAACATATGCATCTCGTTAAGTGTGACAAAAGTCACACCCGATTAGATGAACCACCATTCAGTAGTACATCAATGTCGTTAAGGAATAGCAAGCCAATCCAGGAGTAATCCGTATGTTCAATGACAATGGGGCTCGTAAGACCTTCCGTATTACTCTTCACGTTATACCTCGTTGCAAGGAGCCACCCGAGCAACCACATCAACGCACTTAACCGGGCTAGGGCAAGTACGGGTTAAGCTTAACACTTTCACATCAAATTTACTAGCTCGATTTCACATCACATATAGTTTAGGTGTTTACACAACCTAAACAATAATCACATATACATCATTACGTTTGGGACCTTAAACGTGCACGTGTCATGGCAACTTAATAAGTCTAGTGAACTAGATGAACAAGCCATGTAATCATGCACATTCCACATATCATCATCATACATCACAATTCATAGCATTTCATTTCATGTCATCACATCGCATACATTGTTACATCACGTACATCATCATATATCATTGCATATCGTATATCATTACAACATTGCATAACATTTATCATCTTAGATCGTACATCATTTCATATCATATCATCTATTAAGCATACATAATATCTCATAGCAATACGTATCATTGGGGTAGCATTTCAGGCTTTTATATGCATCTACATAGCCCATATCACCTCCCATATAATCCCGAATACCCATAAGCAAACAAGATACCATTTGGGATGTTATTATATGAAAACTATGTTTATGTTGAACCCTCAGCGTGTCAAAGTAGTGTATCTTACCTCGTAAAAGCACACAACAAATGATAACGTAAGTTACCGAGTTTTGCAAATATTCCCGACTACCTATAATCATTAAACGACATAATAAGCTAATAAAATACCCACTTACTTATGGTCATAACTCAGGTCTCGATACCTATAAACATGACCCACGACAAGAATTGATGCATTGGAGGTTCGATTAATGCTTTAGAGCTTACATAACTCAACGGAACTCGACATTCACTCACTAAATTAACCTTTCTGAACACTTGAAATCATCATCATCTTTTACAAGCATAACCATTAGAAAGTAGACTCTCTCACGGTTCCGTGGATAGCTTATTTGTCAAAATCAGAGTTACGGTTCAAAAGTTATGGTCGTTTAAAAATGTTAACAAAAATCAGTCCCTAACGGGAGTTATGCACCTAACGGGAGTTATGAAATTTGTAACGGGAGTTACAGTGGAGGTGTTATCGCAATTACCCAGCTAACGGGAGTTACACAACCATAACGGGAGTTACGACGACCAGTCGTGAAAAACAACCCCAAAACCTAACCAAACACATCTCAAACGACTTTAAAACATCTCCAGGTCTTATGAACAACAAATACACTTAAAATAAGACCAAAATCACTCATTTAAAACACCAATTAATCCTTGAATCATATACCAACTTTATACAATCGATTTAAAACTCGTAATGACCTAAAATCGATTATTAACGTAATTGAATCCAACCCAAACCCTAAAACCAGAAATCAATGGGTTGAAATGACTTATTATGCATAAAAGCAATGTGGCTAATCATCAATTACCTAGAGATAGCAAAGGGGATGCAAAACTTGATCAAAACACCATCGAATCACCCAAACGACGATGAAATCGAATAATAGAATGCTATGGAACCAAGGGGACAACTAGGGCTTCAAAGGAAGAGTGTAATCTTTGTATTATGAGTCTAATGATAGGTTACAAGACCCTTAACCCTTTTTTGAGTTTAACCCTATGTCAAAAAGACTAAATCAAATTCAACTTGAAATAACGTCAAATTCAATCTAGATTAAATCAAAATCTTAAAATAAGGTCGAATTCAATAAAGACTAAATCAAAATCGACAATTAAGGTCAAACTCAATAGAGACTAAATCAAAATCGACAATTAAGGTCAAATTCAATAAAGAATAGGCTAGTCTGCCAGACATAGTTTTTTAGTACAGTACATGGATGGAACCTAAAGTATACCTCAGATTACTCTTTTGATACAAAGTTTTGAATTTCTACTCGGACCATACCTAAACTTGCACTTTTCCACTTTAATCATACCCAAAGTTTCACTTTTCCACTCGGACCATACCTATCACTAATGGCCGTCTATTTGGCTGTTAAGTCAAGCCACGTGTCGTGCACGTGAGGTGTCTAATACGTAATTTCATATATATTTCAGGCATCATTCGTGTAATTTATTCAAAATCTAATTATTAAAAATTTTAAAGTTTTTTTTTTCTACTTCTTTTATCACATTTGTCAGACTATTTTACGGACAGCAGGTGAGTTTCATAGCTCATTTTCTTTACGTTTTCCAGGGTGAAAGGATACATAATCATTTTATGTGTTGCCTGAGACTACTATGATTATATTATTGATGGTATCAATTGCTTGTAGCTTGATACTTGTGCATAGGTTTGCTTGCATCTTGATATTTGCACTAAAGTTGATCTATTCATGTAGTATAAACGAATGATTGTTTGGTTGCTAAGTTGGTTAATTGTCACTTAATATTTGATCTCAGATTTGTTGAATCTGTTTGCTTGAAACTTGGCCCTTGTTACTTGGTTGCGGATACTTGGCACTTGATACTTAATGGTGATATTTGGGAAGCTTGATTCTTGATTCTTGATTCTTGCCACTTGGTGTTACGGTAAGTCCATAACCTAATGTGATTGTGTAAGGATCATTCTGAGTTTATGGAAACGTGAAACTTTTTACTAAAAATCAAGAAACTCACCTACATTCGTGTTGACGTTTTTAAGTATTGAGTTTAGATAACCAGATAAGAGGAGGCTAGGGCTGGTAGCATGAGGCACTTAATTAGGGACGAGGAATATAGACCAGCATATTTTACTTTCCCTGTTGCTTCTACTAGATTATTGGCATTAGACATTTTTTATCCTTGGGTGGAAGACTTTACACGTGTTATCAATTTATGTTCATTGCATTATGTAGAACTTTGTCGATTGTTGACCATTATTATGAATGCGTTTAAGTTACTTTTTGTAAGTTCTATGAGGTTTGCTTTTTTTGCATTTCGAGTTTTCCGTATAAGTTTTGGTGACGCACTATATATACATATACTAAGCTATTTGGGCCGGTAAGCCCAAGTAAGACAATAAACAATGTTTACACATTTAAGGGAAGAAGAACAGAGACGTACCATTTACCCAAAAACTCATTTTCTTGTAGGTGTTGGTGTTCCGATTCTAAGTCATAAGCGTTGATTCCACTACAACAAATTATGACATGTCTTCAAGCATTTATTTTTAAGATAATGATACATATACCTAATTCATATACCTAAAAATATGCCTACTCCATACATCACATGACACATGTTTTCCACTAATTCTCTTTCATTATCTCTACCTTTGATCTTGTCACATGGTTTGATCTCCTTTTTAAGCCTATCTTTAGGCATACAAATTAATCTCATTAATCATTTTCCTTATTTTTATAATTTAACCTTTCATGTTAGAAGATGAGGTGTGTACTCATTACACTACATATCTACATATAGCGAGCACATTTATAATTATATATCCACTCCGTTCCATTTTTGACTAGCTTTGACCATAAATAACTTTATTTGTACTATATAATAGTTGATAAAACTTATATGAACGAAAAGTACATTAAAAACCCAATCCATTCATATATTTCAAGTGTTACATGAGACAGTCAAAGTTATTTACGGTCAAAGTTAGTCAACATGACAACTAAAATGGGACAGATGGGGTATTACATAGTGAGATTTTCATTCGAACACTTGTTACCATATATTGTCTACGCCACTATTAGTTTTTATAACGGGTAATACATACTCCCTTCATCTAATACTAAAGGTAAAATTTTGACTTGGTCTAGTCTTTTGTTTTCAATTTTAAGCGTAAAAATTTTGGTTTGTATTAAATATATTTTTTATTGATATAATTTTTATCAAATATTATAAAAGATAAATACATATATTTACGGTCAAAGTTTAATGAAAGAAACTTTGACAAATTAAATTTGGTTTAATATGGAAGAGGAGTAAAACCAAATATAAACAATACGAAAAAAAAAAGGGAAAATATCATATATGCCACTATTAAGCTCTTAAATATCACATTTAGACAATTAATTTTTGAAATATCATAAAAGCCATTATCAAGATTTAAATATATCATAATTATCCAAATAGTTAAATTTAATCAATTTAAAACATTAAAACTCCTAAAATTATTAAATTACATTTATAAATTACAATTATAACCTTTCTCATTTAACCCACAATTATTTAGCCCCATTTTACGATCTACATAACAAATAGGGAATCCCTAATTACATAACGCAGAGATCACAATTCGCGCCTCAAATTCCCGCCCTTTTTCTTCCCTAAATATCGATCAAATAGTTGGATGAATATCTATTTATTTGTCAGAAGCCCTACTCTTGATCATACTAAGCCAGTACCTGTCTTCTCTGAAGATCAATTTTATTTGGTAAGTTATATATATATATATATATATATATATATATATATATATATATATAGTTATGTTGTTGTTAAAGATGGATTCCCAAATTTGATTCATACTACAATTGATAATATTGATACTTTAATTTTGACAAATAATTTCTTTATAGCTACTTTATTTGATGAGATTGTGTTGATATGGTTTTGGTAAAAAAAACAGAGACGTCATGTATGCTGTAAGGATGGGTTAAAAATTGTACAAACATTTATATGTTGGACTAGGCACATTCATGTTTTTACCGTACTAAATTTTCATGTTTGTTATTATGTCCATTATTGAGTTGAGTTTTTGCATCAACCATGACTGTCAGTCTAGCATTGGTAGATTGTTTTTGATTTTGATTTGAATTTAGAGTAATGTCATTCTTTGTATAAAGGGTAAAATGTCATAAAAAAGAACATTTTTGGCTTGGTTTAATGTGTGTAAAGACACTACAAGATTAACCATTGTACTTTGTATTGTATTGCAGAAAGTTGTAATACCGAATAACATTGAAAATGGATAATGATGTAGATATGGCTGAATTGTATAAGCCAAGATGGGAAAATATGGCCGAATCACCGATAATTGAGTATGTTTTTATGATTTCTTTGAACATCATTTGTTTGTTTATTGCTGATTTATAACACTATTAATGTATAATTCTTATATTCAGGCAAGTACCATCTAAGTATAAGCTAAAACTAAAATATGGAGGCTATTTTAGGCCAGCCAAGAACTCATGTAGGAAAATATATGTTTTGGCTCTCAAAATGTATCCATATTGACACATGCTCATACAACTTGAATCAACTACAAGATGAAATTAGCAGACTTTATATATCCAAGAGCAACCCCGTCTTCTCAACTGTTTTTGTTGACAAGAATGCCACACGACAATCTTTTATTGATCTTGATTCCGATGACAACTTCATGGTTATGCTTAGCATGTACGAGAAAGAGAAAGAAGTAACCATTTATATGACAACAGATAACAGCAGTAGGACAATTGAATTACAAAAGAGGTACATACACTGTTTTTACGTTTAAGGACAACTATATTCAAGTCACTAACAAAGTAATTTTTTTTGTACAGTGCTCAGGATAAAGTTGTTGAAACAGATGATGAGGATGAATCAGATTATTGTCCAAGCGAAGAGAGTTATCACAGCCATCTTAGTTCTGACGGTGAAGGTGCGATGTTGAATTATGAAGGCGAAACAGACTCATTTAACCAGAAATGTCCAACGATTAAAGTGAACTCTAAGTTTACAAACGCAGTTGCTTTCAAAAGAGCTTTGAACCATCATGCAATCACAAATGAGTACGATTACTTTCTAGTGAAAAGTGATCCAACACGCTTCATTGCAAGATGTAGAAACATGGAGTGCGACTGGAGAATACATGCTTCTACCATGCAAGATGAAATTACTTTTGAAGTAAGTATATAACTTTTTTAAAATTTACAGCTTAAATGCTTGTTATGCTAATACAAAAAAAAAACATATTATGTAGGTGAAAACAATGGTAGAAGCTCATTCTTGTACTCGAAGCAACAAAGGCGGTAATAACCGTGCCACACAAGGATGGGTTGCTGGTATAGTTTCAGACAAGTTAAAATCAGATGGGGATGTCACTCCTGCAGAACTTAGGAAATGGATTTTGAAAATTTACAATGTGGATGTACCATATTTGAAAGTCTTTAGAGGGAAGGAACAAGCTTACACTGATATATATGGTAAGTGGGAAGATTCATTCATTAAGATGGATGATTTCAAAGCAGAACTACTAAATAAGAACCCGGGAAGTGTTGTTGAGATTGACTTTGAGAAAAAAGGTGACAAGAAACACTTCAAGAGGTTTTTTATATCATTAGCAGCTTGCTCTAAAGAGTTTCTAGCTGGTTGTCGTCCTTATATTGGTCTTGATGCATGTCATCTTAAAGGGAAGTATAATGGGGTACTAGCTGCTGCCACGGGAATTGATGGTAATAATTCAATATTCCCAGTTGCCTATAGTGTGCTTGAATCAGAGAATACTGCATCGTGGACATGGTTCCTTGAGTCGCTAAAAAGAGCAATTGGGACACCAGACGGTCTTGTCATCTCATCTGACATGCAAAAAGGGTTAGAAGTAGCTATTATGCATGTTTATCCTAATGTTGAGCATAGAGAATGCATAAGGCACTTGTATAGCAACTTTAAGAAACATTTTCGTGGTGACTTCTTCTACTCTAACCTATGGGGTGCTGTATTAACATACCATTCCAGTGAGCATGATAGATTTATGAAACAAATTGCTGGTTTGCGTGAAAATGCGATTACATATCTTACTCAGAACCATAATAAGATATGGAGTCGAAGCAAGTTTGGCACAATATCCAAGTGTGATTATATTACCAACAATATTTCTGAGGCATTTAATTCTTGGATAGGAAAACTGCGTTATAAGCCGGTGTTGGATCTCGTTGATTCCATTAGGGAAAAAATGATAAAACGATTTGATAAGAAAAGAAGGATTGTAAAAAAATGGAATGGCACTTTAGTTCCTAAGGCAAAAAGTTATCTCAATCAGATCTCCAAGGCAAGTATATTGATCTATAAGTATTATACTAATTTATACTCTCATCATATACATATATCTCCTCAATGTTTATATTTCTTTCTTTTTTTACTTGTAGAACTTGGGTGAATACAAAGTTTCAAGAACCAGTGATACTCAAGCCGAAGTAACATATAAAACAAAACGTTATGAGGTTAATCTTCTTGAGAGAAAATGCAGTTGTCGGGTGTGGCAAGTTAAAGGTCTCCCTTCTGTACATGCAGCAGCTTTGATTGCTTTCACAAGAGATAGTGATTGGGACAAATATGTTGATCCATATTTCTCCATTGAGAAATTTAAGGAAGCATATGCTTTAGATTTTGGTACAATATCTGGGAAAGATCAATGGGTACATATAGATACAGAGGAGAAGATATACCAGCCTATTATTAAACGCCCTCCCGGAAGACCGAAAAAAAACAGAATTGTATCACGAAACGAACCCAAAAGGAGAATTCATAAGTGTCCGTGATGTGGTCAGTTTGGACACCGTGAAAAGACATGCAATAACGCATCATCTCAAAGTTCTGGTCAATATGAAACATCTCAAGCACATAATAATAAAAGGTTACTTCATTTTATGTTTTCTCTATTTACAATAATATATATAATTTTGTGCTTATAGAATGCTATGAACTGTTACTTTATTAGGAGACGAGGAAAGAAGAGGAAAGCTCATGAAAATGGTGCAGATTAAGGGTTGATATGAAAAGGCTCGTGAATAGAGTTAGTCTTCTTTTTAGAAGTAATACACTTCGGTTCTACTCGTATTTTTTTTTCCAGATTCACTTTGTTATCTTTGACATTTTTTTGTTGGTTTACATACCAAAACGTTCTGTTTTCTTTGAGATATTCCATTGGTTTAAACGCTTAAACAATGGCTTTAAATAAGTTGCTGCGTAATGTATTTGATTTTGATCATCCATATTAGTGTTGTTAGATGTGGCAAGTTTGAACATGTTCTCAATACTAAGTTTGTTGAGATTTTCCATTAGCATGTCAGAAGGTCCTATATATGACATGTTCTTTTAACATTATCATTCATGTTCTTTTAACTCTGCGTTGTATGTTTTTTTTAAGGCTTTGATAAGGGAGGATTGTTTTTAAGGCTTTGATAAGGGAGGATCACTTAAAGCTTAGAGGTGGTCGTGGGGAAAGACACTAAGGATTTCACTTCCTGTGCATAGTGTAATTGGTAGTTAGATAATAAAAGGGTATAATTGTAATTTGGAAATGTAATTTAATAATTTTAAGTGTTTTAATGTTTTAAATTAATTAAATTTAACTATTTGGGTAATTATGATATATTTAAATCTTAATAATGGCTTTTATGATATTTCAAAAATTAATTGTCTAAATGTGATATTTAGGAACTTAGTAGTGGCATATATGATATTTTCCAAAAAAAAAATAGTAAGAGCCACTAGCTACAATTATCATCCTTTTCTAGTATATATACACACATTGCTATTTCAAAACTTTTCCACTCAAAACTCAACCAAAATAATGGCTGGAACCCGAATCCGATTTGGAATACTCGGATGTGCAAACATAGCCCGAAAGGTATCACGGGCTATGCTTCTATCCGATAACATAACCATATCCGCCATAGGCAGCCGTTCCTTAGACAAAGCAATTGCTTTTGCATCCGAAAACCATTTCCCAGAATCCACCAAAGTTTATGGAACCTACGATGCCGTATTGGATGACCCTGATGTCGATGCGGTTTATGTTCCGTTACCAACTAGCCTACATGTGAAATGGGCTGTTTTGGCTGCTGAAAAGAAGAAACATGTTTTGTTGGAGAAACCTGTCGCGCTTAACGTTGGCGAACTGGATACGATACTAGGGGCTTGTGAATCGAGTGGGGTGCAGTTCATGGATGCTACCATGTGGATGCATCATCCACGGACTGTAAAGATGAAGGAGGTCCTTTCTGATCAGCACAAATTTGGTCAACTCAAATCGGTATGATACTTTTTATTTTTCTTTTTCAAATATGGAGTCGTGTGTCAATCAAATTTCTGAAAAAGTCAACAAAAGTATTTGTATTACTATACCGGGGTTGGAAAATCTGGGTCATGCCAACAACAAAAGTCCAACTTTCCAAAACACGGACTATAGCCAAAGCCAATAGGTTGTACATATTATTTAGAAACCAGACAGCCTGACTTGTTATAGATAATTTTAACTTTAACAAATGATGGATAGAAAAGGAATATTTATAAGGTTTCAAAAAGCCAAATTATCGTTGCAAGCATATATAAATACAGGTTTTCCAAACATGGACTCATTGGTTCTACACATCCAACAAAGAGAATCATTTGGCACACCTTTTAACAGATATGATTATTTTTCATTAGTTTATTCACACTTAAAAATATATATAAAATCTTTACGTTTATAAATGAAAGCAATATAAAGTAATGTTTAATATCTCTATATAACTAAGAGAGAATAATTTACAGCTATCGTGATATAATTGTTTGTGAAATAATTGTTTGTTTGACAACTAATAGTTTTGCTTACTTGTCAATTTCACATATTATTTAATATTATTTTATTGCCAAGTAAGTATTGATATGGAATTAGTTATTAAATAAAAGTAATAATCTTAAGTTTAAGTTTAAAAACATTTATGGATGTGAAATTTACGTTTGAAAAAATCAAATGATTTTAAATTCTTGTGGATGATTGTCTATCCCTTTAGCATAGGAGTTCCAATCATTATTTACATAAGTAAATATACTATTTGATTACTTAATTAATTAACTTACCAATAAATTTAAATTTATTACTATTTTTTTTACTGCAAGAAGTTTATATTTTATTTCCGGAAACTTGAGAGTTCCTCCCCAATTAGTGTCATTAAACAAAGCCTTTCGTTAATCTGCATTAAATATTTGTACACTTACCATAAAAATCAGGAGGTAGGCTTTTGATATGAAAACGTATAACCTTTTTATACACGTTAAGTGAGGCCCTACGGGCTTCATTTAACATTTTCCTTAATTTAATTTAAAATTAATTACATTCTTACTAATCTTATCTTATACCTAACCATTCATAAATCAAAAACAAATACATATTATTTATCTTTATTTTTTACCTCTAAGACATGAATATATATTTCACTTTTTTTTAAATAATTATTTTTCTCTGTATTCTAAAAGCATAATTATTATTAAATGTGACATAGTGAATTTTTTTTTTCCTTTTTATCTTTTTAATTTAGAAAATCTTATTTTACTTTTTAGTTAAAAAATAAAAATTAAATTTTTTACTCAAATTTAATAAATTATTCATTTTTTTAATTAATCTTTTCAATTTTATTACTCATTGATTTCATTTATTGTTAAATGGTTTCATGATTTACACATCTATACTTCTATACTACTATATAAAAATTATAGCCCAATGTTAAAAAGTTTACATTTTTTAGACACGCGAAATTACCATTTTACCCTTAATGAATTAACTTACACAATCATTATTACATTATCTTTTAAAAGATATACACTACTCTTTTAAATTAAATATCTTTATATCAAATACCTACACCACTTGATGCATCTGCCGTCACTAACTGTCACTGTTATCGTCGCCGCATTGCGCGGGTACCATGCTTGTATTTATAAAAACAAGTTCATTGATTAGTCTTAAAATATATTCAATGTAACTACCGTTAATAAATAAGTTTACATTTGAATATATTGTTGTTACAATATTTTAGTCTTATAATTTTAAATTTGGAAGATGTATTATTTATTTTTAACTGAATTTACAATAACAATTATTTATCATGCAATTCATGATTTTAATCTAGTGTTTTAATAAAAAAGTGGTGACTTAATAAAAATTATTTATGAAACATTAAGTGATAAAAATGTTTGTCTTTTCTTTATAAATAAACAAAGATAAATGTATTAACTTAACCCATAAAAACCATTATTTATTCATTCATTCAATATTTTTTTTAAAACAACATAATATTAAATAAATAATATCAAGCAAAATACTTGATGCTAATATAGAAATATATATAAAATAATTCAGTTACTTTAACGGTTAGAAAATAAATACACTGGAGTAAATTAACATACCAGTTTCCATTATACATTCATATGCGGATAAAAATATTACATTTACAAGTCTTTACAAACATATAACTTTTTACATTTGTTAAAATCAAATTTTTTTCATGCAAAAAAAAATAAAAAAATACATGATGAAATTGGTGTTATGAATTAATTAATGCCCATACTTTTATATAAAATTATATTTTTTATGCTAGATTAAAAAATTTTAAATTATAATTTGATTTACATTAACTAATTATTTCTATTGAGAAATCATATAATGCATATTTGTCCTATTTAACATGGGAAGTGGTATATTTTTCTAACAATTTTTTTATCATTCACAACAACAAATGTACATATTATACTGTACAGTATATAACGGTATAAAACATACATTGTTGTGAGTGCTAAAAGTTATTGTAGATATATCACTCTCCATTTAACAATTGTAATCGTCATTAACGTTTGTTTTGGCATTTGGAGTTATATATATTTGTTGCTTTTAGTTCCTATTTAGTCTTGATTACTTTTAATTGTAGGCTTAGAAAGTTTCTATTAAGAGGACTTATGTAATGTCTATTTGTATATATAGGTCCATAGCACGGTGTCATATGTAGGAGGAAGCGATTTCCTTCAAACCGATATTCGTGTAAACCCGAATCTAGACTCCCTAGGAGCTCTTGGGGATACAGGATGGTATAGCATACGAGCTATTTTATGGGCTTATGATTATGTGCTTCCAAAAACAGTGACCGCGCTTCGTTACCCTGAGTATAACGATTTAGGGGTATTATTATCATGTGGCGCTTCACTAAACTGGGAAAAGGAAGGAAAGGTAGCAACGTTCTATTGTTCGTTCCTTACTAATTTATGCCAGGATATAATTGCGGTTGGTACGAATGGAAACTTTCGTGTCCATGATTTCGTTATCCCGTTTAATGAAAAGGTTGCACCATTTTATACCGTAGCAAATTCTAGATGGGCCGAATTATCAATTGGGTGTGTGCCTGAGCCGAGTGAGTGTAAAATCACAATTGATCTTCCTCAAGAAGCATTAATGGTTCAGGAATTTGCTCGACTCGTTCAGGGAATTCGCGATAATGAGGCTAAACCCGAGACTAAGTGGCAGATGATTAGTAGAAAGACTCAAGTGGTCATTGATGCAGTTGTAGCATCCATCAAGAACGGCTTCCAGACAGTCGAAGTTGTTTACTAGATCTACTCTACTTGCTTTGTTTTTGCGTTTTGGTTGTGTGAAATAAATCGTTGTTTGATAAATCTAGTATCATCACACGAGAAAATGAATACTTGAGTTATATATTGGATGGAAAATGATTAATCTTCCTAAATCCTTTTAAAACTTTCAAATCATGACATAGTGACACAGACGGAATTTTGAGATAGATAATCGAAGCTGTTGATTCAAAGAAATGTCAAGAACCAATCTTCTAATATTCGTTGATTCGAAAGAATACCGAAAATTAGAGTTAATTCAAACTATCACACAATGACAGAGAGAAAACCGATTTTGTAATATCATAAAAACTGATTATGTTCTAGGTTTACAGGAATATAAATAATGCAAAAAAGTTCGAATGGGCCTAAACAAACAAGTGGGCCGAAAGTTATAACAAGAAGAAAGTCTAAAAAACGCGAAAAACATAGAAAAGGTCCATACTCATAGAAAATGACATTTTGGGCCTGAAGACGGACCCAAACCGCCTCGCTCCAACGGTCGTTTTGAGTGGTTGTGTAACACCCCACTTCTAAACTAGAATATGAAATGTTATTTTCGAACTTAAAACAATAATACATGAATGTTATACCAATAATTTCTCTTAATATTTTTACAATTCTCTTAAAGGCTAATGTTATCCTCAACCTTGATCTTCAACAAATCCATTATGCGCGAAATCTAGCTAAAAGTCCATTTTTCTACTCTTTCTTAATACCTGCCACAGGGAAAGAAAAACTGCGGCTGAGCCAATTGCTCAGTGCGCGGATATAGTAATACATATGATAATATTCAAAATAGACAAGATGTTTTTATAACAAAAATCATTTAACTAATACAAAGATTTAAAAGATATTTTTAACGAATCAAAGACACATTTTATATAAATAATATTAATCCGAAGCAAATATAGTCATATCATTAAATCCATATTTTAGCATTTCCAAAACAATATTTCGTATCCAACATTATCAAAAAGCTTACATTTCAGAGTTCCATATTTTCAAAGCCAACCGAGCTCCTACAACAAAACAAAACGCATACATTTGCATATCGAATCGATAAAACAAATGTCAGACATATGTACAATGGACCTGCAGATCCAAATGTACCCTACAAATGTGAAATGGCGTATCGGGCACAACACAACCATCCACCCTACCAGAATAGAACTTACAAACTAGAGTCGACTCATACGCCTTCCAAAACAAAAAGGCAATGCTTTTATAGCACACCTACAAACAGAGACGCCGTAACCAATCACACTGCCACAGAAGTGTCACACCATTGGTGCCCCCAATGATGTGCCTGTAGTACCCCTATAGGTGGTTAGCTCGGGTTTTCATATCAAGTTCTCATATATCAAAATAACTTTATAAATAATCTTTCAAAATTCTTATCGTACAATGTTACAAAAACTTTCTTATTTCGAATCAAGCTTTTAACATATTCAAAGATTATTCGTACATATAGTTCAAAAATCAGAATTTATTTAAAACCTTCAGATCATGACTAACATATAACATATACGAACAAAATAGTTTTGAGGCCTTAAAAGACATATCAAAATCAATTTAACAACAGAGTAACGCAGAAGGAACAAACGGTATTCAAATCATAGTTTTGATATATACATATACGTACAAGTTTAAAATAGAAATCCGTACCTTAATATAACGAAATCATAGTTTAAAATAGGAATCCGTACTACTATATAATAAATAAAGTTTAAAACCAAAATCCGTACTACAATATAATAAACGAAGTTTCAAAACAGAATCCTTACCTTAACCATGTCTAAGCGAGTAGTGACCGAAATTCACCATGGTCCTTATCAAATCTACAGTAGATAAACTAATTCAATGTCTTAGTTGAAGAAACAACTTATTCAGATCGTTTCCTTCAATCTAAATCTTATTTCTAAGAGTTTGTTTTATATTGACCGGCCAAATGGTAAGACATGGAACATGATAATTAGCTTAGGGATTTATACGTAGTTTACAAAACACGTGTAATTAATCTATACTATATTATAAAACAAATTCACTTTTCAACTTTCAAACATTAAATTTCAACAATGTATACATGATAATGTATGATATACCATACATCAATGCATACAATTTTCTCTACTCCATAAATCATTTTATTCTTCTAATTCTTTCATAATCTTTTATCTCAATAACGTACATCGATAAATTATAAAAAGCTTATATGTCTGTTTTTAAAATTTCATGTTTTTTCATTAGAGATGTTATTCGATATACTTTCGACGAATTTTTAAATCCGATGACGGAGCCCGTACGACTAAGGCATTTGACTATGACACTCTATGACATACCACCTCTTATAACCTATCACACTCTATGACCTATCACCCTCATCATTTTACCGCCGCAACACGCGGATACTTGCTCTCGTTTTATTTAAAAGAGTTCCATATAATGGTTAAAATGAATGGTGACTAAGATTAAACTTAAATAAACTTTTGCATGACATTCTTGTTCCTCGTTATCTCCATGCGACGCCGAAATCGTTTTCAAAGCTCGACTAAAGTTTCAATATGTAACGTACAGGATATATAAATTTAACATGATTCTACTGATAGAATAAACATAATTCGATTCGAGTGATAAAATATCTCAGATCATCCTGTGGAACCTGTAAGAACATAAAGCATGATTGATATGGATTTCGGGTTCCCATAACACGATGGTTGAGTAATAATGGGATGATAAATTCGGATGTAACATGATGCACGAATTTAATGAGGAAGACACACACGAATTTAGGAGGGATTAGGGTGTGTTTATGTGATTCTCCATTAACCTAATTTAGGGTTAATGACTCTCTATTTATAATGAAAGTATTTACGCATTCAACCCCTCTGGTGTTTAATGTGTGTAACATTAGTCCTCATAATTCCAATCATCTAATGAAAAACCCTATACTACGTCTTTAAGAGTAGATACGCCCATTATATATTTACTAAACATAGGGATTTCAGTTATCGTCAATTATCATATCAAGAATGATAAATGATCAGTGACGGTCACACTAACGTGGTTCCAACATTCTCCCACTTGACCAAGCGATCATTTATCTATGAGTAATTCGAAAGTCTGGCCAGGATAATACTCATTGTGTTTTAAACCGAAATCATAGCCAATAAGTACAGTCATAGAGAATAACATCAACTCAGGACCCCCACTAGTTAAACTATGACTCAAATTTAAAACTAATAAGCAATGATCAATTGACTAAGACAAATTTTGTTATGTAATGTCTATACACTGTTATGAGCTCGAAATGTAACTAATAGACAAACAAAAATTGAATGAGGAAAATTTTCATTAACATAATAATAATGACCAATAAGTACAACATGCTATCATAATAGAGATTATGGCATACGAATGTAACCATCTATGACAAAATGGTTATATAATGTAGTAACCTACTCAGGTGACCATGTAATGTATGCACCTATGTTTTTTTGGCTATACTATGTAAGGACCTTTTTATTTTGGTCAATCAATGTAAGGACCTATTTTTATTTTTTTTGTTTATACTACGTAAGGTCCATACATATTTTACATAGTATAGCCAAAAAAACATAGGTGCATACATTACATAGCCACCTGAGTAGATCACTACATTACATAACCATTTTATCATAGGTGGTTACATTCGTATGTCATTATCCATATCAAAATATGTCTTTAAGTAAGCCTCATCTTTGACACGTGTCCTACGAAGATTTTAGGAGGAAGACCTTCAGTCATTGGATCCAGTAGCATATTATGTGTACTTATGCACTCAATACAAAGAACATTTTCCTCATTCCGTTAACGTAAAACAGAAACTTTGTATTGAGATACATCTCAACACCAGTTGAACTGTTACTGTTCAAAGAATTACGGTAGCTGAGTTATCAAGGTAAAACTTCAATGGTCTAATAATAAAGTTGATAACTTTCGAGTCCACTGACTAGGTTCTTTAACGACATCCCATGATATGAAATTATGAACGTTCAACCATCATGGTAGAGGTTGTAGTCAGTTTCTCTTTATGACTCCGTCAAAAGATAGGTTTGCCAGCTAATCATAAATATACATCCAGAAGTAGATTTCTTATTGAATTTGGAACATCCCACTACTTCTAAGTTGTCACCTCTTCTATAAATTAATATGTAGTCTTTGGTCCTTTGCAGATATCGTAGAACCTTTTTAGCCATTTTCCAATATGTTAATCCGGGATTATATACTTAACTCCCAAGCATACCGGCAATATTTGCGATATTTGGACGAGTACATACCTGAGCGTACATAATGCTCTCAACTACTTACGAGTAAGGTATCATCCTTATTTGCTACTTATTAATCTCAATGTTTGGACTTCGGAAACAATCACATACGTCTCCTTTTACTAATAGATATATAGTGGGCGTGTAGTGTTGCAAATTATTGCGTTCTAAGATGTGTTCAGTATAAGTCTTTTGAGAAAGAACTAGAACATCATTACGCCTATCCCGATGTATTTCGATACCTGTGACATTAAAGGCATCACCGAGATCTTTTATGTCAACATTCTGCGAAAAGTAAACGCTTCAACTCATGCAACATATCCAAGTTGTCATTTGCAAGTATAATATCATTCACGTGCAAAACAAGGATTGTAAATTTACTCCCATTGATCTTGAGATTAGTGCATTAATCCACTTGATTCTTCAGGAAGTCTTGTCCCTTTTATGACTTCGTTAAACTTAAGGTACCATTTTAGTGATGCTTGCTTCAACCCATATATGGACTTATTCAACTTGCAGATCATGTACTCTTTACCTTATGGAATTTCAGGCTCACATGTTTACGTCTTATTGCAAGTTTCCATTCAGGAAAGTGATCTTGACATCCATGTAACGTAACTCTAAATCATAATGAGCTACGAATGCCATGACGATCCTTAAGGAATCTTTATGAGACATGAGATAAGGTCTCTTGATAATCGATTCCTTCCTTTTGACTAAAGCCCTTCGCAACCAGTTTAGCCTTATAGCGTTTGACGTTTCCATCCGGTCCAATTTGGTTTTGAAGATCCATTTGCAACTTACAGATTTGGATTATTCAAGAAATTCAACCAAGTCCCAAACGTCATTATGGTATATGGAATTGAGCTTTCAAATTAAGGCTTCATTCCACTACTAAGTGGCTTGTTTGCTATTTATGGCTTCTTAATAAAAGCTAGGATCAATAAACTTTCCAGTGTCCTCAACTTCAGTTAAATAATGAAATCATCAAAGTTATGGTCTTGTTGGACCTAGATGATCTCCTGAGTTGATTTTCAGGTTCAGTAAGGAAGATGCTTTAACATTAGTACTAAGATCCTTTGTTTTAGCATTATTAATAAGATGCTTTAATATTAGTAATATCTCTATTAGGAGGATTAGGATTTTGATTAGGAGAAGGTGGATCAGTGATATTAGGAGCAGCGTTGGGTACAAGAGTAGTTATCGGAGGAGTAATAACAACCAACGAGTGGTTCCCCCCGCTTCTTGTACTTCTTGCAAATCTTAAATTATGATTTGTCGTGCTCCCACTGATCTCTTAGTTCTCATAAAATGTGACATGCTATGTGTCAATAATGCTAGTAGTGTAGGAAAGGCAATAAAACTAATAACCGATAAAGAAATATTGAAGGGATTTAAGATCTAATTTCTTTAAGTTAGGGTTATAGAGTTATGCTTTGGCAGTACAGCCTCATACGTTCATATATTTTAGACTCGGTTTCCTTTATGTCCAGGAGTCTTAAGAACAAATTCTAATGAAACTTTTATTGAGTTATAAAAAGTTGTGCGTAAGGCCTTAGTCCAAAGGAAAGTAGGTAAGTTAGTGTTGACAAGTATACTTTTCACCATGTCCATTAAGGTTCTATTTCTCCTTTTAGCAACATATTTTCGTTGAGGAGAACCAGTCATGGTGTATTGGTCAGTTATATCTTGTTCCTTTCAAAAGTTATGGAAAGGACTGGGAGCTTAAACAATATCAGTATGTCAACCACAATACTCACCTCCTCTATCTGATCTTATAACTTTTATTTTATGTTTAATTTGGTTTAGAACCAATTATTTAAGATCAATAAAAGTCTCTAAGGGTTCAAATTAGATATAGGTGCATATAACGGGAGTAATCATTAATGAATGTAATAAATGATGTATGGCTTGTGATGGATGCGGGATAGGGACTACTAACATCAGAGTGAATTATTTCCAACAAGTTGAAACTTTTAGTGGCTCCTTTCTTAATCCCTTAAGCTATTTTACCTTATAAGTATTAAATACATGTTTCAAAATCACTAAATTCAAGCGAATGTAATATTACATCCTTTATGAGTCGTATCATGCGAACTCGTGAGATATGGCTAAGATATTTATGCCACATTATGGAGGAATTCTCTAATTATTTAGGTAATTTTGTCTTTGTTTTTAGTTATGTTAGCAATGTTAGGAGACAACAAAAACTGTGAGAAATTATGATCTAGTTCTAACTTATACATCAATCCATTGAAGAAACTAGGACCAATGAACTCATTGTAATGGCAATCTCGTCGTAACCATGAATGAATACATAACTTTCAAGGTCTTAGACTAGGAAAATAGATACAAGGCTTTGAGAAATTCTTGGCACACAAAAGGTATCTACTAGTCTAATACACTTTCAAGTGTTTATATCTAAATCATAAGTCTCCATGGTTTCGACATATAAGAAATCAACCCTTCCAACTCTAAGCTTTTTTTGGTCATTTGATAGCTTCTTAATTGTATGGAATCCTTATGTTGAGTTAATCACATGAACCATAGAACTAGAATCACTCACACATGTATTAATAGATACGTCAAACATAAATGAATCAAATACTACAGGAAATAAGTTACCTTTATAAGCTAGCTACTCCTTGATTTTAGGGCAATCTGGGCACAATCAGAATTTGCAGTTAGGATTGCTCGTCAAGGACTTAAAGCTAGAGGTAAGAGCACCATGATTAGTCTTTTGAACTTTAATTGCAGTCTTATTACTGTTATTATCCTTCCTCTTGATAGAATTAGCAGTGGTAGTAAGGTGAACAACTTAAGGTTGGCCCAACTTAAGGCGACCATTTTCTTACACACACATTGCTATTTAGTTCACTCATCGACCATTTATCCTTCATAGCATTATATCAAATTTTGAAGGTGTCGAATGAGTAAGCAATGAGGTCATCATAAAATGCATAAAAAATTGTCAGAGACTTATCATTAGGACTCTTAAACTTATGAGTCATGTCAGTCATCTACATTATGTGTTCACAAATACTGCTATTTCCTTTGTATTTAAGGTAGCATACACTTTATACATTTCCTCAGATACTATGATTAATTAAGTTTCTGACTAACATTAGTGACAAGCGATTCGCCCTATCCCACTTTCTTAAAATTTGCATTCTAAGCTACAAAAGAGTTAGGTTCATAATGGTGAATTACATAGTCAAGGTCTAGCATCTTCAGAGTTAGGGGTAATTAACCTTTTTATGAAGCAAAGTTTGCATCAATAAGTGGCTTAATGCCTAAGTTGGGTACTACAGTGGAAATAAAGAGAATATAAATTCATGATACAAGTAATAGAAGATTATAATAGTAATGCCTAAAATAAGTAAGCCTAATAGTAATGAAGTTATAGTGACATGATTAGCTATCTAAGGCAGACTAGCAATATCTATAAAAGTAAGGGAAATAAAGTAATGCCTAAAACTAACTAAGGGCTAATAATAATATTCCTTAATATAATTAGATATCTAAGGCAAATTAAGTAATGTCTCTAAAAGTAATGGAACTAACATAATGCCTAAAATACGTAAGAGGCTAAAGTAATGAGACTAAGACCATTATATTAATGAAGCTAGTGATAAGTAAACCTATTATAAACACCAAAACAATAAGTTAACATAACGCTTGTCTTTTGACCTTTGGGCACAAAATCAAGAATTGCGTATATTATGCATGAAAATAGTCCTTTTAGCACACAAAATATATTAAATATCCTTTGGACATAATTAATATACTTAGTGTTCATTATGCAAAAGGAAAAGAACGATAGCACCATGAGAATCACATTTGACCTTTGGGCACAAATGATGAAACCATGTACATTAGTGTGAAGCCCCCACACATTACAAGGGTCCGGGGGCAGCGCCCCTGGAGGCAGGGTCTCAGAGGCGGCAAATTTAGCCACAAAATTATAGTGTAAAACAGTAAGCACGAACTCATTCATCAGCTAAAATCATCTTCAGTATAATACGAACTTAAGTAATAACTCGTGATAACATAAGCACGAAGTCATCTAATAGTTCATGATAATGTAAGCACAAGGACATCAGTAAGTCGTGATGACATAGGCACGTAAAAATCATGTAAGTCGTGAGCAGTAAGCACGAAGATGTCATAAATCCGTGATGATGTCAGCACGAAGAAGTCATAAACTCGTGATGACGTAAGAACGGGTTTGTCTGTAACTCGCGTATGAAGATAGTTAAAGTTCGTGAAGACATAAGCGCGAAGGTGACGTAAGCGCGAAGATGAGCAGAAGCCATGATGACGTCAGCACGAAGATGACGTCTGCGCAAGGATGACGTCAGCACGAAGTTCTTAATCTGCAGATTTTTAGTTCGCGAAATTCATCAAATTCGAACCGAATCACGACTGATCGTTCGTAACCTGGCTCTGATACCACATGTTGGAATAAACATGATTCGATTCGAGTGATCAAACATCCCAGATCATCCTGTGAAACCTGTAAGAAAATAAAGCATGATTGCTATTGATTTCGGGTTCCCATAACAAGATGATTGAGTAATAATGGGATGATAAATTCGGCTATAACATGATGCACGAATTTAATGAGGAAGACACACACGAATTTAGGAGGGATTAGGGTGTGTTTATGTGATTCTCCATTAACCTAATTTAGGGTTAATGACTCTCTATTTATAATGAAAGTATTTACACATTCAACCCCTCTGGTGTTTAATGTGTGTAACATTAGTACTCATAATTCCAATCATTTAATGGGAAACCCTATACTAGCTCTTTAAGAGTAAATACGCCCATTATATATATTACTAGACATAGGGATTTTAGTTATCGTCAATTATCATATCAGGAATGATAAATGATCAGTGACGGTCACAATAACGTGGTTCCAACATCTACTCATTAGTACGAAGAAAACTTTGTTTTTGCCAGAACACTAGTGCTTATTTAAAGACTCGAAAAGAAAATTGGTTTCAACATCTTCAGTTTAAGAGTTAGTTTTAGTTTCGTAAACGACTCCGAATTTATGACCCCCAAACATTATGATCAATTTTAAGTTGTTGTTTCGTTAGTCCATTACTCATTCTAAGACTTACTAATTAATCATCATCACCGGATCTTGTATATAATTCTTAGCAGCATAACTATAAAACATGCTACAAGTGAACGTATGTTTGATATTCAGATGGGTTGATCGAAATATACCTAAACGGTATTCAGATGGGTTGATCGAAATATACCTAAACGGATCGATAAACACAGCTTGTAACGAAATCAAAACCAGTCTCGAAGAGTTCTTGAAACGGTTACTTAAACGGACTAAACACCTTCTATACGTTGATCTCAAAACGAACTCAAACCAAAGGACGAACAGCACGCCTAAGATCACCCGCGTACTTGGAGTATGCATGAGCGGGTGCATGAGCGGACCATCAAAGAACTTCGAGACCGACACGTCCACCATTCTCTACGTCATGATCTCGTCGAGCATATTTGGAGTCTTCCGTAAACCTTGTTACGTTTAATTCATTTTTAGGATTGTTTTTTTATTTTAAATGTATTTTAATGTTATTTTTTTAATGTATAGTACTCATTTTTATTAATAAAATGGTATTTTATGATTTAATATAATATTTGTGTTTAGTTTCTAAATTATATTTGTGGTTTTATTTATTAAAAGTTTAAAAATAAATATGTTTGAGTGTATTGGAAAGTATTGGATGTATTGGGTATTGAGTGTGAATTGAAGAAAATGTATTGAAAAGAGGTTTTACTGATGTGACACTGTATTTGTTAGTATTGGGTAAGACCATTGGGGGTGCTCTAATAACATCCGTAACTTTTTTTTAAACAGCTAAGAGCACCCCCAATGTACATAGTATTGAGTAGTATTGGATTTCAATACGGATAATACCATTGGGAATGTTATGTATTGGGTTAGTATTGGATAGTGTATTAGAAAGTTGTGGTGGTGAATACGGAGGATTAGTTGTGTTTTTTTTTTCTATCACATGCTTTAATATTTATTATTTAAAATGGTAGGTCCTAGATATATATATTGATATGTATTGGATGTATTGGATATTGTGTGTGAATTGGGAAAAATATATTGGAAAAAGATTTTTCTGATGTGACGTGTTGTGACACTGTATTGGATAGTATTCACCCTACCCATTCGGGATGCTCTTATGATCAAACATATATATGACTTTTTATTGTTATTTTTATGCTGCTTGTAGACATTGTACCTCACGCACTTCACCTTATACTTTTAGCTACAGTGATTTATACTCAGACACCGACCTTACATTTTAGCGTTTATGCGGCAATTTTGGTAGGATATTATCATTGTTGACTAGATAATATCACAGAAAAATAGTTTGCATTGACATATACACCTTGCACACCTTGTTGATACCTTAAAGGTGTTAAAAAAAATGTTATTGTTATCTATTATATAGAAGTAGAGGTGACATCGTATACCACCAATTCAGAGGCAGCCTTGCATAAGGGCCAAATGGGCTCAAGCCCAAGGCAAAAAAATTATAAGAGGCAACAAATTTCTACCTATAGTTATACATCGTAGATTTAATTAATGACTGGTGTGAGTTTCTCAGCTTAAATGAAAAATAGATATAAACAAAATAAAACAATTCATAGAGTCGTAACTATTGACTTTTCACTTTTATTCTTTTATATACTGGCACCAACTATGACCCTTTTTTTTTTAACAATTTAAGATTCTAACTTTCAAGGTGACATTTTTTCAAGTTTTTATTTTTATTTGTTTTTATATAACAAGTTTATTTAACTTAATTTGTATTAGGAGTTTCATATTATATTTTTGGAGTATTATCTTCAATAATTTGTATTGTTTATTTACTTCTTCATATAAATTTTGTTAAGAAATTAACATTTAACCATGAGTCAAGAGCGGTTAAATAAGTTTAACAGTAATAAGTATCAAAAGTAATTATTTAGCTAATGTAGATTGTGAGAAAATAACTGAAGTTTTTGTAAAAAACAAAAATACACTTAGACATCGTTTTGTAACTTTTTATTTAGATAATAAATCCGGCATGAGAATTAGCCTAACTTAACTAGGTTCCAAACCATCAAAAATATAGAGTTGTAACATTTAAAGATTTTTGCATGGGTATAACTTCAACCATTAAGCCCTGAGCATCTGAATTCTTAGGACCAGCTCTGCAATGCATAACACCCACTATATTGTTATACTTTTGTTGTATGAGACATTGGTGACAAAGTTGCATTGATTATCAAAAGGCATGTCATTGTCAGCAAGTTTTAGCTTTGTAATACTATTATTACTATCACTGGAAAAAAAAGTCATTTGTAATTGCCCCACTAGAATTTTATTTTGTTTACTAGAATTTTATTTTGTTTGTAGCTATGCAATTGATTAAACATTGGAGAAAATGTTGCAATATTAACAAAGAGTTTAGAGTAAATTACATTTTTCGTCCTTGAAGTTGGTACGTTTTTCATTTTTGATTCCTAAACTTTAAAAATTAAAATTTTGACCCTAAAGTTGGCCAATTTTTTCAATAATCGTCCTTTGGCCTTACGACGTTAAAAAATGGCCGTTAACGTACGCACGTGCTAGACGCGTGAAGGGCACTAATGTCATTTCACCATACACCGAGAGACAAAAAGTGAAAAAATAGTTACTTGAAGGACGAAAAGTGAAAAAATAGCTATTTGAAGGACGAAAACTAGAAAAATAGCTACTTGAGGGACGAAAAATGAAAATCATACAAATAAATTTATTCTTCCATTCTTTATTTTCCGATCATCTTTTCCGATGAAATTTTCTGACTACACATTTATTTTCCCATTACCCCCAAGCCTCTCCAATCACCACCACCTAATAACCACTAACAACAGCCTCGCTACCAGCCACCGCCGTTTGTAACCAGCACCAGCCACCGCCGTCTGTAACCAGCACCAGCCACCGCCGTCTGTAACCACCACGAGCAACTGCCACCCACAACCACTGCCGCCTATAATTACCACCAGCCACCGCCACTACAATCAACACCAGCCACCGCCACTACAATCACCACCAGCCACCACCGCCTACAATCACCACCAGCCACCACCGCCTACAATCACCACCAGCCACCACCGCTTACAATTACCACCAAACACCGCCATCTACAGTCACCTCCAACCACCGTCGTCTACATTCACCACCAACCAACCGCCGCCACCTAGAATCACCACCATCCACCGTCTTTCTTTCAATTAAAATCATAATTTAGAAAAGAAAATAAAAAGATGACTGACATGTTGTTAGAGCACATAAAGTGCACAATCTGTTGTCCGATGCAATAATTCTAAAAGGCTAAGAACTATTAAGTTAATAAGGCCCAGTCTGTTTGTACAACCTATAAATATAAGTCTTAGGTCACGAATTTAGGTTGATGATTTAGTTGCAACATAAAGTCATTCACTAGGTTCTCGAGGTAGAGATCTATACCTCGAGATACCGCCCAAACTATCACGATTCGTCTCAATGATTGTAATCCGTAATCATTGTAGATGTTGTTCATACGGATTCATCTTGTAATCATATGATTAATGATAGTATTTTTGTGTTTATCTCCTGTTCTTATTATCTTCGTGTGTGTTTATCATGATAATCATTAATTAACCCTAAAGACGATTATAGATGGATTCCGCACATCTATGATTGTTAGATCTCGTGTTAATCGATCCGGGAACGTGCTGAAACACGTTTTCACAAGTGGTATCAGAGCTTTGGAGGATGATATTTCCTCAAACGAGATCTGAAAATTAGGTTTTTGATGAAGAATTCAACCAGATCTGCTAAATTCGTTCTAAGTTCATCTCACGAAGATAGGAAACGAATTTAACTTTAAATTCGTTCTAAGTTCATCTCACGAAGATAGGAAACAAATTTACCTTACGAAGTTAGTTGTTCTTACGAACTTAAGTCTTAACTTCGTACAGATGAGGTCTTCACCTTACGAACTTAACCCAAAATAGCCAAAAACACCTCACGAACTTAACCCTTTTCACCTGACGAACTTACACTTACGAACTTAGCATTTGGTTGCAAAGTAACTTTGTTCTTACGAAGTTAGATTGCACTTACGAAGTTAGTTGTTCTTACGAACTTAAACTTCGTTTCATGCAGATTTAGTTCTTACGAAGATAACATCTAAGTTCGTGCTGATGTCATCCAGAAGTTAGTTTAACTGAGAGTTGATGTCATCACGAAGATAGTCGTTCTAGCTGAGACAAGTTCGTATATGGTTCTTATCAGACGACGAAGATGTTCTCAAGCTACTTTAGAGGTTCAGTGTGTTTCAACATCAGAAGATCAATTACATGGAAGCACACAACAGGGTAGTTATTAAAAAAAAAAAAAAAAAAAAAAATTTAATTTCTTGAGTAAAAAGGCGGGAAATCTTGAGTAAAATTTAATTTCTTCTATGGTCTTAGAAGTGGATTTTTACGCGAGATTCAAAATTTGGTAATGGTCGAAAAATTTTGGTCCGTTTTCGCGCATATTTGGCACGGTTTCGGTAAAAAAATTCGATAATCATCAAATTTTTCCTACCATCTTAGATTCAATAATTTACGTGAATACCAATGTTTCACGTAAAGGTGTTTTTCCCAGAAAATTTGGAGGGAAAATGGTGTACCCTGTTATCGGCGAAGAGTTTGCAGTTGTTATATGCTCTAGGCCATTTGGAACCTCATACAGGATAGGAGATACCTAAGACAGGCTGAAGTTCAAGATTTTTGCAGAGAAATGGGGGGGGATAAAACTTTCAGTCCTCGGTATTTCTAAGCAAAAATATGAACTACTCGACATTCATTGAAGATCAAAGGTTATTCTGTTCATTCATTCAGTTTAACGGTTGATGGTGATTAAAGTATTATAATGTTCGAGTTTGAAGATCATCATGTTATTATTGGAGTATTATTAGAAGTTGATCTTTTTGATATAGCGGTTTGAACTGTTGAAGTGTTGCTGCAATGAAGTTGGTTACTTGTTGTTGAGTATTTGAAGATTGAATCTTATCTATATTCCAAGACATTAAGATGATATCAGGTGACTGAGAGGAGCAGTCACGAAGATAAAGATCTTTGTGTATGGCAGCGTATACAACTGAAGAGGATATCTGATTAGAAAGGCTTCGAGTGATTGGTAGAGTTGTGAAGATACAAGACAGAGTCAGACACTGCTAGTTGAGACAGGATTCATGATACTACAGTTTGTGATTCAAGCTACAGAGTTTCTTATTTTTGTGAGAGCTGATTGATTTGATGTTGATTGTTGGAAATTCAACTCCGCCATTACATGCCAATTAAGCAAGATGAGCAGAGTCTCCGGCAATAAATCCTAGGGTGGAAGATTGTTGATGTTTAATTTGGAGGTGCTACTACTGAGGGGGAGAACTACAGCGAGAAGTGTTGGGTTGGTTAGTTTTCATGAAGATATAGAGATTTTGCAGGTTGAAGATGAGATTGCAGTTTCAGAAGATCGAGTCTCAACATTGAAGATCCGATATCTCAAAGTTAAGGGGGAGGCTATTCATTTAGACTTTCTATAATTAATATCGGTTTGTGAAGAATTGATTGCACCGGCCAAGGGGGAGTTTGTTAGAGCACATAAAGTGCACAATCTGTTGTCCGATGCAATAATTCTAAAAGGCTAAGAACTATTAAGTTAATAAGGCCCAGTCTGTTTGTACAACCTATAAATATAAGTCTTAGGTCACGAATTTAGGTTGATGATTTAGTTGCAACATAAAGTCATTCACTAGGTTCTCGAGGTAGAGATCTATACCTCGAGATACCGCCCAAACTATCACGATTCGTCTCAATGATTGTAATCCGTAATCATTGTAGATGTTGTTCATACGGATTCATCTTGTAATCATATGATTAATGATAGTATTTTTGTGTTTATCTCCTGTTCTTATTATCTTCGTGTGTGTTTATCATGATAATCATTAATTAACCCTAAAGACGATTATAGATGGATTCCGCACATCTATGATTGTTAGATCTCGTGTTAATCGATCCGGGAACGTGCTGAAACACGTTTTCACACATGTTTGAACTATAATTTGTTTGATTGGTTGTGTTTTGAATGTCATGAATTTGAGTAAATGATTTTGTTTGTGGTATAGATTTGGATTCAAAGTCGGAAAATTCCATCGGTAAAAATGATTGGAGAAGGTGATCGGAAAAGAAAGAATGGAAGAATACGTTTATTTGTATGATTTTCATTTTTCGTCCCTCAAGTAGCTATTTTTTCACTTTTCGTCCCTCAAGTAACTATTTTTTCACTTTTCGTCCCTCGGTGTAAGGTGAAATGACATTATTGCCCTCACGTGTCTAGCACGTGCGTACGTTAACAGCTATTTTTTAACGTCGTAAGGCCAAAGGACGATTATTGAAAAAATTGGCCAACTTTAGGGTCAAAATTGTAATTTTTAAAGTTTAGGGATCAAAAGTGAAAAACGTGCCAACTTTAGAGACGAAAAGTATAATTTACTCAAGAGTTTGTATTGGTAATGATATTAAAATATCATTAACGCCGAGACTAATGAACAGTAGCTTTTTTGGCTTTTTCTATACAACAAAAATTAGAGATATATACTTGTTAAACGCAATAATAAACAAAATCTGATTTAGTTCAGCTGGACTTGGGCTCACCTTTTGTGTAAAGGGTGTGGGTTCGAGTCCTCCACCACCACTCTTTAAATTTTTTCCAATCTTTTAGATATTACATTTTCAACCCTATAAATTTTACATAAATAACCCTGACCTTTTACATATGATGATTTGGTGTATTAGTTTAGTTCATTTTCTTGATTTTTTTTTTTTTGCTTTCTAACATTTTTTACTTTACAAATTCTTTACATATTTTAGGAACTTTTTGATTTATTTGTTTTCTAATTATTGTTTTGTTTTCATAAATTTTTTTTTTGCAATTAGACACATATTTCCACCATTAACTAACTTTCTTACATTTAAAAACTTCCTGTTAAATACCACAAGATGATTCAAACAGCGACGTCGTCCAACGGGGCGGCATAAGAACTTTCTAGTAGATTTTTATTTGCAAAGAGAACGAACACATATCGATACATCTATGCAATAAAGTAGTACAAAATGCAACAAATTAAAGATGTAATGGTGAAAAAGTTATTTGAACTTGTAACTTATGCATAAGTTTTGGTAAATAGCATATTGGTTTTGATATACAATTTTTTAAACTTGTAAAAAGTTTTATTTTTAATCTTTATAACAGTATGGTGAGCCAGTCTTTTATTATTATACAGTATATGTTATTCGTATTTATCTGGGAAGAGTATCTCAAAAAGAAAAAAACCTTCGTCGTTAAGTGATATCTGGGAAGACTAACAATGACGAACCACGACCAATTTCTCCATCTATAATGCCCAAAAAAAATATTATGCCCCCTTTCATCAAATCTCTTGATCCAGTGGACCACTGGATATACGCCATTGGTATTCTTAACTCTATCTGATCAATATGTTTTTGATTACATTTATCTTTTAAATAATCAAATTCATTCTAAACAGGCCGACCTCAACAAAGTTGTCAATATATTGCAGTTAAAAAGTAGTATCAAACTGCTATCGTCCTCTATAAACATAATTTATTGAAAATAGTCAAGTAGTGTTTATCCAAATTCCTATACGTACGTGTAGGGTGAAAAAGAAAGACAACGAAAGCAAAAAGGAAAGGTTAATTATCTTTAATTATTATTAATGCTGGATTATTTCTTTATTAATTCAGCTACTCATAAATCCGTGTCACCGTGTGGAATATGGATACACGAACAGTTTATCTAAACGATTTACAAATGTTTAAATGAAGAACATGGAGGGATTAGATGTCTAAGGGGTGTTTGGTATGATGGAATGGAAAGCGAGAAAGGGAATAAGAAAGACTTCTCTTGTTTGTTTGCAATGGAGAAAGGAAATGAAAAAGGAGAAAGATGAATCGATTTCATTCTCTCCATTCTCTATAAATTGTAGAGAATTAGTGAGAATGAATATATATATTTTTTTTAAAGATGTTATATGAAATAAATGTATTATTATTTTAAAAAATTTTATTTTATATATCCATTCTCTGTGGGTACCAAACAACGAAATTCATTCTCTTTCCAAATACTCATTCTCTTTCTCACTATTTCCATTCTCTATTACATTTCCAATCTCTATGATTCCTTCCTACCAAACACCCCCTTATATAAACTTTTTTTTTTTGAGTTTATGTAAAACTACAAATATCGATGTCTACAACACCCGCATTGTCCAACTCAGTGAAACCCGGTATCTTCAATACCAGTCTTAGCCAAAATCTTGATTAACAATCATTCATACAAGTTCATGAATCGAACACGTTCATAAAGACCGGTGTTGTAAACAATGACAATTTGAGCCACGTTTGTGAAATTTGATGTTGGACAAGGCTACATCACCAGTCTCGTAATTTTACAAATTGTCAAAAAAAAGTTTGAGTTAATTGCGGGTTTCGTTCCTATAGTTTACCCATTTTCGTGGTTTACGTCCCTGCTTGAAATTTTTAAGCAAATATGTCCAAATTTGTCACATTCTTTGTACGTTATGTCGTCCCTGTGGCTAATAGCGTTATTATTTATCCGTTAAGTCGACACACATGACCCACACATGAGGACAGTTTTGTAATCTGCCACCCACAACCAACTGACCCCCTTTATTATATATTCGTATCTATTATATTTATATTTATATAGATATATAGAGGATAGAGATCAAATGAGAAGGTACCTTAAGGAGAGAAGGGTGAGAAGGTTCGTTTTTAATTTTTTTTAATTTGTTTTTTAAACTTTTTTCCTTTTTTTCACATTTTTCATTCTCTCTTTAATTAACTTATTCAATATAAAAAATTTTAAAAATATTTTTTATTCCAAAGGGCGTAGCCCGTAAGCTATAGGCGAAGCCTCTAGGCTTATAGCGGAGCCATAATAGCTAAGGGTGAAACCCGTTAGGTAGATCACCCCATCACTTATCACCCTCTACGACTTATCACCCTCTACGACTTATCACCCTCTACGACCTATCACTCCCACCAGTTACCCCTTATTAATATCCTTAAGGGCGAAGCCCGTACCGTATCCTTACATGTATAACTCATTAACTCGGGTTAGGAATTTTTTTTTTTTTTATTTTTAATTTTTCTATGGATTGAATTAATTAAAAAAGGAATATAAAAAGTGATAAAAAGAAAAAAAATCAAAAAAACAAGCTAAAAAAAATAAAAAATGAACCTTCTCTCCTAAAGAACCTCCTCTCTGGATCTCTAGCCTATATATATGTATATATATATAGTGAAGAGTTATTTTGAGAACCCTTTTTTTTGCGAGAATCTTTGAGAACTTTTCAAATTAAGCCCAACCGATGATTATTGTTTACATGAAAATTTTTTTTTATTGTTTTCTGAATAATTTATGTGTAATATTGAAGTTTATAATTGTGTGGAGGCATGGAGTATCATCTGTTATACAATTATGTGGAGATTTGGATTCTTGATCACATGTGCACGAATATTGCTATGATTACATCTGATCGACTTGCATACATGTGATCATAGCAATATTCGTGCACATATGATCAACTATCCAAATCTCCACATAGTTGTATAACGGATAATAAATTATGCATCCACACAATTATAAACTTCAAAATTACACATAAGTTATTTAGAAAACAATCAAAAAACAATTTTTATGTAAAGAACAATCATTGGTTGGGCTTGATTTGAAAAGTTTTCAAAGGTTCTCACAAAAAAAAAGTTCTCAAAATAACTTTACCATATATATATATATATACACACGACATATACATATAATCCAAATAAAACCCAACCCTAAATTCCCTTTTAATTGTTTACTGGTTTCTTTGTCACACTCCCCTGCCAAAATTTTGATTCAATAATCAATCATACAAGTGCAAAAATTGAACAAGTTCATAAAGACCGGTATTGTAAACAGTGATAATTGGATCCACGTTTGGGAAAACCGGTGTTGTAGACGTTGGGCTTCGATGATTTGGACAAGGTTACAACACCGGTCTTGTAATTTTACAAATTTTAAAAAAAATGTTTTTATAAACACCAAACCCCTCCAATTTTTCCTTAACCTTACAAAATTTTCAAATATAATATACAAGTACATTATTAAAGTAAAAGGATGTTCGTGCACACTACAACTCCGTATCACTATTCAAATTTTGTCATATCGTATCTAATTCGATTTTTTTACAATATACTTATTGATTTTTTTTGCCTTTTTATTCTTTTAGTTAATCCAACCTTTTTATGGTCACGTCCCGTAACGTTATTCGCTTTTTGCTACATCGCATCACGCTTTAATTCTACTTTGAGTTACTTCTTGGTTACTTGCACACTTTTAAAAAACTTGGGTGAGTTACAATTCATCAAAGTCACACCTCGTGCCACCATTCGGGTTTTCCCACACCGCATCCTACTAGGTTGATTTTCTATAACGGGTTACTTTTTGGTGTTTTCACTCTTTTTCTTTTGGGTCATTCATTCCTTTCGTGGTCACATCCCGTACCACTATTCGAATTTTGGCAAATTACATCCGCTTGAATTCTCAATTAATATATTAAAGATTTTGTTAAACGAACGGGCTAATTTTCAATTTCTTGCATTGTTTAAAAAAAAAAATTCATGACGGAATGGTTTTTTATTGATCGTTTGAAGGTTCAATGCAACGTAACATTGCCCCAAATTTACTAGCATACTCGAGTCCATAGCAATAACAAAACTGTTTAGGGGATTCGGTGTCTTATGTCAAGATACAATATTTTAGCAAACGACAATTTATTTCAAACACAAAAACCCAAAAACAGAGGACATCTAGTAAACAACTTCAACAGGTTGGAAACCATTCTTAATGGATGCTACAACTGCATCAATGACCACCTGAGTCTTTCTACTGATGATCTGCCACTTGGTCTCCGGTTTATCCTCATTATCGCGAATTCCCTGAACGAGTCGAGCAAATTCCTGAACCATTAACGCTTCTTGAGGATGATCGGTTGTGATTTTATACTCACTTGGCTCAGGCACACACCCAATTGACAATTCGGCCCATCTAGAATTCGCTACTGCATAAAATGGTCCAACCTTTTCATTAAACGGGATAACAAAATCGTGGACACGAAAGTTTCCTTTAGTACCAAGTGCAACTATGTCCATACATAAATTCGTAAGGAATGAACAATAGAAAGTTGCTACTTTGCCTTCCTTTTCCCAGTTTAAAGAAGCGCCACATGATAATAATACCCCTAAATCATTGTACTCAGGGTATCGAAGCGCGGTCACTGTTTTTGGAAGCTCATAATCGTAAGCCCATAAAATAGCTCGTATGCTGTACCATCCTGTATCCCCAAGAGCTCCTAGGGAGTCTAGATTCGGGTTTACACGAATATCGTTCTTAAGAAAATCGCCTTCTCCAACATATGAAAATGTGCTATGAACCTATATACAATTAAGCATTACACAATTTCACTTTCAAATTTCTCACCCTTAAAAGTAATCAAAACTCATTAGAAACTAAAACCGACATATCCCTTAAAATATTTTGTTTTTGAAATCGGGTCTTTATTGATGGAGATTTTGTCACCATCAAGTCTACAAAAACATATTTACTACAATCAAATATGTGTCCAAAGATATTCGTTAAATTATTACTAGTAATAGTTCAGAAATAATTTTTTTTTCTTCAGATTTACAAGTTTGAGCTCTGTTAAACCTAGTCTCTCATAAATTTTGGGCTTAGTGATTTTGCTCCATATTTTGTATTGTAATATATCCTCTAACAGATTAAAGATAACTTGAAAGACTATTTTAAAAAAAAGTAATAATAATAATCAGAATTTAAACTGATATGATTATATGGGGATTTTTCATATATGTATGTGAAAAATATATGTCCACATATATGATATCCTTTACATATTAAAAAGACAAACAAATGTACCGATTTGAGTTGGCCAAATTTGTTCTCATCAGAAAGGACCTCCTTCATCTTTACAGTCCGTGGATGATGCATCCACATGGTAGCATCCATGAACTGCACCCCACTCGATTCACAAGCCGACAGTATCGTATCCAGTTCGCCAACGTTAAGCGCGACAGGCTTCTCCAACAAAACATGTTTTTTCTTCTCAGCAGCCAAAACAGCCCATTTCACGTGTAGGCTAGTTGGTAGCGGGACATAAACCGCATCGACATCAGGGTCATCCAATACGGCATCGTAGGTTCCATAAACTTTGGTGGATTCTGGAAAATGGTTTTCGGATGCAAAAGCGATTGCTTTGTCTAAGGAACGGCTGCCTATGGCGGATATGGTTATGTTATCGGATAGAAGCATAGCCCGTGATACCTTTCGGGCTATGTTTGCACATCCGAGTATTCCAAATCGGATTCGGGTTTCAGCCATGTTTTGGTTGAGTTTTGAGTGGACTAGTTGTGAAATAGGGATGTGTATATATAGTACAAAAAGCTCATACTTGTGTAGTTAGTGGTTCCTAATATTTTCTTTACGTTTTGTTTTTATTTGGTTATATTTATTATCCATGATGTTACATAGAGATAGAGATGTATATATAAATCAATAGGCTTAACCAAAGTAAAAAACCAATCAATCCAGGGTTAAATAAAGTTAAACACCAATCAATATAATCTAGTTTCTTGAAACACCTTCTTGACGTTAACCTTCACATTATCAAACGTCTAGAGGTCTAGGTGTTTTGGAGCTTAAACCGGGTTTGAGCGTTTGATTTTGTACGTCCTTTTTTTTGTTTCTCTTTTCACTTCACTCTTTTCACTTTATTTATATTTCAATCCAATTATGTAGTGACACTTAGGCTGTATTCTCGAGTTTAGAATGACATGATAAGAAAATGAAAGATTGGCCGGATGGGAGAAGAGAAGAAAAGAAATAGTACATATAAAAGCTATTCTTGACTTGGATTGAAAATCAAAGAAAAGAAAAGGAAATTAACAAAGCAGTACATTCTGGAGTTAGATCAAACGGAAAAGAAAAGAAAGTTTTCTATGATTTTACTATTATATCCTTATATTTTTTCCCAAATCAAATTTAGAGAGGGTAGAGGAGTAATTTTACAAAAAGCCAAAATGTTTTCCTTTGGAATTCGCCCAAATTGGGCTGAAAATTTTAGAATGAAAAATGGGTTAAATTTCCCTTCCTTCTCCTTTCTTTTCTTTTTGAAAAAAACTTGAAAATGCATTTTTGTCTTTATTTCTTTTCTATTATTTCCCTTTCCATCGAAAAAATAACTCAAGAATGCACTCTTAAAGTCCTCTCATCCTTAGAGAAAGCCTCGCTCCCACAAAACCAATGAGGTATCTTAGATGAGATGACGTCACATGTCAGGGATACTCCCTTTTGGACTTTTAAGATTAATCTCTCACTCCTTATAGTCTTATTGTTTTTTCTTTGTAACACCCCAACTAAGGCGGAACAATGAGATGTACAGAAAGTCGAGTATTCAAAACAAAGGATTATAAATAACATTCACCATAGCTTTATTTGATAAAAAGAATTTACAATGTACAAACATGTGAACCAATTTCCAAGTACAAATGCGTCCACCATACTTGGATATTAAGTCCACGAACCAAATAACAAGCACATGAAATAGTAAACTACAATGATCAAGGCGGATTCCATTGCCTATCACAAGGTTTGATCTTTGACTCCAAAGTGCAATGCAAACATTCATGATGCATATAAATCCTCAAAGCTTATGCTAATTCCTGAAAAACATGAAGAAAAATGTCAACTACGAAAACGTAGTTGGTGAGTGCATAGGTTTTTATATAAATCTTGGTACATCACCGTTTTAATACTTAGAAAACCGATCACTATTACATTTCGAAATACCCAAACCATATGACCGACAAAAAAATTCTTATATCATATTATCGAGTTTTTCCCAAATACCACAATGTTATTTAAAACGTTTAAAATCTATGGTAATTATAAAGTTCTCATTTGTAAAATCTTTTTGAGGGAAAAATATATCAAATGATTAATCATATATCACATCGAAACCATTCGGTCATCAATATTTCAATATCGCCAATTTCAACGACTTTCAAGATTTCATATGAGGGACGATACCCAAACCGTATGTTCAAATCAAAATATCCAAACATATTAATATCAATTTCATTTAGCCACACGGGCATAATTTAATATCAATTTTATTTAGCCACACGGACATAATTTAATATCAATTTCGTTTAACCACGACGGCATAATTCACATAATTTTTTGATGAGTAAATGCTTGAGCCACTACTACTACCTTTTGATGTCCAAACAATATATTATTTCATTTCATTTCATTGCACAAGCTGTCAATCAAGTGTTTTAATTACAATTAGGATCGTGCCATGGAGACGAACATTTACATTTAAGGTAGCTAGAACACTGATGGGTGTATGTTTTTTATTTATTTATTCCTAGTCTTTAAAATTTATGTTGTACAAGTAACTATCTAAACTAACACACACTTTAACGAGCAGTGAACCCGGTCAGTTGAGTATAGCCTAGTGGTAAATTACAGGATCGTTCGCAGGGACGTGTTGCGTTACCTAATCTAGTAGTACGTGTAATTCTAGTTTGTTTGGGGGTTTGTCACTAACTCTTAATAAACTAATTTTTAGCAATTAAATAAGAAAATATAACCAAATGCTTTGCAGCAAAAGGCTACTCTGAAAATAGTTTTGAAAGGACGAATATTAGTAATTAAATTAAAATACTTGTTTGGCATCTCCGATCTCATGGTACGACCAAATACTATCCTACTGGTTTGTTAGCCTGTTGGAAACTTAATCACGGTTCAAATTCTCGTTAGATTCACTTTACCTAAGTAGTAGTGCTGTCGCTAGACTCACACTACCCTTTAAAATAAGTTCTCGCTAGATTCATTGTTTTAAGTATTATAACCTAAAGTTTGTGTTACTAATTCATCTTTTAATTACTCGGCTCTTAAGCCATGACCAGATATAATTCCCTCCGGTGACCACAGTGCTCGTTTCCATGTCAAAGGATCGCGTCTGGTATTGTTAAGCTTCATGTTCAATTCACCCTAGTTACTATGGTTCTGGATCCCTCGGTTACAAGTGAATCACTTTTTACTTCTAGTTATAGACCGACTAGTTGTTTTTTGTCCTATCATATTAGTCCTAGTACATGATCATAGACAATCATCAGAATTAAACTAATATGTTCAGATATAAAACCAATAGCAACATGAATTACTAATAAACATGGATCTATGATAAACAGTAAAGCACACTCCAACAGAATCTAAACAGTGGCTGTTGTCTTGCACTTGAGTCTTCGTTTGGCTCCCGAACCACTTCCTTGTATCTTGTAACTTCATAGGCTTCCTTCTTGAGTCAGTTGATGTCATTACCCTCTCTCGCATCTTTCGGGAACCTGTACAAACATATCATTCGTTAAGTATCAATAGTTCCGGAATATTAACTCATTTAAGCATAGAAATGAAGCCTTTCTTTAGGGGTTTTTATCACAAAATGGACGCTCATCATATACCCCCACACTTAAGCTTTTGCTTGTACTCAAGCAAAATTGTCCCAGAAAAATAAATCAATTGATGAGTGGACATTTTAAGTGTAAAAGTGATCTACTATATCGAATTCATTCAAAGGATAGTCATGCAAAACGATTTGAGAAAGCTTTAGACAAAATCAGTAAGCTATAGCTAGAGACTAGATAATCAGTCAATCAAAACTAAAAGCTAACTTTTTATTTGTGTTAATACCTCTAAAATAGTTCTATACTTCCACATGTCCCACAGCTCAATCTTACTACCTTTTGCAGACTAGTTAAGGACTTAATTCAAGTTTGTTTAGCAATCAGAACTACTAGCTACTAGCAAGAAGTTTATATTTCAAAAGTGTGTGTACTCGTGAGTCACTACTTAGATATACTCCTACAATACAGTCATGTTTGCTAGCTAAATACAAAACCAGTCATACAATATTATCATCTTTAATAGTTGAGACAACGGTGACAGGTCGGTGATTCCTCACTCGCAAAGCGACATAACTCAACTAAAAGTTCTACATCAAGACAGCGGTGACAGGTCGGTGGTTCCCCACGCGCAGAGCGACATAACTTGATGCATTTTTATTGATTTTACTCGTTAATAGTTCTTTGAACTTTTATTTAATCTATTGATTGCCTTTTCTTTTGGATTTACTACATTATTCATGCAATAGACATTATCAGAGATCCTAGATGACTCATAATCCTACTCCGCATGCAACTAGTTCACATTAAATAGTGTAAGATTTAAGGTAAACCATACATCTAAATGAGTTCCTACACAAGCACGTAAATTAAGTCCAATTTATACACCTATGCTAATGACTAGAAAGCTCTAAATTGCTAGGTATATTAAAGTCCAGTTAAATGTGCTATGGCAAACATAATCGCATACAGTTTCAGTCTAAGCTCTAATTCAGTTGGAAGCATGAACAGCCACAAATCTGTAGTTAAGCTAACAATTCTGACTAACCGTTCATCTTACCAAGCTAATGTTGCTTAATTATCGTCATCTTTTGTCTACTTGCAAAGCTTATAATCTCAAAATAGTTTTCAGACACTTAAAACTTGAAATTTGCATGAAATAAGTAGTAGAAAACTCGTTTAAAATCAAACAATTTGACCAAGGGTTTTTCCTATTCCATCCCCCCACACTTAAATTGTACAACGCCCTCGTTGTACTAGTCATAGAATACAAAGGGTAATAGGAAATACACGTAAATTTTAAAGTAAAAGGATTAACGAAACTTCCCAGGTCTAAAATTGCATGATAATTTGTTGAAGATGGCATTTGTATGGAGAAAGTTGAACATGATGAGCTTTTTGATAACTTCAATCGTCTCCATTCGATGGCGATCCATGGTTGCTTCTCCATCTTCTTTTCTTTTTGGTATTTTTTGATTTTTTAATTTTTTTTGGATTTTTGGGTTTTTCTGATTTTTTTTGTATTTTTGGTGATCTGGTGCGCAAAACGGAGTTGTAAACGACGTTGATTGGCGGAAAATGGTTCTGGTGGTGGTGCCACCGGCGCTGGTGGGTGATTTAAGCTGGTAGCGGCGCTCGTGGAGTGGGTAGCGGCGCTGGATCTGCACAGGTGCAGGTCCAGCGGTGCTAGTGGTGTGGCCAGCAGCGCTGGTCTCCCCAGATGCAGTCCCAGCGGCGCTGGTTGTCTGACTAGCGGCGCTCGTGGCTCCTGTACTTGTTCTGCAATCTGATTTCTTCAGCGATTTGATGCACGAACTCCCCCACACTTAGCTTTTGGCCAAGTGCATGGTTTCCTTCAGACTACAAAGCAAAATACTTCTGCACACTTCGATCAATTTATCAAAAATGGAAAATACGAGCTAAAACAAAATGAAAAATAGAAACATAAAACACGATTGCAATAAGTTACTTGTTCCTTCGATCCTTGAAAGCTTGCATCTGTGATACTTTTAACATTTTCATATCATATCACAAACCATAAAGTTTAAAACAATCACTTAGTTGCAATTAGTCACAATTCCTAAAAATGAAAAATAAAAATGAAAAATTACTGCTTGGGTTGTCTCCCAGGAAGCGCTAAGTTTACTAGTCTTCAGCCGGACTCGGTTTTGGAACTAGGTTGAGGAGTATGGGTTAGGCCTAGGGCCGGCACCCGTTGGTGTGTTTCTCATGAAAATGTCCGATTGGTCTTCCATGAATGATTCTATGTTCATCCTTTCTCCTTGTCCTTGGCAAAGCTTAAAATTGCATTCAAATCCATAGGGATTATCATCACTTATATCTTTTTTTGTGAACTTTAATATGTTAGTCCCGGATTGAAACATTAATTCTCCTAATTCGACGTTTATATCAGCACATGCGGTTTTTAAAAATGGTTGACCCAAAATCACATTGTCTTTAGTTACCGCCTTTTTTTTAACTAGAAAAAATTCTGTCGAAAATCTTACCCCATCTATGCTTATCACTACCTTTTTCACCAATCCCCTAATTCTAATCCTTGTATTCCTAAATAGGTATATCATTGTATCTTTCCATTCTACTTCTCCTAATTCTCTTTCGGCATATCTACTATGATAGTCCAGGGGAAGTATATTTAGGTTTGCTCTAGCATCGACAAAAGCCCTACAACCTAAATTTCTCCTTATTCCCATTTTAATCTGAAAAACTGTTGGGTCTCCTAAAGCATTAATTGAAAGATAGGGGTTGTATTTTTCCAAAGATTTTTCCTTAATGTCATCCCATCCGATGTTGTTTAGAACTCTATTCACATCTAGTACTATCTTATCTCCTTCTTCTATGTTTCTTTCTAGCTTTTCCAGGATTTTTTCGAGATTACTACTATTAACTTCCCTATGCAAGCTACTTAATCCTTTCTCATATCTGTTTTTCATATCTAGACCTCCACCGAACACAAAACTCTTTAAGCTTTTAAGCACTGATGTGCATTTGACGACTTACCTACACAATCTACCTCAACATTACAGCACATTTCAACTCACTCTTTTTAGTACCTGACATCGGTATTGTTACCCTAACGTCCCCGTTAGACAAAGTCATTTCCCGTTTTAAAACATAAATGTTAGCATCCGCCGAACACAAAAATCCTCTTCCTAACAGTATCAATTGCACATCTTCATTACCCATATCAAGCACGACAAAATTGGTCCAGAATTCTAAGTCATTAACCCTAACATGGACTTGTTCGACAATCCCCTTGGGTTTTCGGTAAGTCTGATCGGCTAACCGAATACTCATGTTGGCGGGTTTTAGCGAACCTAGGGTAAGTTTTTCAAAAACAGTAGTAGGCATTACATTAATACTTGACCCTAAATCAGCTAATGCACTCGAAAAATATTCATCATTAATAGTGCAAGGGATAAGAAAACTTCCCGGATCCTCGTTTGCTTGCGGTGTCCGCTTTTCATCATTCTGCGTGTCGGGATTCTGAACTTTTTCACTTCTGCCCAAATTGTCTCCATCCTCCATTTTGCATTTGGATGCGAGCTGGGTACCTAAGTCTCCGTCTGAAATCGAAATTGGGCCTGAATTAGAACTGCAGGGTTCACCAGTGGCGCTGGTGGTCTGCCTGGGGGCTTCCAGCGGCGCTGGTTGGTACCTGAAGGGCTACCAGCGGCGCTGGTGGGTGATTCCTGGACAGATTCTAGAATTGCCTTTTTGTCCGTTTCGCTTCCATTTTGCCTCCGTATACCCTGTACCTGATTGGAACTTTCACAAGAATCATTAGAAATCATAGTGGAGTCATTACCTTCGGTGAACACGGCGTTCACATTCTCATTTCGTCCGATCGGGGGTTGGTACTTTTGACTTGGATTAGGGTTTGAGCTAGAACTTCCTTGCAAGATCGGCCTTGGCATGGGACTACTATCCTTCCTTGTATTCTGCTCAATCCATCTATCTATCTTTCGCTCCATTTCTTTTATTGCGGCTTGTTGATTCCTTACTCCTTCGTCAACCTTTTGATTGAGATTGCTTATTTTCTCATTGAGCGACTTCGTGTAGCTTGCCAAAGAGTCATGCCTCTTGTCGTTCATGTCCATATACTTCTCCATCATGTTTGTGAGCTTGACAATAGGGTCCTCCTTGACTTTATTTCCCGCTTTTGGTTGCTCCGGTTGACCGTTACTCCTTTGCCACCTATTTTGAAAAGAACCAAAATTATTTCTAGAATAATTTGCATTATAATTAGAATTACCGGGATTTCTTTGAAATAGTCCTCGTTGAAAGCCTCCTCGGTATTGATTCTGGACAAAATTGACTTGCTCGGTGGTTTCTTCTAAACAATCTTTGGTATAGTGCATCTCCCCGCATTTGTTGCACCCGTGTGCAATCACCTTGAGGTCCTTATCCATAATGTTCAACTTGTCTTCAAAAGTAGAAAAACGGTTAGATAAAGCTTTAAGTTCATGGATTACCTCATCATCGGGGTTGCTCTCGATGCTAGCCACGGTCCTTCTCGACTTTTTATCTCGATCCTTGTCATCTACATCTCAAGCTAAGCTTTCTTGCACCATATCTTCCATCATCTTGTACGCGGCATTAGTAGTCTTGTACAAAAAGTTACCACCTCCGGCTAGATCCAAATCCTTTTGGGAACTCTTCGTTAAACCATAGAAAAAGATTTCCATGATCTCATCCTTGCTAAGTCCATTCCCGTGACAGTTTCTGATCATCTCCCTAAGCCTTTTCCATACAACAACTAGTGATTCTCCTTCGTCTTGCTTGAAAGCTTTGATGTCTCGAAGCATTTTCCTAGCTAAACTCGGGGGAAAGAATCGCGAAACAAACTCCTCGCGAAGTTGATTCCATGTGGTGATGGTACCTTCATCGAGCTCATCGAACCAAGCACGCGCCTATCCGGTGAGAGACGACGGGAACAAGCTAAGTTGCACATCGTCATCGGTGACGTTTCCTCCGTATTTAAACATTTTGCATAGGCTAGTGAACTTGCTTACATGCTTGTGAGGGTTGGAATTAGCTCGGCCGTCGAACTGGTTATCCTGAATTAACTTAAGGTGGTGTCCTTTGACTGAAAATGAATCTCCTAGGTTGGGTAAAACTATAGCGGATCCCGGCGTCGGTGCTACAGCTCTTGTCCTTTGCATCATCGGTCGGTCGAAATCGTCAATTACACCTCTAGGTGAGTTTGGTTGAGACATGGTTTCGGTTGTTCCTACTGAGTTTTCTAGGTTGAAAAGGTGTTCTAAATTCCCTACGGGGGTTGAGTTGGATCTGTAAAGTCTCTTCCTTCGTCTGAGTCTACTTAGGCTTGTCAAACTACGTCTTATGATCGTTCTGGATCTCAAACGCATGAACCACCTAAATATCCTGCAAAACTCAAGAAAAAGATCAACGCAACAATTTAATTCTAAAAATTGAAAAACTACACTAACTACCTAGCTAGAAATGAAAAACACAAATATTTTTGGATTTTTAAATTTTAAAAGAAAAATTAAAATGCAACTAATTATGCTAAACCTAATTTTTACCTAATTTGACCTAATTTTCTACTTAACCTAATTTGACCTAATATGAAATGCTAAAAAGTAACTACTTCGTGCCGAAACACAAAATAGGGTCGAACTACACTACTAAACTAAGAATGCGTCGCGTCCCCGGCAGCAGCGCCAAAAAGACTTGATGGGTGTATGTTTTTTATACATTTATTCCTAGTTTTTAAAATTTATGTTGTACAAGTAACTATCTAAACTAACACACACTTTAACGAGCAGCGAACCCGGTCAGTTGAGTATAGCCTAGTGGTAAATTACAGGATCGTTCGCAGGGACGCGTTGCATTACCTAATCTAGTAGTACGTGTAATTCTAGTTTGTTTGGGGGTTTGTCACTAACTCCTAATAAACTAATTTTTAGCAATTAAATAAGAAAATATAACCAAATGCTTTGCAGCAAAAGGCTACTCTGAAAATAGTTTTGAAAGGACGAATATCAGTAATTAAATTAAAATACTTGTTTGGCATCTCCGATCTCATGGTACGACCAAATACTATCCTACTGGTTTGTTAGTGATGAGCGTCCATTTTGTGATAAAAACCCCTAAAGAAAGGCTTCATTTCTATGCTTAAATGAGTTAATATTCCGGAACTATCGATACTTAATGAATGATATGTTTGTGCAGGTTCCCGGAAGATGCGAGAAAGGGTAAATGACATCAACTGACTCAAGAAGGAAGCCTGTGAAGTTACAAGACACAAGAACGTGGTTCGGGAGCCAAACGAAGACTCAAGTGCAAGACAGCAGCCACCAGCGCCGCTGGTGCTCACCAGCGAACGCTCTCCATACCACAAGCGCCGCTCGAAGCTTCACCAGCGGCCGCTCGAAGTATCACCAGCACTGCTAGCCCATTAGCCAGCGCCGTTGGCAGGCCCACCAGCGCCGCTGGTCGGCCCAGATCAGTAACCAACTTAAACAACTATTTAAGTCGAACTAACCCTCAAAACCCTAAGAGAGAACCGATTTAGCAGCCCTAGCCGCCCAGGAATAACCCTAGATCAAAATTGCAGATTCCAAGGAGGTTTTAGAGCATCTAAACACCTTCCGATCTTCACTCTTGGTCTAGATCTTTCATCTTTATTTACTCTTTGTCTTTGAACTATGTATTTTATATTCTCAGACTTTGTTATTCCTTTATTAATGCTAGGCTAGTAGGCTGAATACTTGTTTGGATCAATGTGATCATGTAGACGCTTATTATTTTACTATGTTTGTTTAGATTCTGTTGGAGTGTGCTTTACTGTTTATCGTAGATCCATGTTTATTAGTAATTCATGTTGCTATTGGTTTTATATCTGAACATATTAGTTTAATTCTGATGATTGTCTATGATCATGTACTAGGACTAGTATGCTAGGACAGAAAACAACTAGTCGGTCTATAACTAGAAGTAAAAAGTGATTCACTTGTAACCGAGGGATCCAGAACCATAGTAACTAGGGTGAATTGAACATGAAGCTTAACAATACCAAACGCGATCCTTTGACATGGAAACGAGCACTGTGGTCACCGGAGGGAATTATATCTGGTCATGGCTTAAGAGCCGGGTAATTAAAAGAAGAATTAGTAACACAAACTTTAGGTCATAATACTTAAAACAATGAATCTAGCGAGAACTTCTTTTAAAGGGTAGTGTGAGTCTAGCGACAGCACTACTACTTAGGTAAAGTGAATCTAATGAGAATCTGAACCGTGATTAAATTTCCAACAGGCTAACAAACCAGTAGGATAGTATTTGGTCGTACCATGAGATCAGAGATGCCAAACAAGTATTTTAATTTAATTACTGATATTCGTCCTTTCAAAACTATTTTCAGAGTAGCCTTTTGCTGCAAAGCATTTGGTTATATTTTCTTATTTAATTGCTAAAAATTAGTTTATTAGGAGTTAGTGACAAACCCCCAAATAAACTAGAATTACACGTACTACTAGATTAGGTAACGCAACGCGTCCCTGCGAACGATCCTGTAATTTACCACTAGGCTATACTCAACTGACCGGGTTCGCTGCTCGTTAAAGTGTGTGTTAGTTTAGATAGTTACTTGTACAACATAAATTTTAAAGACTAGGAATAAATGTATAAAAAACATACACCCATCAGTTAGCCTGGTGGAAACTTAATCACGGTTCAGATTCTCGTTAGATTCACTTTACCTAAGTAGTAGTGCTGTCGCTAGACTCACACTACCCTTTAAAACAAATTCTCGCTAGATTCATTGTTTTAAGTATTATGACCTAAAGTTTGTGTTACTAATTCATCTTTTAATTACCCGGCTCTTAAGCTATGACCAGATATAATTCCCTCCAGTGACCACAGTGTTCGTTTCCAAGTCAAAGGATCGCGTCTGGTATTGTTAAGCTTCATGTTCAATTCACCCTAGTTACTATGGTTCTTGATCCCTCGGTTACAAGTGAATCACTTTTTACTTCTAGTTATAGACCGACTAGTTGTTTTCTGTCCTAGCATATTAGTCCTAGTACATGATCATAGATAATCATTAGAATTAAACTAATATGTTCAGATATAAAACCAATAGCAACATGAATTACTAATAAACATGGATCTACGATAAACAGTAAAGCACACTCCAACAGAATCTAAACAAACATAGTAAAACAATAAGCGTCTACATGATCACATTGATCCAAACAAGTATTCAGCCTACTAGCCTAGCATTATTAAAGGAATAACATAGTCTGAGAATATAAAAGACATTGTTCAATAACAAAGAGAAAATAAAGATGAAAGATCTAGACCAAGACTGAAGATCGGAAGGTGTTTAGATGCTCCAAAACCTCCTTGGAATCTGCAATTTCGATCTAGGGTTATTCCTGGGCGGCTAGGGCTGCTGAATCGGCTCTCTCCTAGGGTTTTGAGGGTTAGTTTGACTTAAATAGGTGTTTAAGTCGGTTACTGATCTGGGTCGACCAGCGGCGCTGGTGGGCCTGTCAGCGGCGCTGGCTAATGGGCTAGCGGCGCTAGTGATACTTCAAGCGGCCGCTGGTGAAGCTTCGAGCGGCGCTTGTGGTCTGGAGAGCGTTCGCTGGTGAGCACCAGTGGCGCTGGGTATGTTTCCAGCGGCGCTGGTGGCTGTTGTCTTGCACTTGAGTCTTCGTTTGGTTGTCGAACCACGTCCTTGTATCTTGTAACTTCATAGGCTTCCTTCTTGAGTCAGTTGATGTCATTTAACCTTTCTCGCATCTTCCGGGAACCTGCACAAAAATATCATTCATTAAGTATCGATAGTTCCGGAATATTAACTCATTTAAGCATAGAAATGAAGCCTTTCTTTAGGGGTTTTTATCACAAAATTGACGCTCATCAAACACCGCTCCGGTCGGACTGGAAGAGAAGGTCATCACAAAGGCAACCAACCTTTCACCGTTACGCTCCGGGTGGGTGGACGAAACCTAGTTGTGCAACTATCTAACTACAGGCCTCTACTATCGGAGTAAATAGTAGTGTACCGAAAGAAAACGGGTTGACAAAACTCAAGCTCATCATATAACATTTATCACATTGAACATACGATATAACTTCATTTCATAATCGTAATCCCAAGAATCATTTCATAAATATATAGAAAGCAATTTCATTTATATATCATGCTTTTCACCTCGATATATAAACACATAAAATAGTTTGAAAGGGGGCTATGACTCACCTTGATATGCCGAGCATTATATCTATTTATCCAAAATGGGTACTTCCCATCTATTGCTTCCTTGATCATATATTCCATCATGGTCCGCATCATATTTCAAGTCAAGACTATCCCTACGATAGGACTAATATACGTAAGTTCCTATCTTAAGCCATCACTTAGAAATGTCACTTTCATTATGTTGCTATAAATTGAGGGATCCAAGTATATTGCCAACATTCGCATTGTTTTGGTTGTAGAGATTGATGGTGTAAAAGGTTACTTTCATTACATGCATAGTTATAAGTTGTTAGATTTTTGTAACTTGGCTTCATTTGTGGTTTCACTTGATATATTAGGTTATCATATAGAAATGCCATGCTAAGTTATGTTATCCTTATTCATCATTTGTTGTGTAACCGATTTTAGCGCGAATTAACATTTGTGATATCAATATATAGCTTGGTTAACATAATTATTTATGTCTATCTCACTTAGTTATCTTTGTTTTATTTTAATTACACTTATCTCATGAAATTCGTTTAAGTGTTATGGGCCATTATCAATTGGGCCAAAATGTGATGGGTTTTTAAGTGACTTAGGCTTAATTTAGTTATTGGGCTTAACCTTATTTGGGTTATGTGCTTAACAGGTTATATTGGTTATTGGACTTTATGGTTTGTTGGGCCAAGTAGGCCTACTGATTTATGGTTCTATGGGTTTAGTATTTGGGCCGGGTTAGCCCATTATGGTCTTTAGTGCATCTTTTAGCCCATTACATACATGATTAGTTTTCTTTTAAATTTTCTGTTTTCATACCTTATTATTACGAAATGTTAGTCACTATTTTGGGGTCAAGACAAAATATTTGGACCTTCCTGATTTTTGTGTAGCAACTTATATGTGTCTTATAATTTTGTGAATTTTTACTTAATTTTATACATTTTTTGCTACCACTAAAAATTTCTAAACTAAAACTGGTCAGAATGGTTGCTATTGTGCGACTTGAAATGTTTTATAAACGTTCTCAGTGATATGACCTTCAGAAAAATACCAAAAATTTATTTGAAGTGATGGACACATTGAAATTACTTTAAACCAAGTATGACCTCCTGGAGCCTTTTGGTTTAGGAGATAAAAATTGTCAAAGTTCATAAAATATTCAGACAAATTTATAGTTTTGACCAGTTTCAGTAGAAAAATCATATCTTTCATTTGGTTCATTATTTTAGAGTAATTCCAGTTGGTGGTTATTCTTAACTCGTTCCTCTTCAACTTTTATTTTGAAAGTTTTGCTTGAAAATTCCGTCACATGCCCAGTTTACCCATTACAAGACAGAAGATCAATTATGTCAGATTTGTTCTTGGTCATATCAACCCACCAATGACCTTTCTTGCTTAATTAACACTTAAATTCATCACTACAAGATTAATACTTTATTTTGTATTACTTTTACATCAAAACTTACTGATTATAAAAGATTTCAAATCATCCATTACCATTTACATACTAATCTTACACAAAAACATATTTGGTTAACTAGATTCTTGCGAAAACGTTTCTTGATCATCCTAAAAACAACATGCATGTAAAGATCTTTTATTTTCTCAACATGCAATGCATTATTTAGTTAAACAACACATATTTACTGATGATAAAGCTTAAAAACATCAATGGATCAATGAAAACATCATAGGTAAAGAGGTATTGAAATCGGTTTCAAGATATCAACCTTAGATGATGAAAACCTTGGCATATATGGCCGTTTAAGGGCTATTGATGCTTCTTATCCATGCTCCCATTGATTTTAGCTTAACCCCATACAAGATTATTGTTAGTTATTGATTGTTTGATGATAAAATCTTGAGTTTATGGGTTGTTCTTGGCCCATATTTGCTGTTGCCGATCAGCCACTTTGGGGACTGATTTCGTGCCCTTGTTGTCTCTAAATCAACTCCATGCTTTCATTATACATGATACTAGTTGTTGGATGATTAATGGAACTTATTATTACATTAGATTAGCTAGATTTAAGCTCCATTTTGTCTTGGTGAATCCGAAAAAGAAGAAGAAAAGGTGCAGAAAATTTGAGAGAGTTCTTGAGAGTGTTTTCTTGGTGTATGTGTTTTGAAATGAAGAGTGAGAAGTGTGGGAGGGTAGGAGCACGTGAATATGGGTGGAGAGAGGTGTTAGGAGCTAGCTTATTGGAGGATGGAGGTGGTGGAAGAGTGGTGATTGGTTAGGAGAAGTGGTGTGGTGTTAGGTGGTTCCAAAACTAAGTCTAGATTAAAATTAAGAGTGTGTTTTGTCTTAGTGGATAACTTAGGAATAAAAATGTTGTAACTTTATTTGTATATGTATTGTATGTGCAACTAATTAAGTTGTATGCATATCTTTTAGTTGGAAGACTTATTCAAATGTTGCAATATATTTATGTACTTGTTATTATTCAAGCTTACTATTATGTACATAATATTTTATAAATTTTATTTTTAAGATGATCATTATATTTTTGTGTTCAAATGTACTTTAATTAGCTTGGTGATTACATTGTTGGACAATTGTAAGAATTCTTGATGGTTATCTCAACTTGTGAGTCTTTCATTATTATCTATATAACTTAACTTCTTGGAATAAGATTTTTGGTTCATTGACATTTCATCAAGTTCAATTAGAACTAGTTATAGTATATTGTCTTGAATGACTTTAGTTATTGGTTATGACATTTTTAAGGCATTTCACTGTACTAGAGGGCAATTATCACTATGCCCTAAATCTCTAGATGGTCAATTCTCTTAATAAACTTCTAGCGATAGATATCTGGATAAATATAAGTAAGTAATCCTAATTGTAAATTGAGGGTTGTTACATTCTTCATTTTGTCACGTATATAGTTCTTATGATTTTAATGGATAAAAAGTAGAGTTAAGTATCTGAGGATGTATGTAAATTGTACGCTTTTATTATTGTATGAAAAAAAAAAATTATCTGGTTCATTATATGTAACTACACTACAAAATTGAACAAACCGTGTAACAAATCGGTTGGATACTAACATGGCGTCATCTGGCATCTGAGACGTGGCACAGTAAGTGACTCCCACATTAGCATACAACCCGTTTGTTACACATTCGTTCAATTTGCTAGTTAATTACATTCAATGAACCAAATTAATGAAAGTTTTTTTTCGCAAAATGGTAAAAATGTACAAGTATATCAAATCCTTTATTTTTATCTTCAATCATACAAATATTCGTATATATCCTTACATAACCAAAAGTCACATACACCAAAAAATCTTTAGTTTTTGGACAAGTCAAGAACATGTTCTTAAGTAAGGACATATTAAAAAATCTTTAATTTTAGAAAAGCTTCAATAACAGAAGATATTCATAAACAACTAAAGACTCCTAAAAACATTGCATTGGAGATAGTCTACTGGAATATCAAATGAATAAGAGATATATGATATGAAAGAGGGAAAAAAATAAAAGATAGGATCCCACCATCCTAAAAAAATTACTTTTGTTAATATATATCTATAATATAACTAAAAGATAGGGTTGGGGGTACATTTGACATCCCTAATTCCTCTCCTTCAGCCTAATACTTTATCTTTATTTATCCTCTAGTTTTTAAAAATTTATTTAATAAAAAATGACCGACCTTTAATAAAAAAAATCTTTATTATTATTATCTATATATATACCACCTAAAAAAACCCTTACACATTCTCAACCATAAGAAAAAATCTACGGCAAACAAAAGCTACGATCGATTATCAAAAAAGTTTTTTTATTTATATACTTTGTTCATATTATTATTATTATTATTATTATTATTATTATTATTATTATTATTATTATTTAACATTGAATTCTTATGTTATTGTTATTATTATCTCTTTTAATTTAGTTTGTAAATTATATACTCTACACTTTTTGTTTCTCTTTTTATTTAACTAAAATTGAAAGAAAATGGGTAAACTGGAATCAATATTTATATGAATTTAATTTTCATATGTTTATTCTTTAGTTTTCATATTGATTAAGTTGTGATATTGATCATAAACTTTGTGTTTCTCTTTTTATTTGACTAAAGTTGAAAAAAAGAGGTAAACTGGAATCAATATTTATATGAAGTTAATTTTTATATGTTTCTTCTTTATCTTTCATATTCATTAAGCTGTGATATTAGTCATATACTTTTTATTTCCCATTTATTATAAGATTTATATATCTTGAGACGGGTCTGAGCACTAATAATTAATATAATACGGAGTAAGTTTTTTTATGGTTAGTAGGCGCCTAGTTAGCATCCTCTGGCCGCTCTACTAGCTTTGTCTCTAATGCCAGCAAAGAGCTCGGATTTCATACATATTTCGTATTATTGAGTCAGAGTACATTCTTCAAAATCTTGTTTATGCTAGGAGAAACCAACTTGTTCCGAAAAATCAAACAACACTTTGTCACTTTACTGTTCGTTAACTAACTTGTTCAGATTTTCATCTTATTCAGAAAAAACACATTTTCCAATCCATATTTTCTAAAAGTTTTTACTTTCATTTTGTTCCTATGTGTCAGCTATTCCTTATCAAGTGCAGCTATTCCTTATCAAGTGCTTGAGTGTCTGTTTTCCAAACAAAACTTGATAGGAAAATCAAGTTTGACAAACATCAGTCTTTCACTTGTGCAAATTTCCTTGTTCAAGCTTCTTCCAAGTCTTGTCTTGGTCGGATGTCACATATTTCCGAACCACATTTGTACCGAAATATTCATTCTAGGTATCTCAAGTCTTTGATTTGTTCAGATAATCATCGTTTACAAAAATGTTACTGAACGAATATGTTACTGATAGAAAATCTTATCCTGACAATTCAATCAGTTTAGTCAAACAATTACAATCATCATGACTTCCTGTATCCTAAATTCTAACAATAGAATACACTCCCTGTATCCTAAATACTAACAACATATCAAAACATTTTAACGTTTGATGTCGAACCAAAACAAAAAATAATAAATAATAAAAATAAACCAATAGCTGAACTTTTAACCTTTGATGTCAAACCAAACCAGGGTTATGATATTCGCACCATTGCAGTTTATGTAACTAATAATGGTGATACAAATATCACTTCCCAAACCATACCCTGCTCTCAGTTTCATTTATAAGTGTACCAATTTTTTTACACCCCTAACAATAACAAGAATGAAATGAACAAAATAAACCACAATTGCATTAACAAAATACATTATATATTAGAGGTTGCACAGATAGGCTAGTTCACTTGTCTCCAGCTTTATTTCAACAACACAATTCACACCAAGTTTTCACAACCCAGTCCAAACCGAGTCAGCTCAAACTCACTGCCTCACCACCTTTCTCAGTGGAAACCTTCACAGCATCCAACACAAACTGTGTCTTTCGACTTAGTGTTGGCCACATTTTCTCAGCTACAGAACCATCATTCTTAATACTTTTAACGAGCCTCGAGAACTCAGTAACCATACAAGCTTCCTGCGGAACATCAGTCATGACCGTGTGCTGACTTGGTAATGGGACCCACCCAGTCACCAACTCAGTAAACCCAGATTCCGTTGCTGTGGAAAATGAAGCTTGCTTCTCTTCAAAAGGGATAACATAGTCATGTAAATGTAAACTACCCTTCGTTCCGCAAGCTGTTATGGTCATTGTGAGGTTTGCAAGAAACGAGCAATGGAAGGTTGCCACTTTACCGTCTTCCCAGTGTAAGGAAGCCCCACATGCTATAATAACTCCGGCTTTGTTGAAGACAGTTCCTGGTAGAGCAGTCACATATTTCGGCAGCTGAAAGTCGGCTGCCCATAGGATTGCCCGGATGCAGTACCAGCCAGCATCTCCAAGTGCACCAAGTGCATCAAGGTCGGGTTTAACACGGATATCGTTCTCGAGGAAGTCTGGATCCGCAGCAAAGGTAAATACTGCATTCATCTACAATGATGTACAAAAATTTCACTTTCACATGAGTTAATACTAAATATATAGTACCATACAAGAGAAGGCAAAATGGGTGTGTTTTTCCGACCGGGTAATTCTTGTGGCGGGTAAAGCACTGGTAGGGGCATAGGGTTTACCCAAAACGCTTTTTGTGCACCTCCTTATATTAGTTTCTTCAAAACATAGTTTAACAGTACAATCACAATAATCATATTGTATATGAAAATGATTTAGGAGGTATTATCCAATAAAAGATCATTCTGAGCAACTCACTTAAGGTTTGACTGGCAGGCCCACTTCTTCTTAAGCTAAATTTTTACAAATATATACATTTGACCAGTTAGAGATAAAAAAAAACTAACCAGAATCAACCTATTTATAAAGTCAGCCAAGATTACCACATCTACTTAACAGAGAAGCAAGTGAATGCAATGTCGCATCACTGTACGATATGAATAGGAAAAAAAAAAAAAGTACTGTATTTATTATTTGAAAAAGTTCAGATACGACGAAAAACCAAAATACTCTCATCTAATGGTATTAATGTCCAAATGCAAAGTCTAAATCAGGCTTTATATCCAACATAAATACTTCACCTTATATTTCAAACCGAACTTCTGAAATACGCTGCTAAAGAAACTCACAAAGTAGAATTATTCTGTATCGTATTTCACATACACATGTAAGAAGTTTTTTCCCTATAGTAAACACAAACTACACATGAAATTATGAAATAATTTGAGGTCCTCTATTTTCGATCTGAGAAATCTATTCGAGAAAACAACATCTCTTAAAATGAGGGAACCAGATAGAACATACTTCAATAACAAATTAAATTTTTCCTTGAACATAGGCACATAGAATAAAAAACTTGCACAGAGTGCACATGCAAACAGAAAGCAGATATACCTAACTTTCAATTATTCATTTCTAGGTATTGTAAAACATTGATGCCTTTTTAGTTCATCCAATCTTTAATAACTTTGTTTACTTTCTAAATGAGACTAATGTACTCATTTAGCTTTAAAAAAAACCATAACAGTAATAACCTGCCTGAACATGCTACTTTTTCAAAATTGGTTGTCCACATTTCGTGTTGGAAGGCGCTCAACACTTTAAACCATCAAGTTACTAACATTTTATCTTTAACATTGCGTCAATACAACTAATATTCTACATAACCTAAACATTAGAGGTCGCGAAGTGAAAGTCCGGTTTCATATAAAAATTAATCATAAGCTATACAATAAACTTGAAATTTGGATCTGTTTTCAGTTTTAATAACCCAAACCACCTTCTGGTCTTCCATAAACTTTACTACCATTGTCTGCAAGGACGAATGATCCAATTGGAACTGAGTCGCTTAAACTACTGGCTATATTGAAATGTGAGTATGTTTTCACATGTCAATCATAAAAACTGAAATAACTGAGTTCCTTCAACTCAAAACTATATTTACATAGTGTACGTATTCTTAAACCAAAAATCATACACACTAATGTCATTCATATCCATTACTTCAATTTAAGCATGTAGCAACTTGATTATTTTTATTTTTTATTTTTTTACCAATGGGGTGAAACCCCAGTGGTACCGCCCCCTAACAAAGAGTTCTAGGCGGCTAAAAGGCGCGGGTTTGAATTCTTGCTAAGCAGATTCCCTCTCACTTATTTATATGGGGAGTCATCGGGCTATAGTCTATGCGGTAGTGACTCAGGTACCTATTCGGTACAGGGGACCAGAGGGTTCCCACCCATTTCCCTTTCTTTTCTTTTCTTTTTTATTTAACTTGACTATTTTTAAGTACTTTTTCGTTCTATAATTAGCAGATAACCCGTTTTCTAAAGGATATTGTAATTGTCAATCTACTTTAAAAGATAACAACAAGAGGTAATAAGTGCTTAAACAAGCAATTCCAAACCCATTTTACCCAAGTTTTCAACTGGCTCATTTTGACTTGATTAGTCATAACCAAATGTCCAAATGCCCAATTTCTTTTTTTATATACCACCATTGAAAGATTGGCACAAATTTTCGATTTATTATACAGTTATTCACAAACTAAGCTTTGACCAATAACCTAAGCTTTCACTTTCAAAATGACCCGTTTTGACCCGAACCCATTTTCCACACCCAAATTATCTACACAACAATGAAACAATAAACCCAAAATCAAACGTTAAACACAAAATCTTAAAAAACCAAAACACATTTACCGATTTCAAGTCACCAAACTTGTCACTATCCGACAAAAACTCCTTCATTTTCTTGGTTCTTGGGTTATGCATCCACATAGTAGAATCCATCAACTGGACCCCATTCTTTTCACACACTTCCAAAATCTTATCAAACTCACCGACATTTAAGGCCACTGGTTTTTCAAGCAAAATATGTTTCTTTTTTTCAGCAGCAGCAACAGCCCATTTGATATGAAGACTAGTGGGCAATGGAATATACACTGCATCAACATCTGGGTCATCCAAAACGGCGTCGTATGATCCATAAATTTTGGCGGTTTCAGGGAAGTTGTTTGATGATGCGAATTTTGTTGCTTTTTCTAGTGATCTGCTGCCTATGGCGTAAAGGGTTGCGTTTGGTGCGAGTGTTATGGCGCGTGACACTTTGCGGGCAATTTCTGCACATCCTAAGATACCGAACCTGATTTGGGTTTCTGACATGTTTTTGTTTGTGTGTGTGTATTTTTTTGATGGAGAGTGTCAAGTGAAGTGAAGTGGAGATGAAGATGATGTGTTGAAAACGAAATGAAAGATGGGTGGTGGTAATTTTATATTGGTTCGGTGGTGAGTGATTATCATTTTTTGTGTTGTTTTGATTGTGAAGTTTTGGTAATTGCGTAAAGGTCCTCGGTAATTTTAAAGTAGGGAAGTAAGCAAGTTATGTGAGGTTGAACAAGTTCGAGCTAAGTTTGAAAATTTTGAGTTTCATTATTAATCTTAAGAAACAAATATCAAATTTGATTAGATATATGAGTTTAAATGAGATTAGATTTCGTAGGCAGCTTTAAGGAGCTTTTAAGGGCTTTAAGTTTTAAGCTTTTAGGAAAAAGCTCCTGCTCAATAAAAAGTTTCGTTTGGTGGAAGATGCTTCAAGCTTTTATTCAGGATAAAAAGTCTCTATGTGAAACGCTATGATAACAAGCGTTAGAGACTAGCTAGAAGTGTTTAAGTGAGAAAATTACATGAATAGCCATCTTAGTTATAACATGCGTCCTGATGGTTATCAAATGTAATGAGATACAACATTATAGTATTATAGTTTTTGTTATATATGAACTTCATATATTCATATATAAAAATCAAAGTGTAGCCAGTTGTTACCAACTTATAGGAAAATACGCGTCATTTTGAGTTTTTTTTTTCTTTAATAAATTTACGTAAGAAGCAAGTATAGCCGCAAGTTCTGTTTGTTAAGACTTAATGAAATAAATTAAAAATACTTAATTCATAAAATAGATAAAAAGTGTACGTTTATTGACTTATTAAACAAAATCAACTGTATTAAGTTAACATTATTTATTCATTTAGTAATTTTATCAATCAATTCAATCACTTAATAATTAAAAACACATACAGACTTTTACTTCTCTGTATGTATTAATTAACTAAAAAAACTTATATATATATATATATATACACCAAGTATTTTAGGTTTAAATCTATTCTTGTCATTTTAAACATTTTATTAAAAGCTACCGTTACTCTGCTAAACATCTAAATATATCAAAAAAGCTTCAGCTATTAGCTACCAGCTTACAACCACCAGCTAGCTGTTAGGTCGAAAATCGACTAAGTATAATTTGTTCAAAATAGTTGAGGCTCAGTGAAGAAAGCTTGCTCAGGATTCTGAAGTCATTCAGAATATAGTTCACTGAAGCTTCACTTCAGATTCAAAATCAACCAACACTGAAGACGTTCAGACGAAAGTCAAAGACTGAAGACTGAAGAAGAAGATCATCTCAGAAGCAGAGCTCAGAGAAGATCTTACCTGAAGTTGAATCTGAAGAGGCTCAGTGAAAAAGTACTTACAACACTTTTTCACTGATTACGAGGAAAGTCTTTTTGCAGCTTTAACTACCTTTACCCGGTTAATTACTATCAACCTGGGATTGGGAAAGTTTTAGCAAAAGGTTGGGAATAAAGTATGTCAAGTCACATCAAAGAAACTTAAATACTTTACCTTAAACAAGCGTGTTATGGATTTGTCCCACAAATCCATCCAACCATATTTTGTACGGCATACTGCCATATCATCAGGACATGTTTGCCTATAAATATAAGACTTCTCACACTTGCAATATTGCTTGGAACTTTGGCAATTGCAACGTGTGATATTACTCTAAGTATTCTTACGAGTAATTCCTCGTAGCATAGATCATTTGTATTTCTGGGGTTGTTTAGATATTTTCACAAGTGTGATTATCTTTGTTCCGCAACAACTCTTGTATTTTGTTTATAGCAATAAATAAAATACATTGAAAAGTACATCTCGACTCATTGCCATAATACTTGATTATATTTAGTAATTTATATAGTTTCAAGCAATCTTACTTTATTACTCTTATCCACTATCTGGATCGTAATTCTAACTAATCATGTCTAGTTTCGATTTACTTGCCAGTCGGGTTTCTTGATATAACTTGTGATTATTATTGTCTAACCTTATATCTTGTTATATCTTGATCTCTTGTACATCTTGTTAAGTGGACTGACATTTGGTATCAGAGCTTCCCAGGTTAAATCATTAAGTTGTTATACCTGTTTTGATCCTACAAGATGTCTGGAACCGAACAACTGAACCCTAACCCAAATGCCAATATGAATCAAAATCCACCACCTCCACCACCAGTTCAACCCAGTGTTCATGTTCACTTTTCAAACAATCCGGTACCTAAATTTAATGGAAATAGTGACACATTCATTACTTGGAAGGCATGCATGCTCAAGTACATCGCTGGTGTTGAAAGACACTTGACCACCATTCTTGTTGAAGGTCCTTATGTTCCCATGAATGCATCAACTTTAGTCTTTAATCAAGATGGGACCCCTAGGTTAACACCCAAAGAAAAAGATCATTGGTCAGAAGAAGATCATCGTTTGGCTGACCTAGACTCTAAATTACAAAACATGATTCTCTTTGCTGTCCCAGAAAGTTTGAAACCCACTCTTGTTTTACTTGATAATTCTAAGTTGATGTGGGAAGAATTGCTAACACAATTTGAAGGAACAAAGGAAATTGTCACAACAAGAAAAGTGCTTTAAATAAAAAATATGAAGCATTTTTTGCATTACCAAATGAGTCTTTAACTGAAACATATCTTAGGTTTACAAATTTGGTCAATCAATTAAAAGCTCTTGGTGTCACAAAAGACAAAGAAATTTTGCTTGAAAAATTTTGTGATATTTTGCCTTCAAAATGGGAAAATTTGATCATGGTGTTAAGACAAGGCAACACCCTTCACAGCCACACTCTGGCCTCTCTGTATGGTGCTTTTAGATTTACTGAGGAAAACAAAGCAGAGAGAGCTGTGGCTGAGCAAGATGCAAAGAATCATTCATCTACCAAGTCAGCTCTGGTTCATTATTCTGAACCTCAAGATACTGCCCTACTATCTTCTGAGATTGATCAGTCTGACTCTGTAAAGAAGATAGTAGCTGAACTAATGAAAGTTGGTATTTCTGATTATGCATCACATGAATGTGATGAGGAGGATGATGATGATCTGGTTGCTATGATTGCCAAAACCTTTAATCGTTTTAAATTTAAAACCAAAAGAAATGGCAAACAATTTTCCTCAAACAACACTGTTGATAAGTCCAATCTTGAATGCTTTAAATGTGGAAAGAAAGGACATTTTATGAAGGAATGCAGATCATCACAACCTTCCTCATCACACACTGCCCCTAACCACTCTATCTTTCAGAAGCCAGATGATGGGTACAAAGCCAAGTACAAGAAGCTGAAAGCCCACATGGCAATGATGCCACAAGAAGAATCCAACAAGAATAGCTGTATGGTAGCAGACACTGAAAAATGGGAGGATTCTGACGAGTCATCTGATGATGAAGAAGAAGTAAGGGATATGTGTTTCATGGCTCGTGAAGATCAAAGTCATGTTGTTAAGTCTGATGTGGAATCTGGTCGTTGGGTGGATATTATCATGAAAAAAGTTAGTGAATTTGGTTTTGAGAATGATGAAGGACTAAAACTAGATCTTTTCATTCGAATTGAGGCTGACATATCATATGTTGAGACTGTGCGATCAGAAAGTATTAGAAATTTTGAAATAAACTCTTCTGAACTGAACGCCAGTCAGGCCAGATTGAAAGAACTAAAAGATGTTCAGTTGACCTTGAAAAGTTATCAGTCAATGGTTTCAAAATTAGAATTGGAAAAGGAAGAATTAAAAATCATTTTAGAAAAAGAACAAAAAATAATAAAATCTTGGATAAAATCACCTTTTCCAGAAGCTGCCATAAAGAAAACTTTTGAGAACCAAAGAATCGCCTATGGCACTGGTGATCTTCATCTTGCTTCTGTAATAACTGATCTTGATGCTCTTCCAAAAGAAATGAGACCAGAAATTGTTTTTAAAGATCTTGGAAAATTAAAACTGATAACTGATCAAGCCCAGGAACAACCTGAGAGTAAATCTGAAGCATGTCAGACCAATGCTTCAGACAAGAAGGCTAAATCCAAGAAGCCTTCCCCTCAATCTTCAAACCAGGTTTCCAAGAACCAGAAAAAGAAGAAGAATGTCATCCCTGCTGAGCCTTCTACCTCAGATTCTGGTAGAGCTCAGGTGTCTAATCAAGAATCTATTTTGTTACGGATTGAAAGTCAATTTCAAAATTTGGCTAGACAAGTGCAAAGCTGTAATGCACGATTAAAAAATGTTGAAAGCACTCCCCAAAATCCCAAACAAAACCCAAAACCTTTTTCAAAGAAAGTTAAACAAGAAAAGCAAAAATCTGAGAAGGAAAAGGTTTCTGAAGTCGTTAAACCAACTGTTTTTGTGTCATCAGAAATTATGACTGAAATTCCCTTTGATCCATCTGTTCCCCATATACCAAAGAAATCTGAGGCTGTTCAGGGAAAGTCCAGTGAACCCATCAAAAGATGGGTTCCCAAAAAGAACTAATTTTTGTGTATGTGCAGGGTGACCGCAAAAAGAACACTTGGTTTCTTGACAGTGCTGCTGGCAGAACCATGACTGGTCACAAATCCCTGCTAGAGGAATATAGGGTGCAAGAGGGTCCTCAATAACTTTTGGTAATGACGATCATGGACATACTGAAGGATATGGTGTTGTGAATAACGGTCAGGTCAAATTCACAAAAGTTGCATATGTGAATGGTCTGAAATATAACCTGATCAGTGTCAGCCAACTTTGTGAGGATGGCTTTAAGGTTTTATTAGATATTTCACAAGGCACCATATTCAACAGAGATTGGAAGGTAGTAATGATTGCTCCCAGAAAAGGAAACATTTATGTAGTAGATATGAACAGTGCTACTTCTGAACAATGTTTTTTATACAAAGGTTGATGAGGACACCAATTGGTTGTGGCACAAAAGGTTATCCCATCTCAATTTTAAAAATATAAATAAGTTGTCAAGAAAACAACTTGCTGATGGGATACCAGCCATGTCTTTCAATAAAGACAAGCCATGTCCAGGGTGTGAAATTGGAAAGAAGAAAAAAGCATCTTCCAAGACCAAGCAAAATTTCAGCATCACTGAACCACTTCAGATGCTACACATGGATCTCTTTGGTCCTGTGAATGTTCAGACAAGAGCGGGGAAGAAGTACACTCTGGTTGTAGTTGATGAATATTCAAGATACTGTTGGGTAATCTTCCTCAGAAATAAAAGTGAAGCTGCTGCTGAAATTATTGCCCTCATCAAACAAATTGAACTCAAGCACAAGCGAAAAGTACGTCAGCTCAGAAGTGACAATGGCACTGAATTCAGAAATTCCACTCTGGAAACCTTCTGCACTGACACTGGCATATCTCAGAACTTCTCCTCAGCACATACTCCAGAGCAAAATGGTGTTGTAGAGAGAAAGAATCGAACACTGATTGAAGCTTCCAGAAGTATGTTGAATGAGTCAGGTCTTCCAAAATGTTTTTGGGCTGAAGCTGTTACAACTGCTTGCTACACACAGAATCGTTCCATTTACGTCAAAAGACATAAGAAGACTGCCTATGAAGTACTCAGAAATAGAAAGCCTAATATTGGATGTTTTCATGTTTTTGGATGTCCAGTATACATTCTGAATGATTCCAGCAAATTGGGCAAATTTGATGCCAAAGCTGATGAAGGTTACTTCCTAGGTTATTCAACAATTCGCAAGGCCTTTAGAGTCTATAACAAAAGACTTGAAAAGGTTGATGAGTCAGTTCATGTTACCTTTGATGAATCAAATTCTGCAATCTTTAATAAACCAGTCTCTGAACCACCTTCAGAAATTCCTTTCAGTTTCGGTGATTCTGATCAAAATGGCAAACCAGATCAGTCACCTGAACGTGTTTCTGTTCAATCCAAATCAGAACCAACTACAAATTAGCAAAGTAACATTCCATTTTATCCTTCAGTCACATTCAAACTACCTACTGAATTGACTATTGGATCGGATGTGCGTGCTACTCCTCAGATATCAGTATCCCCTGAAATATCTCAGAACGAAGAATTTCATGATGCAAATCGTGATTTACAAGATGATGAAGATGATGAAACTGAAATAGTTTATTCTCATCCATCTTCTGAAGTAGGACAGAGGAGTTCTTGCATTGATATCATTGTTCATCCTGGTTATTACTCTAAATGGACTCGCTCACATCCAATTGATCAAGTGATTGGCGATCCAAGTAGAGGGGTTCAGACCAGAAGAGCCACTAGCGATCAATGCTTATATGTCAGCTTCTTGTCACTGATAGAACCGAAGAAGATTGACGAGGCTTTGAAAGAACCAAGTTGGGTTGAAGCCATGCAAGAAGAGCTCAACCAATTTGAAAGGAACAATGTTTGGGAGCTTGTTCCATGTCCCCCCAATCTGAAGAAAGAACCAATTGGGACAAGATGGGTCTTTCGAAACAAGGTAGATGAAGATGGCCATGTAATCAGAAACAAGGCCAGACTTGTTGCAAAGGGTTATGTACAAGAAGAAGGAATTGATTTTGATGAGACTTTTGCACCAGTGGCAAGACTAGAAGCTATCAGAATATTCTTAGCATTTGCAGCTCATCATGAGTTCAAGGTCTACCAAATGGATGTCAAAAGTGCATTCCTGAATGGAGAGCTAGAAGAAGTTGTGTATGTGTATCAACCTCCAGAGTTTGAAAGCAAAGAAAAACCTCACTGGGTGTATCGACTAAACAAAGCATTGTATGGTCTGAGACAAGCACCTAGAGCCTGGTATGATACTCTAACTCGACATCTTTTAGATAATGGTTTTCGTAGAGGTGCTATAGATAACACTTTATTCATCTTGCATGAGAAAAGTGATATCTTACTTGTACAAGTATATGTTGATGATGTTGTGTTTGGGTCTACAAATGAAAAATTGTGTGACAAGTTTTCAAAAATTATGTCTTCTGAGTATGAAATGAGTATGATGGGTGAATTGACATATTTTCTAGGTCTTCAAGTAAAACAAACTAGTGATGGTATTTTTATTAATCAAGAAAAATATGTCAAAGATTTATTAAAGAAATATCAATTTGATTCAGTCTCATCTAAAGATACTCCAATCTCTGCACCATTAACTTTGGACTCAGATCCTAATGGAAAACCTGTCGATCCCACAAAGTATCGTGGTATGGTGGGATCATTGATGTACTTAACTGCAAGTAGACCAGACATAATGTTTGCAACATGTCTTTGTGCACGATTTCAATCTGATCCCAGAGAAGCACACCAGAATGCAGTAAAAAGAATTTTTCGATACCTGAAAGGTGTCCCCAGACTAGGTCTTTGGTATCCCAAAGGCTCAAGTCTAGATCTCAGATTCTGATCATGCAGGTTGTAAGATAGATAGGAAAAGTACCACAGGTGGATGTCATTTTCTTGGTGGCAAATTAGTTAGTTGGACAAGCAAGAAGCAGACTGCAGTATCATTATCAACTGCTGAGGCTGAGTACATTTCTGCTGCAAGTTGTTGTGCTCAGATTTTATGGATGAAAAATCAACTAACTGATTATGGTGTTAAGTACACAAGAACGCCAATATTTTGTGATAACACAAGTGCCATTGCAATATCTCACAATCCTGTCATGCACTCTAAAACCAAGCATATTGATCTCAGGTACCATTTCATTCATGATCATATTTTAAAATGTGACATTGAAATTCATTTCATTCCCACTGATAAACAACTGGCTGATGTGTTTACAAAACCTTTAGATGTCAAAACTTTTAAACATCTCATCAGTGAGTTAGGAATGCTAAATCCTGTGTAGCATTTCAGGGGGAATAGACAAAAAAAATGTTTTTACAAGAAAAAGAAATTTTTTTTTAGGGGGAATTTTTGCCTCAGAAAACACTTTGTCTGAAATGTTTCAGAAACTGAAGGACTTCAGAATTTCTAGAATATGAGAAGGTTCAGATTGCACTTCCTTAACTTCTCTCAGAACTTTAAATTATTCAAATCTGAAGTCCATCAAAACCTTTTATTATACAATGGATACCTAGCTGGCAAGTGGACACGTGATTTTTACTGTTCCAGGATACCTTTTTGCTGACGTGTAATACTACTTGCGCCGTAAAGGAAAATGATAATTGCTTTTGCATTAAAAATGGTTGAATTTTTCTTGAAAAAGTGGGGTCATGGCCGTTGTTGCATTTAATGCGGACGTGTCGCCGAAAATTATTTCGGACTTCAAACCCGATCAAAATTACCATCAATAAAATATCATTATATTTTATTGGGTTTGAATTCCAAAATCTTTTTATTTATTTTCAATGGAAAATCCTTTGAATTTCTTTGAAAATATATATACCTTTTTCCAAGATCATTCCTTCATTTACTTCATTTTTCATTTACTCCCAATCATATCTCTCTCTCATTCTCTCAAACATTCATTTCATTCTCTCAAGTATTCAACATTCATTTCATCTTCTTTCATAACTTCAAACCCTAAAATTTCTTAACACATTTTCATCTCCTTTCTTTCTTTTATTCATTACATTTTATCTCCTTTTTTTTAAAAAATGGCTTTTTCATCAACCGTTAAAGAACCTAAAACACTCATCGCTTTTGAATATTCTCCACCTAAATCTGCTGTTCAGCCCAGCTCTCAATGGCCAAAAGACTTCGAATCTAAAACCATTCGGTTTAACATGAACAATTTTAAGGCTGAACTATTTGCCTCCCAACACCCCGTATACGAAAAGACAAAAAGGGGTTAACTTCAGGGAAGTTTTGCTGGTTACTGGCCACAATCAGATCATTGATGATGATGGCAACCTGAAGACGTCTGGCCACATCTTCATTGCTGGTTTCAAGGGGTGCTGGAGATACTTTTGGACACAAATTGTAGAGTGTCTCGGAGGGAACAGTGGAGGACTGGATCAAATTTTGTTGATCCAAGTCGAGTTGGGCTACTATTTGTGGCACGGGATGAAGGTAGATTTTGCTGAGATGTTGTTTGCTCAGCTGTTGACTAAGTTGAAAGGGAAGAGGAGCATCCATATTGCCTTCCCCAGATTTTTAAGTATTTGTTTTTTGGCGATTCTGGGAGAAGGATACACTGACATCCTTCAGGAGAGCTCTCAGACCGAATTTTGCAAGGACCTCTCCAAGTTAACCGAGTCTGAGGACGAACCTGAACTGTCCCCTGCTATGCTTCAGGTACTTAGTAACAACATTAAAACTGACACAGCACGACCGACTGGCTCAGAAAGATCACTGGGCGGGTCACAAAAGAATGTGAGACCCACCAGTCGATCTAGTGGCAATCTGTCACACTTGTTTAAACCCAAAACAAGTTCTACCCTGCCACCTTCATCTTCCACTGACCAACCTGAGGATCTCCCAAAAGATTCCTCAGGATCTCCAAAGGGTTTATTAAAACTGCGTCCTTTTAGGCCATCCTTACAACCCAAGGATACTAGTACCCAAGCTCAACCTTCTGAAATCTCAAGACAGGTTTCAGAAGAAGGTCAAATGGGAAACCTACAAGCAGCCATCTCCAAAACTTCTTTAGGAGGAGATGGTGAAGATATTTGTGTGTCAGCCCAACACACAGTAGAAGTTGTGTCTGCACATGCACTCCTTGTAACTTCACAAATCTTACACTCTTTGCTTGCACAAACTTTTGATGTTTCTCAGGTGATACCCAGAGGAATGGAGGTTTATAAATCTACGGCCAATGAAGAGACTCTTGGATCCAGCACAAGAGTTACTGAGGCACAACTGGTATCGACTGAAGCAGTCCCATCTTTGACCAGTGACGATGCACCTGCTGAAGCAGCTGCTGAACTGGGTGCATTTGTTGAACGGAACACCTACTTGGTCAGCTCACATGTCAATCATCGGGTCTAAATATTACTTGCATTTGTTGAACGACTCAAAGGATAGACAAGATGAACTCCCGTTATACTTGAAACTTTAACTACTCAAAGCATAATTATCGCTTCCGCATTTAATTTCTACTTTAAACAGTTAAGCATTAAATACCTGAGTTGATTTTATGATTTAATCTTTTGAAAGCTTTCTCCCGAACTACTTATTCGCCTAATCGGATCCCTCTATCATAAGCGTTGACACACTCGAAATGAATTTAATTGTTTTTAATCTTTATCGTTGATTTTTCCCGAACTCCAACGATTTTAGGTTAATTATAAACCGATTAACCATTTCATAAATCAATTGACAATGACATAGATTTCTCCTGAATTTCTAATTACAATTATCAATCAATTAATATAAAAGTTGAAAACAATATTTAAATCCAAATAAATGTGGATCTTAGATTTAACATATAAACCTTGTTCAACATTCACAAGCAATATTAATTCGACCCTATGACATGCTTACTACCCAAGCGGGTGCTAAGGATTTAGCTACTCATATTAAAAACACAAGAACAAACAAATAGAGAAGAAATCATATTATACCAAATGATTGAAGATAATCCGGTAGCAATGATGATTACAATCCAAGGCTGAAAAAAGATAAAACCCTAACCACTTGTTTGCTCCAAAGTGTTAAAAACTATAAGAAAACTAATAAAAATTTGTCAAAGATTCGTCATAAGTGCAGAACCCTAACTAAACCTTTATACAAAATAAGTGTGTAACGGCCGTTAGTGGGCTAACTACCGTTACACTTGTACTAGATCACTAACGGGCGTTAGTAGCCTAACGGCCGTTACTCGCTAGTTAATTACTAACGGCCGTTTGTGCAGTAACTGCTAGTTACAGGAGAAATCAAAAACTCCCTCTATAACGGCCGTTACTCTAGTAACGGCAGTTATAGACTCCAGGATTCGTTTCCTTCATTTTTCGCTTCATTTCAACCGAATCTTCCTCCCGTTTCTTTCATATATCATCAAACTCAACCAATTCATTCGTCTAATCAATTTCCAACCTAAAAACACTTAACACACCTTCAAAGCATCGAAAGTTGGATATAAAACTATCAAAATAACGAATAATTGGTTCTACAATCACGTGGGAAATGGTATAAAATATGACACATCAGTTCTTCCACATAATTTAACTTGTTATCAACTTCAATTTCTTCCAAAGGCACATAAGAAGCATCGTCGGTAAGACACTTTCTAAGATGAGAGACGTGAAAAGTAGGATGGATTGCCAAAAGCTCATCGGGTAACTCTAAACGATAAGCAACTTTGCCGACTTTAGCTGTTATTTTGAAAGGACCTATGAAACGAGGGCTCAATTTTTCCACCTTTTCGGAATCGTAAGAAGCCTTTCCATGGAGATACCTTCAACAAAAAAAGATCACCAACGTTGAATTCAATTTGTCTTCTCCGTTTATCCGCATAAGACTTTTGTCTATCTTGTGCCGCCTTAAGTCTTTCCTTGATCACATCAATCTTTTCAATCATTTTCAACACCACCTCTGTGCCACCAATCTCCCTTTGTCCCACTTCTCCCCAACAAATAGGAGACCTACATTTTCTACCATACAACATTTAATATGGAAGCATTTGGATGCTTGAATGGTAGCTATTGTTGTAAGAAAACTCCACCAAAGGTAAATGAATATCCCAAGTTCCACCAAAATCAATAATGCATGCCCGTAACATATCTTCAAGAGTTTGGATGGTTCTCTCACTTTGACCATCCGTTTGGGGATGATAAGCGGTACTAAAATTTAATCTTGTGCCCATTTCTTCTTGAAACTTTCGCCAAAAATGAGAAGTAAAACGGGTATCTCTATCCAAAATAACGGATATTGGGACTCCATGTCTTGCCACCACCTCTTTCACATAAATTTTTGCCAAGACTTCCGAAGATGATGCGTCACGAATAGGAAGAAATAAGGCACTCTTTGTTAATCTATCAACCACCACCCAAATTGTATCAAATTGATTCCGAGGTGTCTTGGGCAATTTGGTGACAAAATCCATGGTAATGTGCTCCCATTTCCACTTAGGGATTTCCAATGGTTGCATCATGCCATATGGCTTTTGATGCTCGGCCTTCACTTGAGCACAAGTCAAGCATTTTTCTACATATTTCACTACATTCCACTTCATTCTGGGCCACCAATATTCTTCTTTTAAATCATGATACATTTTAGTAGCACTGGATGAATAGAATATTTGGGTTTATGAGCTTCATCAAGTAAAACTTGTTTCAACTCACAAGAGAATGGAATCCAAATTCTTCCATATCGTAAGGTAAGGCCACGAGAATCCTTAGAAAAATATTGGATTTGTCCTTGAATTCTCTCCTTTTTAGGGTCTCATTGCAAAGCCTTTTCTTGACCCGCTTTTATTTGCTCATAAAGTCATTGGTGATTAACACCCATAACGAAGAGACAATGATAGAATGATGGGAACTCTTCTGGCTTAAAGCATCCGCCACTACATTAGCTTTTCCGGGATGATACAAAATTTCACAATCATAATCTTTTAAAAGATCTGACCATCTTCGTTGTCGATTATTAAGATCTATTTACTCAAAGAAGTACTTGAGACTTTTATGATCGGAATACATGGTGAATTTGACTCCATAAAGATAATGACGCCAAATTTTCAAAGCGAAAACCACCGCCGCCAACTCCAAATCATGAGTAGGATAATGCTTCTCATGTTCTTTCAATTGCCTTAAAGCATAGGCAATGACCTTTCCTCTTTGCATCAAAAAACAACCGAGCCCGCTTGATGATGCATCACAATACACCATCATGTCTTCCAAACCATCGAGTAGAACAAGTGTTGGGGCTTGACTCAACTTCTCTCGTAATTGTTGGAAAGCAACTTTTTGTGTGTTTCCCCATTCAAACTTGATGTTTTTCCGAGTCAACTTGGTTAATGGTGAGACTATTTTGGAGAAATCTTGAATAAAACGACGACAATAACAAGCTAGACCAAGAAAACTTCTAATCTCCGATGGGTTCTTTGGTTGTTCCCATTTCATCACCGCGATCTTGGTTGAATCTACCTTGATTTCTTCATTGTTAACAACATGACCAAGAAATTGCACCTCTCGTAGCCAAAATTCACATTTAGAAAAATTTAGCATATAGCTTTTCTTTGCGTAACGTCTCTAACACCTCCCATAATAGAACTTCAAGTTCAGATGAGCTTTTAGAATAAATGAGAATATCATCGATAAAAACAATTACGGATATATCAAGCATGGGACGACAAACACGGTTCATAAGATCCATGAAAGCCGCAGAGCATTTGTACGACCAATGGGCATAACAACAAGTTGAAAATGACCATAGCGAGTATGAAAAGCGGTGTTAGGAATGTCTTCATCATGCACCTTAAGTTGATGATAACCCGAACGAAGATCTATCTTGGGAAAATACGAAGCTCCTTGAAGTTGATCAAATAGATCATCGATTCTAGGTAATGGGTATTTATTCCTGATAGTTACTTTGTTAAGTTCCCGGTAATCGATACACATGCGCATGCTTCCATCTTTCTTCTTAACAAATAGAACTAGTGCACCCCAAGGAGAATTACTATGGGGAATGAACCCTTTTTCAAATAACTCTTGGAGTTGCTTCATCATTTCTTGCATTTCCGTTGGAGCCAAATGATGGGGAGCTTTAGCAATGGGGTTAGCCCCTGGAATAAGATCAATAGAAAACTTAACTTGTCGTTCGGGAGGAATACCCGGCAAGTTTTCGGGAAAGACATCGGCAAATTAATAAACGATTGGAATGTCTTCAATAGATAAAGGTTTCTTCTCAACATCAATTATGTGAGCAAGATAAGCTTGACATCCATGAGACAAGTAACGTTGGGCACGAGCAAAAGTACAAATGGATATAGGACGCTATTTTCTATCACCATATACTACCAAGTCTTCACCCTTAGAAGTCTTCAAATATATAGCCTTTTTGTCACACCCGATTTTGGCATTACAAGAGCTCAACCAATCCATACCCAATATTATATCGAATTCTCCCATTGGGAAAGGAATTAAGTTAGCTTGAAAGACTTCCGTAGTGATCTTGATTTCACAATTTTTATACACATCTTTTATTAACTCTGTTCTACCATTTCCGACTTTAACTTGTAATGTATTATCTAAACTCGACTTAGACATTGGAATAACATGAATCATCCTAGTTGCAACAAAAGATCTATTTGCCCCTGAATCAAAAAGAATTTGCATAGGCACATTATACACAAGAAATGTACCTGTAACAACATCATTTGAATTCTTAGCTTGCTTCACCGTGAGTTGTAAGGACCTTCCCCTTTGGTTCCCATAAATTTAAGCATTCTTCCTTTTGGCTTATTTCCTCTTCTCTTCTTGTCTCTTTTCTTCAGTCAACTTAGGACATAAACTTCTCATATGACCCTCTTCAAAACACTTGAAACACATGATGGGTTTGTGGGAAGCTTTACAATCCCGGCTCATATGACCCGGTTTCCCACAACTATAACATCCTTTCTCCGTTGATCTACAAGGGCCGGTATGAATTCTTCTACAATTCTTGCAAAATGGAACATTTCTTCTTGCTGGGTTACTACCGGAGCCACCATCTTGTTTGAATCTTTTGTTTGGTAATTTATCTCCATCATACTTTCTTTTGAGATCACTCTCACCAACCCTTGATTGCTCAATTTCATGATTTCGAGCCACATCGACCAACATGGAAAAAGACTCCATTTGGCGCAAGCTTATCTTTTCCCTCAAGCTCTTCCTCAACTTCAAGTAGAATTGTTCTTTTAACAACTGATCATTCTCTAGGAATTCCAGACAAAATTGTGCCTTATCAAAGGAATTGGGAACAAAACTCTGTCAAACTAAGAATTCCTTGAGAATCATTAAGGAATTCACCCCTTAACTTAGTTACCTCCGCCTCCGATCGAAATTCTTTATAGAACATGGTTTTGAACTCGCGCCATTCTACATGTTCCAATGTAGCTTTACCATTTATTGCTAACAAACCATCCCACCATCTTTTGGCTCGGTCCCTAAGCATACTAACCGCAAACACAACCTTGAGGTCTTGAGGGCATTGACTAGTGCGAAACGCCCCTTCAATTTCCGATACCCATCGTGTGCAAACAATGGGATTAGTGTCACCATTGTATACGGGCGGGTGACACAAATCGAAGTCTTTGTAGATAAACTTCTTCTTGTACGGCTTCTCACCCATAAACTCGACTTCTTTCTCACCATTATCTTCCTTCTCACCTTTACCCTTGCCATCACATTTCTCAAACTCTCTTTGCACGTTGAGAGCCACCTCTTTTTTTTTATCATTAGAGCTATATGGTTGTTCATAGCTCCTTCTAAAGTATCATTGAGTTTCTTGAGTAAGACCGGGGAGTATTTTTCAAGTGCTCTCCTAATTTGGTTTGATATGTCCATGCTACCCTCAGGAAATAATGGTTCTTCTTCATTTCTTCAACTATTCTCAGCTTCCTCGTAATTGTGTTGTTCTTCCATACTACAATAAGACTAGATAATTTGATTCAAACACATAACCTATCTCTACTCTACGAACTATAAGTCAAAACCTATAACTTTATATATACTAGACCGTTCCAAAGGTTGATGCGGTCGGATTATAAAGATGTTAATACTTCAATCACATATATGTATCGTCTTTTCATTCTTATTTTTTCTTTGGTTTTGCAGGCCCAACTGTATATTCATATTATTTATTTATGTTTTTTATAGTATTTAATGATTAAAAAAAACCTACATGTATATAGCACTGTAGTAGCAGGTTGAAGTCATGAAGAAGACGACTTTATGTAACTAGTCATGACTATAATGCTTTGTCCTCTTTCAATGTTTTATTTTACACTATTTTCAATTTAAACCCCAAAGCATTTATTTTTTAACATTTAAACCCCAAAGTATTATTTATATACAAATGGCTTACACTTTAATAGATGTGTGAAAATGGTTAGCATAGTGGGTAACGAATTACACTTCTAACATAATTTTTTTATTTAATTATAATGTGTGATTTTATTGAATTATGTAATTTTTATAAACGTATTGTCTATATGTATATAAAATTCAAATTATAAAAAGTATTAAAAAAAGGGAAAAAAAATTAAAACAAGAAGTATAATAAGACACATGGCAAGAGTCTCTCACTCTCCTATAGCCCCATTCCCACTTTTTAATGGGCTACCCAATGTGTGATATGACGCCACATGTCGTAAGTCATTCATACTTAGGATATCCTCACTCCTCTTAACTTAAAGATAACGAATCACATTTTGACTTGGATGTAACGATCTAATAAGGTTTTTTTTACTTATGTGGATGGTCACCATGACATATATTTCGCATTTTATGCATAGTTATGCCATAATTGAACATTTTATGCTTGAATTGTTGCTTATTATTTTAGCTTTCGATACTTAATGAGTTAATGGCAAGTAGTTGTGATTCAAGTTCATTAGACGGTGATACAAAACACTGCCAAAAACGATATAAAGAAGGTCAAGCGACGCTTGAGATAGTTTACATGGAAAATTGGATAAAGAGAAAATCAATGAAATGCCAAAGCATGTAGGGCTTGTATATGCCCCACGTACAATTACATAGGCGGTTGATTGTGGATCAACTCAAAAAAAAAAATTCCAAACAAATAAAATCAAAACTGACCATAATGGCAAATTGTATAAAAAAAATATATTACCTGTGAAAAGGTAGCCTTTTATGTTTTTTGAACTTGTGAGTTGTTTCTTTTATGTTTCTCGTATTCTAGTTTTGCCCCATGCCGAATAGTGTAACATGAGCTTCTTTTTATGCATCAACAAATACAATTATAAAAACATATACATAATTTATATATATAGATGAGCTCCACATCAAGTGAAAGAAGGGAGGTGGCAGCTATAGGATGCTTAATAGGCCTATGTGCTATCCTATCACCCAGATGCATGTTGGCAAGATCAATATTATCGAGTTTATATAGTTGTTTTCGTGGTCGTGGTCAAGGTCGTGGTCGTGGTCGGAATCGGTCAACAGGAACTGTTGGTGTAGCTAGATAGCATCATAGCAGTCGGCGGATAATATATTTCATAAATATCAATCAGTGTGGCATAAAGGTGGAATTTTGTAATGGAACATTCTACTAGAGCGGTTTGCTTAATCTTGAAGTAGCTAGTGTTTTTCGTTTATGTACTATGACGTTTTTGTGACTATATATATATACAAGTAGATTAAACTCATGCGTTGTATGGTGAGTAATTATTATTGTAAAAGTCCAGTTAAAATAAATAATAAATCTTCTAATTTTGAAGTATAAGACTACAATTATTTTGCAAAAATCTATTCAAATATAAACCACTAACATAAGGAGATTAATAGAAAACTTTTTCAAGAAAAAGAATTAAAAACCCAATATAATAAATGTCTTTGGGATTTAGCCCAACTGGACATTTAATGTCCCTTATGTCTTTCAGTCAAATGTTGGTCACGGGTTCGAAACCTTTGAAAGATTTATTGGAAACCTTTTACCAATAAAGTGGAGCATGGGGGTTTTCTCTAGCATTTAGCTAGTTTCCTCCAGTATGGTAGTGGGACTTCCACCGCCAGTTATGCCCTCGAATTGACTGTGCTGGTGAAGTGGTCGATTTCTACCGGACGATGAAGAGCCATGCTACTGAGTTCAATCACCACTATTGTTCAAAAAAAAAATAGCATTCTGCATAAAAATATTAAAGACGACATAATATAGTAAACATAATTAACTAATGCAAATTACACCAAGTTCATAATAATATTACGATGAACATACTTGCAACAAAATAGAGAAATAATTTGAAATAGGATATTTATGACCAATGAGAGGTCGTACAAAAATGCAATGATCGATCAAAGTTATAAGAGAATATCTTTTAAGTTATAAATAGTAAAATACAGAAATTTAGTGAATTATATTATAATTGTAATTCAAGATAAGTTGATTAGATTACTCGGTTTGAATAATAAATTATGAGATATTTTAGGATAGTTGATAGTCTATTTAAAATTATATTTATCTTCATTTATTTTATTTATTATTATATACATATTATATCTTTTCTTTACTAAGAACAAACAACATATAAATGACAAATAGGAAAAATGCTAATGTCGGCATGTGGCAAATAAAAAGATATGTCACATAAACTTTTTTTTATATTTTCTCTTAATTATATAGATATATATATATATATAATAAATTGATAAGAATATATTTTGAACTAAACATAGTCGAAAGGCCATAAAAAATAAATTTGAATTTTGCATGAATATTTATGTTTACAAATCTAAGTATAACTAGATTATTACCCGCGTAATATTTAACTAGGTAAGAATTAAACCACTAAAAAACATGAAGTTAACATTAGTTGATGTTTAGATTCCAGTTAACAGTGATCAGACAGATGAAAAATGGATATATCATCTTATAGAGGTCTCGCTAACTAAGGTTTTCATTCCTTTTGATGTCTTTCATTTATCTGGATATGTCTGCATTGTCATTGTACTTGTGTTTTAACGTTCTGCTTAAATAATTTAGTTATATACTAAAACTACTAAGCAATTTAATTACCAATCTATATATCGCACGTTGTGTTAGTTTAACTTAAAATTATGCATAATATCATTGCAATATTCATACAATTATTTTTAATTGTGATAGCTTTTTATAGACTCCATATAAGTCTTTTAGTTTTTATTAAAAAGACCGGTTTGACATCCGGTCCGGTTTTCAAAACATTGATTTAATAAAAACGTGATATGATAAAAATCATATACAAAAATCCCTATAACCAAATTTTATTCATAAAAATCTTATACGAAAATATAATTTGATATAAACGTATTACATTGAAAAAGGAAATTTTATTGTAAAAAATTAAAAATTAATTTTAAAGATAAAAAATGATGTAAAATATAAAGATATTAGTTTCCATAATTATACCATTAAATACATTAATTATTAATGTCTACAGACTTAAATAAAGAAATAATAATAATTTAAATTTATTAAAATTAAATTAAATATTAAAAAGTTAAATAAGGTGTATAACATCATCATTTGATTTAATGGCTCTAATTAAAAGTTGAATTTCATTTAAAGTCCATATTTCTCTAATTATGAATTAAAGTTTTCTCTTTATACATATATATAAGTTTTTTATATATTTAAAGGTAAAAAGATATTGATTTTTATAATTTTTACACGTATCAATATACATTTATACTTTTCCTTTTCCTTTTTAATGAGAATTTTCATGTTTGTCAAAGTAGAATGTTGGCCAAAAATGAAGGGACATTACACACTGCCATTAAAAATACCAAAGGAAATAGTCTAATTTGAAAGCAAGACTTTACGTATGTTACTATGTATATATGTGACTTCGACTGTAAAAAGAAAGCATTTGAAGCTAAAAACTTGTGTAATTTATATAACTAGTGCAAAATATATCTGCAATAGTAAAAGTCATGGATTGTAGCAGAGAACAAATATACAGAGGGTTTGACGAAAATAATCCAGCAAATACAAAACAAGACAATGACACCATAAGTCCTTTACCTTTTGAAAAAATACATAAACTGTCAACCATATATATGGACTGTTCTGAAAAAGAATATAAACTATATATAAAAATCTACATTCCTATAAACCCCTCGACATCATGATTTGCAACCGTTACATGTGTAATTGGATCTTCATCCCCTCAACATTCTGAACTACTCTACATGCATACCAGCATATGCCAAAAATGTTGCCGTCTTAAGACGGCTGATGGATGCTGTTGACTAAGACGAGTGTCGGAGCATCTGCTGAAGTTGAATGACTTGTTGCTGTTGTTCTGGTGGCAGTGAACTTAACTGCTCTGGTGTTAGATTTAACACTTGTTCCACTAAGGCGGGATCTACACCAGGGAGAATCTGCATCCATTAAAGTACATTAAGATAAAATGAAATACAAAAAAAGGAAACTGAAATAATTTTACTTATTCAAGCTCTGGAAAATCTGTAATTGCTGAGTTCCTCTGGGGTCATTTCCTTGTAACGAATTAATGTTTAATCATTTAAAAATGATAATAATTTGGTATAACGCTTCGACTTTCATATGTAATATTAAAATGAACTAAATTTACTGTATCTATAGAAAAACCGAATTAGTTAATCCTTGCTGACGAGATTAAGGTCTACAATGTAACTTGAAAATGACTACTGGCACTTAAGGCCTCTTAAATTTGCGAAACCTTGCTCGTGAGAATCTTCTTTTTTCGTTTCACTGCAGTATTTTTCTCGATGATAATTTACCTACAATCATAATGTCACTCACACACAATATAGCAGGCTAGCCAAATAAAATCTTAATCGACTTAAAAACATAGTGGAAGTTATAAGAAACCTACAATGCAAGGCATTAAGGTGCTCAAACTTCTCAAGTCTCTATGCACATGGGACAAGTTAGTTTATGACCTTCACAACGTAAATCATTCCTTACTCGTCTATCGGCATCAAATGAGTGTTACAAACTCCCTCACTTGGACATATCGTCAAGTATAGCACCCAGAATTAATACCGGAGGGTGCATGTGTCTACATGGGCCTACTGTTCTCATACCCCCAAGTATTAGCCCTACCTAATAACCTCTAAATCAACTTAAACCATGGCAAAACTTCAGATATATGGGGCGTTCAAACTTCTTACTTCTATGTCCGGTGTGGGATTGTGTTTCTATAAACTTCCCCACTTGACACTCCATCTGGGACAAATCATCATTGTAAGGATTGACAATAATTAAAAATATTGATGGGTATACAAATTTGTTAACCACTTAACCTATCAGATTTATTTCCTATGACAATAACCATCATTGACTATAAGACGGGTTTTAAATGTGTTTACAGAGTATGCTGCATGGTACAACCTAAACTAGTTCAAAAACCTGAATGACAATTATGTAGCACAAGAAAACAAATAGATACCTCTTGGTTCTGCTTTTGAGGTTCAGCGGCCACTGCTTTAAAATTTTGATTTCCAGATAACGGCACAGATTGAGAAACTGCAGCAGGAAGACTTGCATCTGCTGGTGTAAATAGAGCACCTCTCCCATCCTCCATCTTCAATAATTTTGGAGGATGACCTGTTTGATCCTTATCACTTACAAAGCTTGCATTTTCATGCAACCTAGAAACCATGTTTGGATGATGGTCAATATTACGTCCCCAAGGAGGATTATGGGATATCTGTTGAGGCTTGTCATTATCCTTGGTTCCATTATTTAGTATAGCAGGACCAATTAAGGAGCTAGGCTGTTCAGACAACAGATACATTAAAACACTTTGCATTTAGTTTAAAATTGTGAAATATAGGCTTTTAGAAACCCATTGAGATCATTTTCTACAACTCAAGCATCAAAAGAAGTTTGTTTGATAAAAAATTTTATTATGGCTGCTAAATATACTTTTCTAACAGATGCACTCTCCAGTTCATTTTTAACATTTCTTATAACACCGCAACTGAACAACCCAAAGTGATTGGAATCAAATTACACGTGGTAATTCTATCCTGCTAGTTTTGAATAATCTCTTTTGTGCTAGGTTTTATTTTCAACAGAGCAAATGGATTAGATCAAAAACTTTAGCAAAGATAAAAACAGGCCTGAAGTAGATTAGATTGTAATGTATTGGGGGTGGGGGAATTAGTTTGTTATAATAGTAACATACTAACGTAATCCAACTAATCTTATCTACAACATTAATCATTAAAAAAATGGACAAAAACTTTAGCTATTTGACCCGATTCAACCCCTTTCTACCGCACTTATAACTTGACCATTTCAACCAATTACCCAAACCACCCATTTTACCACTCAAAAATAAATCATTAATACACAAGTATACCGCAAGACGGAAGATTCCAACAATAATAATTGCACAATGGAAGTTTTATATTGGCACCTTAAGTATAGGGATAGAGGGCTGAACTGGAGCAACTGCAGCATTCTGTCCAGAGTACGGCAGCACAGATGCGGAGGTTGCGATTTGGTTTTCGACTCGATTGGACAAACTGACCATCTGTTGTGGATGCAATGATTGAAGATGTCCAGCAGTTGGTAGTCCTGTTAATGGTGAATTTTGTAGAACCTGATGCTGAACTGGCATTGGAGTCTGAAACCGAGGCTGCAGTGGAAGTGATGGTGCAGCATACTGATTAGGATTCAACAAAGCTGGATAGCTTGAAGATGGTTGGCTTTGAGATGGTGTCGCATACTGATGATGCACCTTGTTCTGAGCCAGAGGGGGCAACCCAGACAGAGCTTGTATTGGAGTTTGTTGAGTCAATACACCACCGTGGACCGGAGGATGAACATGTGAACCAGGAAGCGGCCGAGGATTTGGCATTTGTAGCTACATTATATATGAAGAAAAAAAGATATAAGTTCACACAATCTCATGCTCATGAAATAGACAAATATCTAATAAACTAATAGCACATTACAACAAAAAGGATATTCGTAGGTGTTATACCCATCAACCTATGGGTTGTGGGTTCTAGTCCCATGGTGGAATCATTGTAAATTTATGAAGAATTTGTGTGGATTGTGTAGTTGCCTTGCTAAAAAAAGATGTAGTAGTAGATGATGTAAAATTTAGTGTAGGCAGAAATAAACCAGGTTGGGGTTGAGTTGACCAGCATACATTTGGTGCAACTTTTAAACTGTAGATGATTACGTGTTAATAAACGATTACCAAGGTCCAAGGTAGCCTAGTGGTAAGACGACCTGAAAGTCTTAGAAGAGACCCAGGTCCAAACATCATTGGGTAAACATATTGTGATGGCAAGGAAAAAAATCCAGGATATGGCCACACCAGTTGGGCCATGTACATCAAAGCCACATGCTTAATTTTCCTGGGTAAATCTATTAATTGGTCAATAAGAATAAATCTATTATTATTATTTATTACAAATCCAAATGGAAAATGAAGCAGTCCAAAAACTTCTATGCATTAAAAGTTTAAAACTAAAATTAGAGCAAGTTTCACCCGCTCGATTCATTTGACCCGTGTAAAATAAAGCACAACCCAAATTAACAGATTCATAGGTCAATGGGTCTTTGCCACCACTAGACATTAACATCTAAATACATACCATGTGGGGAGGAACTGACTTTAGCATTATATGAGCCTGCAAACCAAATCATTTAGAGCTTGTAAGATGTAAGTGTAAGAACTTACCACGAGTATCAATATAAATATTGTAAATACACAATAAAAAAACAAATCTTTTAGCAGAAACTAAATTTGTTCGCTACAATTAAAAAAGCCACCAACGCTTCGATGGAATGAAATTCTATCGAGGAAAAGTGAATCATGAGTAAAAACCTGCAAAACCGCTTTCGACAATTGGGGGTGTGCAAGTAACAGTTGGCGTGCTTGTTCTTTGTTTTGAGTAACCATTGCCTGTTATCAAGATAACATCAGCAACATTATTTCAAGATATTGAGAAAGGATGCATGTAAATCTAAAATGGTTACCTTCAGTTCAGTCAAAACCTCAATCAACTGGCCTTTGGGAATTTTAGCCAGATGAAGAGTCAAAGGATCAGTTCCCAGTGCTGGTTGACTCTGGATACCATTTTGACTTATATTGCTATTAGTCTGAGCACCCCCAAGAACTTTAGCCATTACATTAGCAGCAGCCATAGCCGCTTGGAGATCAAAAGCGTCTTGTACTGCAGGACCACCAATTTGATTTTGAGGAGCTATGTTACAATTGTCACAATGCAAATGATATGTTATCTTATGCTTTCAAAATAATCACGAACTAAAAGGGAAAATTCAAGCTTACCAGCATTAGTAGGCAATCCAGGTCCTCCACGTCCCTGAACAAGGAACAAAAAACAAGCAAAATTAGCATCTTGTACAGTCAACTAATGAACAAATGATAAAACTTAATTCTATTTGTTCGAACATGGTATAATATAATCCTATTTGTGCAATTGTGCAAAATAGATGTAGATGTGAAATAGTCGTGCGCTCTATGAGAATGAAAAATGAACGCACAGCACTCAAGCAGGTTAAGTAACAGATGAAATTACTGATTGTCCAACTTCTGTGTTGAAGGACATTACAAGAATTATTTTATAGCGAAGACAACTTTAGTTCTCTAATAAACTCATATGTTAGGTCTTGTTTTGTTCATTAAAGATACACTTCATGCAACTTTCAACCAGTTAGACCCATCCAACACGTCTACTTATCCTTCTCAACTGATTTGATCAACTTTACCTAATAGACCTGTTAAAGATTGCGATTCTGCTATCATAGTCGAGCCTAAAAGACCTTACATCAATACTCCCAAATCAGAGATCAGAATAAATCAAACTTAGGTCCAACCAAGTATGTATCTCCTTCTATAACAATATTTCAATTAGCATTCTGCCATCCAATCAAAATCTTACAACTGTTATTAAGATATCCTGACAATAAATGATAGCGTTTCTTGAAAAATTCTAACTTTAGGTCCTATTGTCCTAATACAATGAGACCAATATTAAAGCACCATATTTCACACAGTAAGCTTCAGTTCCTACCCCAGGAACAAAATTACGCTAAGATGCTTGAGATAGACAAATATAAGATGCAATATACATATGGTTATCAGTAGATCCAAATCATATCTATACCTGTTCTCGGCTTCTGTCTGTATTTTTGTCATTTTCTGCAAAATCAACTCTTAGCTGTCTGCCATTAATATCATGACCATGGAGATTACGTCGGGCACTTAGAGCTGTTTCTTCATCCCTGTACTCACAAAACCCATATCCTTTGGGTTTACCGGTTTCTCTATCAATAACTAATCTGGAATTGACAAAATGAGATAAGTTAAAATATGTCTACCATACTGTTGTATAATCTAAACCAAATCATACAATAGAAGCTAAACGGCTTGATATCAGTACAAGTGAACAAAAAAAAAACTTATTTTAGTACAAGTCTAGGAGTGAGTTGACAACTGGAACAATTGGGTACCTTTTTTCACAAAGCTGAAAATTTTATACATGATCAGAACAATTGGTAACTTGGCACAATACTATGAAATTAATCAATTTGACTGCGAATGAACTATAAAACTCACACAAGCAACCTTCTTGGTTTTACTACTACATTAATGGGGTGTTTGGATATGCATTTCAAAACTATATACTGCCACTTGTTGTCACAACAATATATTTATGCTAGCTACAAGAATATATTAGAAGTAACTAATTAACCCTTTTTAACCTAATCGGCTAATCTAAGAGGCTTTTACTCTCAGCTCATAAGATATATCTCATTTTTTCTCAAGTATATCTTTTGTGTTCATCTTATGCAATAAAAGAATATCAGAACTTGTCACACACTCGAAAAGCTTTATATCAGATTGTTAAGAGTTCAAATACTAACTCTCTAATGTTAACAATCCAATATCACAATTACTTTCACAATGTACATCCAGCGCTCCCTTCAAAAAAAAAAAAAACAACGCATGGAGTCTTGAGATATAATATAACCATAACCCTAATCCCCTCTTAGTGCAAGTTAATTCTCTTGATTAAAACATGCCTGGCCATATAGTAAATAAAACTTATTACAAATTTGAATAATATAAACATCATTCTTTCCGTTCATTGCATTCCAAGCTATGTAACGAAACTCCCATATTTCTTCCTTACACTACGTATGTATACTTGTCTTGGTACCAAGATTCCATATATATATACCAAATTTTGGAATTGATATAAGGCATGCTTACAACTAAGATCTTATCTCTATTCCCAAAAGAATTACACCTAGAAAGAAATCAGCTATTACAACTTTGCCTGAAGATCTTTTATTAAGTACCACAAAATTGCTATTGTAAGTCACAAACTTTCATTTATTCCCATTCTGTGTATCTGACCTCTTAGGACTTGTAAACCGTTGACATGACATCAGTTTCAATGATGTGGCAACTTATGGGCATGTCATGCTAGCAAAAGATTTGGGGATACCTCATCAAGAAGTCACCAATACATACAAAAGCAATATCTGGAAGTTCTATACATATAATAGGATTCCGAGCAATACGCAAAAAGAAAAAGGTCAACTTTTCCTACATTGACTAAACCCGGAAACCTTTTCTTACACACTACATATATGCCACAAAATTTCAACTATTCATCTAACCACACATACCTAGTGCAACTTATACGACCATCGTTTCCACATATAGTTTGGGGTTACCTCAACAAGTAGTCACCAAGATACAATCTTTTTTGTTGATAAGGCAATTATTCAACATATTGGTCAATGGGTCACCTCAAATATCTTGGATAAGTCAACGGATACATTACAATAACATAACAAACAGACGTGTACATACGATAAAAAAATTTACGGGCATAACGCAATACTTTTAGTTACAAAATAAAGATTCATACCTGAATGAAACAACAGGGCCAACCTCCTCACAAATTTTTACAAGTTGTTCTTCAGTTGCATCATATGGTATGTTCCCAACTACATATACAAATCATATCATATACATAAATATATTAAATCAAATCATTTAAATTCAAAGAAAAAACGTAAATTGAAGGCGAAAACTAACCGAAAACGCAACGATGTTGAGAATTAGCCATCAAGATTTTAACAAATTGAGTTAAAATTAACAGGCACTATCTTCTTCATAAATTTATTCAATAACAACAATACAATATTTATGATACAAGACAGATTTCTCAGAGAAATAAAAATCAAGAAATTAGGGTTTTGGGGGTTTATTATTTAATTAATAGTAAGAATTTGGGGGTGAAGGATATTATTAAAATTAATTAAAATTAGTACGAAAATTGGATTTATGAAAGGGATATTAAAGAATAATGTATAGGATTGATAGATACAGATACAGAAAAAGAAAAAGAAAAATTAGTTAATCACAATTATTAAAATTAGTATTTATTCAGGAGGGCGGTAATAAAAGGGAAGAATGAAAGAAGGAATGTGAAAATTGAATTATATTTTAATTTAATTATTATTCCTGAGTCGAACTGTGGAGTCAAGACTTTCTGTCAAGGTAAAATCTGATTGAATTATGACTTGGGAAGTTACTTTTATATTTATCTGAATATTGTTTCTAAAAACCTTTTATCTACATGGTATGCCACTATTTTTTTTTAAACTATTTTTAAAAATATATAATGTCATAACAGATTTTTTTTTTATTTTAAAAACTATTTTTCATATTAGGCCATATGCCTTTTTTTTTCATATTATTTTTTTAACCTTAAGGGGCATAGGTGTAGTGCCAAAAGATTGGCAAATTGGCTAAATTGGCAAATTATTGACGAATCACAAGCTGCCACGTGACTAGCCAAAATTTGTCAAAAGTGATGATGTAGTGATAAAAATCTTGCCAATTTAACCAATTTGGAAACATAGCAAAGGTAACCGGAATTCGAATCAAACTTGCCGGAAAACAAAAAAAGTGGCCGGTTTTTTATAAAATGAAACTTGGGCTCAGAATTTGGGGGTCAGGGATTTCGGAAGTCGGAGACGCCATGGCTGCTAACCCGAAGGGTTTACCCAGCCAAGATACGCCCCGGATCATCCGAGTCCATTTTTACGAACATTTGTATCATCATCGCCCATTTTTACCGGCAACCTAAAAAACTGTTCAACGATATCATCATCGGCTAAAAACTACCTTTTTCCGGCTACCTATTGCTTTAATGGAACAAAATTCGACAACGCCGCTATGGAAAAATCTAGCAACGCTACTGTAACACTACCAAGGAAAAATCCGGCAATGTAAATATATAAATATACATAAATATACGTAGCAACAGCAGCAGCAGCAAACCAAGAACCCAGGAAAGGGCTCGCCGGAAAACCACAAGTCACCGTAGCAGCAGCAGCAGTCTCACCGAAAAACCCAAGAAAGGGATCGCCAGAACACCGAAGGAACAAGTATTAAAAATAGCCAACTACACCCTTGCAAAGCCAAACAAAGTTTTGGCCGTAAAAAGTGAACGTTTTTGGCCGGCGACGACCGGAAACCCCAAAAAGGGGTTTCGGATCTCACCGGAAAGGGTGATATATCACGTTAGGAGCATCGGCAAGTATTATCGGCACGTATTCCGGCAATAGAAGCCAAGAAAAACGTAGATCAAGCCTCAGAATCGAAAACCCCCAAATATTTTTTTAGGTTTCCGGCGAGCACAAGAACAAAAAAAAAAACGGTCACAAAGTACACGCTCCCAACGTTCACAAGGATCGGCCAAAACTAGCTGATATATATAGCCGATACTAACCGATTAAACTTGTCGATACAAGCCGATGGAGATGCTATAGTGTAGCCGATTAGCCGATGCTTGCCGATGGTTTTTGCCAATAAAACTAGCCGACTACACCCTTGCTTCTAATTATTTTTAATTAATATGAAAGATAATTGATATGTCCACTTATATGCATATTCCCATATCGTTTATAAGTCGTTTTAAGCTTAATAATGTGCAAATTATATGCATATTCGATGCTTTGATGGTATTGTTAGTGATTGCAGGCTTAGAACAGGTACATTGGTTAGAAATGGCATTTGGAAGGTTAAATAATGCATTAGGATGATTCTTGGACGAGTACGAGTAAAGACGAGTTGAAAAATACAAGTTTCGTGAGTTCTGGAGCCTTATGCGGCGCATGAAAGTGGTGTGCGACGCACAGAAGTACATAATTTTGGTCAGGGACTTTGGCAAAAGTTGGCATGCGGCGCACAGGAGGCTTATGCGGCGCATATCAGGGCAAGGAAAGTCTGAAATTTGGAAATTGTGAGTTTGTGCGGCGCATAGAACTTGTGTGCGGCGCATAAACTAGGTCGGCTGAAGGGTTTTTGATTTTTCACTATAAATACAAGACCAAAACCCTCCCATTCGATATATAATCACCTCCAGTCGATTTTAGGGTTCTTTGGGGCAATACTCAGCAGCTTTTTCGTCCATCAAGGTCCAAGGGTTGTTCGTGAGCTTCAAGGCATTCGGTTATCGATTTTCTTAGTTTCTACTTGTTTTCTACACATTGGTATAATATGTTCTCTTATACTTTTACTCTTTGTGCTATATTTATGATTATGAGTAGCTAAATAGTTCGTCATCCACTGAGAAGAAGTGATACATTAACTATAGTTGCATATTTTTAATCCAAGTTGATTTTATTAACGTTATGTCGTGATCTTAATGAATAGTTTTCTTGTTCTATATTATTGTGTTTGTTGGTGATTCTTACATGCTTTGTCGATTGTGTCGGAAGTATATAAGTTTGATTTCAATTATTTGTCTATGAATAATTGGTGCTAGTTCATGGAGTGATAGTAAACGGCATAGTAATTATAGGAAACGATTTGTTAATTGGAGTTAATAGTTGATGGTGTCACATTAATTTCAAGTAGCCATAATTGTTAATACTTAACCAAAACAAATTAATTAATTGGGGTAAATCTTATTAAACGTTGGTGGTGCCAATTTTCTATGATTGAACTAGTTAGTTAATGGGTTTGAATAGAGTTATAAGCTTGTCGGCCACCAAGTTAGTTTCTTTGTTCGAGTGTAGGTTATCTTGTCAACATATTTGGATTGGGTCTTAATTTAAATGCAACCTAAGTTAGTGTATCACGGAGTCGAAAGTGGATGATCTTCTCATCCTATTTGACATAAGACAATTCTCTTTTCAATAAATTCTTAGGAATTTCTAACTCTTTCAATCAACTAACTTTTTAATATAAAAACCAAGATGACGTGGTGTCTTTAAAAACCAAACTCTTTTTAACTACTTAAAACTCGCTAGCTCTTTGTAGTCTCCGTGGAACGAACCTTTACTTACTTTAATCTATATTGCATACGGACGGGTCCACTGCTCGATTGTGTGTGGTATTCGATTCGGAGTATTTTTTTTAAGGATTTTAATTTAACTAGATTTTCACACATCAATAATATCCTAACTCTTTAACTTTAGTTTCATATCTACCATTGATTTATGATAGTTACTTTTTAATTTTTCATCACCCTAATCAGTTTTATGTATTAATGTTCATCTTTACAAGTATGTTGCTATCTCCGTATCAAATTATAATGTATTGACAACAAATTAAATACATATTTCTATATATTTTTTGGTTTTAAATTTTTAATTAAGCGTCTCGGGTTAAACCCGGGTTGATTAGCTAGTATTTTAATATTTTAATTTAATCCGTAATTATTATGACTCATCGACGCTCAATCTAAAGGGATTTTTTCAATTGGAATTTTTTCAAAGAAGTTATGATTTTTCGGAGTTGCTATAGTTTTTGTAAAATTTTGGAATAACTAACATATGGTTTTGAATTTTGATCTAGTTAATCAGATTCGCCAAATGGGGTAATTAATGATACTATCAACCAATGATACCCACATGTTTTAAAGAAGGGATTAATCACGGGAAGATCAACGTACTTTTTTATTTGTACATGGTTGTCCATTATACTTTTTATTGATGAGGTTTACCCACATACTTTTTTTTGTACACGGTTGACCAATATTACCGACTATCACAGGTAAAGCGGTCAACTTTGGGTCAACCGTGTACAAAAAAAAGTATGTGGGTAAACCTCATTAATAAAAAGTATGATGGGTAACCGTGTACAAATGGAAAAGTACGTTGATATTTTCGTGATTAATCAAAAAAAAAGGTAGTGATGTATGGCTAAAAAAATATCTTATGGATGATCCCGCATACTTACTACATGAGAATCTTTCTTACTAAAAAAGGACTAACAACCAAATATTTCATACAAAATACAAAAATTTTGAACATTTTGACGTTGTGGATGTTGCATATCATTGCAACCCAATAATAATAAATGTTGGTGCCCGACCTCAAATTTTGTTTTTTCTTTGTAACGAGGTCTTAAGACCCGTGCGTTGTACGTCTAGGATGAATTATATTATTTTCATTTTTAACATGTGGTTTAAAAATGATCTATATTAGAATGATGTTGAGTTATGTGTAAGAGTATAGTTATAATATGGACATAATTATGAAGATAGAATGTAAGAAAACAATTGACAATATAATATATAGTTGTGTTGATTAAAAAGTACATGTTTACGAACGTTGATTAAAATTGGATTAATCACGAGAACACCAACTTACTTTCCCATTTATACACGGTTGCCCATTATACTTTTTTATTGATAAGGTTTACCCATATATATTTTTTTTTGTACACGGTTGACCCAAAGTTGACCGGTTTACCTGTGATAGTCGGTAATATTGGTCAACCGTGTACAAAAAAAAAGTATGTGGGTAAACCTCATCAATAAAAAAGTATAATGGGCAACCGTGTACAAATGGGAAAGTACGTTGGTCTTCTCGTGATTAATTCCTTTAAAGAATAGAGACCTTCATAAACAATGAAGGAACTTTAGACGGATTCCAAGAGCAAGCTAAATTTTGAGTCACGGAAAAGGGAACCGAATCCTACCTAAGATCCTGAAAGTGAGAAGGAAGAGAAGAATCCTTTTTACCTCTAGTTGCGTGTGTAAGGATGATGTTTATTCACCCGCATAATGTTATCGAATGGATGATCACGATATCATGTGATCTTTCCTTTTCAGAAGAACCGAGTTAAGAAAAACAAAAGAGGTTGGATAATTTAGAGTTAGGTCGTGTTGTTGGAACCACGTTAATGTGACTGTCACTGATCGTTTATCATTCGTGATATGATAATTGACGATAATTGAAATCCCCATGTCTAGTAAATATACGATGGGCGTATTTACTCTTAAAGACATACTATAGGGTTTCTCATTAAATGATTGGAACTTCAGGGACTAATGTAGCACACAATAAACACCGGGGTTAAAACGGTAAGTTCTCTTATTATAAATTGAGACTTATGGGTTATATTTTAATCTTCTAATCTTTCACATAGTCTTGTGTGTTTGCTCTCCCAAATTTTAATCCCCATCTAAGAACAATCATCTTGTTTTGGGAACCCGACATCAATGGCAAACATTATTGTTTTTACAAGGTCCTCTAGATCGTCAGGTACACATTATTATTATCATATTTTCATTATATTTACAATACGAATCATAATTATTCCAACATGTGGTATCTATTTTTCTAGTCTAAAAAACTTTGAAAATTATGTAATAATTCATGGTTACGACGAGATTGCCATTACTCATAATAATGATTTCCTTGGTCGTAGTTCTTGAATGGATTGTTGTATCAGTTAGAACTAGATCATAATGTGTCACTGTCTTGTTGTTTCCTAATATTGATGATATAACTAAAACAAAGACAAAATCAACTAAATAATTTGAGAATTCCTCCATGTTATGGCATAACACCTTAGCCACATCTCACGAGTTCGCATGATACGACTCATAAAGGATGGAATATTACATTCTCTTGAGTTTAGTGAATTTGAAACATGTATTCAATGGCTTAAAGGATTAAGAAAGGAGCCACAAGAAGTTCCAACTTGTTGGAAATAATTCACTCTGATGTTAGTGGCCTCTATTCCGCATCCATCTCAAGACATGCATCATTTATTAGAATCATTAACGATTATTCACGTAATATGCACCTATATTTGCTCTGAACCCTCAAAGACTTTTATTGATCTTACAACTTTGGTTAAGCAACTTGATCATAAAATAAAAGTTGTGAGATCAGATAGAGGAGGTGAGTATTATGGTTGACATACTGATATTGGTTAAGCTCCCGGTCCTTTCCATAACTTTTGAAAGGAACATGACATAACTAACCAATACACCATGACTGGTTCTCCTTAATAATATATATGTTGCTAAAAGGAGAAATAGAACCTTAATGGACATGATGATAAGTATGTTTGCACACACTTACTTACCTACTTTCCTTTGGACTTAGGCCTTAAAAACATAAGTCTATAACCATAACTTAAAGAAACTGTATCCTAAAACTCTTACGTGTTTCTTTATCGGTTATTTTGATAATTCAAAAGGTTATCAGTTGTACTGTCCTTCCCACACTACTAGCATTATTGACATGCATCATGTCACGTTTCTCGAGAATTCGGAGATCAGTGGGAGCACGACAAATCATAAGTTGGATTTGCAAGAAGTACAAGAAGCGGGGGGAACAACTCGTCGGTTATTATTACTCCTTCGATAATTCCTCTTGTACCCAACGCTGCTCCTAATATCACTTATCCACTATCGCCTAATTAAAATTCTTCTAATTAGGATACTATTAATACTAAAACATTTTCCCTAACCTAAAAATCAACTCAGAAGGTCATCTGGGTCACGCGAGGCCATAACTTTGATGATTACATAACTTATTCACTGAAGTTGAGGACATTGGAAAGTTTACTGATCCTAACTCTTATTAAGAAGCCATTAATAGCGATCAGGACACTTAGTGGAATGAAGTCATGATTTAAGAGCTTAATTGTAGCATAATGACGTTTGGGACTTGGTTGAATTTCCTTAAGAATCCAAACTTGTAGGTTGAAAATGGATCTTCAAAACCAAAATTAGACCCGAATGGAAACGTCAAACGCTATAAGGCCAAACTGGTTGCGAAGGACTTTATTCAAAAGGAAGTAATCGATTATCAAGATACCTTTTGTCCCGTCTCTCATAAAGATTCCTTAAGGACCGTCATGACATTTGTAGCTCATTATCATTTAGAGTTACATCAGATGGATGTCAAGACCACTTTCCTGAATGGCAACTTGCAATAAGACGTATACATGTGGCAACCTGATGGATTTATTCCAGAAGGTTACAAGCACATGGTATACAAGTTGAATTGGTCCATATATAGGTTGAAGCAAACATCACTAAAACGGTACCTTAAATTTGATAAAGTCATAAAAGAAAAAGACTTCCTAAAGAACCAAGTGGATTAATGCACTAATCTCAAGATCAATGGGAGTAAATTTATAATCCTTGTTATGCACGTAGATGATATTCTTGCAAATAACAACTTGGATATGTTGCATGAGTCGAAGCATTTACTTTCGCATAATGTCGACATGAAAGATCTCGATGATACCTCTTATGTCAAAGGTATCGAAATACATCGAGATAGGTGTAATGATGTTCTGGTTCTTTCTCAAAAGACTTATATTGAACACATCTTAGCACGCCATAACATGCAACGCTATATGCCCACTATAAATCTATTAGTGAAAGGAGACGTATGTGATTGTTTCCGAAGTCCAATCATTGAGATTAAAAGGAGCAAATGAGGATGATACCTTACTCATAAGTAGTAGGGAGCATTATGTACGCTCATGTCGTATTCGTCCAAATATCGCTTATATCACCGGTATGCTTGGGAGTTAACTATCTAATCCCGGATCAGCATATTAGATAACAGTTAAAAGGTTTTACGATATCTGCTAACGACCAAAGCTACACATTAACTTATAGAAGACGTGACAACTTAGAATTAGTGGGATCTTCTAATTCTAATAAGAAATCTACTTCTGGATATATATATATATATATTTGATTAGCTGGCAAACCTATCTTTTGACGGAGTCATAAGTAGAAACTGACTGCAACGTCTACCTTGATGTCTGAACGTTCATAATTGCTTCACTGTGAGAACTCAGCTACCATAACTTTCTTGAACAGTAACAGTTCAACTGGCGTTGAGTTGTATCTCGATACAAAGTTTCTGTTTGTACGCCAACGGAATGTGGAAAATATTCTTTGTATTGTGTACATAAGTACACATAATATGCTAATGGATCCAATGACCAAAGGTCTTACTCCTAAAATCTTCGTAGGACACGTGTCGAAGATGGGGCTTACTAAAAGACCCATTATGATAGCATGTTGTACTTATTGGTCATTATTATTAATGAAAAATTTTCCTACTTATTCAGATTTTGTTTGTCTATTAGTTACACTTCGAGCTCATAATGGTGTATAAGACATTATATAACAAAATTTGTCTTAGTCAATTGATCATTGCTTATTAGTTTTAAATTTGAGTCATAGTTTGACTAGTGGGGGTCCTGAGTTGATGTTCTTCTCTACGACTGTACTTATTGACTATGATTTCGGTTCAAAGCAAAATGAGTATTATCCCGGCCGGACGTATTGAATACTCATAGATAAATGATCGCTTGGTCAAGTGGGAGAATGTTGGAACCACATTAATTTGACCGTCACTGATCGTTTATCATTCGTGATATGATAATTGACGATAATTGAAATCCCTATGTCTAGTAAATATACGATGGACGTATTTACTCTTAAAGACATACTATAGGGTTTCTCATTAGATGATTGGAACTTCAGGGACTAATGTAGCACACAATAAACACCGGGGTCAAAACTGTAAGTTCTCTTATTATAAACTGAGACTTATGGGTTATATTTTAATCTTCTAATCTTTCACATAGTCTTGTGTGTTTGCTCTCCCAAATTTTAATCCCCATCTAAGAACAATCATCTTGTTTTGGGAACCCGGCATCAATGGCAAACATTATTGCTTTTACAAGGACTTCTAGATCGTCAGGTACACATTATTATTATCATATTTTCATTATATTTACAATACAAATCATAATTATTCCAACACGTGTTTGATTTACAGAATTTGCTAGAATCTGATGGTAATTGTAATTGAATTTCATTCGTTAGTATGTTTGGTTGCTCAAAGATTGAGAAATCTCATTCAATTAGAAATTTAGAATATAAAGATTCTTTCATTTGATGAAATTTCCAATCTTTGGGAAAAGGGGAAGAAATTTAATTCCGTCTGTCACTTGAATATTTAAAACATCATAAACATTTAGTCAAATTTCTTTCCTTTTTAGAAGAGTCGAGTTAAGAAAAATGAGAGAGGTTAGATAATTTAGAGTTAGGTTGTGTATGATTTACAAAATTTGCTAGAATCTCCAATTTGCTAGTAGAACATAAACATTCTTTAATTTGGTAAAATCTCCAATCCTTGTGAACAGGGGAAGGAATTCCATTCGTTAGTATTTGCTCAAAGATTGAGAAATCTCATTCAATTAGAATATAAACATTCTTTAATTTGATAAAATCTCCAATCCTTGGGAACATGGGAAGGAATTTCATTTCGCCTGTCACTTGAATATTTAAAAAATTAAAAACAATTTGTCAAATTTTATTCCTTAAAAATTGACTTATTTCATCCATTCCATAAACATTCTATGGAGACGTGGGAATCCCATGACTTGAGGATGAGTCTTTTTCCAAGAGGGGGATAATGACGCGGGAATGCCTTCAGGCCTCCAGCTCCTCTAACTTATTTGTCGGTTTTTCGGTCAACATGTGAAGTTATATATATGTTTTAGCCGTTTGAGAAGATTCATGGTCAAAAGTAACTACCCATATGGTCGCTTTTTAATTATGGTATTATTTTAGCTCGTATGTTTACACATTTTTAAAAATATACTTAGAAGAAGATTTATTGTGAAAAAAGTTATCATTTAGGTTTATATTTATTATATAAAGTTGTGTAGATATGAGATAAAAGAAATATTAGTCTTGAAGTCGCGTGTTCGGGTACCTTATCTGATTTTATTGAAATTCCTTTCTATTATATATTTTCATTCACAACTATCCTTGCATTAGTGTTGGAGTTAGACCAAGTGATGATGATGGTATTATTATATGATATAATAATACCCCACTACTCATTATACTCACGCATTGTAGTGGAACATATTTTTTATACGGAAAAGTTTCGGGTATGAACAGTATATAATAGTAATATTGTAATACAAATAAATTTGTATCAAAGCTTAAAAACCAAGTTTAAAGAAACAACAAAATATGTAATAATAATAAAAATAACGTATAAAAAAAATATAATAGTAAGATGTATAAAAATATAGACCAGAACAATAACTATATCATTGCAAATAAGAACACTCTCATTAATGAAAAAGTATTATATATAACGAAACAGAGGAAAATAATCAAACTAAATGCATAAACGTAAAACTGTAATTGTGTCAAATTTGCTTGATTGAAACATGCAAACCCAAAAAGCTTGTTGTCAGAAAACTAAAAATAAAAACTTTGACAGGGGGCAAAAGTTAAAAATCAAAAACTTCACGGGTTAAATGAAAAGATGTAAAAATTCAAAGGTACCATTAAAGGGGACAAAGTTAACATATAGAAACTTTAGGAATAAAAATAAAAGTTATCAAACAATATAAGGCTTGGATATTGTAAAACAAGTATTAAAATAAAATAAATAAACCAAGATCTTGACCCTTAGATCATATTTAAATTGATACACGAAACAATTGATGCACGATGATTTTTATGATGCACGGTAATCCTTAGTGGAAAAAAAACTTATTGTTTTATTTGTTTCACTTTAATACTTGTTTTATTTTATCTAAAACCTTATAATATAATACAGTAGTATGTAAGAAAGAAATAATTACTCTCATGTGGGATGCGCGTGACTAACTAACGGACCCTAGTTAACCCTAGTTAACGAACGTTTGCTTTTGGACCCTAAACAAAGCCAAAGTGAAACAATCGGACCAACGAGTTAAATTTGAAAGTTAGGGAGACATTTGATGAAATTTCGTAAACCCGCAGGGACCATCCATATAATTTACTCTCTCTTATTCACATATAGGTTCCCAAAAGTTCAGCTGGCCCTTCATTCCCCCTTTCTACTTGTTCCATTATTTCCGTACAGAAAGTAACCACTGCTAATCTGCTATCAATCACCAATATGAGGTATTTAATACATTTTCTTTTATTATTTTCTTCTACTTATTATTGTCTGAATGTATACATATAGCATATGTATATCTTATACGATTATAATTTTACTTTGTTTTGCTTTTTGTTGTGGGAATTTAACTTTATTTAATACTAAAGTGTTATATTTTAAGTTGATCTTGTTAATAAAGATACTTAAGGGCGTGTTTTGTTGTGGAATATGTTTTTGGGTTTTCCATTTATAATTTTTCTAGAGAATGGAAGGAGTTTTCCATCTCTAGAAAACAAATTAAAATTTTGAAAACGTGTTCAAAATTAGAAAATGTCATTTTTATTTTCCATATTAGAAAACATGTTCTAATCTACTTTGTGGTAGGGGAGTGGGGATGGGCGGGGCGAGGGGTGAAGGGCAGGGGCGTAGGGAGAGAGTTAATATAATTTGAGGTTTCAAAATTTTGGAAAATGGAAAACGAAAAGTGGAAAATTAGAAAATGTCATTTTCATTTCCATATTAAATACATGTTTTCTGATTTCCCATTGAAAATTGAAAAACAGTGTTTTCTGTTTTCTTGGAAATTTTCTTTGAAAACTATGATTTGACCGCATTTTATGTTTTCCATGTTTTTTTGGAAAACAAGGGATGTTTTCGTCAACTAAACGCCCCATTAGGTTGCCTTTGATTATATGATGAAAAGGGTTTTTCATCTTTGAGAAACCTTAAAAACAAAATGAGTTTTTCATAAGTGTAGTTATATGTTAGAAAACTGAGTTCTGGGTGGGTGTGTTTAGTTTGCGAAAAGTTTTTCTAATTTGTATCTGTTTTTCTTAGACTTATCAGCCAATTTGGTATTTACAGTTAAATTAGATCTCTTAGAGTGCGCACATGACTGCACACGGTTTTTTAATTGCCACAAGTATTGTTGAATTCTATGGTTGAATTTTTGTTTTGGTGGTTACTTGGTAATTAGCATACTAGTGTTGATCTTTGAGAGTTCAAGACTTTCAGTCCATGCAACTGACATTGTTTCATTGACTTTCAGTAAAAGATATACTTTCGGTTCAAGACTAGTGTCCCTCTAGTTGCTCTCTCATAAGTTTCAGTATCATAAATGTTTCCACACAAAAGTATATCTTTTACTGAAAATTGTGTAAGAGACTAAGAGTGTTCTAAACTCGTATCTTGAAATACTGCGTTTGGGTCTTGAGTCTCACATTGCAACTGAATGAGAATATACAAGTGAAGTTGAATCATTACAACTGAAATCACAGCTGAGATTTGTGTACATTAAAATCGAATATTACTTGACTTGTTTCTGTAGTGGTCTTGCTTACTGTTGAGAAAAGTGTATGTTTGCTTCTTGTGATTCAGTGAAGAGGTAAATTTTAGCTACAAGTTATCTAGTATATTACCTTATTGTTCTGAAACAAATGACAAAAACCAGTAATCAAAAGCCTATGTTTATCTGAAAGACTAAAGAGAATAATTGCTATCCGTTTTAGTAAAGTAAATGGTGTGGATATTACATTGGAGTGTAAATTACTTAATGAGATAGCAAGTTTATAAATTGTATTTTACAGTCTAGGTATGATACATTGACAGTATCGATTACATTAACTCGAAAAACAAGACTAGTAGGCTGACTGCCATAACAGATGAATAGTGGCTGGTGAAGTAGTCAACAGGCAATTGTTGCAATGTCATCAGATAAAGTTAAGCCACTAATAAAATGCACTAACTGAGTAACTTCATTATTTTTTACCTAATCCTCTGTGGAACTGTAGCCGACATCCTACTTTGAAGTGGGCCCAGAGGGAGGATCTACTATTCATCACCATTGATCTGCCAGATGCCAAGGACGTAAAGCTCAAATTGGAGCCAGAAGGGAGGTTTTTCTTTTCAGCAACAAGTGGAATTGAGAATGTACCGTATGAAATAGATATCAACCTTTATGATAATGTGAATGTGAAAGTAAGTTTTAATACAAATCGGAAACTCTTTGTAATAGAATAGTCTTTTCTACCCACTTCTTATAAATCTGTGGATTTGGGCTGTAGTTTATTTGTGACGAGTAAACAGGTAAAATAAAGGTTTACTTCAAATGTGAACTGGTACAATGGGTGAATTGGGTTCGAAGTAGCTCAACTATAATGCATACATATGACACTATTTGCTTATAAAAGGGTTTATAATTGTAAACGGTTTTTTATCTATTTGCATACCAAATATTACCTGTTACCTGAACTGTCTGTTCTGACGCTTTATCTAGATTGCTGAAACCATTTCATGATATTGTGAATTGCAGGAGAGCAAGGCAAGTATTGGATCGAGAAATATTGTTTATCTTGTAAAGAAGGAAGAGAGTAAGTGGTGGAGCAGGTTTTTGAAGCAAGAAGGAAGAACCCCGGTGTTCATTAAAGTCGACTGGAACAAATGGGTGGATGAAGATGAACAGGATGAACAAGGTTAATTACTTGATTTTCTGTTGTACCATTCACCTTTCTTCTTTTTTGTGCCCATTAGAGTTATTCGCTATGGTATCTATGATAAGTTTGTGTTTGGATTGTCATCGTGAAAGTGGTTATATAATATTTGATAGTTAGAATTGCAGAAGATAGTCTTTGGATGTGTCGTTACTGTTTAGAATTGTAATAATCAGATGTTTAAGTTTTTGGAAAATCTGATTATCAGCTCCAACAGGCAAATCCAAACACCCCTTAAGATCTTTAGTAACCTCCCTCCATGTACGAAATATTTAAAACACCGGAGTTGTTAGGTGTTAATTGGAATGTAAAGTTTTTTTCGTACCATTTGGCTGCTTATTTGCTTTTGCCTTTTGCAGTTGAACCCGATATGGAATATGATGATGTTAACTTCTCGGTATGTATTGGCTTATCTATATTCAACGTAACAGCCTTCTTTTCATCTGATGCGAGGCTTATTTATTTTCTTTTTTAGAGTCTTGGCCTGGGTGGTGCTGGCAGTGGAGAAGATTCTGATGAAGAAGGTAAGAATCTCTCAAAGCTGTGAGTCATATTCTTTTTAGTTATTTAGTAAGATCAGGTCCTTCATTATGTGGCATGACTCCTTGCATCACACGTATGCCTAATTTTCCATCTACGGCGATGAAAAATCTTCAAATAACTTCTGCAAGTGCTTATTCGGCTACTAGTGAAACACTGTCATAGTGCCTGAAGGACAAGGTGTTTTTTTGTGTTATTAAATGGTGAAGTCCTGTAAATAATGCAGTGCCTGTTGGTTGATTAGGACCAGTAAGTACTTAACTTGATTGGCATCGTACCCACTGTTAATCTGTTTACACGTTGGAGGTGTACATGTGTCAGTTTAAAAGAAAAAATAAGATAGTTTAAAAAGGAAACGGGGTAAATTGGTCAAACGGGTCGAAAGTCATCACACACAATCTATTCAATGGCTTTATTCAGGTGCTTAGCTTTTCTGCATTAGAAATATTGAATTGGACGTGGTGTATTTGGTGAAACCAACTAGACTGTTTTGACCATACCAAAGTTTACATATGGGTCCAGAGCATTTTAGAAATGTCGGCCTAACCGTCCCTTTCCCCCTACTATAAGGGGTCATATGTTTGAATTATGCGTCCACTTTTGACGGTTGACAGAAACAAGTTTGTATCTGTTCATGATACACTTCTAATGAGCGTATTTGTTTGCAGATGATGACAGTGACGTCGAACAAGAAATAGAAATTACCAAGGAGGAACAAGCAGTTGGTCACGAAATAGGTGCTGGGAACAGTCATGTTGAGGCAAAAGCTTAATTTGGAGGGGTGACTAAGTTAACTTTTTTGGTTTCCTTTAAAGATGGACCATTGATCTGTGTGATCAAGACTTCATTGATTGTTTAACAAACTAGAATAGTGGCTTCCAATCTGTGTTTGAAGCATGGTGCTATTTTTAGGCTCAAGTTAGAAGAAGTTAATTGGTTAAGAAAGAACACAAAATGAGGGGAAGAAATGTGATTTTCTTGTGTGTACACCTAAAAAAATTGGTGTGTTCTATGATCCTTTAAAATCTTAGAGTTTAAAAACTGATATTACTGTAGGCTTGCATTGCAGAAAGAGGAAACCACTGGGTAATAGCCCGGTGGCCATCAACCGCCACTTTTTAAGAGAGGTTCTGGGTTCGAGTCTTGCCAAAGGCAAACTTGAAATAATTAGGGGATTATTAAGTGGTTGAGATTCACCTGAATACTAGCTTGGCTGGGGGATTAGTGAGTACTAAATGATACGTAGGATTAGAGGTTGCTATCCAACTACCCCCACTGCAGAAAGAGGAATGGTTTATATAATCATATAACGAGAAGAGTAAGGTGTGACATCATAGTCTTGAATTTGTGTTTAAAGACTGGCCATATTGTACGCACCCGTGATTTACCGATGTTGGTCGTAACTCTCTAAGCTCATTTATAACTATTTACCTCTTTTTGCCTATATACTTAATTGTTACGTCAGATTTATCTTTTCATTCTTTTTACCTTCTCTTTTTCCTTTTAACCATTCACTTTTAAATTTAATACCCTACAATACATATAATATCTCACGACCCTATAATATACTCAATCAAAATAAAACAAATAATATAAAAAATGAAACGGGCCTTATCTTTTTCTCTTTCATGTATGTAGGTGAATAACTTAACCTACACTATATTAATCTTAATATATACTATAAGACAGTTGAACTAATAACTTATTAACCAATCAAATCGCTCAATTTCATCAAGTTAACTTTTGCTTATGTCATCATTTAGATTAACTATAAATTAAAAATCTTAATAATCATTATCCAAATATATAATTATACTAGTATTTATATTATATTATAGAAAAAGTCTCATTAAATTACACTTTTTTGTTTTTCATCAATAATTTACACTTTTTAGCCCTGAATACTTAATTATATCTACTTTTAGCCATCAACTTGAAAGAATTTTTTAAAATTTACAATCATTTTATTAGTTAAAAAAATTTCAATATATTAAATATTGTCTACAAAAATTTATTTCAAAACATGATGACTTATTAACAAATATTAGATTAGATTTTTATAAGTTATAAATATATTAATTTAATATAAACACAATTTGAACTCTAGATACATATCTCAAACATAATAACAGATGACGATATACAACATCCTTATCCTAAACACAATAGGAATCACAAAACATGAAACGATCACAGAACAAATCACGATTTACAACAAAAGGTTACTTGGATATTAAATCAAAATCAATATGAATTTCATTCAAGATTCATTATATATCTCAATAAAAAAGGGTACATAATTTTCTCTTTTTTTATATATCAGGTTTGTGTTTAACGTTTAAAATTACAATTGTCACTCAAATCAAGAGTCCCAATTGTTATCAAAGAGTATGAACACAATCCTAATTGTTATCAAGTTATCATAAGACATGTGATTGAAATAAACCTATGCGTGTTATGGGTACGCATCATGATCAAATACATATACTTGAATGTCAAATACAGGATCAAAGTTATGTTTATATTTTAATTCTTAATTACTTTTCATAATAATATCACATTATGAGTACAATTGGTTTCAAAAAGTTATATAATAGAGAAATTATTATAACATGTGCCTTGTGGAACGAATATGACAAACATATCCATTAATATGTCTCAACCAATAATGACAGTGACGAACATATGATTATTGTATTACAACTTGCAAAGTATAACACTTAGAACCCTATATCTTCAAAATTATAAGCTTTTATGACTTAATATATAAATATCTAATATTGATAATATCGTAAACCTCGTGTCCAGTGTTGGACACGGGTCTAAAATCTAGTTTCACTTACCATTTGCACCAATCCTTTTTAACCATTCACATATTCATCACCTCTTTTCACCAACTTTTTTCACCGATCCCTTAAGAATGGTCTAACTGCCTACACACAATACTTGTTGACCGAATCAATTTTGTTTTTTTTTATAAATTCTATTTCCTTGTATATTGGACCTTTTCATACGTCACGTGTCTGATTATGGTCTCATTTGGAATTCGGTACAATATTTATGTACAACTATTCCAAAACCCGTGAACCAACCAAAGTAAATATCGGTCCAGTCCCACTTGAGATTTGGTAACACTTCCTGGTATTATCAGCCATTAGGCTGGAGGGAATACAGGTCGAGTAAGGGGTCGAGTACCCCGACCACGATCGGGTACACGGCCCCAACCTCTCGGCTATCAATCGGGTAGAGCATCGGGTTAACTAGCCGAGTATTGGGTTCAAAATGGAACGTTGGCATGCGTGGGTCCCCCCCTCCCCCCTCAACGGCTACCTTGACCAGATTTAAAAAAAAAAACTTTTTTTCCCTTCTTTTACCTTATTCTTCTATATATATATATATATACACACACCTATATCTATATGTTTCTTCTTCACCATATACAACCACCATGGAACCAACAAGAGGTAATAACAAACGAAACCCAGCCAACCAAACTTATCGTCCACCACCACCAAATTGGGCACCACCACCGAATCATCATCAACCACCACCACCACCGAATCGGTACTTATACACCACCACCACCATCGACTCACTACTCCCAAACACACCAAAAACAACACTATACACCACGACCTGCTAGTCCAACCTACGACTACAATATGGGTCCTCCATCTCCCGTCGAACCACACCATTTTGAACTTGCACAATCGAGTGAATTTGGTGCTTTTGAAGATCTCTCCACTGACGACGTTGTGCCTTGTAACACCCGTGGGTTGACCACGAAAACTTTCGAGTCAAAATTAAAATTTAAAGTTGAAAATGCGACCTCGTAATGTTTAGTCGGCATCGTAATTGTAAAACGACCTCGTATTCGTGTATCGACCTCGTATTTGTGATACGACACTTGTAATATGATTTTGGCATCGTATTTAAGTCTAGCATCGTATTCTGTCTGCATCGTATTCTTAAGTTGGCATGGAAACCTCCCTATTTTACCCTACATATAAATACTCTCTTTCTCCTGACATTCTCATTCTCATCACCTTAGCCACCTAGCCAAAACACACAGACCTTTACTACCCCATTCCCTTACTACCCCATCTTTACTACCTCACCATTACTACCCAAAAATCAACAAGTTTTATGGAAATCAAACCTTGTTTTGGTTAGTTTTAGCTTTAATGACAGTGATTTTACGTTCCTAGCATCATCACAAACATCTATTTTACAGATTTAAGGTATAAAATCAAAACCCATTTTTATGCTCTTCTTTTGGTATTTTTCGGTTTTTCTTTAAATACACACACTACACCCGCCGAGTATCAAACCTTTTTATGTCCAAAATGTTTAGAAACATATACCAAAACTTTTGTCAAAGTTTTGTTTGATTCCATAAACAAAATATTGAGATTTAAGGATTTTTGTACAATTTTTATAAACTTTGTCAAATGGGTCTTCGAGATATATGTCGGTTTTCGAGTTTCCGACTTTAGTATTGTTTTCCCATCATATTAGGCAGTCTAAAAGTACAATATGATGTTAAAAACACCTTCCAGATCGAAAGATACGATTAGGGTTTTCTAGAATGAATTTTGGGAAAGAACAACCCAGTTTGCGACCCCGTCGATTTGTGACCTCGTATTTCCATTTGCGGCCTCGTAATTTCAAATGTGACCTCGTATTTCAAATGTGACATCGTATTTCCATTTGCGACCTCGTATTTCAAATGTGACCTCGTATTTCAAATGTGACCCCGTATTTCAAATGTGACCTCGTATTTCAAATGTGACATCGTATTTCCATTTGCGACCTCGTATTTCAAATGTGACCTCGTATTTCAAATGTGACCCCGTATTTCAAATGTGACCTCGTATTTCAAATGTGACCTCGTATTTACATTTGTGACCTCGAATTTCCAAAATACTACCCCGAGATACTACCCCAAAATACTACCCCTGATTACTAGCCTCTCAATTTAGCCTCTTATTTTAGCCTCTCAATTTCAATTTTGTCCTTTAGGAAATAAGACCCCAAATCTCAAATAAGACTCTGAATTCAATTTAAGACCCCAACTTTCAATTGAGACCTCGGTTTTCGATTACTACCTCGGTTTAGTCAACTTTGGTCAACATTGGTCAAACTCGTAATTTGGTCAACTTTAGTCAAACTTGTAAAACTTGGTCAAAGTCAAACTAGTACGCTTTTGGACTACTTAGTCAACACTTGACGACACGTTATGAGCACATTTCCATATAATGAACACATACTTAATTATGATAATCTTGAAACAGATTGTTGCGTGCTGGTTACTTGCTTCTGATGTCTTGCGTAGCTTAATCTTGTTGCTAGCACTCTAGTGAGTTTCATAATCCCCTTTTCACATGTTTTCATGGGGCTGAAAGGATACAAATCCTTTTTATAGTAAAACGTATATACTTTGGTACAATATGATATGACTTTGTGCAACCTATTTTGGATACACTTATGATTACATATTTTGGAAATTCTTATTACTACATATTTTGGATACATAATCGGTTTCACATCTTGGCATACATTTGATTACATATTCGCTTATACTATGGATACTTGAATGTTATCTCGATTATAAACTGCATGATACCATGTGTGCTACTATTATCTGTGTGTGCTTTAAGTGGTTGATAGTGCCATGTGCCTATCCCTGTGTGTTCTACCACTGTCTCTGTGTGCTTCAGCCAGGTCTATGACTGTAAGTGGCTTCATATTGTTATACAAACTAGCCATGTCATGTTTATGACTGTAAGTGCACAAGCTAGCCATGTCATGTTTATGACTGTAAGTGCACGATTGATACGAAGTAGCCATGTCATGTTTATGACAGTAATTGCAAAAGCTAGCCATATCATGTTTATGACTGTAAGTGCACGATTGATACAAACTAGCCATGTCATGTTTATGACTGTAAGTGCACGATTGACAAACAAACTAGCCATGTCATGTTTATGACTCTAAGGGCACGCATTGATATACATACTAGCCAGGTCATCGCTATGACTATAAGGGCACGCTTATACGTATTCATACATTGTTACTCTCGTATTCATACTTAACAGCACAAACGTTTTCAAGTAAACAAGCATGATTACAAACTTACGAACTCACCAACCTTTGTGTTGACGTTTTTTAGTATCCTTTCAGGTCTGCAAGTTAATCAAGTTAGAAGTGGTTAAGGAGGATAGCATGGTGGCCTTTAGCAGACTCAGACTAGGATTTGGAGTTGCATATCTTATGTTACTGTTATTGTTGCTATATGTTTAGACAATAGCATTATGCCTAAGTGATCTATCCCATGCGCGGGAGTTTAGTTATGCTGGTTGGATATTGATTCTATGTTGTATGTTTATGTTTGAATTTAAATGAAATGTGAGTTAATTTGAGCATTCATTTAGTCACTCTACGTAACATCCATGACGCTTGTACAATGCGTCGCATCCCGAGTTTTCCGCCTTAGTCGGGGTGTGTCATACCTGAAACTCCAACTCCAACCGCAACTCCAACCGGTTTGTATATATTTTCATATATATATATAGGGTGAGGATCCTGGAAGAAGGGGTGTTAAGGAGAGAAGGGAGAGAAGGTCCTATTGACCAATCAGAACGCGACATGTGTCTAAATTAAAAAAAAAAGCGCGGTGGCAATTTCGTAAATAATTTAAAGTTTTGTGAGGCTTGGTCAACTTCAACTCTCATTGGGTTGGGTCAGCTTGGGTTGGGTCAGCCTGAGTTGGATCAGCTTAGTTGGGGTTAGCTTGATCAGGTTGGGTCAGCTTATGGTCTGGGTGAGTTTCGGTCAGCTTGGGGTCTGGTGAGGTTAGGTCAGCTTGGGTCAGCTTGGGGTTGGGTCTGGGTCAGTTTGGGTCAGCTTGGGGTCAGGTCAGGTTAGGTCAGCTTGGGGTTGGGTCAGTTTGGGGTCTGGGTCAGGGTTGGGTCAACTTGACACACAATCTACACAAATGTAGATTATGAGTTTTGGGTCAACTTGGGTTCTGGGTTGGGTCAGCTTGGGTTTGGGTTGGATCAGCTTGGGTCAGGATGGGTTAGCTTGGGGTCTGGTCAAGTTGGGTTAACTTGGGGTTGGGTTAGCTTGACACAATTTACACATAATCTACACAAATGTAGATTAATCTACACAAATGTAGATTAATCTACACAAATGTAGATTATGGGTTTTGGGTCAGCTTAGGTTCTGGGTTGGGTCAGCTTGGGGTCTGGTCAGGTTGGGTTAGCTTGGCACAATTTACATATAATCTACACAAATGTAGATTATGGGTTTTGGGTCAGCTTGGGTCACGTTGGGTTAGCTTTGGGTCTGTGTCAGGTTGCATCAGCTTGGGTTCTGAGTCAGGTTGGGTCAGCTTGGGGTCTGGTCAGGTTGGGTCAGTTTGGGGTTGGGTTAGCTTAACACAATTTACACATAATCTACATAAATGTAGATTATGGGTTTTGGGTCAGCTTGGGTCACGTTAGGTCAGCTTCGGGTCTGTGTCAGGTTGAATCAGCTTGGGTTCCGGGTCAGGTTGGGGTTGGGTTGGGTCAGGTTGGGGTTGGGTTGGGTTAGCTTGGGGTTGACCAAGCTGACCCAGAACCTGGGCTGACCAAACTGACCAAAGCTGACCACCCAAGCTGACCCAGAACCCAGGCTGACCCAAAGTTTGATTTATTTACAAAAATGCCACCGCGCAATTTTTTTTTAAAAACGACGTGTCATACTCTGATTGGTTAATATAACCATCTCTCCTTAACACACCTTCTTCTTTGATCTCTCTCCTACATATATATATATATATATATATATATATATATATATATATATATAGTGTATTATCTTTATACACTTTGCATATACATATATATATATATATATACACTTTCTTTTGTAGATGTAGCCGAAGAAGAAGAAGAAGACGATGAGGTTGAAGAATGTGATGCTCGTGGGAAGAAAAAGTTTGCCGGAAGGAAGCCGCGTGAACTATGGACGGAAGAAAAAGAGGTGGCGTTCGCTCAAGTATGGATTCAAATCTTGGAGTGTAAGAAATTTGGGAACGAACAAAAGGCGGAAGGGTTTTGGAAGCGGATTCTTCAACACTATGCTACTACCTTGGGTTCGACTACACGAACCTTTCATAGCTTGACTACCAAGTGGAAGGTGATGAATGCGGAGATGGGTAATTTCAACGGGTTGTGGATTCAAGCGGTAAAAATATGAACCGATGTTTCTGTTTATGTTCTATATTGTTTCCGTTTTATGAATGATATATGTTTCTGTTTCCGAGTTTGACCACCAATGAGTTTCTGTTTCCGTTTGATATATATATATATATATGAATGATATATATAGTTTTACATATATATGCGACATAAAGATGGAATGTTTTTTATATACATGTAGTTTCGTGCAAAGGGGAGTGGATGCAATGACTTGGATATTACGACGACCGCTTTGTCCGGTTATTATACCAAAACGGACAAGCATTTTACGCATTTACCGGCGTGGAGTGTGGTGAAAGATCATGACAAATGGAAGCACCAAGAATGTTTCTCTAATATTGTAGGAATGAGAATCCCGACGTCTAGCGGATCTTCAAAGAGAAAGTCATCGGATTTCGAATCGGTAAGCAACGACAATGTCCTACCCAACATGAATGAATGCCCATGCTGCCAAAAAAGACGAAAAAAAAGCAAGCTGCATCATCCTCCAGCTCGGCGACAAGTGTGGCGGATGAACCGACGAACTACACATAAAGGAGGAGCCGATATATGGAGATAAAGGAGGAGAAAGAAGACTTGGCGAAGCGTTTGATGGCTACACAACTCGAGGGGGGGGGGGGAGATGTTCAAGAACCGCCAACGTGAATGGAAGGTGTTTAAGGAGCCGCATGATGACATTGTCGATCCCGTTTTGTTAGAATGCATTTTGGAGTAAAAACGCGCCCTCGGTGAAAAAAACGGTTGGCCATGTAATTTTTAATTTTTTGTTTGAAATATTATGTGTTGAACTATTTATTTTTAAGTAATTGTGGTTTGTATGTTTTTTTTAAAATATATGAATATAATGTGTGTTGTGTTTTATTTGTTAAATGTTTTAGTAATTATATTTATATAGTTTAATTATATGTAATAAAAAAAATGAAAAAGAAAATGAAATTGGGTAGAAATGGGTACGTATTGCCAGTGATTTGAGTAATAATTGGGTAGAATTGGATAATTGTGAGTTGAAATGTTTTGATTGGAAGATAAATTAGGTGGAATTGGGTAAGAAATTGGTACTCCCTCCACCCTTATAAGTTTTATGTAATGAACTTTTTTGTTTCACTATCCAAATCACTAAATACTTTGATTCACATGCTAATTTGAATAAGGAAGGATGTTGTAGAGAGATTACCGTATTTCTTAAATTAGTCAACGTAACACGTAATTGATATCAGTTTATCAAACAACAATGATTACTGGTTCTTTGAGTACTAGCAAACACGTATAGTCAATATCAAAATATGCATCCAAAAACCATTAGTACTGTCACTTGATATTACAAAGGTCCAAGTACTTTAGATTATTCGGACCATCCAAATATGGTCGCTACATAAACTATATGAGGCCAGTTTTAAATACTACAGAGAAGGGCTGTGCATGAACCTCCGGTCTAAAGCCCTCACGATAACCTGAACTTTAATCTTTTTATAGCAAATCGGTATATATAATGTTCTGCCGTAATGGACATGACATGAGCTCCAGCACAAGATATAAGGTCTATTGGAAGTTGAAATGTACTGACCAAAATGTGCTGCCAAAAACAGCACTAATTCATCAACACTGCCTACATGAATACTGGTCGTATGTGATCACCATCGCTTGAACTTCAAGGAAGTCTTGTACTTGGTAGTTCGGTAGAAGGACGCAATTTACATATCATCTCCTTTGTTTTCCCAAAGTAAACCTGCAATTTCATAAGTCACAACCGCATACCACACAAGAAGAAAAGCATATTGCTACGACACGTCAGAGTTGACCCCCGTAACCCTGTGTTAGAATGGAGTATCCAAACTGCCAAGGACTTGGTGTAGTTACATAAGCAATATCCAGGCTAGAGGTGGCAACTCTCAGCCTGTTCATATGAAAATGGTTCAGCTCTGGTCGACTTTATTGATAATGAGCCAAAACATGCCAAAATTTTATAATTTATGTAAGTTGAAAGTCGAAATGGCTGTACGGTCAGGCAAGTCGAAAGTCACCTAATGTGTGTCCAAATGCAAAACACCTCATCAATGATTTTGTTATATAGATTAGGTTCGTCCTTTGCAATATTATTTTTATACTCATATTTAGAACATTAACTACTTTAGAGAGAGGGAGAAAGATAAATTCGTCTGTTTTAAAGTGTTGGCAAGTCAACCCAACAAGGCCTGCTTGACTGTATTTAGACTTTACCAGTTTTGATCAAAGTTATGAAACCGGAATCAACCGGGTTGGGCCCAGAACCCGTCAAGTAACTGGTTCAATGACATCCGGTTTTTTTGGGTTTGTCCCATTTTCAAAGTCCTGGCTGGTTTCCGCTTGACCTAGACCCAGGCTTTTGTTTTGTTTTTTTTTATAAGGAAATTAAAGATTAGCCATACCAACTTTAGGTATAACTCATATAGATAATATTTGGATTTGATTGTATAGTTTGAGTGATATTTCTGAATGCTGTTTTGAACTTTAAAATGTGTATTCTTGTTAGATTGTTAGTTTTTATTACTAGTAACTGTTTTATAGTGGATTGTAATTGTTTGATATTTAAAGAAGTGGTGTTTTAACTTAGAGCCTTGTTTTATAGTTGATATTTCATTATAGTCCATATTTGCAACCACTTTCATAGGTTTATTCATAAGAAAACAAAAGAAAGTAGACTGGCTGAACCAAAATCGGTGACCTGGCCAGGTCAACCAAAAACCCAGGTTTTAAAACTTTGGTTTTTGACCCATTACTCAACCTGCACACATAGAAAATTAAGAATATGGAAGTCCAGAGTCCAGACCCCCTGGATTAAGCTCAGAATTCAGCTTATCCTTTAACAGGGCCTTGATTGGAAACTATAAGACTACAAATCAGTCTTACTAATTGGTGCATCTTACTTGTGTACACTTACATAACCGATTTGCCATTTTCTTGTATAAGTCATGACTAAAAAGAGACCATGGGAACCAAATGAATACCTGATCAAGTGAATATCTCAACTTTCCTTCAAGTTCTTCTATCATCTTTCCCATGTTGCATAGATGGCCATCTGCTACCGAGAGATCTGCTTTCATCTATGCATCAGATTATAACAAGATTTCAGAGCAGCATATAGTACAAAAACTACCATTAGATCATGGGTCTTTCATATATTCAATAAGTTAATCAGATAACTTATGTGACCATATGAAAGATTCTCATAATAATCACCTGTCTCCTGATTGATCCCGACAAACTAAATGTGCCAGATGTCTCATGATCTGTAGTCATTGATAGAATTACAGTACTCGTTAGACAGTAATTTGCGATACCTTCTACTTCCGGGCCCACCTGAAAAGTACGAGGGAAAATAAAGTGTCATGTAAGCATGCAAGAAGAACTTTGGAAGTTTATGCATCACCCAACAGATCTTAAAAGATGTTAATTACCTCAATAACATGTATAGCATCCCAACCTCCCTCATTCAGGTAACCTCTTCGGCCATGCGCATACTTAGATCCATCTTTATAATTGAAACAAAATGCAACTTAATTATAACTCATAAAAAATATAGTAAACAAGGTGGGCTGAAAGATTACCCTTTTTAATCAGAAAACAAGCAGAGAAGCCTTCTGTATCATCGTCCTCCCACAAGTAGACTGACGAAGCACCACCTTCATAATACCTATCACAATATAAAATAATCATGATCAGTTTCTTACAGGTCAACTGATAAGAACTATAAAATTAACAAAGATGAAGTAAACATTAAATATGAAGCAAGTAAAGGACCTCACTGGTCACGATATATTGTGAAGACATCGTTTGCTTCGATTTCAAGTTTCCTCAATTCCGCAGATGGATATAACCCATCCTCTAATGGAGGATGGTATTTGTTTGACCAAGGCGATCTACAATCAAATCACTAAAATTAACAAAAAAAAAAAAAAGATGACAACATCAATAAACTAGAGAACCCCTTTTTAAATGGATTACTAACTTAGAAAAAGTCACGGCCTTTAATGAAGTCTTACAACCTAGATATATGAAATGAGCCTTGTATGCCGGAAAGTGTTATTCAGGTATCTCAAAAGATTAAGATGAAAAGGCATATAAGGTAATATAGTCTATATTACCTGTAAGAGTCGGCATCTCTGTTGTAGTCACACAAAACGAACTCTCTCCCATTATCCACGTCACATAAGATCTATTATCATTGCAGAGCTTTATTCAGCGGTCTTAGAGAAAGGAAATCAGCTATAAAGCTTATACATAACCACATAAGATAAAAAAGATCAAGCACACAAAAACATTACCGCAAACGAATTACCATTTACTTGAAACAGATTAACCTCATCGACAGACAAGCAAATAGGTACACAATCTACTAGCAACTAAAATTTCAATGCGTACTATAATAAAAGACGACTGTAAATTATCTAAATAGAATCAAGTATTGCACGGAGATGAAAAGTTGCAAAATTTTTGGTTAAAAATAGTTGGGTAAAAGTTGAATGTATATTATCTGAACTGAATCAAAGTATGCACCAAGATGAAAAGTTGCAAATATTTCAGTATAAGATAGTCGGGTTAAGCACATAATATCACCATCCCTAAGGAATTATCAACCCCCCACTATCAATAATGTAAACCAAATGATATTAATTTATGTAACGCTAACGATGTTCCCTTTACTTAAAACGGATTAACCTCTTCGACAGACGAGCAAACAGATACACAAATTCCCGTCAACTAAAACTTCATTGCATACCATAGTAAAAGTTAAATGTAAAATATCTGATTTCAATCAAAGGATGCACCAAGATGAAAAGTTTCAAACTTTTAAGTAGAAGATAGTCGGGTTAAGGACATAATGTCACTATCCATATTATAAAAACATCAACCCCTCCTATAGACACTATAAACACTAAACACATAGGCTAAACTACTCAAAGGATAGTAATTTGTGTACCGCTAACGAATTAGCATTTACTTGAAACGGATTAACCTACTCGACAGACAAGCGAATAGGTGCACAAATTACTGTCAAGCATCAGCTAAAATTTCAATGCATACCATAGTAAAGTTGAATGTAACTTAACTTAATTGAATCAAAGTATGAACCAAGATGAAAAGTTGAAAAATTTTCGGTAAAAGATAGTCGGGTTAAGCACATAATATAACTATACTTAAAGAATTATTAACCCCCCTTTATAAACACTCAAAAAAGATAAGGCTAAACCACTCCAAAAGAATTCACCTTGTGCAGAATACAATTTCTTGTTTTTGGTAGCCACATTGTGAAATTCGGCTTCCTTTTCATGTAATTGAATTAACATGAATTATACATATGGGTTTCATCAATTCATTTAATCCATCCATTCATAAATAAATAAATAAAATAAGATATAGTTTGAAATAAATATGAAAAGAAGGGACCTGAAGAGGGAGATCAATTTGAGAAAGGAGATCAGAGGAGTGATCAGGTAAGAGGGAAAGAAGTGCATTGAGTGCTGTTTCTGTGTGTTTTGGTGGGATTCTTCTCATCAATCCCATTGCTCCTTCCATTCTTCTTTTCTTTTCTTTTCTTTGATAATAATAGATATAGATAGATTCTTCACACACATACACACTCACCACGATCCAATATAAAACAGGAGGAAGAAGATCAATAAAATATGAGTACTATTTTTTTTTTTCAAATCATTTTCGCATTCCAGATACCAATACTCCGTAATAATTAGAATTATATTTCTGTTATTAAATATTTCACAAACATATAATAAAACATAAATTTTGTAGATAATTCAAAGTGAACAGTCGGCGAGACTGTGACCGAATTCAAAATTTTATAGACAATTCAAAAGAACATAAATGTACGAATTTTACAATAAACCATTTATGTTACTAGAACATTATCTCAAGATATATATACCCCTGGGGTATTCCATATTATTAAGTTTCGCCCTTCTCGTTTTTTTATATCATTACATATTTTTATGGTGACTTTTTATATCATTACATACCCCTCATCTTGACGGGCGTTAGTGTGGCTCCATTAAGTCAGGGTATTTACGTCCTTTTACAATAAAAGTATGCTTCAGAGCCACCCCAAATAAAAGTCCTCTTCTTCATTTATCTCCTCCATTTCCCAAGTTACTTTTTCCAAAACACTAACATGTACAGCAAAACAGTTTGAAATTAAGGAACTACCATAAACAATTCGCCAATGGCTAGTTGACTACTACCATATAGCACTTACCAAAAAATATTCAAAACAAAAAGTAAGTACTAAAAGATATAACCAACCAAAAGAATTGTTTTATTGTCATAACGAAATGAAAAAAAAAAGGATTATATTATAGGATGTTATGCACAGAGATGGTTTATGATGATATACATAAATATCATATTCATATATAGTTATAAAAATATAGATTTGATCTATGTTTTTGTGTAGGTGTTAGTTTTTTGGAGAAATTCATTAGGAAATAAACATAAATGAAGAAGATGAATTCTATTTGGGGTGGTCTGAAACAGACTTTATTGTAAAAGGACGTAACTACCCTGACTTAACAGAGCCACACTAACGCCCATCAGGATGAGAGGTATGTAATGATACAAAAAGTCACCATAAGGATATATAATGATACAAAAAAACAAAAAGGGTGAAACTTAATAATATGACATACCCCAGGGGTATGTAATGAAATTGTCTCTAATGTTAGCTTTCAGAAATTTTATACAAGCCAGATATATATTTATTGTCTTGGAACAAACAAAATCTACTTCTTTCCCTCTTGCCAAACCATAATAAAACTATTTATTTTAAATATGATAAAAATATGCACATTTTATCGAGAAGACATCTTGTTTACTACAATGGAATGGAACAATATTAAAATTACATACCACAAAATGAACTACATGATTTTAGTAACCGTGACATAAGCATCGAAGGTGTATCTGGAGGAAGAACGAATGAAATGAACATTGCTACTCTGATATGAAATGCACGTCATTAGTTATTAGTATTATTATATTATGTTTTCTAGTGTTTGTAAACGATTATGTTTTACTTTGTTAAAATGTTTGGAACGAATAGGATGAGTATGAATCAAAGACCATTAGATGTAGAAAATTTTTGATCCTTGAATGAATTTTGAAGACTTATAAAGTTTAAACTGTTGATTTGTAAAAAAAAAAATGAGTTATAATGATTTTATGATGGCGATAGATTTGTAAAAAAAAGGGAGTTAAATGGACCCAAAGTTGGATGGCAAATATAAATGTAATGATGCATGAATTGATGACGATCATTTGGTAAAGAGTTTATAGTATGAGAATACAAGATATATACAATTGCATGATTGAAGTTTGTATAAGACGATAATGTAGCAAACCCGTGGCATTACAAAAATTAGTGTAAGACCAATGAGTAGAGAAACTCGTAGCAACATTATTCTGGGTGTAAGACCATTGGGTAGTGAAACCCGTGGCATCATTATTGTGGGTGTAAGACCATTGGGTAGTGAAACCCGTGGCATCATTATTGTTGGTATAAGACCACTGGGTATTGAGACTTATGCCATTATGATTGTTGGTATAAGACCACTGAGTATTGAGACCGTGACATTGTAATTGTTAGTATTGAGAAATTTTTTTTGAGAAATTTTTAGCTATCGACAAATTAATGAAAGACCATTGAGTTATGGTTAAAAGTGTTGTCATATGACAAAATGTGTTAGACATGGATGGGGGGTGTGACTAACTCCGCACAAGCTATAGGCTAAGATAGTTGGTCAATATGTTAGCATGAATACGTTGGTTTTGCTCTTGGATTGTTTATGTGATTGTCATGCTATACATCTAATGAACCGAGTACGTTGATTGGTATTTGATGATTTAGATTACAGTTGTAGTGAAAATGTTTTACCTTGTGCAAGGGTTTATAGAAGAGATGTTTTAAATCAACCCGTGAGTTTTAGTAGATAAAAGGAATTATCTCAAGGGTTTGAATATATTTAGTAAACCCCCCTTAAGTGTGGAGGATAAGAAATGATGAACTAGGAATGATTGCGGAATTTGTTTTTGAGTTAATAGGTGAAAATCTCTACGAATGTATGAGATTCGAAAGAGTAAACGGAAGGGTTTTAAGAGCCCCGAAACAAGAAGAATGTTGATTTGGTTGAACGAAATGACTTGGATAAATGATAAATTATAGGATGTGGTAGTAGTAAGGTATAATGACATATCTATCTAGAAAATTTAGTGATGGTTTAGCTATATGCGGAATTAAGAAGCTGAGTTAAAGTAAGAAAGTAACGAAAAGTGGAAGTACTTGAAGTTTTGAATTTGTGGAGCATAGTAAGGATCACGAGGACATGATCCGAAATGAGTTGGGGAGATTTGTAACACCCCAATATTTTATGGTAATATAATATTAACCCTTTTCATAGTTTTGACATTTAATTAATTTCCTAATATTTTATTTTTGGTTATGGGGTTAATTTAGTTGGAACTTTGGCGGATAGCGGGTAAAAATACCCACAAAAGTGTTATGGGGAGTGGCAAGCCCATGGATTGCCAGCCACCCACCTCCTATGACTCATGATTTCATTTTTCTTTTTCTCTTGTTCACTACACCAAGAACTTCTCTAAATCTTCTTCTTACTTCCATCAAATTTTGAAGATTAATTCATCCAAGTAAAAGAGAGAAATTACAATAATAATCATCACCATCTCTAATCTACAATCAAGGAATTTAAAGTTAGGGTTTTGAGTGGGAAAGAGGGGTGGTGGCCGAAATTTTAAAGGAAAAAAAAAAAAAGAAGGAGAATTTCGAATTCAAGTCTTGAAATTTCTTATTATTGTTGAAGTATTTGATTTCCCCTAATCTAGTCTTCATATTTCTTTTGAAATTAGGGTTCATGGAGTGAATCAATTTGGGGGTTTTTGATAGAAATTGAATTATGGTGATTTTTCCCCAATTCCTTAGAAAACCTAGTTTGTCATTGAGTTATGAGTTGAGTTTGAATATGAAATTGATAAGTTCATATGATAATTATAGTTTATGAGAAAAGATGAACTTTGACTAGTTATTGAATTGTTGATGAAAATGGTAGGTTGAACTACCTAGTGTTATTGTTGAAGAAAATGAGACTCAATGACAAATGGGTTGGGTTTTGGGTGTAGGAAGGCTAGTGATTGGGTATGACTAGGTTGAATTAGTCAAGGGGTAAATATAAGCTTATACTTTGTATGTTGATTTATGTCTAGGTGGTGAAGAATAATTTGTTGAACCTATTTGCCTTGTAGTGCCAAGTAGCCAAGTTTGAGGTGAGTGTATATGCATATAATCATATTCTTGTTATTAGAGGTCATAGGTGGGTAAATTCCTATGACCCGTAGTTTGATTGTTTGAAAGAACTAGTAGATGGGTAAATTCTTACTAGTCATGTTGTATGAAAGAACTAGTAGGTGGGTAAATTCCTACTAGTCATGTTGTATGAAAGAACTAGTAGGTGGGTAAATTCCTACTAGTCTTGTTGTATAAAAGAACTAGTAGGTGGGTAAATTCCTACTAGCCAAATTGTCCATGGCCATGTTGAAAATGTATGTGTGATGTTTGTTATGAATGACAAGGCTAGCTTGCTAGGCTTTTTGTGGTGCTTGATGCACAATGCTTACATAGCTTGGTTATGATTATATGTGTATGCATTCACTAAGCGTTGCTTACGTTTTAGTTGATTATTCTTTTTATAGGAATTGATAGTAGCAAAGGAAAGGATTTGATCAAGTGATAGATTTGTAGTGAAAGTTGTTATTGAAGGTATTTTGGCCACCTTGGAAGATTGACAACTTGGGTAATGGCATAGACAATCCCTTGGAATATTATGGCTCTTGATATAAACCTTTCTCTTGGGTGAACAAGTGTAACACCCCAATAATTTTAAGGTAATAAGTTAACCCTTTTTGTAGTTTTGACATTAAAATAAGTTCCTAGTATTTTATTTTTTGTTACGGGGTTAATTTGGTTGGAACTTAAGCGGATAGTGGGTAAAATACCCATTAATTTTGGTTAGGGACGTGGCACCTCAATGGAGTGCCATCCATCTTTTTGTTTGATGAATCATAGTTCCATTAGCTTCATCCATTCCTTCTCTAATCATCTATTCATCTCTTTCAATCTAATTTTAATTCTCCAAATCAACCAAAAACCTTCCAATCATCAACAATAATTATAACAATCTTCTACCATTGAAGTAATTGAAAGTGGGGTTTGGAGAGTGTATGGTGGTGGCTGAAAATTTCAAGAAGGAAGAAAGATTTTGTGTTTCCTACCCTTATTTTTAATTCTTTTCTTTAAGGTATTGATTCTTTAACCTAGTTTCATTCATTCTTTTGAATTAGGGTTCATGAAAATTCCAATTTGGGGGTTTTTGCTAGAATTGAGTTATGATATCATTTTCCCCCAAATTCTTATATATTATAGTTTGTTATTAAGTTGCATGATGAATTTAATTAAGAATTTGAATGTTGATAATGAAAATTTTGACTATGAAAGAATGATAATTTACTAGTTGAATGGAATGATGATGAAATTATTGAATTGAACTCGTCAAGTGAATTTTTGAATGAAATGCAACTCAATGGCAAATAAGATGGTTTAGGTAGGAATGCTAGTGTAATGTTGAAGGGCTAGGTTGAGTAGCCAAAATGGTGAATATTATCTTATAGGTGTATTGTGATGATTTGAATTGGTTAAAAGCTTGTTGTGCATTTCGGTTATTTGATTTGGTTATAGTGTCGCGGAGGAGGTGAGTATACTTGTATATCTTTGTATATTCGTCGGGTCAATTACCATACGATGGTGGTTTCCATGTGTGGTAATTGATTTTGCGTTAAGCCTAATTGGTGGCTTTCTTTGATTACGGCCCTAATTGGTGGCCATAGCTCATGTGGAGCATTGTTATTGTTATATTTGTTAGTGATTGTAATCATTTGCTTATATGGATCCATGTATAGCGTTTGACACAAAGGTGGGTATTATAGGTATGACACGACGGTGTCATAACCTATATGCAATAGACCTTTGTGCATTACCCTCCTTCGTTTATATAAATTTATGCAAGCGTATTCACTAAGCATTCGCTTACGTTTTAGTTGTTTACCATTTTATAGGTGGTTCCGGAAGAAGGAACTAGGTATTGTTGATTTGAAGTTGTTGACTTGAAGTGTTAGTGACTTGAAGGTATTTGGTCATCTGTAGAAGAATGACATTTTGGTTAGAAACCTAGTTAATTCCCTCTCAAACTCTTGGTTCTTGATACATGTGTCTTTTGAATGAAAATGTTGTGTATGATGTATTTTAAGTCTTGAAGTCTTGACTATTATGGTGGATTGAAGTATAAATCATTTTGGAGTCAAATTGGTCATTTCGTCACTTTGGGTAAATGTGGGCGAGTGACCCGTTTGGTTGTTTTAATGTAAATTTCAATGGTTAAAGTTTCGAATGTCTCAATTATGTGTAATATGTGATTTTACAGTTCTTGGTGCTTTGGTTTAAGAATTTGAAGCATGGAATGCGAATATATGGATTTTTGATTAAAATGGAAAAGTGCAGGTTGGACCATAAATTTACGGCCCTGACCATAAATTTACGGCCCATTGATTTATATGGGACCATAAATTTACGGCCCGGACCATAAATTTACAACCCTTGTATTTTTTAGTCACTTTATTTCAGAGAAGAAAAAAAATCCAGGAGCAAATTACGGCTCATTTTTACGGCTAGTTGTAATTTAAACCATAAATTTACGGCTAGGTTTTTACGGTCAGTTGTAATGAAGCCGTAAATTTACGGTTACGGCCACTTTTTACAGCCAGTACAAAAAAAAAAAAAATTTGTTTCTTTTATATATCGAGTCTTGTCGTTTCAACAAGTCTATTTTGGTATAAAATATGTGGTTATGTCAAGATTTTAGTCATTTGACTTGTTTATAGTCATACTAATGTTAACTAGATTTTCATTTGGTTTATTGACCCATTTACTTGTATAAACTTGATTTGTATAAATTGATGGTATGAAGACTTTTGGAAAGATTGTGTTAGGTGTTTTATGTTAAAATTAAGTTGCTAATCAGTCGTTGGAAGCTCGGTTTTGAAACAAGTGTTTAAATGTGTTTGTGATCAGTTTTACTAGTTGTTAATATGTGGAAATGAATTATTGGGTCAAAATGGGTTTGTGCAGAAGTATGTAGGGTATTAGTCTGCTGTAGACTAATATATGGAGTATTAGTCTGTTGTAGACTAATATGTGGGGTATTAGTCTGCTGTGGACTAATATATGGAGTATTAGTCTGTTAAAAAAAAAATTCGATTTTGATTTAAAAGGTTTGGGTCATTACATAATAGCTAAAGCCTCCAGCTTTCAGTTACAGCTACCAGCTTTCAACTACCAGCCACCAGCTACCCGTTACCACCTAGTTTTGCCAAACACACCCATAGTACTCATTTACATGATGATACATATGGAAAAAAATTGATGTTAATCATTATTAAATATATATGATTAACTGAAAAAATATTACAAAATGAGGAAAAAGGAATGAAAACACACTAAAATTATATTGTTATATCTGAAATACAAAAACAAATGAAAAATAAATATAAATCATTGTAGAAAATAAAAACATAATGAACACAGATACCATATTATTTTTGTACAATAAATTGTAAGAATAAAAAAACAACTGAAAAAATTGACAATTTTAGATAAAAGTATAAAGTATAAATAAAAACGTAAAACAAAAAAGAACAAACTCATGTTTTTTTTTGTTAGATTGGGCGACCGATTAGACAATACTAATTTGACATAATTACTATATACTCCAACACCCGTTAGAAAAAAGTACCTGATTTGCAGCAGCTTTTGTAACTCATGTTAGACACTAAAATAGAATCTAATGATCGTTAACACCCATTCGAAAAAAGGATCAAATTCCATGTTAGAGAAAAAAAAACCTAATTTGCAGCCGTTATTGTTACTCCCATTAAACATCCAAACAAAAATTAACGACCATTAATATGCATTAGAGTTTTCTAAAACATTTTAACGAAAGAGACTATTATTGCAAGAGATCTAACGACATGGACTAATATTTTCAAAAAAGTCTCTGCATGGAAAACCACGCACTTTATATATATATATATATATATATATATATATATATATATATATATATATATATATAACTTTATCAATTTGATCTACAAACAAAAAAAAAAAAAAACCAAACCTTGTAAACGTTTTTTGCTTTACATCATTTGTTTAGCTTCATTCTAGTTAATTAGTGTGGAGTGTTGATGGGTGATTTTTGTTTAGTGTTAAAATTTATAAAAGTTATATAAGTAATTATCTCAAAACATTCACACATTTTAACGGACAAGGGACCCGATCAAATATAGTATGGTAAGTGATAAGTACAAGATCATTTGCAGGGACGCGTTGCTTTACCTAATCTAATAATACGCGTAATTCTAGCGGTTGGGGGTTCACGATTTTCTATTAATCTAATAAAAATACTGAAACGTAAATAAAAGCCACAACCGCTTATTCAGCGAGAGGCTTAGTCTGAAAATAGTTTGAAAAAACAAATAACAGTAATAAACTTAAAATACTTGTTTTGCATCTCAGATCTCATGGTACGACCGAATATTATTCTACCTACTTGCTAGACTGTTGAAAACTTAATTACGGCTCATATTCTAGTTAGATTCACTTTGCCTAAGTAACTAGTGTTGTCCCTAGACTCACACTACTTCTTTAAACAATATCTCGTTAGATTCATTGTTTAAGCATTAATAACCTAAAGTTTGTGTTACTAATTCATCTTTAAGTTACCAAGCTCTTAAGCGATGACCAGATAATAATTCTCTCCGGTGACCACAGTGCACGTTTCCATGTCACTGGATCGCGTCTGACATTGTTAAGCATCATGTTCTATTCATCCAAATTACTATGGTTCTGGATCCCTCAATTATAAGTGAATCACCTTTTACATCTAGTTAAAGACCGACCAGTGTTTTCCATTCTTATGTATTAATCCAAGTATATGATTATAGACCGATCATCAGAATTAAATCAATACATGCAGATATAGAACCGATAATAATATGAAGAACCACTAAAACATGGATCTACAATAAACAACACACTCTAACAGATCTAACAAATAAAGTAAAATAAATAAACGTTTACATGATCACATCGATCCAAACAAGTAAAGCCTATTAGCCTACCATTATTAAAGGAATAACAAAGTCAGAAAAGATGAAAGACATTGTTTACTGACTGAAAGTAAAATAAAAGAGTAAATCTAGGTAGAAAATGAAGATCGGAAGGTGTTAGAAGCTCCGAAACCTCCTTGGAATCTACAAAGTCGACCTAGGGTTTGATGTGGGCGGCTAGAGCTGCTGAATTGGCTCTTTCTTAGGGTTTTAAGGGCTCCTTAGGCTTAAATAGGAAGTAAAGTCGGTTTAGTGAACTGGGCCGCCCATGGGCTCCAGTGGCGTTGGGACTGGGCCAGCGGCACTGGCAGCTCATGCTGCTTCTCATTTGGCTTCGTTCGACGCTCAAATCACCTCCTTGTGTCTTGTAACTTCATAGGCCTTCATCTTGAGTCACTTGATGCCATTTACCCTCACTCACATCTTCCGTGAACCTGTGTAAACATAGAATCCATTAAGTATTGATAGTTCCGGAATATTAACTCATCTAAGACATTGAAATGAGACCTTTCGATAGGGTTTTTATCACAAAATAAACGCTCATCAAGTCATGTGCTTTGAAAAACTAAAAAAATTAGTATGGAGCATTGCTTTTAAAGTTGTAGTGGTCAAGTTTCATATTTTGGTGGTTAGGAGTTGGTAGTGTAATTTTTTGAAGTGTCAATGGAAGAGTTATTAACTTGATAATTGATGCTATATATTGAGTTCACATTAGAAAGAGCATGCCATGTCTTACAGCTTTATTATTATTTATTCCTCTTTATCTTATACACACGCATCAACATAAACAGGCACATTGCTTATAACTGAATTTTATTCCTCGATCTTGTGTCAAAGATGTTGCACGAGTTCTAAAGTTTAATATAATGAGCATATCTTTGTTGGACGTAAAGGTTCCAAACATGATGCCTGAATATATTATCAGAATCACTATCTTTGCCTTTTGACGGGCCTTCATGTCCAAATGGTAGAAAGCTCGAAAAATTGAATGTAACTTATAGACATTCTATGTCAAGTGACTTGATCACATTTTGTTACCTGCCAGGGTTCGTCAAGATCAGTATGATCACGAACTCCAAACATTATGCTTGATATTCATGCATGGTTCAAGTTCACTAGATTTTCGAATCTAGACCACGAACTTCATGAGTAGAAATAATTGGGAACTACTTCAACCATGTCGTTTTTGATCCTCAAAGGTGGTTAGTTTAAACCATTTAATATTATACCCTATTTAACTTTCAATAATTCTATAAAAACGTACACCATTTTAATAAATATTTTTTAAAATACACTATTTTAGTAATTAAGTTTTCTAAATACATCATTTTGGTAATTAAGTCATCAATGGAATTGGGACCACTTGTTGAATTATATATCAAGTTTAAATTATGACCCTCAACTTTAATCTAGTGGTTGAGGATATCCCATTCATTTATTTGACGAGAACGGTATACGCGCGTTACGGCAGTGATGAAGGTGGTGGTGATGTAATGGCGGCGACGATGGTGGCGGTGATGGGTGGTGGTGGCGGCAAGCGGCGGCGGAGATTGGTGGTGGTGGTGGCGCCGGTGAGTAGTTGAAGTTATTGATGTAATATGGCTATGATGTATACTTGTATAGTATATCATGCAATAGAATGCGTATATTGTTTAAACTTAAAATCAATATTAAAATTTTAAGTTTAATGTTGAAATTCAAAAATAAATTTTCTTTATAATTTAGTATAGATAGTATAGATAAAGATTTTCTAAAATTGATCAACTTTAGTTGAAACAACTTTAACCCTTAGATTAAAACCAAGTTAAGATTTAAAGATCAATTTTGAATCTTAACTCTTAATTGTAGTTAAGTGGTTTTAACTTTACCTATAATATTGATCCCAAACTTTACTATATTACCCATAGAGTAAATTACACGGATGGTACCTGAACTTTACACGAAATTACTCTTTTGGTACAAACTTTTGCATTTTCACTCGGAAGGTACTTCAAGTTGCAAAATCCTACTCGGATAGTACCTATTTCTGATGACTGTCTATTAGTTCGTTAAGTCAGTCACGTGTCGTGCATGTACGAACTGTTTTTGTCATTTTCTTACCCCAAGGACCAAAAGTGTAACATAACTTAGGGTATGGTCCGAGTAGAGTTGCAAAAGTTGTATCAAAAAGGTAATTCGAGGTATAGTTCAGGTACCATCCGTGTAATGTACTCTTAATATTTATATTAGTTTATAAAAAAGTCTTACTAGTTTATATATTTTTTATTTTCCATTAATAATTTAAATCTTTTAACCTCATTAAATACTTAATTTATAAATATTAACATTTATAATGTTTTGTTTCTATGTATATATTAAAAAAAAAATTGTTCTTTGACATTCTATTAACTAATCAATATCCTTGGTATAACGAAATAGTTCTTATCTTAAAGCGAATTTTTAATATAATTTGCAAAAGCGACAATTTTTACATAACTTTAAAATTTTAAATTAATATTTTTTATTTTAATTTTATAAACTGATATTTCACTAATTAGTATATATTTTTAATTATTTGTAACTCAAACGCTACCTGTTAATTCATACCTTATTAGCTATTTTCTTTAGTTATTAGCTATTTTTTTTAATCAAAAATTGGTTAACTCATAGTTATAACGTCCAGCTTTTAAGTATAGACAAATGTACGTTATGATATCTTGATTTAAATAAAAAAAATATCTTAAAGTGATGATAAGCAACAAATGTTAATATTTTGATTAGTTAATAGAACGTGAAAGAATAAACTTTTTTTTAATATATACATAGAAACAAAAACATTATAAGTGTTAATATTTATAAGTTAAGTATTTAGTGAGGTTAAAAGATTTAAATTATTAATGGAAAACAAAAAATATATAAATTAGTAAGACTAATAGAAATATTAAGAGTACATTACATGGATGGTACCTGAACTATACCTTAAATTACCTTTTTGGTACAAACTTTTGCAACTCTACTCGGACCATACCCCAAGTTATGTTAAACTTTTGGTCCTTGGGGTAAGAAAATGACAAAAACAGTCCTCACGTGCACGACACGTGACTGACTTAACGAACTAATAGACGACCGTCAGAAATAGGTACTGTCCGAGTAGGATTTTACAACTTGAGGTACCTTCCGAGGGAAATGCAAAAGTTTGTACCAAAAGAGTAATTTCGTGTAAAATTCAGATACCATCCGTGTAATTTACTCTTACACATATGTGGCCATGTGGATTCTAAAGCTTAACGTTGCACATTAGGATTTTGTGGTTAACCCGCTACTCATAGGGTGCGTTATTGTCATCATATAATTTGTGAAGTTTTAGATCGGTAAATACATTCGTTTCCAAGTTTTTGTGTTATACCCATTGACCCAATGCTTGCAGAAACTGCTGGTGGTAGTCCTGATAGCAAGTATAAGTCTACATATATAAATGAGGATGAGGATGGTGAAAGTTTCTCTACCAAAAAAAAAAAAAGTTTGAGCTTCTAGGGTCTTTTTCCCTTTCCGTTTGATTAATGGTTGTCTGCTACTATCACTAATTCATTCTGATACAAAGACCCTACCTGCTCTGGGTCATAACTCATAAGTTACTTCTCAAGGGTTTGATTAAAAAAGTACACCACCTAAGTTACATGAATGAAAAACAAAAGGAATAAATGGTACATGGACTGACAAAAGGAAACAGAATAAAGATGATCCTGGACTTCATAAACTGTTCATATTGGCTACAAGCCTACAACTGATTTGTCTTCTGCCGCTGCTGAAAAAGTTAACTTAGCACGCCGTTCATCATAAGATGCTGTAAAGGGTTGGATAATTAGCAATATAACATAAACAGACAACAATAGCAAAAATCTATCACCAGAGATGACAACTGTTGACACCACATTTAAGCTATTAGAATTACAAGTTAAATGTTTAAATACCGTTTATGAAATCTTATTACATATGACAGCGTTTGAGCATTGCTATGCAACGTCAAAAGTAGATTAATAGATAACTTGGTCAAAGATTCATTGAAAGAGGTGTGTTCAATTTCACCAGAATTTTGTGCAAAAGGTTTCATGTAAGATGAGTTTCTTATATTTTTTTATAGTAACTAAATTTTCAAAATTTGACGGAAAATGCTCATTCTTTCATGGAAATATCATCAATAATAACAGTGTCAACTGGCAATAAAACCTATGTAACAGTAGTAGATTTGGAGAAAACAAAATACACAGTTTCTATTCTACAACTGGGTAAAAGACACGCAACAAATGTTTTTCTCTTAATCAAGACATTATATTTAACTTCAAGTGAAACCATGCATCAACTAGTCATGTAAATGAGTAAAATGACATGAAATCAATTGACCAAGAAGGGGCTCACGTTCGGTAGGACGTGACATAATAGGAATATGAGAAGAGACTTTCTTTTTGGTCTTACAACTCATTACACTCTCATCTGCACGTTAGAACTTGTATTAGAATCATAGACAGGTTTAAAAAATTTCAATTTAATCAGCTCAAAGTGCTGGACATACCATCTTCAGTTTTTGAAAGACTCGATAGAGCCTCATGGAAAATGGCAGCTTGAAGTTTGTATGTCCGGCATTCCTTTTCTAAATGTAACTGCAAAGCTCGTCTTGCATCTATTTATGAAGGTGAAAAAATATTACTCGTGCTAAACTGGTGGAATCAATATTACAAAAATAATACAGCATAGAAGAGATTTGCTGAAAAAAATAGAACAATTGATAAGACATCAATGAAATGCACTTGCCTTCTGATATAGCCTAAGTGATACAAATTTCCAAGGCAATATACTGGATCCATTTCTTAAAGCAAGTACATTAATATAATTCTCCTAAATCCTACTTATACAAGTCCCCAATAAAATTCCGAGTTCAAAGACTAGCAATACTGATACCAATCTATAAAAATAATATGAACACTTAGCTAACAAAATACCAATAAGATTTGTCAACAAAAATGTATACATGCATGAGTCAAGCACATCGGGTACCTATTGATCGACAAATGGTCTCGGAGAATTCTTATTCAGTGTTGGATGGGAAATGATTTGGCATGTGTTTGTGAAGAATGGAGCTTCATTGATCCATAACCAAATTTTTATTTATGTAGATAATAAACATCCAGTTCCGCATCCTTGCATGTTTATTCAATGATTAAATTTGAATTTCTTTCAAAATTGTCTTCAATGTGATGCTGATTTGGTAAAAAGATCCATCGGTCCGTATTCCATAATTACATGCCATGGATCAATAAACCCTCCCCTAGTTTATTTACAGGGTCGATATGAACAACAATGTACATAATGCAACACACTAATGTCCAATAAATAAAGTTGAAGTTAGAATTTGATTAACTTTGTTAACTAAGAATAAACACTTATTACATAGCACAAGAATTACCACAAAGATATTGATCCATCTGTTTAGCTCTATATATTACATGTTTGAATTTTAATTTGGGGAAATATCTCCTATTATCCTTCATGTTTGGGGAGATAGCGGTCCCGCTATAATCGGCGCTATTTTACCGATATTGGTGCTAGAGCGGTAATATAGCGGTGCTGTAGCGCTTTTAAAATTTTTTTATTTTTTATTTTGGCCCAAACTTAAAAAAAAGCTAATTTTTGCAAGTATCAACACTAATGTTTTAAATATTAAAATTTTAAGCTTGACTTTTTATAAATACTATTAAGTATAAAGTATTAACTGTTATACATATACAAACGTTGCATGATATAAATATTACCACTATGCCACCGCTATAACCAATATCTCAAATATCAGTCCTCGGCCACTATAACCGCTATTTCCGTATTAACTACTTTAGTAAAAGGCGAAAGTATTGTTCGCTTTGTGCTCACTGGTCCTTACATAGATAAATTAAGCGCTGGAGTCAAATCCAAATAAAGTTCAAAGTTTCATATCATCTAGTATTCAGAACAAAGTATCACTTTCGTGGATTACATGCTAATGGAGGACGGCAGAGCTAACTGAAAGATTAATAATAGTTGGTGATTGTCGATGTGCTGATGATCATAATCGAATACTTGACGAATCTTAATGTACACAAATACAGCAAATATATTATAAGATAAACTCAAACCAAGTTTAAATAAGGGATTCACTTAAAAACCAGGTACCTGACGAGCACATAAAGTTGAGGCCTTCAAATTCACAAGATTGAAGAACAAGTGGAATCTCTGGGGCCATTTTGTAGAGAGGTTTCCTAGGCGTCTTGTCAACATCAAGCAAAGCATCTATAACCTACAAATTCGGACTTCATCTCAGTTTTGAGTACTCGGATACGATCTATATAGTAAATAATCAAGGGCCCTTATGTATTTACTTTATTATCTAATTCAACAAAATTAAAGAGATATTAAATAATTAAAAAAGGACATCTGTTACATACGTCAGGTGATTCAAGACCTTGGCCAATCAAGAATAACACAGCAACCATGCACCTAACCTGGTGCCACAAGAAAGCACTGCCTTTGATTTTTATGAAGAAGAGTTCATCACTGTTAAACACGCAAAGAAGCAAATCCTTGGTAAAGAACCAGTGTACGTACCATCTTTCACAAAAGATCTTAGGTAAAGAAATTAAAATTTTAATATACACATGATACATAAAAGAAAAGAAGAGAATGATGAACTGCTTTCCCGGTAAATGGTGTTCCCTTGGGTTGATTTTTCCATATCGGATTCAGGCAAGACAGTTTACAGGGTTTCATATTCAACTAAATAGAATGTAAAATTTGAGCTTAAAATTATTACTCGTAAATCCTTCAGGTAGCAAAATGTTGGTGATCACAACTCTTTACATTGGGAACTTAATGCTATTCTAAACTTGTAAAACCTAAAATATCTAGTAATTAACCAATATACCCTCATAATATAAACTAAATAAAGACTAATGTACATACATAATAACTAGCATTACACCCTCACGTGCAACGGTGACAAACAAGTTCTAACGTTTTCTCGGTTGGTTTGGACCTAGTGATTTGCTAATACTAGCTTGCAAATGTTAGAATCTAGCTAGTTAGAATTACAAATTATAGATATCATAAAAAGAAAGATATTTTCAATATTAAAAATGGTTAAGTTAATATCAGTATATAGATATCATTTCCAGATATATGTCTATAATTAATTTAGTTGATTTTTGAGGGGTATATATGCCATTTCCAATCATGACTTTTAAGTTATTAATAGGGTCTAAATGCTTTATAGGAAGGCATAGATACAAGCTATTTATAGCCTAAAATCCGATACGAAGCCTACTTATAAATTTAACACAACTGGCATTGGGTAAACCAAAACAGATATTCCAGTCAACGCATGATCAATGTTGAGCCTAACTGACCAAAGGGTACTTGGCCTAGCGGTATTGGGGTGAGCCATTAACTTAGAGGTTGTAAATTCAAGACTCACTTGAGAAAAGTAATGTAAATATTAGGTGGCTGTAAAAGTGGTTGTAAATCTTTGCCTTTCATAAAAAAAAATTAATAATTTGATGAAGTTGTTGCTTTGTTTCAAACCTTCCATTCCAAGGACATATATCGAATGATGTTATGCGCCTTTTGTAATTATGCACATTCGCCGCATCCATCTTACAAAAATTTCTAAAATCATGTTCGCCAACGAGCCGTTTACATGATCTCTCCATTGCCTGCAAACATCACATACCATAGAAGAATCAAAAGGAGTAAACAAAATGCTTCACTATTGAAGCAGAAAGCTATATACTAAATTTAAAAGCATTCAAGACATGAAAATAAGTACATTGTGTAACACATTACCAAAATATTCAAATTTTCCCTCCAGAAGAAGTATACATATTGTCTACTCACACAGCTAAACCTGCAAACAAACCAAGATACAATGATTCAACCATTTATTTTTACATGTGAAGTTCATAAGGGAATTAAAGAAGTACAAAATGTTAACTTGGATAAAGCATAATTAACTTCAGTTGCATCAAGCTTTACTGGAAACAACAATTACTCTAAGCCATAGCTTATGCGATCCGTAATTGATTATAGAGATTACAATCATACAACTAAATGAAGATGAACGATCAAACTTGCCTAAACTCATTTTAAAAAAAAAAAACACAGAAAGATCATAAACGAGAAGAGCTGCAAGGTTGGACAAACAACCTGGCACTAAAATTAGCTGGAGCAGGACACCAGCCTATCACTCGAATATCATCAGGGAGAACTCCATTCAATATTTTTACATAATCCAGCTCCCCCTCTGAAAAAATAAATCCAGCAGCCCATAAACTCAAGATGTTTTATAGACATCAAAGCCAAACTATTTAATTCTACTGGCTGCTAAAACAAATGACCTTTCAGTTGTTGCAATCATCCTCTAGCAGTCTAGCCCTAGATCATCACATCAGAACCTAACTAAAGTATGACAGATTTTCATCGTCGCAATCTATTTTACAGCTCCTGGTGGTCCATATTCAGGGTAACATGTAGAATGGCATGAAGCTGGGTGACTAAAGAGTAAAACTTAACCATGTTACCTCATCCAGACATCAACTAAAAAACTCTTTAATTTCATACCAACAAATAATTAACTTTTCTTGGATGAATAGCTAACTTAAAGTTTGCCCAGAAAGAACTTTGCAGTTAGTATGGGGCGTCCATAGTGAAATTAGCTCCAATTATTAAAGGAAATTTTTTAAAAAATCCATCAAGTACAAAACATATATTTTATTGAAGCAGACCATGTAGCATGGAAAAGCAACTTAAACTGAAAGGAGTACTAATCTTAGATATGACATTAACTTATATGACATAAAGAGGCATAGGTCACATTTAATTAAAATCCAAACACATATTTTACACAACGGCATGTAACTGACCATCTGGTGTTTTATCTACAACTTCCTCAGAAGTATTGCCTCCAGGTTCGGTACATTTTGACCTTAATCGTAATGCAACAACCTACATCCAAAAATTATCATAATTAGGATCAGAAGAATCAAAGAATTGCTCCTGACACAACTTTTAACTTACCAGTGGTAAGTTACCACACATGTATAAACTCTAATCTGAATGCTAAGAAAAATATAACATGCAAATGTGGCATTCTAGCAAAGGTTTGGTAGAAATAATCAAGCAGATAAAGTTATATCTTGTTTTTTCAACTCCAAAATTGAACATATAATAGTTAAAGATGCTTAGAAGTGTATGAATAGTAAAGAACATATACAAAAATGTATAGGCCATGTGACAGATAACTGCTTACAAAAAAGCTGGGAAGTATTAGGTAATGCAGGACAGAATTAAGAAAACAAAAGCATACAGGTTCATGAGTCACTCTACAGGCTAATATCTTAGGTTCATGCCAAATTGTGAGATGTCCCATAAAAATAAAAAAAAAACATTAAATGTTTAATTCAAACATGTGTTAATCCTGAAATACAAATGCTGCCTAGCCCAAATAAATACCCAAGAATCAATACAAAATTCATGTCCTCAACTTAGGTAAAAAGAAATAAAACCAGAAACACACAAAAGCACAATCAGATAGCATAGAGGTGACTGCAAAATTCTATCATTATCCGTACCGTGAGCCCGTGACTTCTATTAGAATATTAAAAATAAGAATATAAAACTTACTTCTTTTTCAACTTACTTGCCCCACAGAGGAAACACCCTTATCTGTTCTACCGCATCTTGAATACAGCAACTCCTTCTTGTCACTAATTACAAGTCTTGTCTTTTGAAGGGCTTTGAAAAGTTCAGACTACAAACAAAACCAAAACAAATAGCGAGAGAATAGTCACACATACTACATTATATAACTTCCATGTCAACAAGACTTGAAAGAAACATACAATGGTAATCTCTTAGACTTCCAACTTAAGTATAGTTGTATTATGAAGAGTCTTAGAATATGATACGAACCCATTCCATAATAGGCTCGTACCATGCCATAAGCTAGGTGTAGAACTCACTCCCAAGAGCTAGCTTAAAGGAGGAGGGGACACCTTGACTTATAAACCACCAACCAATCCCAAACTTGGCCGATGTGGGATCATACCAATACCCCACCCTTTGAAGAGCCAACGTCCTCGTTGGTCACGGCTATGTTGGTCACGGTTGGCACCCTTCTCCTTGGGTTCAAGCCACCACTCCATAGGTCACCACTCCGAGTGTTGGAACCTCGAAAGGTAGGGCTGGCTCTGATACCAATTGATACGAACCCATCCCAAATAGGCTCGTACCATGCCATAAGCTAGGTGTAGAACTCACTCCCAAAAGCTAGCTCAAAGGAGGAGGGGACACCTTGACTTATAAACCACCAACCAATCCCATACTTGACCGATGTGGGATCATATCAGAATATGGCATCTTTTGGACATTTTTCCTAAACTTCGTATACAAGTGGTCGCCTGGTAATTAGATCTTGGACTCAAAAATCGAACACTATTTGTGAAAACTGTAAAGTAAATACAAACAAGCAGATTAAGTTCCAGATTCATAGACAAACCTCAACGGTTGGATCCATCTGAGCCTCTGATGCAAAACCATAAAACCTGTCATGTTACGCCCAACAATTGTTAATAACAACATATATCCCCTTATAATCAATCTTTGCAGGGGGTTTAATGAGGCAGACGAAACATTCCCCACTGAATTGAACTAAAAGTGGGGCCCATCTGTAATTTTCCATTTTACCACTTAGCCTTTGTTTGAACTATAGCTTTAATCTTACACTAATCTTTTATTCTAGCACTCAAATCTTTCTAAGTTTCAGTTTGGACAACAACTTTTTTTATCTTTCCACCATAAACTTATTTTCGTTTTTATCTTTTCCCTTTGACTTTTGTTTTTCATTTTGGTTATTGTAATTACCGATTATCCGGTTATCCCGGCGTGAAGTGCGGGTGAAACTAAACCTTGTATGAATCATAGGTAACCTGAGTGTACCAAGTTCCGTTGGCTTTGTAAGGTCCAAGAAGGAAACTATTTATACAGGTTTCCCTTGCATATAACAAAAAACTATTTCCCTAACAAGTAACAACAAAATAGAAATCAAAATGTAAGGGACGCTTTATAGAAAATTTGCAAAAAGCTTCAACTTTTTGATGTGCAAGTACCAAAGAAAGTCTGATAATAAACTTTTCTGCCTCAATCTGTTATTGATATTGAACTTCCAAATTGACCTTGATCATGAACTATGATATATTACACTCTCATTCTAAACGAACCATTAAAGTTGTAGGGTTTTAAGGTGACGATTAAAACATTCAGAAAACCTTAGAAAGTCGTCCACTCATGCTTGATAGTTTCAAGATACAATCCTCCATCCATTGTTTTCTTACATACTATTTTTGTGACGTTTTGTTAGAAGAAGATTGTAAGCAAGCTATAACCACAGATTGTAAACCAAACTTCTTTTAAGAAGATATTGAACTGAGTCAATTCTCAACAGACAATAGGATCATAATCATAGTACACTAGTAGAGAGAAGTAGTCGGAAGTATCAATTTTGTACCTCTGACCAAAATACATGATTTTCAGAGCCACGAGTCTTTGTGAGTGATGGTTCATGGAGTTCAAATCATAACCTGTAGTATAGAATGCATTTTATGAACAAGCCATTTGGAGCTTATTGTACTGAAGCTTTAGTGAAAAAATATCTACCCAAAATTTATTTCAATGATGTAACTTATGAATCACTTATAACCAACTCATCATAAAATATTTTGGTTTGTCATTGGATACTAAGAGAATTAGCAAGCATAAACAAAGCAGGCTTGCTTAATCAGAGTAGCTTGAAATATATATGAACTTACTCCACAGAACATAGATACATAGTATTGCAGTTGTATGATACTAGATGTTGAACTATCAAACAACAAAAGAAAGCTAAACATGACACAAAAGCATTAAGAAAAGAAGTTCAATCAAAGTTTCAAATTGTCAGCTATAACATATTCAGAAGACCAGGAAGTTTAATAGACAGTCTAAACATGTTATATCGTATAACAAAATTTGCTAAACTAACCAATTAACATCCTAAATTCCTAACCTTGTATCAAATGATGAGCATTAACTAATGTTCTATCTGCATCCAACATTTGCAAGTTGTCTCTCATCTTAATCAAAGGATCTGAATCTTCCTACTTTCTAAAAGGGATATGAATAGAGTCCAGAAGAATAATAAATATGAGGAAAAAAGATATGTAAAGATGAAATGACCATGTAAAGAAATCCAAGATCCGATTACTAATGCAAAAAGCCAGCCAAGGTATTTGGAGCTTCTGGCAATGGCTTAGAGGGTTATAAACACGTTTAGCTCACTAACTAAGAATTAGTGTGGCCAAAGAACATAGGAAAACAGTGTTATTAACCAATGGGAAGTCACTAAATATAAGCACATACCTTTATTACCCCCCAGAGCGATGACCCTAAACACTAGCAACAAATATTACAATCAAACCTACATAGATATAGCATGTGAGGTGGGCTTCGAGTCTAGATAGTATCACATAATTCAGCCTTAATACCACATGCCTAGGTATTTCCAATCAATCAACCTAACTCAAGCTTGATGACTACTTTCTTTGGTTGGATCACAAAGAGAACTGGTGACTCTTATTTTCAGCCAATGCTAGAATCTTGCTAATGGCAATACTATTTCAAAAAACAGATAGATAGCAATAGACAATAGCACATCAGAAAGTTTAGGGGCTTTGAATGCTTTTGATGTCACCTAGTCAATCTTGAAAGTGGGAATCACATGCTTTGTAAGTTATTATGACTTGCAATAGCCTGCCAGAGAGACCATATTACAGATTTAACAACTAATACAAAACAAGAATAACCTGAAAGTCTCTTCTTTGGCTTCTTTTTTCCATTCCCAACACAATTTCCCAACTTCAACTTTTCCAACTTTATTTCAGACGTATTGTTATCTATAACATCAGTATCAATATTCTTCTCCACCTGCAAAAAGTAGAAAAAAAAGACATTCAAAATCCCCTACTAACTCTAAAAGTTTTCAAATTGTTCAAATTCATAATAGTACTATTTAGTATTTACCTACTTAAACGGGAAATCTGTTATACAAAAAAATAAGTAAAAGGTTTCCTTTTTCATCAAATACTAAAATGCAGAGCAATTATGAGTGAAACACAAATACAATCCAACATATACAAATATTATTATCGGACTTCCCCAAATATGCAGTACCAAACACCCTCTGAAACTCGTTTCTACTCACAATATCACTAAAATTCTCCATCACTAAAACTCTCATCACTTTTTACCAACTTAATCCTTAATAACTCAAAATAATGCTAGATTTAAGTACCTTTAAAAAAAAAATTTATTTTTTTTAACATTAGGTCGGTATACGACAGAAACCTCACCGTATAATAGTGAAGCTTTGCACGTACCCTAGATAACCAGATGTTACAAGTATTCACTTGTCATTCCTAAAGATCGAACTCTTGGGTAAAACCAGGAGTGCCTTAATCTTGAGTTTATAAACCCTTAATTACTACACCAGCTATTAAATTCCAATAAAAAAATAATAATAATAGAGTGTATAAATAACGGTTATGATAAAACCTTGTGGCAAGTGCATGTTGAAAGAATTGATGTTAATCTTGCATTCTCTGCTTCCAGTTCCTGTTAATTAATTAATTAAACAGAAATATAATAAAATATATTAATATAACAATAACAATACAATTGAATTAAATAAATAATATAAGTGAAGTAGTTATATACCTTAATTTTGGTTTGATAAGAAGAGAGTAAGTCCATGTTGATGAGGTTCGTCTTATTATTAATTTGTTTCACCAAAATGCGGGAGAGGCTGGAAATCTCGAATATACAGATACAGTGATGTACATCAACTCTTGTTACCCACGTTAATTAGGAGTCTCTTTGAAGTTGAATCCAAGCTAGATAGACGGAGTGAAGGGAAGTTTTATAAAGTGGCTATTAGACCGGCTAGCTACTCGAGTCATGTGCAACAAGAGGATCCCGCTAAAGTTGAAAGGGAAGTTTTATAGAATGGCTATTAGACCGGCTATGTTATACGGGTCAGAATGGGCGATGACAAAAGTCCAAGCGGCTCAAGTAGAGGTGGCTGAGATGAGGATGTTAAGGTGGACTTGCGGGAAGACCTTAGCAGACAGGATCCCGATGGGAGCTTTTAGAGCGGAACTTGAAGTAAGGACCATCATTAACAAGCTAAGGGAAGAGCTCTTGAGATGGTTTGGCTATGTTAGGAGAAGGGATGAAACAGCACCACTAAGGAGAGCGGAATCTATTCACGTGGATGGCATACGAAGAAGGGGATGACATAAGATGAGGTGGGAGGATCGATTAGCAAAGGACCTAATAGAATTTGGCTTATCGGAGGACATGACGTCGGATAGGATGGCATGGAGAACTAGGATTAAAGTAGAATATTAGGTTAGGGTGGGATTTTTGTGTGACCTGGATAGTTATCTTTTCCCATTTTGCCTTGGCAAAGGAGGTTTGTGAAGGTTTTGACCTAGAGAAGTGGCGCAGCTAAGGTGAGTCGATGCTAGAGAGGACTTTGACATGACAGGAAGAGATAGGTAGATGGAGGTGGAAGGACGAAATTCCGAATGCGCTAGAGGAGCTCCTAGGTAGAGGTCGTGGACTACGAGGGTAAGGCATATGGGATTAGATTAGGTAGACTTTTATTTTTTTTAGACTTTGGCTCTCTGTGACCTTTCGTAGGGGTTTTTGGCCTTGAGTCTCGAGAGGCCTAAACCAAGGGGGGAGGTTACTCTTGTGTTTGTTCCCCCAAAATGTCTGTCGGGGGACATGACCAATGAGAGTTTATCTAGAGGACTAGGTATCTAGGTCTAGTTTATTGGTTTGGAGAGCGGGTGAGAGGACTAGGATTAGTGTAGCTAGGCGGCCTAAATTCCCTTTTTTTTCCATAGTTTGTTTAGAAGTCGTTACTGCCTCGTTCCCATCGGGTCCCTTTCAGGTTTTGTCATTTCTTATTTATACGTATGTTTGTCTTGGTTGTTTCTTACTACTTGTTCGAGTTGCCTATTAGTTTGCTACTTTTATGTTGCTTAATATGCTCAATATGGTTGCCTTTGTATTTGTATTGTCAAACATGTTTCTAAGATTTCGGTAAAGCGCATGGTTGATACTCGTTCCGACCCGCAAAGTAGCCAGACTTAGCAGACAGGTATTTCTTCTTGCCAGATTCTCAGCAGATAGGTATGGTTTTTCTAAACAATTCTCATTTTCCGTCTTGCACATCTTTGTGGCCGGAGGTCCCTATGGAAGCAGTCTCTCTACATATGTGTAGAGGTAAGACTGTCTACAGTTTACCTCCCCCATACCCCGTGCAGGGATTGGGTTCTGTTATTGTTGTTGTTGTTTAAAGTTGATCAAACTTAATAGTTTTTGTAAGTTCAAACAACTTTAATTATCGTAATAAAAATGGTTAAAATTTAAATATTAAGTTTAAATTTTGATAATTAATTTTAATCTTAAGATTGATGATTATCTAACTTGACCTTTAAAGTTGATAAACTTATATTTTTATCCCATTAACTATAAATTTATTTATTTTATTTAAGATGAATTTCACTCCAAATTTCGTGTCGCGATTTGACAGCGAAAGGTCTAGCATACATTGTCTTAATCGGGTTCACGCTAGAGAGTTCCCTCGAAGTAAAGTTCCCTCATACTTGAACCTGGGTATACGCAGGTCAAGCCTTCATGTAACATCCGCTATTTTGACTCATTTGACCTTATGTGTAATTTGACTAACTTTCGTACTTAATGATATTATTGGACTCATTTTGGTGACTTATTGACTAGATGACATGTTAAACGGGTAGATGGACCAACTTATTAGATGAGTCGATATATGAGTAATACTCAATTAACTAGTAATGTTAACGGCTCAACCCATGGGTCTAACCACAACCCATTTACCCAACCCATGACCCAACCTTATCCCCTAATCCTTGCACTTCCTTCCATCCACCAATCACAATTAATTTTCACTCTCTTTCTCAAAAATTGCAAGAACACACACACACAAATGCTTTCACTTCTCTCTCTCATTAAATTCTAGTATCATTTAATGTTCTTGGGTTAAATTGGTGGTAGAAACAACATCTCCATCATCATTTACTCCTCATATCAAAATTTGGGTTCATTAAGTGCAAGAATTCTTCCATTTGGGTCAAATTTCGGGTTTGAGCTTTGGTGGTGACTTTTGGTAAGCTAAATCTATCTCATAATCATTATTTCCTGTAATAAATATTGTTTCAAATCATAACCAACAAACCTTGAGTCAAAATCGGATCAAAACTCTAGCTAGTCAAAAACTAAGTTTTATTTGACTTTAATTAGGTCAAAATCGATTAAGGACATTTATTGATGAAATGGGTCGGATTTTGGTTTGGGATATGTCCATTTATGAACAAAATTATGTTGGAAGTCTCACATGGGTCAAACCTAGCTTCAAAACCCAAAATGGATTGATTTAGGGTTTCTAGTTTTCGAAATGGCTCATGAACGATTTTAGACAAGAAATGATGTTATGGATCGAAATTATTTGATGGGTTATGTTTGTTTCTGTTCAAAAACGTCTATTCGAGCTTGAAAACTAGTTCGGGTCGATTTTGATGTGAAAACCCGTTTTAAGCAAGAACATGCCCAGGTGTGCCACATGCATGTATGCATGTGCCACAGTTTTTGTGTAAAGCTCGAACAGAGTCAAATATGCGCCACATGCATGTATGCATGTGCCACATATTTGTCAAAAAACTGAAATGCTAAATATGTGCCACATGTAGTAATGGATGTGCCACCGTTTTTGTGTAAAGCCCGAACAGAGTCAAATATGCGCCACATGCATGTGCATGTGCCACATATTTGCCTAAATATCTGAAAAAGCTAAATACGTGCCACATGCATTTCCTACGTGCCACATATTTGCTAATTATGTATATTCTGTGTTCTAAAGTGTCTAATCCTTAGTTGTTTAACCCAAATTCATTCTTACATTTTAATGATCCATAACAAGGCGCGTGTAACGCTTTGATTCCTCCGTCAAAATTTAGTGTCAAACCTCAACTCGTGTTCAACCAAAACTTTTATATCTTTAACCAAATGTTCTAGACTCATCTTATAAACCATGTTTGGGGTTGTGGCATAGTGTATGATATAATGTGATGATAAGATGTTGATGTAATAGGGTTGTGATCGTTGTGCTCCTCACTCACCTGCTTAAGCTCATTCTAACGACATCTAAGGCTAAGGTGAGTTCCGTAGCTCCCTGCTCGCTTGAGATTTGGGCTGGAAAGTGTACAACTACTTGTTAGTCGTTTGACTGTCTGATTGACTTACTTGACGGTTTATCCATTACTTGGTTGGTTTTGCGCATGTTTGTGATATCATGATTAGTTAGGATAGTTGTGCCTACATGGAAGTCGGTTATGCACTTTCCCGGTCATTTTTAGTTTATTTCGTCTATGTACGTCGTTAGACCTTAAGACTTTATCATGGAATAATTAGATTTTTGTCTTGTTCGGGTTTTATGAGCGGATAGACTTTGGAAAAAGTGTGTGTGGACTCGTGAACAAAAGGAATACTAGTTGTCTTGTGGAAATGCCAATTTACGTGATGTACTTAAATATTAAATAATTAAAGATTTAATTATCAAATATAGTCATGTTTATAGTTGTTTGAAAGCTATTTAAAAGTTACAAATAATTATGTCGACAAAGTAAATTTATGAGGCTCGGGTTTTCTTTAATTGTCGGGTCAAATGAGTTTTCTTAAAGGTCAAAGAAGTCAAAATTGAGTCAAGGCTTTGAGGGAACTATAAAAACCCTAAACTCTCCAAAATAAGCTCTCTACTTCTCTCTTTTCTTTTTCTTCTCTTTGGCCATCGACTCCTCCTTCTTTTTCTTCCAAATATTCAGCCATCATCATCATCATCAAAATTCATCAATCTCATTCTGTTTCTTCAAGATTTGGTAAGATTGCATTAGATTTAAACATATAAATTGTTGTTTATGTAAATCTCATCAAATATACATCTACAATACGGTTTAATATATATATATATACATATTGTTCAGTTTTATATATATATATATGTTTCGAATTATATATTTGTAAGTATACATATATTGATTTATAGGAGTTTCGTTATAAATCTAGACTAGATCCAAATTGTGTTGTGTATTGAATCTTTAAAAAAAAATATTTCTTCTTCTTCTGTTGGTTTGGTCGACATTAGGGTTCTTGTTGTCACAAACTCTCTGTATGATAAATTCTTTGAACTTAGTAAATTTTGTGTCTTTCGAAGAACTTAGCAACATCTGTGCCTTTATATTTCGAAGAACTTAGCAAGTTCTGTGTCTTATAATTCGAAGAACTTAACACATTCTGTGTCTTAATATTTCGAAGAATTTAACAAGTTATGTGCCATAAACTCTCCACCATATAAATTCTCTAAACAAACTCTCCACATAAGTTCTTCACCTAAACTCTTTGAACAATTTCTCCAAGGATAAGTTGTCTGGAAAGTTAATTCTCTGTTTAAGTTCTTCAAATAAATTCTCTGCACAAGTTCTTCAGATAAGTTCTTCAAACAAGTTCTTCACAATAAGTTCTCTGAAATAAGTTCTCTAAAATAAGTTCTTTGAAATTAAGTTCTCTGTGTCATGTCAAGTTCCGAAGAATTTATAAGTTCTCTGGATTTAAACTCTTTACTTAAATTCTCTGAAAGACTAAACTTAAAGTCGTCGACATTTCAAGTCTTTCAAGTACAACAAAGTTATTATATATATAATACGACATTACACAAGATATAATGACATTTCTCCTGACACTAGTATAGGACATAAACATGTACAATTAAGTATGTACTTACTGGTTGACTTGTGGACAGTGTAGGACCTTTGGACAGATAGTGTACGTGTTTCAGGTGTATTTGGCTGTTCGTGTTCTTGTTCGTTCATCTAGGGTATTTGTGCTTGTGCTGCTTTCAGGTGAGTTTCGTAGCCCCTTTTTATTACAAGTTTTGGGGTGGAAAGTATACTGATATATCAAACAGTTTTGTCGATTTCTGTTTAAGTTCAATATTGAGCCTGTGCGTATAGAGTTACTTGTGCCATTTGACGTGCTTCTGTCTTGTTGTATATGTGTGATTATGTGTTGTGCTTTATGTCGTGCTTATCTGACGTGCTTTTTGTGTGTACTGGAGACTTGAGACTTTGAGACTTTGGACTAAGGCAGGTACCGTAAGACCGGACTTTGAGACATTGAGACTTGAGACTTTTGGACTTATTATGGCGTAACTCTGCTCGTTACATATTGAACTATTACTTGTTTAGATTTAAAAGAATCGACAAAAGACTTATTTCTTTGACTAGACTTTTGACTAAAACCTACGAACTCACCAACCTTTGTGTTGACACGTTTTAGTATTACTTTTCAGGTGCTCAGGTTAATCAGGGATACAGACTGCTATGTTAGACTGGACTTCGAAGATTAGTGCTCCTTATTTATTGTCAGACTTTATGGCTACATGCCTTGGATTATTTCTTTTTGGAAATCTCCTAATTGTTTCAGAGCAACTAGAAAGAGATTCTTTAACCGGTTGTAATAAGCTATTTTTTTAGCGCTGTTATGACTTTGAACTCATGTTTTTGGGAATATATTTATTATATTCTATTTCATTTAGCAGTATCTATGTAATTCCATGTCGTGTTGTACTTTTCATGACACCTCATGTTTCCGCCAATGGTGGGGTGTTACATGGTGGGAAGGCTGCGGGTGACCCTGTATACAAGCATCTAGAACTTGATGAAAGTAAAATCCTCCGAAGTGTAGGTACGTGTTGTGTAGTGGAATGGATGGATATTGGATTGTGTTGGAATGGACATATACGTATTGTTACTCATGATTTACGCGCTTTATACGCAACGTATACTTATTTATGCGCTTTACACGCAAAGTATACTTATTTATGCGCTTTACACGCAAGGTATATTATTTATGCGCTTTACACGCAACGTATACTTATTTATGCACTTTACACGCAAAGTATACTTATTTATGCGCTTTACACGCAACGTATACTATTTATGCGCTTTACACGCAACGTATACTTATTTATGCGCTTCACACGCAAAGTATACTTATTTATGCGCTTTACACGCAACGTATACCTATTTATGCGCTTTACACGCTACGTATACTTATATATGCACTTTACACGTAATGTATACTTATTTACGCGCTTTACACGCAAGCTCACTTATTTATGCGAATTACACACATGCAAACCCTTTACGTGACATGGTTGGCTTGCATTTGATATTCATCATGGCACATGCATACATACGATACATGACTTGGACATTTACATCACTTGTACTAATTTATTACACGTAACTATTTTATGCCATATGGTCTTATTGTGATTAGACATTGTGACTATCGACAATGGTTCCTTGTGAACCATTTCTACGAACTCACCAACCTCGTGTTGACTTGTTCAGTACACTTTTCAGGTAATCAGGTGAACCCAAGACAAGATGTATGATTTGATAGATTGTTGGACCCGGGCTTAGACTTACATGGATCAAGGATTCACATGCCCTTCTTTTGCATTATGCTTAGGATCGATCGCCATCTTTTAGATTGTTTTGTAAACTTGTGATGGCTACTTGCTCCTTATGCATTTTGTGTTTGTACTTGTCTTAAACTTATTGAATTCACCGAATTTATTTATTTTCATTTAGTTGCCTACGATAATTCCATCATGTGCTATTTAATTTTTGTAATATTCCGGGCCCTAGTTCGGGGTGTTACACTTCATAAAATGACTTAATTCTTATGTGCTACTCAAGGCTTAAACACAATACCTCATGCAAGGGGTAATGGTCTTTCAATCATTCAGCTAAAGCTCAAAGACTACTGTCAAGTTAATTAATTAATCTATATTAACCATCAATGAATGAATAGGGAAATTATTTGTCATCTACAACAATCTATGCTTTACGCAGTTGTAAACTATGCAGTAAAACATATACATTTGTGGTAGATGACTAATAGTTGTTGTTATCACTTTCCAAGTGAATAACGCCTCAACTATCCGGATCGTACCATGTTGCATGACATTTTTTTTAACGCTTCTGGCCCCTAGCTTTTGAATGTTTTCTTATATCTAGATCTTTTTCTCATTTGCGTTTCAATTTTTTTAGCATTTTGTTCTTTTTGATATTAGCACCCCATGTTTTTCTTAGCGCTTTTTTACGTTTTATTATAGTTTTTTCTTGACATAATTTGTTGCACCTTGTCACGAGGCATCACTTTTTTTTAAAAGACCTTTATTTTAATTTTGAATGCTTTTGACTCCCTTTTTTTAATGTTTTATTTTTTATTTTTTGATTTAGTTCTTTTCACATTTCATTTACGATGTTTTGGGTTAACGTTTAGTATCTTTGTGATTCTTTGGTCTACTTGTGATTTGTAAAATTAAATACAAATGGGACTTTACGTATGAACACAACTTTTGATTTTCTTTTATTAGCATTTTATTTGTTTGTGATACTTAGTTTTAATTTTACTTTCTGAAGGTAATCACATGTATGATGTTAAAGATAATTGGGCCTCGCAACACGGGGCTTTAAAATTATCAACTAGTTTAAAATATATAAGATGTTGTGGCATATGTAAAATTTTTAGAGCTTTGAGTTAATTTTTAGTTATATAAGTTAAATTTATTTATTAGTTTTTATTAAATGTTTTAAAAACTAAAACTCAAATAATAACTAACTTTATTATTTATATAATATACTAATATAGTGATTTTAATACCCGTAAAATGTAAAAGTTAATCATATTTTTTATTGTTAATACTTCTATAAATAAACTGAAATTATATGAATTTTGTATTCACAATAGTAGTTTGATAGTAAAAACATGCACCATAAATATATTACATGTATATGCATTTTTAATTTATAATGAATTATAAAGGAAATAGCGAAAATCAGTGGTAGAAATTTGGTGATGGCACTATGGCCTGAGGGTAGTGTTGGTGACGGCGATGACGAATAGTGTAGGTTATTAATGTAAAAGGATAATTTAGTTATTTAGGAGTTCAAGAATAAATTTTGTATATTATATCATTAAGTGTATTTTTGAAATATTAATTAAGGAGATAGTGTAGTAGTAATAAGGGAGGTATTTTAGGTAGAAAGGATCATTGTTTGAGAAAAAAAATGAGTAATTTGATGTATAAAGAATAGATATAGTTGTTACTTTAATTGAAATATTAAAGTAATTTGAAGCAGCATGATTGTATCCATGGTAAATACTCTGGTCTTTGGAGACAGAGATCATGTGTTCGATCTTCATCTCATGCAAAGGTTGGAGGGTCTTTTCTACCATTTAGGTAGAACAAGGAAGCAGCCTCTCTACTTCGATAAAGGTAAGGTTTGCCTACAACTTAACCCCCCTCATACACCGGCGAGGTATTGGGCTCAAAACCCGCGGAAGGCAGCACTGAGCATTTTCTTTTTCCTTTTAATTGAAATATTAAAATGACATAAAGTATTATTTATTGTTATGACTTTTGTATCTGAAATATATTATGGATTAAAATGAAGGGTGAATTATAAGTACTGTGGGGCTGTACACAAGGTGTGTACAACAAAGGTGTATGGAGGGTTGATTTGTGTTTAATCTGAAAACTATAAAGGTAAAAGTTAAAAATTATTTCAATGAATCTAAGAGTACATACAGTTGTTGTACCAATGCTTTGCCCTAAAATGAATGTTCGATAAAGTAGTTTTTTTCTAACTTTTGAAATTAATAAATGTATGATCGAGTGACATATATCGAGTACTCTTTGGTGGGTGTGTAGTTGTAACATCCTAAAATTTTTTTATACCAATGAAAATTAATCTTTATTATAATTTTGACATTAAAATGGTTTCCTAGTATTTTATTTTTAGATGTAAGGTTAATTTAGTTAGAACTTTAGTGGATAGCGGGTAAAATACCCAAGAAAAATTAAAAGGGGTGTGGCATCATATGGAGATGCCAACCCACCTTCTTCTATTTTCTTTCATTTTTTTTCTTCTTCAGTAACAAATCCTCCTCTTAATCTCATTTTAACAATTTCATACCTTCAATTCAATCAACCAATCTTTCTAAAGAATGATAATAATAATAACTTCAAGTAATCCTATCAAGATTATATTGGGGGATTGAAGGAGATATATGTGTGTGTGTGTGATTTGAATTCAAGAAAAGGGAAAGAAGAGAAATTGTGACTTGAAGGTAATAATTTCCTTTAACCTAATTTGATTTTAATTGCAAGAATTAGGGTTCATGCAACCAATTATATTTAAGAAATTGTGTTTTTTTTAAATGAGTTAAATTGCTTTAATACAAGTTAGGGTTCTTGAAATTTAATCAATTTGAGGGTGTCAAGTTGGGTTACATGAAAGTTTTGATGAATGTTAGTGACAACAAAATTTGACAGATTCTGCCTCTGATTTTGCAACGAGTGAAACACCCCTATATTAGATTATTCACTTGTTGATCACTAAAAAGAAAATGTAGGTTTATGTGGCATCTTGAAGTGGCCACTGAAATGGGGTGAAAATATGGAGTAAAATCTAGATATGAATTTTTGAAGTCAATAACGTCATTCTGATCTTTCAGTAAGAAATGATTTTGTGTCTGTTTTTGAAATGAGTAAAACATACTTATACAGATCAAATCTTGTGTTGGTCACTAAAGATAAAATGTATCTATTAGTGTCCCTTTTAATTGGCCACTGGAATAAGGTTAAAATATGGTGTAGAACTCAAGTTATGATTATTTAAAGTCATTAAGGTCAAATATGTTTTTATTGGTTTGAACAGCAAATGTTTGTGCGTTTAAAACGAGCAGAAGTCACTTCTAAAGGATAATTTACATGATGGTTACTAAAGATAAAAGGTGGATATATGTTTTTTCAAAATTTGGCCACTGGAATCATGTAAAAAGATGAAGTAGAACTTGGATTATGCTTGTTTGAAGTTAACCTAGTCGAATATGAAAATGATGATTTTGTTATGAAAATGAATTTGGCCATATGATAAAGATATAAGAGATTTATGTTTTGTAAATCAAACCAAGAGCAATATGAGATTATAAAATATGGGTTTGGTGCTGAGATGCTATTAATTGTGGCTAGATGGCCTAGTTTGTGATTGATGATTTTCTATGTACTTGAAATTTTTGCTAGGTTGAAAGCATATGTATTATGTTCATGCGGTCATCTTAATTGTTGATTTGTGGTCGCGAATGAGGGGAGTATTCTTGCATACCTTTATATATGCGTTGAGTCGATTACCATATGATGATGAATTCCGTGTGTGGTAATCGATTTGGCATTAAACCCAACTTGCGGCATTGTGATTATGAGGCCTAAGAACCTCTTGATATGTGATGTATGAAGCCTAAGAACCTCTTGTGAATGGTACCTAAGAATCCCAAGATTATTGATATCGATTGTGTTGATATAGCTTATATGGATCCATGTAATGCGTTAAGTGCAAAAGGGTACGACAGTGCATTAGGCTACATGTAATAGTCCTTTGTGCATTGCCCTCCTTTGTGTGTATAAATGTATGCAAGATTATTTACTAAGCTTTGCTTACCTTTTAGTGTTTACCCTTTTTATAGGTTTTCCCGGATGTGGAAACAAAGCTAAGTAATATAAAGATTGAAGTTGAATTGTAAAGCTTAAAGCATATCATATTCGCGATAAAATGATATTGATGATAGAACCTATAGTGGCCTTCTTGATCTTGGCTCATGATATGTCATTTTGGTAAAGCTATTGTTATGTCAACCGTTATTCAAGGAGTTTTTGATATTTATAATAGTAATGTAGTGATTATGGTTTAATGTATTTTGAAAACTTATTATCCGTAACAGGTTTCTAATGTCGATTTTACGAAAAGGTCATGCCGAAATTTCTAATTTTTGTGCGTTGTCTTTTACAAAGAATTTTGGTAAATGTATTTGTCGAGATTTATAATTGAGCACATTCTTTAAAAAAAAAAATTCTTATAAAATGGTCGAGTCGAGTTTGGTCCTTTCAGTAGCCTCTGGTAAAAACTATACAATTGAACTAAGACATGTCCAAATTGGGATAGAGGTGAATGAGACGTAGAATCTCAAAGTGGTGTGTTAAGTGCAAAAATTGGAAATGAAATTCCATAGCGTAATATTTATCAATACACTCTTTCTCTTCCCTTACTAATGCTAATGCGAGATTAGTTACTTCCGAACAGTCTATTGACTCCCGAACAACTACATTTGTCCATGAATACTATATTAAAAAACTAGTTTCTTATTTTTGGAATGTAGAAATTTGTGTAACATTTACACATTACACCCCTTAAAATACTATATATACTACCTCTTAACATTAATACTTAAATTACATTATCAATCATTGATTTTTCAAAATATCTTCATTGACGCTTTACATCAATTAATTTTTTATATGAATAAATTACTCAACTCGACATCGTCTCCGGCTCTTCACCACGAACAATCGCCCCCACCATCACACTGTCGCTGCAACGACCTTCGCCGCATTGTGCGGCTCCTATGCTAGTGTATATCGTAAATAAGTGCAAATTTGAAAATGAAAATTATTCAATAACATATTATGGAAAATTATTCCATAACAAATTTATTAATTTATATCATAAGTTGCAATTAACATTAAATCAATTTATTGATAATGATTATGGAATGAGTTTCATTTTCCATTTGGTGTGTATAAAAGCCCACCTTGGTTCTTGAAAATAGAGGAAAAACACACATAAAAAACTCACTCAATTCTCTAAATCAGCATATCATTCCCGTGCTTTGTTCATGTTTCATGCAAATGCTTAAGTCCGGCAGTACTCTACTTCAAGGGGGTGTACCCTAGGAACAGACGACGAATCTGTTTAAGGGAATTGTGTCAAACACAAACCCGATTCCTTTAACACTTATTGTTTCTATTTCATTGTCTTCTGCAGGACTGAAACTTTCTGCTCATCTTCGTTTATCTTCATGTTCTTATTATTGTTTATTTACTTTTCTTGTGTCGTAATTAGTAAAACAATGACAAGTGCTTTATTCGGTATTTCCAACAATGAATACATGTCATTGAAATAAAAAGCTAGGTATAGATCTAATATCAATATATGCTTTTACAAGTGTAAACTAAAATAGAAATTAGTAAAATTAAGTTGATTTTTAATTTAATCTCCACATTAGGTTACGTTTTACATATTATATACTATTTAAAATAATTTCACGTGAATAGTAATTCATGTTGGCAGGCAGCTGGCTCAGCAGCCTACCTAGTTTTTTTCTCTTTGTGTTTTAGGTAGCGTGTTGTGTAGATATCAACTTGCCTTTTTGGGTTTTTATACTATGTTTTGATTTATATCATTATTTTTAGGGTGATAACGTTTAATATAGTATCTCACACTTTAACTACTAAATCTTTTACAACTTTTTATTTCGCCATCAATGTTTTGTGTTTTAAGATTTACTTATTGTTAAAAGATGTGATTTTTTCCCTGGTAACGGTTGATATGTTAAAATTAAGACCTGCGTTCAAGTCTATGTCCGATTGTTATCCCTGGTAAACGGCCGGGTATAAAACTAATTTTCTATATTTTGGATTTAATATATGATATATACTATATTTTAAATTATATAATAAGATAATATGTGTAATAGATATATTTTGAACAAACAATACAATAATATATTAATTACTTAATATTAGTGTTTGATAGTATAACATAACGCTAAATTAAGAAATTTATAATTAAATTACAAAGATATGTTGTTTAAAGAATACGTAAGATGTCTATTAAAAAAAACTTTTGAATCATATTTTAGTATATTGCTAGATGGTTAGAAAATCTTTTTTTGTTTGAAAAGTATAAATTACTCATAAATATCGAAAGATTCAACATACGTTACACAAATTTTTTAAATTTTAATAATGAAGTATAACAAATATTAAAAATAGAAAACAACTTACCAAATTTAATCTTACAACATAAATATATTAGGGGAATTGAAGGTGTGGTCGACTCACACCCAATGCCACACCCCGAAAATGGCGATGTGAGCTTAATCAAGATCACAACACAAATTGCAAGCATACGACCTCTAGATGAGACGTTTTACAATATCATTGATATAAAAATCATTGTATAGATTACAAAAGTGATGTTGGGTTCATAGTGAGACTAAAAAGACATGATAACATTATCTAACTAATTCTTCAAATATGATATTGTGACTCCAAAAAGTATGCTTCATGCGTATGCTTCATGTATTCTAAATTCTTGAGAAATACATGTAAAATAGACGTCAGCATAAAGTTGACGAACACATAGGTTTTACCATAAACATTACCGTGGACTCCAAATGTTCAGTGATAACGGTGTCAAGCCAAAATATAAAAATAGATAGCTTTTATGGACCACAAGATTTTGATAAAAATGATAATGTAACGCATACAATTATCAATTTAAATCACTATAATATTATGCTTATGCCTTGAACCAAGACCTTAACGTTAATAAATTTACCCCTCTTGTGATGCCTTAGGCTATAGCATCCCGCTCATATTCAAATATTATATGTCCGTTCTCCGGTTAGTGCGACTAACCCGGACAGAGATGTCAAACCAAATAGTACTATTTATAATATTTGCGTTGTTGTTTCTCGATTCAAGTTCGTAGGGGATTTGCAAAAATCGACAAATATATAGAAACATAAGCATACACAAAACCACTTGTGTCCATAAAAGAGTAAATATTTTTCATATGGTGTGGACCTCTCCGAAACACCATGATAAAAAGAAGTGTGGGCCTCTCCGAAACTCACTTGCATTCCAAGCTCTTTATCCATGAAATCTATTTATAAAAATAGTGCCACCACGGTAATAAACGTTTTATAAAAGCAAAGTTTGTAATCTCACCCTTACATAGTTTCAAATATTCAAAAAGTAGGATGGTGAGACTTACATCTAAATATAATATGAATTTTTTGTGACATCAAATATATCCGTAAAATAAAGTATGTCTCAGTATAAAATAGTTTGAACATGTATTCTCACCTCAAAATATAAAACAGTAAAAAGGGGGCTATGAGTCTCACCTTAGTATTTCAAGAGAAATGTAAATTTGTAGATGACTACTTAGGGATTTGAAGATTTGAAGATCATAACAATGTTGTGTAGAAAAACTTGATGATAGAAGATCAAATAACCCAAATTAGCAAGAACACCATAGAATAATAACCCAAATTAGCAAGAACACCATAGAAAATAGAATGAAGTTAGCCATAACTTAAACTTGAATCCAAAGAAAATGATGTTAATATGGCAGGCCCTTCTTAAAAAGATTTGAAGATATGAAGATTCTTAACAATTTTGCTTGAACAACTCTTGAACATTTAGATCAAACCACTACTTTATACTTGAAAACCATATAATTCTTGACGAAAACCTTTGAAAAACTTGATTGAAAGAACCCTTTAGATCTTGACTATTGACCTTATTTAAAGACTGACCAATGGAGGCTACATGGTGATGATATATGGTGGCAAAAGGGCTGCCATCACAGCTGGTCTCTAGGGTGGTTTATGATGGTTAAAAGGTGGTTTAGGGGTTGTTTTGAAGGCTGTTAGGACAGCGGGTGTTAAGGGAAGGGAATGAGGTGCTTCATGGCTGTTTTAGGTGGTGTTTGATGGTGGTTTTAGGCTGTTTTGGACAGCCAAAGATGGGGGAGTTTTGAAGGTATTCTTGAGCTTCAAAGAGCTCAATGTAGGGTATCTAGAGTTTGTTTTTTGTATGGAGGGAGAATGAGATGGAAGTTGCAAGAAATGGAGGTGGTTTGTCTTGCTATTTATAGGAAAAGAAATGTGATGGTGGTGGTGCATACGAAATTTGAGAGACGGAGCCACGGAGGGGACAAAATGACCATCACAAGAATGGCTAGGCAAAACTTGGTTGGCAAGAAAGAAGTATGTTTGTAAATATAGTGACAAACAAGTATGGTCTTGCATTTTTATGTGTGTCAATTAGGAGGGGGACAAAGAGGCAAGAATGAAATCATAAACATGGTAAAATAGGAGGTGAACAATGGTGGTCAAAGGTGGTAGTACAATGATGGTCTTAAAGGAGGATTTCATTGATAGATTGCCAGATTGGAAGACTTTTATGTCACGTATGTGTTTATGGATCGACATCTTCAAGAGATCAAAGAAGTTCAAGTGTGTGAGTTTTGTCTAGTGATTAAGGGAGGCATGACGGAGACAACATGGGGCAACGGGGTCACTTGCCCCACTCCAATTTTAGTACAATGTAATTTTTCACAATTTAAATGGTATATTTGTGATTATTTTCTAAAATTGAGAAAAAATAAGTAGGAAATAAATACAAATATTACTTTCGTTGTTATAAGCTTATTCTTTAAAAGTCCACTTATCATCGAAATATTAATTTTGAAATAGATTTTTTCATTAGGGAATAAAGATTTTTATTAAAAGAATAAAGAAAGGTTTTAAAAAAAGTTTTTTCCATTTGAGTATGTAAATGTGTAATACATTAATAGTGTAACTATTTATAAAAAAAAATTTTATTTCAAATTATTATATATATTTATAATAAACAGCTAATAATGATAATGATAATAGTTATGTAGAAAAGATATTTTGACAAGCTAATCATTTCTTAAAAAGTATATTTTTTGAGTTTCGTATATTATGATTGAATACGTTTTTTTTAATAAGACCTTGTCTGACAGTGGTCTTTATTTATCAAAAAAAATTTGTATTTTTAAATGTGAGTGTTACACCCAGTGCGAGGAATAATTTATTTGAGGGTCCATTTTTTATTCTTAAGTTAGGGTCCATATTTTTCCTTACATTACTAAATATGTCTCTTCTAAGTATGACAAACAAGTTTTAAAATTGTCCCTTCACATAATAATTTTTGGCTCCCTCCCTAAAGGGAGGTACAAGGTGGTACAATGCTGGTGACGAGGTAAAGGTGGTGATGTAAGAATGTAGTAAAGTCTTGCATGAAAACTAGCTAGTTTCTTTCCTTACTATTTCTTTATAACTCACGTAAATGTATATGTATATGTGTAAACTTATCATTGTTTTCATGCATAAGTGGTCATCAAGTGAGTTTTTATTCTAAAAAAGAGTTTATAAGAAATTAAGAAAGTTTAAGACCAAGATGAATACTTTAGCAACTAACTAGTTACGTAGATATTTTATTTTATTAGCTAATTGCTCGTCATCAAAGATTTTAAACTTGGCAAGGTAGTTTAAATTAAATAAAATATTTATTAGTCACATAATCAAATAGAAGTTTGACATACACTTGCCCACCTAATCATGTCTTAATAATCTTAATTAACTTGTAATTAAAAAAAAAGTTAATGGGGAACCCTAGCCCCAGTACCACAATTGGATACCAATCGATCCACCCCGTATGAGCCATATGATGTCAGTAAAATACCTCCATCCTAATCCTCACACGATCTGGGCACCTCGAAGGATCGAACCCGTGTATTTAAACTTCACATATGGGCCTAGACTTCATTGGTAATGGGTACCTTAAAGGAATTATTTTTTGTCTTCACCGGAGATCGAACCTGAGACCTTAAGGTCACCAAGTGCTTGTCTTACCACTAGGTTAATTAACTTGTAATTAAGAAAAGATTAGCTTAAATAATCTCAATTAAGAATCGTAAATTGTCGGGTGTTACACCCAACGACTTAGGTTAAAAACCTCTCATAGCTTGATTTTTTATTTCATAAATTAAGTTTATAGGGGCCTAATTTATTCATTACACAAAAAATATTTAAAAAGTAATTTCTGAGGCATTTTTTTATCAAAGTTGAATATGAGACAACAACACATTCATTTTACCCAATATATAATATCAAATTGGGCATAATGCATGACTATTAAATAATAATAATAATAATAAAATGGGAAAGGGATATATGATGTTAACATCATCTAAGTTAGATGATATTCCTTCACATACCCACTCACATCAATTTTCACACATGTTAAAAAGCCCCTCATGAATTTTATGGTTTGTGAGAGCAACATCATCCAACTTAGATTATATTAACATCATCTAAGTTATCCCCTAATATTATTAATAACTAGTGTTTAGGCCCCTCCAATAGACGGGTAGTCTCAAAATATATTAATCAAAGCTAAAAAATTGAAATTCAAATATATTAAATAGATATACTGAAATCAACTTAAAAACTTGCTAGTTGAATAGCCACTCCATCGGTCAAAATACTCATAAAATTTTCCGTCCATTCTCTATTTACCGGGCATATATGATAGTGCACTGCATATAGCAACAAAAAAAAAGGTGGAAAAAACTTGTAAGTTATGTTAATGTGTTTCTATGTATTTAATCCAATTTTAAAAAATAACCCCAAACAAATTAACCATAAGAATCAAATAAACATCTTTACATACAGATCCAGGAAAATTATTCAGTATAAAAAAGGAACCAAACCAAGGACATTCCAAACGTCGATCAAATCATTTTATCGGCTAATGCAAGAAAGATAGGGAAACAAATTGTTGATAAAAAAAAAAAGTCGAGCCAAAAACCTTGCAAAGTCATCTCCTGTTGTGTTAAATCCTAAACATATCGTGGATCAAATGGTTTTATCTAAAGGTACTATTTAAAATTGATATCATGCTTCTCATAAATCCGAAGTATATCTGTCAAACACAAACTAAAATAATGAATTTTTCCACCATGCTAAATGATCATACTAAAACATCCAACACCATCTCAATATATAATATTTTCTCGCAATAGAATAGCAGTGGCTAAAAAATTACACCATTAATGAGCTAGTTTCAAAACAAATTCAAAATAATAGTAGTCGATATATTAAAATAATCATAATCTTACCCATAGCAAAATTCGACTCTTTAACTAAAATCTTATAGAAAAATATAATCGTAAATCTTAAGTATACACCATTAATGAGTTACTTTCAAAACCATTTATCAACAAAGACCATCTCGAACATTTTGATTTTTTTCGGGTTGTTCCACTCCGAAACAGTCCATTGCTCAACACGGAGTCGTAAATGATGGTTAACATGTGTTGGCTTAAGATCTTCAAAATAAACTAATGTGGTCATATTTGTTGTTGTTGAAGAAAAAAGCCATAACGACCTCAAACTATATTTAAAAAAATAATAATAACAATAACATAAGAATTAAATGTTAAAAAATAGTAATAATGATTAATTATGCACAAAGTATAAAAAAAGAAAAACCTTTTTGTAGTTGATCGTAACTTCTTTTTTTTTTTGTCGTACGTGAGTTATATTATAGATTACCGATAAAACCAAAAAGTGTAAATTAATTATTTTTAAATTGAGTGAAATTGTAAATTGGTGATGGAAAACCAAAAAATGTAAATTAATTATTTTTAAATGTAAATTGGTGATGGAAAACCAAAAAGTATAATTAATTATTTTTAAATTGGGTTAAAGTGTAAATTGGTGATTGTAAATCAAAAAGTGTAAGTTAATTATTTTTAAATTGGGTTAAAGTGTAATTGGTGATGGAAAACCAAAAAGTGTAAATTAATTGTTTTAGATTGGGGTTAAAGTGTAAATTAGTGATAGAAAACTAAAAAGTGTAAATTAATTTAGTTTAATATTAGAAAATTAGAGAATTAATAATGATGGAGGATTAGGCTAAGGAAGGGGATTAGGGGTGCCAAGTGTACCCCCAACCCCCTCTTTTAGTTATATTATAGATAGATAGGGATAGGTGATGCTAGTTATCGGCAGCTTTAGCTATTTTTTTCTCTTTTGTCTATTTAAAATCATTTATATATAAAAATCAGTGACCGATCTAGATATATAGATTAGTATAAACTAAACAAAAAAAAAAAAAATCATCATTGGTTTTTTTTTGTTTTTTTTCATTTGAGTCAAGATCAAATATAAAATTAGATTAATACCCGGTTGTTGACCGGGTTATCAATTAAACTTAAAAGAATTTAACCAAAAAATAAATAAAATTTTAAGTGAACTATTGAAGCTATCACTGTGATTGATCAGACAAGTATCAAGGCTTTCGGTACACTTCTTTCATTTCCGAATTTGAGTATGAAATCGAGCCTAATGTTGAAATATATAGTCAACTTAGTATTTATTAGACTTGCCAATACTCGACTTTATCCGAAATTCGACTTGAAACCGACTGTGAAAAATGGGTTAGGGTTGTGAAATCTCCATCAGGTAACCCGCCAACTTTATTTTTGTGGGTCAAGGTCGAATCGACCTTTTTGGGTAAAAGATATCCCTCAACCCGGAAATATTTATATTTATATAAATTTTATTCATATGTCGACTCTCCAACATATTTGACCCGACAACCCACAATCTATTTGACGTGAAATCAGCTCGTCAACCCACCAACCCGTATGACCTCAAATCAACCCACCAACCCATATAACACGTCAAACTAACAACCCACCAATTCATTTAGCGCGTCAACCTGTCAACCTACTAACCCTGAAATCAACCCGCCAACTTATTTAAATTGCCAACTCGATTTCTTTCACATTGGTGGTTGGGTTGACAGGTTTTGGTTTTAATTTTCAAGTTGACTTTGATATCAAGCTGGTTCGGATTGGGTATTTTCAACCCAACAACTTAAGTCTGTTAGCCCAAACCCATTATCTAACTATGTGTAGTACATGGAATGAATTCGAATTGAAAGAAAATGAATAAACTACAACAAATGTGTTACCATCCGATTAGCAAAATTTACTTTAAATACATCGGGTCAAAATTAAACATCGTATTGAAGATATAGTTATTGAAAATAAAAAAGTACTATTACATAACACGCAATTTTTGAAACATTAATCAGTAGAAACCAATCAAAAGGTATAAAAACTTTACCACAAAATGAAACAGTTTATTTATTTCTATTTGTTTCTATTACAATAACTCAACAATGCTAGTATATTTTGGATCGTTATTAAAATCGGTAACAATGCCATTATATCACCAAGCTATATCATCCATCACATACGTAGAATCCGAACCCTACACAAACTTGCACAAATCTGGGACCTATCTCCAATCACTGAAAGCCTCTTGTTTGTCTGTGTTATATCGCGCATGTTAGCGTTAAAGACCAAGAACCTGAAAGCCTCTCGAGATGTACACTTCGTTAAACTTGTGCCTGACGACATTGTAATTTTACTGGTGGCGATATTTGTTTCCATCCCATTCCAAGTTTTGGATTAAGATATCGTCATTGGCACCTGTAACCAAAGAAGAAGCAGAAAGTAGTAAAAGGAAAAAGAAAATAATGAATTGTCGATTTATAATGCTTTTGGTTTTGATTTAATTTGTAGGTATGTTGCATTATATATTTGTTATAAAGATTGGGAAAACAACGACCACTTATGAAGGCTTTTTATAGGTGAAATGTTTATTATTGAACCTAAACTCATATAACAATCAAAATAGGTAAGTATCAATTTACTCATTTTTTTTTTTAACATTTGTGTCACGGGACGGCTAAGTCATTTGAAAGAAAGTATCATGTCTAAAATAGTTACCAAGATTACAAAATATAAATTTCGTAGGAATCAATTTGCTTAGCGGGCTCATATGGTTGACTTTTATATCTTCGACACATTGACTTTTAGTTTGAAGGGCCATGGTTGTTTTGCTAATGAATTTTAATGGCTAAGATTAAAAGTATATAATTTTTTATTTTTTTCTATATGCTCTACCAACAATATATATATATATATATATGACATAACTAATAACATCTATCTATATGTAAAGAAAACATGGAGGAAAAATATTACTTGATTCATCTTGTTGCTTGGAATTGTGATTTGTTACATGTGTACAATGAAAGTAAAATGTTTGTGCTATGTATATAACAAGGTATTTTACCCGCACAATGTGCGGCACTTATAAAAGTTAGTATACGATAGGTTTTCGATAACTATCTAATGTATTTATAAATATGTTATGAGAAAAGTGAATATAAGCTTGTTTGACACCTAAAGTTTTGAACATTTTACAATTTACATACTAACTTTTTAACATTTTTTATTTAATGAATAAATGTTTGGGCCCATGAATTTCATGGATTAAAAAATTAATATGTGAGTCTTCCATACCTAAGCTTAAGTACCTAACCTTATATTACCATCCCCATATATTATAGCAAGTGGTCTATTATATCTATATCATTAATGTCGTTTTTCAAAGCTACTTTGGATCAGTATAAATAGTAGATCTTTTAACCATTTAGAATTTAAGAGTAAGCTTGGGAATATTAAGATGGTAACATGTACATAATTACAACACTTGAGATGTTTCAAATCGCCGCCACAATCATACTATCATTTAGATCATCCTCAAGTAAGGACATATTTACGTGAATGTAACACCCCGAGCTAGGCACGAAATGTTACCGAAAAGATATAGCGTATGCATGGGATTATCGTAGAACATGATCTATATGCATAAAAGGATCCGGTGAATCCAACATTAATAATCAAGTATAAAATGCATAAAATAGGGCGAATGAATCCTGGATTCATGTAAGTCCAAGCCCAGGTCCTAGCACAAGCCTCAATCGATCATCACGTCTTGAATTCACAAGTTTACCTGAAAAGTGTACTAAACAAGGTCAACACTAGGTTGGTGAGTTCGTAGAGAGAATGACAAGGATCTAATACCAAAGCCATTCACAATATGAACAAGGAAAAATGGGTAAGGAACGCACTTACAATAAGTTCTTAAAAGGCACAAGTACACAATTTAGGTTGGCTCGTGGCACAACCTAATCACACACGAATCCTTTAAACGCACTATACCATTGCTAGGATATGTATAAGGAGCAAGGGCAAATAATGTCGATAACAATAAGTATCAAACAAGTACTATGACCTCAAATATGTACATCCAAGCCTCACAAATGTCCTCATGTCATCCAAATGTCATCAAGTACGTATAGTACCCGTATAATGTTATCAAGCACGTATAGTACCCGTATAATGTCATCAAGCACGTATAGTACCCATTTATTGCACTTGCACACATTGCACCTCAATTGTCCACCATATTGCACGTTATGTACCTCATTATACTCAATTGCACGAAAGTTGTTCATCCATGACCATCAATGTCCACACATAACCAAAACACCATGTGCATATACTTCGTACGATACTACTTTTGAAAGGCCTTTGATGTTTATATATAGGGTCACCCGCAACCTTCCCACCACATCTCCAACCTTTCAAAGGCATTACCGTCCTCCATACATACACAACTAACCTATAACAAACTCAACATATATATACAATAACCATACAACAAATCACATAATTGCACATCTACAAAACCGTCACACAACATGTAAAAACATAAATCAATCAATTTCTCCATAGCAATCATGTCCATCAATGACCCTCACACGTGTATTCACAAAATGAACTATATTAAGGTATTTAGAATCGCATAGTATGCAACAACAAGTAATAATGATATCAACAAGTATCCTAACAAGTCCTATGTTTTCATGCGTGCACACATTGTCCCTCAGTTGTCCTCTTGTCCTCCATAATGTCATCACCCAAGACACTCAAACATATGCTCAATCAAGTCATGTCATCAATCAAGAAAATCAAGCGTATTCATATTTGAACTATGTCATAAATCAAGGCAAACATATAATTGCACCCTCAAACAAGTCAACACACAAAAGTTGTACACTTTTCAGCCCGAATCTCAATTGAGTAGGGAGCTACGAAACTCACCTTGATTTCCAAGCGAAACGACAAGTTAATGTCGAGCTATAAGAGTCCAACAACCACCACGTGCCCACAACCTATCAATGTATATCATAGTATCATCAAAGTCAACTCTATAACCCTACACAAGTTGGTTAAGTAAGGATGAGTCACGCCAAAATCCCACACACGCTTAAATGACCCTCCCGAGCATGAACTAGAACACTTTGACCCCACATTTTTTTAAATGGACAAGGATTCAGACCAAACGGGCTATACCATGAGAAAGTAGATTCTCTCACGATTCCAACGATAGGTCATATAACTCGATTGGACTTACGGATCAAAAGTTACGATCATTTAACGAAAAGTAAGTTTACTTGGCGCACCATGGAGGGGGTGCGACGCATTTTTTGATGAGAGTGAGGGTTGGGACATTGGTACGGTGCACCATGGAGGAGGTGCGATGCACCTTTGCCCAAATCAGTCCCAAATCAGCCAAACACGAACCAAACACCACTTTTGACCCAAGGATTGATCTAGGAAGGTTCAAGACATGTTTTGAAGCATAAACTGACATCATTTGACATAAACAAACATAACCCACATCTTAGTTTCGATTCATAACATCAAATCAAGGTTAGAAATTGTTTTGACCCATTTGAAACCCTAGGAAAACCCTAAACGCCTTTTGACCCGATTTGTGACCAAAATTTGTTTGAAATCAACTAGAACAATGTTAAGAAACATATAATGATGGTTATGGGATGAGTTTAGCTTACCAAAACCATCAACAAGTGTTCAAACTCGAAATTGACCCGAATGAGAGGTGTTCTTGCACTATGAAACCCAAAATTTTGATATGTTATAGATAAAATGAAGATGATAATGTTTCTTGTATAAATCTTGCTTTAAAAGACAATAATGGTGATGAATTTCTAGAGAGAGAGATATGAGTGTAAGTGTGTGTGTTCTTGAGAGTTTAGAGAGAGAGAAGAGATGAAGAATGAGAGGGTGGTGGTGGAATGGGGGGAATAAGAGTTGGGTTATGGGTTAGGGTTAGACCCATGGGTAGGATCCACATTCATGTTGCTAGTTAAATGTCATCCAAATGAAAATTGATTAGCACCACTAATGTCCTCGACTAACACATAAACCACCAATTTAAAAATAAATTGACCCATATGAACGCATTGCACCCAATTGAACCTCAAATTGCACTTGAACTATATTGGTTAACTTAGTAGTTAGTTAAATTGTTCACAAGTCAAAGAGTCAAGGATAGCGGTTGTTACATCATTCCCCCGTTAAGGAATTTTGTCCCGAAATTCAATAGAACCATAAGCACTACACGAACGCGGGTATTTAGACCTCATATGGTCTTGTCGCTCCCAAGTGAATTCAGCCCCACTTCTTGCATGCCATCAGACTTTGACCATCGTGTAACGTTTTACCTTCACTTTCTTAACCTCAAGCTCTAATATCTATACCGGCTTGTAACCAAATTTGAGCTTCTTGTCCACTACTTGAACCTCGTTCATAGGCACATGTAATGTAGGATCCACCAAGCACTTCCCTAGGTTACAAATATGGAACACGTCATGCACACCGTTATGTTCTTGAGGTAGCTTCAATCGGTAAGCCACTTTGCCCACTTGTTCAATGATCTCAAAAGGTCCAATGTATCTTGGTCCAAGCTTGCATCTCTTTACAAAACGGACAACACCCTTCGACGAAGGGACTTTCAAAAGCACATGATCACCAACATTGAACTCCAATGGCCTTCGCCTCACATCTGCGTGTTTCTTTTGTCTATCACGGGACGATTGTAATCTCTCCTTGATTTGAGAAATCACTTTTGTTGTATCAACTACTATTTCCGGCCAATAAGTTGGCTTTTACCACTCTCCGTCCAAGCGAGTGAAAAGCGACACTTTCTACCATAAGGTGCCCTAAATGGTTTCATTTGAACACTCGCATGATAACTATTATTTTACGAGAATTCAACTAATGGTAGGTGCTCGTCTCCCAAGTTCCACCAATGTCAATGGTACAAACCCTCAACATGTCTTCAAGTATTTGAGTGGTTCTCTCGGTTTGTCCATCCGTTTGATGGTGAAGCGTCTTACTCATGTCAAGTTGAGTACCCATTTCTTGTTGAAAGGCTTTCTAACAATTTGAGTTATATCGGATATCTCTATCGGGGATGGTAGAAACCGGAACTCCATGCTTAGACACCACTTCCTTAATGTAAAAGCGTGTAATGGTGTCAAACTTTTCGGTCTCACGAATGGCTAAGAAGTGAGCCGACTTTGTCAACCGATCCCCTATCACCCATATAGTATCACAACCACCTATTGTCTTCGGTAACTTCGTGATGAAGTCCATTACAATCCGTTCCTATTTTCCATTCTGGTGTCACTGGTTGCACCAATAAACCAGGTGGCTTCTTATGATTAGCTTTCACTTGTAAGCAAGTAAGACTCTTACTCGCATATTTAGCCTCCAATAGAAATCTTTCAAATCAAAGTACTTCGTATCCGAGCCCGGATGGGCCGAATATGCCGACTTGTGGGCTTCATTCATGAGAAATGTCCTCAAATTGTCGAAAAATGGGAACCCAAAGCCTATCAACTAAGTATAGCCCATTGCCTTCTTTTCTATCGAATTGTTGCTCTATGCCATCTAACCTTCCATTACTAAAATCTCTGGTAAAGTAGCTTGTACGTGTGCTCCTATGATCTTGTCACGAATACTTTGTTCCACCATGAGACTCATGGATCTTGTTCTTCTCGGCTTGACCCTTTCCTTTCTACTCAAGCATCGGCTACGACATTAGCTTTGCCCAGATGGTAGCGAATATCACAATCAAAATCACTAAAAGTTCATTCATCTTCTTTGTCTCATATTCAACTCACTTGATCGAAAATATGTTGAAGACTTCTATGATCGGTATAAATTACACATTTGGTGCCATAAGGGTAATGTTTCCAACACTTCAAGGCGAAAACGACTGCTCCCAATTCTAAATCATAAGGGGGGTAGTTTTTCTCATGCACCTTAAGTTAACCAGAGGCATAAGAAATGAGCTTGCCCCATTTCATAAGCACACCCCCAATCCTTGACCCGAAGCATCACAACATATCACAAAATCCTCCACTCCATCCGAAAGACTCCAGATTAGTGCATCTGATGTGCGAAATCTAGCTTTAAATTTATAACACGATTTACCGAAAAATACTGATAACTACACACTCACAGGCAGTGTACCTGATCGTATGCAGTATAGTGAAAAATGGTAAGCCGAGATCGTTCGCAAGGACTTAAACAAGCATTTGTAAAAACATTTAATGATTCAAGTAAAATGGGGGGTTTTGTGGCCGAGTTGCCACGATGCAAGTAGTTAGTTGAAAATTAGTAATCCCAAAGGATTAATCGAAAAAGAGATTGTAGTTTAAAACAAGAATTTAAAGGTCACCCATCTTGATTTCGCTCAACAAAATGTTAGGATTGCACTTTTGATGAAGTTCAAATTCAATTTGGTGATTCAATGACCGAGACTCAAATCTATTGCCAAACCCCGTACCCATCAAGTTAACAACTTATTTCATTCTCTTGTAATAACTAGTTTCATTATTAAGACCGGTACCCCGAGACGCCTTTTTACAACTTCCCTAGTTAAACAATGGTTTTGGTCATTTTAGATAACAAATTTGCCCATCGATTGTACCCAACCGTCAACCCGTTAATTCTTATCAACTATTGATTACCCTCTACCGTACCCGTCATAGAACCAATTGCTTCTGACTAAGCAATCAAAATAACTTATACCCAAATCCTAGTAGTCACTAAGCAATGAATACAAACTATCCGCAATCAATAATTGAATAACAAAGAATTAATAGATTAAGATCACGATAAAACGTTAAATCAAATCAATTGAATTAATAAATATTGTGCAATCCCTACATAATGTCTCACTCCATCAAGATGGATGAAAAGGCGATTAGCCTCTCGTATTAGATATGAAATAACAAATCAAAACGAAAGAATTCATTGTTACCGAATACAAAGAATTGAAAAACGAATAACGAAATGATTCTGAACGAGTCTTTGATCCTCCACAATGATGAAAAATAAGATAAACCCTAGGAAAAGCTCTTAAAATCGTCTGAAAAGTGAAAAATCAATTTTTGGAATGTTTTTGCAGCTATTTATATGATTCAGAAAACTGGACAGATTCGGCGCCCAGGTGCGTCGCACCTCACTAAGTGCGTCACACTTTCCTTTTGACTTTTATTGACTTGGACTTCGTTGACTGGCCTCTTGTCGCCTATAGAGAATATGCTTCTCACTTTGACTGAACTGCGAAGCACTTGTTTCCACGACAAACAAAACGGCGACGCACTCCATGAGGTGCGTCGCACTCTTAGGTTGACCAGCATTCACTTTTGACCAGTCTTGACTTTCTTCGATTCTTTACCTACGAGCCACATGAAACATCCGTAAACACCCATTTTGCTCCAGAAACTCTGTTTTCTGCAAAATATCGCTTCGGTACCTGTTTTCCACCAAAAACACTAACAAATACCATAAACGCACCAAATGTATACGAAAATGACTCGTAATCCTCACTAAACGACACTTTAAGCTATGGGAAATGGGCATAAAATACGACATATCAGCATCACACAACATGTCCTTGAGAGTTTGAAAGGCAATTTCGTGTTTCGCGCCCCTCTCAACGCCTCCAATTCTTGACCACTTCAATCTTACTAGGATCTACATGAATTTCATCTTTGCTCACCACGTGATAGAGGAAATGAACTTTTTCTAATCCAAAACTTGCATTAAGAGGATTTCGCATATAACGTCTCTTTTCAATGCAATTCTAGCACTTCGCGCATATGTTCGACGAGATCTTCCTTCATCCTCGAGTAAATAAGTATGTCACTAATAAAGGCAATGGCAAACTTATCCAAATTGGGCTGTCATACCCGCTTCTCCAAGTTCATGAACACCGTCGGTGCATTAGTCAACCTAAACGGCAACACGGTGTATTCTAAATGCACATACCTTGTAGGAACGTCGTCTTTGAGATGTCATCTTTATGGACGCGCAGTTGGCTCTAACTTGAACGAAGGTAATCCTTGGAGGAGGGCTTAACACCTTCCAGTTGATCAAATGAGTTCTCATTTATCGAAAATGGATACTGGTTCTTCATCGTGAGCTTGTACAATACCCGGTAACCGATACACATCATAAAAGACCCATCTTTTTTTTCTTCTTTTTTTTTCCGACAATGGAATAGGAGCTCCCCATGGCGATTGACTAGGATGGATGAACTCCTTCTCTTGATGCTCTTTAAGTTGAGGTTCCAACTCTTGCATCTCCGCTAAGGCGAGTTTATAAGGAGCTTTGGCTACCGATGCGACGTTAGGAGTTAGTTTGATTACAAAAATCAAGTTGTTGAGATGGGGGTAAACCAGATAAATCGTCCAGAAGCACGTTGGGAAAGTCATGGACAATAAGAATGGTCTTCAACTCAACTATTGTAGTAGTAGCACTACATTATTTTGGACTAGAAGGATCCGATATTTCACCATGAACTCTAAAATTAGACCTTACCGTTAGCTAATAGTATCTTGACCACTCTTCCACCACAAACAATAACCGCATTAATCGTTAGCCTCCAATCTAAGCCCGTAATGACGTCAAAACTTCCATATCGAATGACATAGAATCGATGAATAAATCGAAGTCATTTAAAGTCAAGATACAATCACGGAGTACTTGACTAAGTCTAGTTAGAGCACCATTGACCATTTCAATATCAAGCACATGGTTTAAGGCACGAGGATGAATATCTATCGAAGGAACGAAGCTATGGTCAGCATCAGGAATCAAATAACACCATGGCGTAATTATTTTAAATAATAAATGTACCCGTCACCACATTAGGATCGTTGCGAATTTCAGTAGTACCCATCGCAAAAATTCACCTAACCCCATTTTCTCTGGTTTGTCTTTTGTATAACACACCCGCTTCTCATTCTCTGGTTTGTCTTTTGTACAACACACCGCTTCTCGCCATAAGTTCTTGGCAACACCTACTGGTACAGTTAATTGTATGACCCGAAGGTTAGTCTCAAAGTTCTTACATGTTAGTCACACAAGTAGTCAATGCTCTCGTACCGATGTGTCATGCACAATTTATATATTTACACTAAGTCAAAAGTACTAATGTTCTAGGGGAATCGTTATGTATCATGTCATCATACCAAGTTCACAATAATTGTTCATCATCAAACCACATGCTCATGTTCAATGCAACACACAACCGAACAACTAAAACAAATGGTCCAAAGTATAATCCGAATCCGATATGCTCCCTAGTTATTGACCGGGTATGTATACAGGGTGTACCAGCGGCTAACCCTCCACCCAATCAACTCCCATTAAGCATATCAATTCCTTATTATACTCCAAGCCAAACGTGCGCAATCTGTGATGTCATTAACTTGTTATAATACCGGGTAACCATAAAATAGTTGACCGGGCATTTTTAGGGTTGCCACAATATTATATCATGTTAATGTCATAACTTCATCTTGCCCTAAATCATCAAACAATATCAATCCAATCATCTCAATCCAACAATATGCACATGACCTCATTGACCTCAAGTAACTACATTGACCTCATGCACTTGACCACCACACAACAACACATTGTCCACATTAACCCAATTGTACTCATGTTATCACATTCATCACATTGTACCTTCCACAACATAACACATTGTTCACATTGTACTAGTCATGAAAGAACACGTTAATCACATAGTACTCATCTCAAACCAACACATTATCCAACTGTACTCATATCTTTAAGTATAACGATCCTGCCTACGAACTCTTAGTGTACACTTACAAGGTTCATATAATTCATGTTGCATTCAAAATTCCTAACCATGCATGCTATATGAAGAGTTTTTACTTAAGCCGTAGTCTAGGTCAAACCGCCTAATTCTCTACGACCACGCATGGGCCACCATTCTGTAACACCCCGAGCTAGGCACGAAATGTCACCGAAAAGATATAGCGTATGCATGGGATTATCGTAGAACATGATCTATATGCATAAAAGGATCCGGTGAATCCAACATTAATAATCAAGTATAAAATGCATAAAATAGGGCGAATGAATCCTGGATCCATGTAAGTCCAAGCCCAGGTCCTAGCACAAGCCTCAATCGATCATCACGTCTTGGATTCACAAGTTTACCTGAAAAGTGGACTAAACAAGGTCAACACTAGGTTGGTGAGTTCGTAGAGAGAATGACAAGGATCTAATACCAAAGCCATTCACAATATGAACAAGGAAAAATGGGCAAAGAACGCACTTACAGTAAGTCCTTAAAAGGCACAAGTACACAATTAAGGTTGGCTCGTGGCACAACCTAATCACATACGAATCCTTTAAACGCACTATACCATAGCTAGGATACGTATAAGGAGCAAGGGCAAATAATGTCGATAACAATAAGTATCAAACAAGTACTATGACCTCAAATATGTCCATCCAAGCCTCACAAATGTCCTCATGTCATCCAAATGTCATCAAGTACGTATAGTACCCGTATAATGTTATCAAGCACGTATAGTACCCGTATAATGTCATCAAGCACGTATAGTACCCATTTATTGCACTTGCACACATTGCACCTCAATTGTCCACCATATTGCACGTTATGTACCTCATTGTACTCAATTGCACGAAAGTTGTTCATCCATGACCATCAATGTCCACACATAACCAAAACACCATGTGCATATACTTCGTACGATACTACTTTTGAAAGGCCTTTGATGTTTATATATAGGGTCACCCGCAGCCTTCCCACCACATCTCCAACCTTTCAAAGGCATTACCGTCCTCCATATATACACAACTAACCTATAACAAACTCAACATATATATACAATAACCATACAACAAATCACATAATTGCACATCTACAAAACCGTCACACAACATGTAAAAACATAAATCAATCAATTTCTCCATAGCAATCATGTCCATCAATGACCCTCACACGTGTATTCACAAAATGAACTATATTAAGGTATTTAGAATCGCATAGTATGCAACAACAAGTAATAATGATATCAACAAGTATCCTAACAAGTCCTATGTTTTCATGCGTGCACACATTGTCCCTCAGTTGTCCTCTTGTCCTCCATAATGTCATCACCCAAGACACTCAAACATATGCTCAATCAAGTCATGTCATCAATCAAGAAAATCAAGCGTATTCATATTTGAACTATGTCATAAATCAAGGCAAACATATAATTGCACCCTCAAACAAGTCAACACACAAAAGTTGTACACTTTTCAGCCCGAATCTCAATTGAGTAGGGAGCTACGAAACTCACCTTGATTTCCAAGCGAAACGACAAGTTAATGTCGAGCTATAAGAGTCCAACAACCGCCACGTGCCCACAACCTATCAATGTATATCATAGTATCATCAAAGTCAACTCTATAACCCTACACAAGTTGGTTAAGTAAGGATGAGTCACGCCAAAATCCCACACACGCCTAAATGACCCTCCCGAGCATGAACTAGAACACTTTGACCCAACATTGTTTAAAATGGACAAGGATTCAGACCAAAAGGGCTATACCATGAGAAAGTAGACTCTCTCACAATTCCAACGATAGGTCATATGACTCGATTGGACTTACGGATCAAAAGTTATGATCGTTTAACGAAAAGTAAGTTTACTTGTACAAGGAAGAGGTGCGGCACACCATGGAGGAGGTGCGACGCATTTTTTGATCAGAGTGAGGGTTGGGACATTGGTGCGGTGCACCATGGAGGAGGTGCGATGCACCTTTGCCCAGATCAGTCCCAAATCAGCCAAACACGAACCAAACACCTTCCAAACACCATTTTTGACCCAAGGATCGATCTAGGAAAGTTCAAGACATGTTTTGAAGTATAAACTAACATCATTTGACATAAACAAAGATAACCCACATCTTAGTTTCGATTCATAACATCAAATGAAGGTTAGAAATTGTTTTGACCCATTTGAAACCCTAAGAAAACCCTAAATGCCTTTTGACCCGATTTGTGACCCAAATTTGTTTGAGATCAACTAGAACAATGTTAAGAAACATATAATGATGATTGTGGGATGATTTTAGCTTACCAAAACCTTCAACAAGTGTTTAAACTCGAAATTGACCCAAATGAGAGGTGTTCTTGCACTATGAAACCCAAATTTTTGATATGTTATAGATAAAATGAAGATGATAATGTTTCTTGTATAAATCTTGTTTTAAAAGACAATAATGGTGATGAATTTCTAGACAGAGAGATATGAGTGTAAGTGTGTGTGTTCTTGAGAGTTTAGAGAGAGAGAAGAGATGAAGAATGAGAGGGTGGTGGTGGAATGGGGGGAATAAGAGTTGGGTCACGAGTTAGGGTTAGACCCATGGGTAGGATCCACATTCATGTTACTAGTTAAATGTCATCCAAATGAAAATCGATTAGCACCACCAATGTCCTCGACTAACACATAACCACCCATTTAAAAATAAATTGACCCATATGAACGCATTGCACCCAATTGAACCTCAAATTGCACTTGAACTATATTGGTTAACTTAGTAGTTAGTTAAATTGTTCACAAGTCAAAGAGTCAAGGATCGCGGTTGTTACAGTGAATGTTTGTGAATAATAGTTTTCATAATACTCCTATATAAGAATGTAAATAATAAAATCTTCTTTTTAATTTTCGGTTTGTACCTTGATGTTGATAAGAAATAAATAATCATGAACTTGATTAAGTCTTAAAAATATTTTGTTGTTCTTTGTTCTCATTTAAAGTTATCCGCAATTTTCAATTATGAATTGTGTTTCGCATGGGTTGTGAAACGATTGGTTCTAAAAAACTATAGACCTTATATATAAAAACCGTGTTCGATAATCATGAATAACAGAATAAAAAACCAGTCACCCAATTAATTATAAAAAACATACCGATAATATGAAAAAGATATGGAATACAATCAATTTCTCCCCAAGAGTCTTCCAAAAGTGTTTGCAATTTGCAAATCATATAACTATGTAGAAGTACCTTGCAAGGTCTAATATAATATTAAATAAATTAAATAACATCTTCTATAACCAAAGGTTTCAATATCAAAGATGTACTTTACAAATTCTAACGTAATATCAGATTAAACACAAAAGCTGCTAATTAATTGGTCTATCGTTCTTTTTTTTCTTTGTTATGCTCATATACATTAATATTGATATTGATATTTGATTATAATATTTATGAAGCAGAGATTAGATCGAATCAGTATTAGAGAAAATAACTTTTGTCAGTAGCTAAAAAGAATTGTGGGATTTGAAAGATTTTTAGCCAAAAAAGTTTTATTTTCTATGTACCGGATTTGAATATATCTATAAATTATATTATGCTATTATTATTTAATTTAAAGTAAAGAAATAAAAATTATACAATAAATATTGTAAAAAAAATATGGAGATGCCACATAGGCTAAATCCTATGTGGCAATGTTTAAAAATAGTTTTGAAGTGAAGTGGATGTCTTTAAAACGTCAGGATAAGTATTGTTTTATAATAAAACAAGATTGTTTCCAATAAATATTTTTAAAAATTTTTGATGTGACAAAATCATATTTCACCTTAAAAATTATTTTATTTAATTATGATGTCATATATAAATAAAATAAAAAACCTTTTACATCTTTAATAAAAGTATTAATCATTTATTTAAAGAAATATAAATTCTTTATTATATAATATTACAAATAAAATGTTTTTTTTATTTACTTACTGTAGTAGTCATTTTTATTTTTAAAATTATTATTGTGTTAGTTGATTTATTAACTATATAATTATTGTGTTAATTAGTTGAATTATTAGATTTGTATCAAGTTATAATGTTTTAATAACAAACATTATATATATTATTTAATAGAGTATATTTTATAATTTTAAAATTTTAATTAACATGTCCGGGTTGAACCCACTAACTAGTTTATAGATATAGATAGATAGTGTAGAAAACACTAATTTAGGCAATATGAGGTGTAAATTATATATATACAACTAATTAAACAATTTAGAAAATAAAAAAATGGATAAATATGGGAATAGTGTTCACGACAACTTTTTATTACAAAATGTACCAATTTCACATTAAATCTTATAAATATGAATTTGAATTTGAAAAACTAAAAGGCTGTACTACAAACTAAAAGGGCGGACGAATTTTATTACTTGCACGTTGACTTTTCCATCCAAGATTTGACTTTGAGTTTAGATGGTCTAGATTAAATTGGGGACGAATTTGGATGGCTAAGATCAAGATTAATACTTTATTTTTTTTCTCACTGCTCTACCAGTAATATATATATATATGGTACCTTTCCCCTACGAACGGTACTAAAATGCGAACCATTGAGAACAGGGACAGAAAAGTAAATTTCTTATCTTTGTCTCTCTCTTTTATAACAGTTTTATTATCTTAGAAAATTTACCCCAGATTTCATAATTGAACATATTATAAACAGGTATGGATGTTAATTTTAATAAAATGTATCATTAAACTCAGATTTTGATCTTCTTTAATTTGATATCAATTTTATTAATTTTTAACAAGAATTGAGATGGATGCACAAAATAATACATGCATCGATGCTATGTGTGCATCCATTAAAAGAAAGATTTGATACACCCATCATATATTCTGTTCATTTAGTTACAATCTCAAATGCACAAAAACAATAAAGGAAACAAAAACAGGATGAAATTTGTAAAAGTTCATCCATCGCATTTGTAAAAGTGCATCCATTATTTTTTTTCCAATCGGATGTGCAATGCTTATTGTAAATAAAAGGTCCTGAAAGAAAAGAAAAAAATATTCATCGAAATTCAGAAAAAATGCCTACAAATTCCACTGTTTCACACAAAAATATAATAGATGCACAATATACAATGGATGCATCAAATATACTCAGATTCGCAATTCCAATAGAAAACCCGCCTGACAAAACGTTATAGATCCATACTAGAAATAAAGAAACTAAACAACCCATTATAAGAAAAGAAAGAATTAAAATCTGTATAGATTTTTTATTCCGATCGTCGTCGATGGGTATTTATCTGATTTTTGGCAACTTCCATCGCAAAATAAACCACCATCCTTGACAAACAACATATCAAGAATTTTTTTCAATGACAATATATAGTTAATATTATTCTGGAAAGGAGAAGATGATTTGTGATTTTTTATAATCTATTTTTTGATTGATTGGGAATGAACTTTCATAGGATAGTAGGTGAGAAGAAAAAGAAGAAAGGGATGTGGGTGGAGTGGTGGATGGTGATGAGTGGAGATATGCTCTTATTGAGTCTGTACGTTACATAACATAAATAGATAAATTTTGATTTTGTATTTCCAAATAAGCCCTTTTGGGTTATTATTTAATCGAATATTTCCCAAAAATCTAACAACCATAGATCAAGTTTTTTATTGTTTGTATTTGAATGCTCTCCTATATATATATATATATATATATATATATATATATATATCTAATTATTAAAACAGTAGGAAACCGAATGATTCTAGAGCATCTTTAACTTAAAATTATCTTATAATATTGCCACATAGGATTAATCCTATGTGTCATCTCCATATTTTTCTCTACAATATTAATCTTTATATTGGAATTAAATATAAAAAAAAAAACTGAAATAAATTTAAAATCATTATAAAAACATCATATCTTTTTTATAATTGATTCTACCTTACGACAAAGTTTAGAAAACTAAACTATGAAATTCATTTGATTTGTTAATATACTCTATATTCTTTAATTTGAATGATTTAGATATTTTTAATTACTATATAGATATAGTATAATTATTAAAACAGTAGGAAATCGAATGATTTTAGAGCATTTTTAACTTAAAATTATCTTATAATATTGCCACATAGGATTAATCCTATGTGTCATCTCCATATTTTTCTCTACAATATTAATCTTTATATTGGAATTAAATATAGAAAAAAAAAAGTGAAATAAATTTAAATTCATTTGATTTGTTAATATACTCCATATTCTTTAATTTGAATGATTTAGATATTTTTAATTATTATATAGATATAGAGGATATATAAATAAAGAAACTAATTAAACATTAAAAAAAACCTAAATTACTTTAATAACAGAATCTTAAATTTATAGGAAATATATATAGATTTCTTACCCAATTCTTAAATCATATGTCCTAACATATAGATTTTTGCATATATAAATAGATGAATGAATGTAAACAACGTAAATTTTTGTATTGTTTTCTTACGACTCAAAGTGAATGTAGTTATGGTTTTTAGGTTTTATATTTTCATGCAAATTAGTTTACTATATTAATATGAATTGGTTGTTTATATAAACAGATTTCAAGCTAAATGTTTTTTTTGATGTTATTTTGTTAGATTTTCGTTAACTAGATATAGAGGTTGTAAATTCTTGGTGAATAATAATTTTTTAAAACATCATTATACAAAAGAACTAGATATATTCATTTTTGTGAGTAATAAATGTGATTTTTTTTAAAGTCAGATTATTTTATTTTTTAACTTTGTAAACTGTAACAGTTAGATTCTATTTTTTTTAATTTCTATTTACATAGCTAGCAAAATAAACAACACAATAAAATTACGATAACTAGATCACATTTTATAGATTGTCAATGTTAAAAGTTTTGAAAAATAAATTCAATATTCACGCATCATGTGGGTAAAAGACCTAGTATATATATATAATTGTATCAATATTTATTGTTCGACTACAAGTCGTTAAAGCCGGTCTTCCTCTTCTTTAGTTCATTGAATCAACAATGATAAAGATTATATCTTTTCCTTAAATACAAATAACATAAATCTTGCTTAAAATAGCATAACACAAACTATTTCCAAAATAAATTGCCTAAAATTAGAAAGACAAAATGATGCAAATTTATCATTTCGGTGAAGAACTCTTGTTTGTCGGGTAAAGTATCTATTTTTTGCCACAAATATATATAATAACATCCACAATCTTGGGAAAAACTTGTGTCTAAAATTAGTTTTCCATGTCTAAAGTCCCATTATTTTCTCTTTCTTGTTTGAATTTATAATGTAATTCTTTTCCTCTATTTCTTCTTTTTCGTTACAAATTTCCAATTAAATGAGTTAATAATATCATATCTTTTATTGACTTTGAGTTGTTTAATTCATCTTTGATGGTTAATCTTGTTGATTAACCATTAATCTGCTATTACCCTCTGTTGTGTTCAACTGTTCATTATCTTTCAGGTAATTTATATTTTGATCATTTTATTATTATTGGTTTTTTTTTTCATTATCAAGTGCCAATATGCAAAGTGGGTTTTGAGAATTGTAAATTTGTAAAAGAATTGGGTATGTAACTATTTCAAATTATTGTAATTATTGATTTTATGACCAGCATTTTGTTTTATTTTGGTTTACTTATTATTGTGAGGAAGTATCATCAATATTATAACAATCTTTTAATTATATAAGCAAAAACATGTATACTGAGTTAGTGATAATTAGGAGGCGTTTTGAGTTATGCTTTGATTTGATAGAAATATTTAAGTGTGGTGATTGATCATTTGCTTGAACCAAATTTTGAAAATATTTATGTATTACATATTTTTACCATTTGATTCCAAACATGGAAATATTTGTGGATTTATTATGATACATATATGCGTAGACGTTTTAATTTATGTTTGTAAACGGTTATTGCAACTTGATGAAACCGAGTGTAAAAATAGGTATTTAATTGGTTGATGAGAGTATGAAATGTTAAGGTAAATTTACATTCATATAAATAATTAGTTTTGTCTTGTAGGAAATTGATTTGGGGCCGATACTTGTGAGAGGATAAAGTAGATAATGTATATGAGAGGAGGCTCCAATTTTCTTATGAAATTGTAATGGTAGCATCCTCTCTGTTTAAGAAATATAAATGGATTTAAGTGAAGGGTACAAGACTAACGATCACACGGAAGAAGTTTATACGGATTCAGAAAGTGTGGATCCCTCATCGGTTTCTTCGTTAAGAATCTTGACGTCTCCAAGATCTCCGAAGGTTCGGCAAAGCAAAGATAGCCCAATAAGAGGGAGTCCTACAAATGGTGTTAGCCCAAGAAAGAACGATAGGCGTGCGCATACTGGAATCGATGCTCATCCTAAGAAAGGTTTAACATTTTACTTGTATCTTTGCTATTAAGGGATTTTTATTTTTATTTTTTACAAATGAAAGTGGTTATAGCCAGGCATCCCTGATGATGATTGTTTGACAAGTTATACCTGACAGAAATCAAAATTTTGAAGATTTTTGTTAGTTGCATGTAGCCACTTACATGATGTTTTTGATCAAAGGGGTTCTCACAATGATATCTCTCTGCAGGTGGTTGTGGAGGAAAAGGGACATGGGTAGGATTACTTGATGTGGATGGCAATTGTTTTGTTGATATTAATGACCCAAACTACAGTAGTACCGAGGTATGTGTTTCTTCTTTTATGAAAATTCAACTTTTATTAACTTTGGTATGGTTCAGGAGGATTAAGTGATCTGGATATCATTTTTTTAGTAGTCCGGAGATCATATTTATATTAACAATAAAATATAATCCAAATAGTGTCTAAAATAAAAAGGTTCAATTTATAATGGTAACTAATGTGAGATAAGTGCATTGTTTCAGGAGAATGATGCAACAGTTAAAAAAGTTTGTTCGCGATTTGAGATGTACAAGAAGAAAGTTATAGTTATTGTTGAAGAATACTTTGCCACTGATGATGTTATCTCAGCTGCGAATGAGTTAAAAGATCTTCAAATGCCGAGCTATAGTTACTATTTTGTGAAGAAACTTATCTCTATGGCAATGGATCGCCATGACAAAGAAAAAGAAATGGCTGCTGTTCTTTTGTCCTCTCTCTATGCTGATGTTATCGATCCCCGACAAGTATATAAAGGTTTTCGTAAGCTCGTTGAATCTGCAGATGATTTGATTGTAGATATTCCTGATACTGTTGATATTCTAGCATTGTTTTTAGCTCGAGCTGTTGTAGACGATATACTTCCTCCTGCTTTCTTGAAAAAAGAAATGGATGCTTTGCCAGGTGGTGCAAAGGGTATTGATGTTATTAAGCGCGCTGATAAGGGTTATTTGTCGGCCCCATTACATGCAGAAGTTATTGAACGACGGTGGGGTGGTAGCCAGAATAAAACTGTTGAGAATGTGAAGGCTAAAATTGACAATTTGTTAGTCGAGTATGTAGTTAGTGGTGATAAGAAGGAAGCCATTCGATGCATAAATGACTTAAAGGTCCCGTTTTTTCATCATGAGATCGTGAAACAGGCAATCATTATGGCAATGGAACGAAATAAGGTCGAGGGTAAACTTCTTGATTTATTGAAAACTGCTTCTGAGGAATGTTTGATAAATTCAAGTCAGATCTCAAAAGGGTTCACACGAATCATTGACTCTATTGATGATTTATCACTTGATATCCCAAATGCTAAAGAACTTTTACAATCTTTGATCTCAAAAGCAGCATCAGAGGGATGGTTATGTGCTTCATCCTTAAAACAAGTTTCATCTTCTGAAAAGAATTTAGTTGAAGATAGCATAATGAAAGTGTTTAAAGCAAAAGCTCAATCTATAATCCAAGAGTACTTTTTAACGGGTGATGTTTTGGAAGTAAATAGTTGTTTAGAATCAGAAAATCTTTCTTCTATACCTGAATTGAAAGCAGTTTTTGTGAAAAGGTTAATTATGTTGGCGATGGAGAGGAAAAAGAGAGAAAAAGAGATGGCTTCAGTATTGTTGTCCTCATTATATTTCCCAGCCGATGATGTGGTTAACGGTTTCACGATGTTGATTCAATGTGCAGATGATATTGCTTTAGATATTCCGGTTGTTGTGGAAGATTTGGCTATGTTTTTAGCTCGAGCAGTTGTTGATGATGTTTTGGCCCCTTTACACTTGGAGGAAATTGGGGGTCCTTCCGTGAAACTCGATTCCATTGGAAACCAAGTCTTGAAAATGGCTCGTTCACTTCTTAATGCTCGGCTTTCGGGTGAACGTATTTTAAGGTGTTGGGGTGGTGGAGGAAGTTACACAAACGGATGGGCGATAGAAGATGTTAAAGATCAAATTGGTAAACTTTTGGAGGAATTCGAATCGGGTGGAGGCACACGAGAAGCGTGTCGATGCATAACTGAACTGGGAATGCCGTTTTTTCATCATGAGGTTGTTAAGAAATCATTGGTGACAATTATCGAGAAAAAAAATGATCGAGTTTGGAGGCTTCTCAAAGAGTGTTTTAACACAGGAATTATTACCCAAATACAAATGACTAAAGGGTTTGGAAGGGTGGCTGAATCACTTGATGATTTGAGTTTAGATGTACCCGATGCTAATAAGCAATTTGGATTGCTTGTCGAAAGGGCTAATGCCGAAGGATGGTTGGACACGTCTTTTAGTTTCAACAAAGCAGCTCATCCGATGGAGAATGGGTATCATACTCGAAATGTTTAGTTTTAGTATTTGGTTTTAGTTGAGAACGAAAATTTTGGAAAAATTGAGAATAAATGATTCTGAATTTTACACAGGTATGGATATAATACTCATATGAAACGGTTAAGTTTGATACAAATTACTAACTTCATGTTACTTGTAGACTTGAATGAAACTATGAATCTCAAATGTGTCATATTAGTGATGAAAAGAATTTTACTATTTGATACACAAGTTGCATGTTCTACAAAAATGTTCCTAGGACAACGTATTATCGAATGCAAATATACCATATCAAATATTGAATGAACTTTTATCAACAAGTATACATTTTAATGAGATTTATGCGACTACACTAGTGTCAACTGTATACAAGTGTTGCGAGTGATAAAGGAACTTGTATGTGTTGGAATATGATCACGTAAAATGAACGTATGTCCGGAAAGTATTTAAGCATACGGGGTCACATCTCAACGTGAATGTAACTATAAATTAATTAATATATTAAATGTAATTTATTAATTAATTTGATCACGAAAAACTAACGGAGGTCCATTAAAAGAGTTAAAAGTTAACGGTACTTAACTAACAGACTTAACGGAGGAGAGTTGGAATTAGGAAACGATTAGGAGGCCCTCTAGAATGTTCCTAGAGGGGCTGGTCGAACTAGGAGAAGGAAGGGGTTTCACAAACCCTAAACTTGGTCATCAAGTAAACCTAATCCTATAAATAGAGGTCTAAGTTAATTGTTTTCTACACATTCATTAGGTTTTCTAAAACCCTAAAAATCTCTTCTTCTCTCCTCTTCTCTCTTGGTTCGATCGACTACATCATCACAAAAGGGTTTCGGGGTTTTGTTTGGGTCGAATTAAGAAGCTAGTAACAAAGGGTTGTTCGGTTCGTGATCAAGTACTAGCATACATACATTCCAACGTTGTGTGTGCAATCGTAGAGAGGTTTAATTCAAACCTTATCATAAAGGTTTCTTGCTTATTCTCTCCAATTTAAGGTACACGTTTTCTATCTTGGTTAATTAATTAAACTATATAGATCTTGTCTTCCGTTGCGTGCTTTGTGATTTGTTTGATAATAGTTATATAACTCAATAGTGGTATCACGAGCCTACTATGTATATTTTTTGATTACCAATAGATCAAAACTTGAAGGGGGGTTAGGGTTCTTGATTTTAAAAATTTCGATTATATATATATATATATTGTTAAATTGATTTTGTAATTTTATTACATTATTTAAATTAGAAAAAGGTTTTATTTAATATATATATATATATATATGGATCGAAAATTTTTCCAGAAAATAAAAAATAAAAAAAGTTATTTTTTAGGGTTCCTAATCCAAGTTTTGATTAATTGCATGTTTATGTGATAAATTGCATGTGATTATGTGTATACCTTTAATTTTTAATGGTTAAAAAGAAGTAAAAATCATGAATTTTTCATGCAAATCATTCATGATTCTTACTTAGATATATTGATATGAAATCTTGATCATTAGGGTTAATTATGCTAGATAATTGGATAATTAATTGTGTGACAATGTGAATTTTTTTCGTATAAATTTCTGTTTTGTGACAGTTTACTAAAAAATTCATATTTTTTAATCCGTAATGAGTTAGAGGTCGTGCTTTGAACTGTAGATGATCAACACATAGGGCTAAAACTTTGTAGTTCTGGTCAAAATCTGAATCGGACCAGAAATAGGTCTAAACAGGTCGTGAAGCTACTGGAATTTCCAGTGAGCAAACTATGTGATCATGTGATAATTGTTTGTTTTGTATATGTTTAAGGCTTACGCAATCAAGACAACTTGATGTATGTTGTAACAACCCTCAAATTTCGAGTAGGATAATTTACTTGGACTTTATCCCTAGAGATTTATTAAGAGAATCGACCTTTTAGATATTCAAAGCATAGTGATAATTGCCCTATGGTATGGTGAGATGCCTTAGAAATACCATAGATGACTAGCTATCTTAGAAATGCTATAACCAATAACTATAATCAATCAAGCCGATCTCAAGCTACAGATATTAGTTCTAATTGAGCTTGATAAAATGCCAATGAATCAAAAATTTTATTTCAAGAAGTTAAGTTATATAAATAATAAGGTAAGACTCACAAGTTGTGATAACAATCATAAATCTTAGGAAATGTCCAACAATCTAAATCACCAAGCTAATTGAAGTACATTTGAATATAGAAATATAATGACCATCTTACAATACATACTTATAAACTATTGTGTACATAAAATGAGTTTAAATAATAATGGGCATATATACGTCTAACATGAGTAACGGTTTATAATAAAGAGCGAATTAACAAATTAAAATACAAACGTACATGCATATGTATATACACGGCATGCATACTTACATACAAACACAACTTAACAAAGATATATACAAGCACTTAACTAAATTCACATCCATCCATACAAATATATTTATAAACTTAGGAAAAACAACTACAAAATTAAAAATACAAACTTATATCCATACATACACTTCATACATCAAAAAAATTCAAAATCCCCTCCAAAACACTACCCAAAACCGGCCTCCCCCTTCCCAAAACAACTCAACCAATCAAAAATAACTAGTCTCTTTATTCTTACACTTCCAATGCATGCTACACCCATACTTACACTCCAACTCACACTTTACACTCCCTAAACACTCCAACACTTCCCAATACACTTAATCTCTTATTTCTCTCTCATTTTTCTCTCAAAAATCTGCACATTATCATCTTCCTCTCTTCATCATTTTCGGTTCAAAGAGAGCAACAAAAAGGCAAGAAAAATCAATCTAAAGTTATAGTAATAATAAGGGTTTTTAAAGGATTAAACAAGGGTTGATTCAAGATACTTTTAAGGGTTATTTTAAGCTTGGAATAAGGGTTATATAGAGCATAAAGGCCACGAAATTTTTGCCCAAATTCATCTCCAAAACCGAGTGCAAGAAGGGTATAAATCTTCATCTCTTTGTTTAATCTATCTTGTTCTTGTATATACTAAAAGATCTTTATCAAAGACCATGTTTTTCTTTAATTTTCTTCTTGAAAATACACTTGATGAAGGCAAGTTGATAGAATCTTCTTCCTCATGCTCATGCATGTTGAAATCTAGAAGAAAGATTCAATGATTCAACTAGTTTAAGACCCAAAGGTGTTGTCATAGATTAAATAGATTTTAAAGTGATTCTTCCTTTGAAATATGGTCATATTTTTATATATTTTGATGAATATATTTCTGGAGTTTTTCATAAAAATATGTTTTTAAGTTGTTAAATTGAAGATGGATAAAGATTTGTTGTTAAAATGATGAGATGATTACATACATGCTTAGATTTGCACTAGTTTAATTTGGTTTTCATATGGGACTTGAGATGGATCTTTTAAGGATGATTGATGAACTTGAAATTGATTGAAAACTGTATATTTGATGTTAAGAGATACAAAATAAAGTAATAATTTTGTTAGTGGGAATCTAGAGATTAAAGCAAGCAAACAAAACCATTGGTGGGATGCATTAACCAATAAACATTCTGACAGAATTGGTCTTCTGTCTTGTAACGAATAAACTGAACACTTGATGACATTTTCAAGAAGAACTATCAAAATAAAAGTTGTAGACAAATGAGTTAAGATTAACCTCCAACTGGAATTACTCAAAAATACTAAACCAAACGAAAGATATGATTTTTCTACTGAAACTGGTCAAAACTGTAATTTTGTATGAATATTTTATAAACTTTAACAATTTTTATCTCCTAATCCATAAAGTTCCAGGAGGTCATACTTGGTGGAAAGTAATTTAAATGTGTTGTGAACTTAAAATAAAATCATGGGATTTTTCTAACAATCAGAACATCAAGAACTTTTATAAAACTTCTGATGTCGCAAGCAGTGCCCATTCGGGACAGTTTGTGTTTGGATAATTTTCAAGGACACCAAACATCATCTAAAAATCCACCAAAAACTCACAAAAAGACTAGATACATATAAGTCAATGTGTAAAAATCATGAAGGTCCAATTCGTCTTGACCCCAAAATAGTAGCTAACATTTCTTAAAAATAAAGTATAAAACTGGAAAATTTGTAAGTATTCTTATAAATGGCATAATGGGCTATGTAATGAACTAAGAACCATAATGGGCTAAGCCGGCCCAAAGAATGAACCCATAAGGAACACAAATCAGTAGGCCCACTTGGCCCAATAAGCCTTATAGCCCAAAACCACTATGACCCATTATGCACCTAACCCAAATAAGGTAAAGCCCAATAACTAATGTAAGCCCAAAACATTTAAAAGCCCATGACACTTAAGGCCCAATTGATAATGGCCCATAACACTTAAACGAATTTCATGAGATAAGTGTAATACAAATAAAACAAAGATAATCAAGTGAGATAGGAATAAGTAATTATGTTAACCAAGCTATATACTGATATCGCAAATGCTAATTCGCGCTAAAATCGGCTACACAACAAATGATGAATAAGGATAACATAACTTAATATGATATTTCTACATGATAACCTAAGATGCCAAGTGAAACCACAAATGAAGCCAAGTTACCAAAAATCTAACAATTTATAACTACGCATGTAATTAAAGTAACCTTTTACACCATCAATCGCTACAACCAAAACGATGCGAATGTTAGCAATATACTTGGATCCCACAATTGATAGCAACATAATGAAAGCGGCATTTCTAAGTGATGGCTTAAGATAGGAACTTACGTATATTAGTCCTATCGTAGGGATAGTCTTGGCTCTGAAATGTGATTGAGAAACGTGACGGATGTATGATGGAGCGATTGATGGGAAGTACCCATTTTGGATAAGTGAATATAATATGCGGCATATCAAGGTGAGTCATAGCCCCCTTTCAAACTATTTTATGTGTTTAACTTTCGGGGTGAAAAGCATGATAAGTAAAGTTATTTTATATATATATATGAAGTGTTTCTTGAAAGAAAGTTTGATATATGAAATGACTCTTGATAAGTATGATTATGATATGAAGTTATAACGTATGTTCCAAGTGATAATTATTATATGATGAACTTGAGTTCTGTCAACCCGTTTTCTTTTCGGTACACTACTATTTACTCCTAAGGGAGGCCTGTAGTTAGATAGTTGCGCAACTAGGAGTCGTCCACCCATCCAGAGCGTAACGGTGGAAGGTTGGTTGCCTTCGTGATGACCATCACTTCCAGTCCGACCATTAGGGTGTTCTAGCTACGTAAGTTTAATCGGTCGTCCTCATGACACGACCCCAAGTATAAGTAAGGCACTTGATTGACAGCCTGTGCAAAGATAAGAAGTATTATAAAGCTTGGACTTGAAAATGGTAGTAGTAGTGGCTCAAGCATTTACTCATCAAAATTATGTAAATTATGCCCTTGTGGCTAAGTGAAATTGATATTAATATTGTTGATAATTGGAAGTTGTTTGAACATACGGATTGGGTATCGTCCCTCATATGATATCTTGAAAGACGTTGAAATTGGTGATATTGAAATGATTTTGGTAACCGAATGGTTTTGGTATGATATACGATTAATCGATTTATATACTTTTTCTCTTACGATGATTTGACAAATGAGAACCTGAAATTTTACTATAGATTCTCCAAGTCTTGATATGACATTATGGTATTTGGAAACTTGATAACATGATATGAAAATTTTGTCGATCATATGGTTTGGATATTTCGAAATGTAATAGTAATCAGTTTTTCTAAGTACTAAAACGGTGATGTACCAAGATTTATATAAAAACCTATGCACTCACCAACTACGTTTTCGTAGTTGACACTTTTTCTTCATGCTTTTCAGGAAATAAGCTTAAGCATTGAGGATTTATATGCTTCATGATTATTTGCATTGCCATTTGGAGTCAAAGATCAAACCTTGTAATAGGCAATGGAATCCGCCTTGATCATTGTAGTATACTACTTCATGTGCTTGTTATTTGTTTCGTGAACTTAATATTCAAGTACGGTGGACGCATTTGTACTTGGAAATTGGTTCACACGCTTGTACATTTGTAAATTCTTTTATCAAATAGAACTATGGTGAATGTTATTTGTTTGAATACTCGACCTTCTGTACATCTCATTGTTCCGCCTTAGTTGGGGTGTTACATATGTGGTCCTCTTCTTTGAAGGGGGAGCCGATTTAGACATAATTAAACCATAGTGACATGTTTAGTGGCTTACCATAACTCGTTGCATGCTTAAAATTATAGTTTATGATTTTGCATATTTATTGTAATATAAATTGTGATGTAAAATTGTTTTGAGAAAATATAAACTTGACTAAGCAATATCGAAATAGAGATTTTTTAATAAAATTGGAGTCTTACAACCTTAAGATACACCGGCTCACCCATTTGAACAAACTCTAAGAGAGGTATAAGTCGGAGTGCGCTAGCCTTCTAAAAAGGCGGGTTTTTAATTGCGTTCATCGCAAACCTTTGCCCTTGCGCTTCTTTGTGCGTTCAAATGGAGCTACCGAGCTCTCTTGTGTTGTTAAGACTATAAAAATGATTTTATTAAATATTATGTTTAGAAGATATGCATGAATCTTCGAAACATAACTTTTTGATCACATATCAAATTGAATGACCCAATAAACTTAAGTCATTTGCCATCCAATTTGTCAAGGACACATGGGGTCGTTGTTTTACTCACTGGTACACAGTGGTGAAATGGCGATTGCATGGCGAAACCCATTCACTGGTACACAGTGGTGGTCAATTTTGCACGTTCTTAGTTGGACGACTTAAAGCGATTTAAGCGGTGAGACCTTGACCCGTGGCAAAAGATGGGACAAAACATGACTACAAAAGATCACTTGATGAATCGAGTGTCTTACGTAGGTCCCATATTTTCTAGGAATTGCACTTGTAATGCAATTATTGATCGTCACTTACCTTTTGAATGCAATCATTTCTAGCAGATCAACTGATGAAATGGTTGCATGTCAATTGGATCCTAGCCTTAATGAAATTAATTGTTTATTTTATAAACATTGGGTAATTAATTTCTTAAGGATTTATTATCGAAAATACCGATAATTGAACTTGAATCTATTTTGTAAAAGGCAACAAATCCTTCACAAAACATACACCAATCGGCTTTTAGGTCGATGCTAGAAAGAAAACTTTCTGAAACCAATTTCAATGATTGTTTTGTCAATAGAGAATTGTTCTAAGAGTTGAAAAGAAAACCGATGTCATTTGAAACTCAGATACCGCTATTCCTGATGCGAATGCCACTGCTTTGCAGTTGAAAGCATAAAATACTCGGTACAATAGACATATTGAGGTTGCTTATTTGATGCTAGAAGCATGTCTCCTAAGCTTCAAAAGGCAATTCGGATTGCAAAATCCGTGTGATATGATCAAATAACTTAAGTCTATGTATGGAAAACAAGTTGAAGATGAAATTACTTGAGCTAATTGAGTCACTCTATAACTTGAACACGAGTATGGGAAACCGGCGAGTGCTCATGTACTCAAGATGAAGAGTCACTTTGAGCATTATGGAAAGGATTAAACTATGCGTATCTTCTGTCGATTCTTATTGGTATAAGAGATAATTGCAGATTTGCATAGTTGGGCTTCATATCAAGTTGATTGAGTATAAAGAAAACCTTCCAAGAAATCTGAGATACCCCAAGTTCTTATGATCAAGGGGGAATGGTTTAGAAAGCAAAACAACCGTAAAGCTAAAGGCAAGAACTTAGGTAAGAGAAAACAAAGTTTTAGTCTCAAAACCTTAAAAGACCCTTTGGAAAAAGAAGCATACGGCTAAAGACCAGTGTTGTCATCACTATGCTATAGTGAGACACTGGAAGAGGAATTGTCCTAAGTATCTAGCTGAGTTGAACAAGAAGAAGAAGCAAGTTGGTTTAACCAGTTCTTCGAGTATCGTCTTAACTGAATTATAAGTGTTGATGAGATTCAAATGATAATTCAATAGCAAAAGAGTCAAGTTAACTTGGACTATATTTTTGACATGGTCATCTTGTTTAATTTTTGTCAAGAAACACATTTAAAGACTTCAATGTGAAGATATCTTACAAATCAAATGATGAATCATTTGATAAATGTGTGTCTTTGGCATTATCATTAGCAAGAAACGCATTAAAAGTCTTCAATGTGAAGAGATCTTACAAATCGAATGATGAATCATTTGATAAATGCGTATCTTTGAAATTGTCGTTAGCAGGAAAAGCATTGAAAACCTTCAATGTGAAGGGATCTTACAATCAAATGATGAATCATTTGAGAAATGAATGTCTTGTGTTTCGGCAAGATGACAAGAATACCCTTTCCACATAAAACCGGAGAGGGCTAAGGAACTACTTGGACTAATACATATCGATGTATGTAGCCCTTTTAGACATATGTCAAGGAAAAATGCTAGCTACTTCATTATTCTATGAATGATTTCAGTCGTTATGGTTATGTTTACTTGCTTAAACATAAACATGAAGTCTTTGAAACATTCAAAGAGTTTAAAAAAATGAAGTAGAAAATCAACTCGGTAAAACCATCAAGATTCTTCATTCGGATCGCGGTGGTGGATACTTAAGCCAAGAGTTTAAGGATTATCTTAAAGCATGTGGAATTGTCCAACAGCTTACTCCTCCATACACTCCTCAGCATAATGGAGTGCCTGAAAGGAGAAATCGAACCTTGTTAGACATGGTAAGATCAATGATGACCCGTACAACTCTCCCATTTTCGTTTTGGGATTATGCTCTAGAGACTGTTGTACGCATTCTCAATATGGTTCCAACCAAGAAGGTTGACAAGACACCGTACGAATTATGGCATGGTGATGTCCCTAATTTGTCTTAAGAGTCTGGGGATGTGAGGCACTTGTGAAGCGCGATACGCCTGACAAACTTGAACCCAGAACTACTAAGTGCATCTTTGTCGGATACCCTAAGGAAACGATGGGTTATGACTTCTATGATCCCGCCAAAAACACTGTTTGTGTTGCTCGATATGCTGAATTCTTTGAAAAGAAATTAGTTCAAGAGAACAATGGGAGGGTTGTTTAACTTGATGAGACTCAAGAGGAAGATGTGTCACCTTCTGAAGATACTAGCAATCATCAACTTGGGGGGGGGGGGGATGTTCAAAGTGATGAACCTCAAGTCAATGATAATGAAGCGATTCCACTTCGTAGGTCCGAAAGGACAAGACGTCCTACCGAAAGACTATGTCTGATGGTAGAAGAAGACGTTGTTGGAGATCTCGATGAGCCTCCAAATTTCAAAGCTGCATTATCAGATCCGGAATCTGACAAATGGCTTGAAGCTACGAAGGTGGAAATGAAATCCATGAAAGACAATCAAGTTTGGAGCTTAGTTGATCTTCTACAAAATGCTCAAACTGTTGGGTGTAAGTGGATCTTCAAAAAGAATACGGACATGGATGGAAATGTACACACCTATAAAGCTCGTCTCGTGGCGAAAGGTTATACTCAACGTTTTGGTGTTGATTATGATGAAACCTTTTCTCCAGTTGCGGACATTAGAGCTATTAGGATTCTCTTAGCTATAGCAGCGTACTATGACTTTGAGATATGGCAAATGGATGTTAAGACTGCCTTCTTAAATGGTTACTTGGATGAAGAAGTCTATATGGATCAACCGGAAGGTTTTATTGATCCAAAACATCCCAACAAAGTATGCAAGCTTCAAAGGTCCATTTATGGACTAAAGTAAGCATCAAGAAGTTGGAATAAACGGTTTGATGAAGAAATCAAAAAGTTTGGTTTTGTTCAAAATCTCGATGAGCCATGTGTATATCGCAAAGCTAGTGGGAATAATGTTACTTTCCTTATCTTATATGTCGATGACATATTGATCATAGGAAAACACATTCCAATGTTGCAAGATGTTAAATCCCATCTTGGAAAGTGTTTTGCCATGAAAGATTTAGGAGAAGCGGCATTTATTCTTGGAATCAAGATCTACTGAGATAGATCAAAGCGGTTGTTTAGTTTAAGTCAAAGTGCTTATATTGATAAGATCTTGAAGCATTTCAAGATTGAGAATTCTGAGCGTGGTTTCGTTCCCATGCTAGAAAGACTTAATTTATCTAGCAAGAACAGTGCTTCTACACCTAATGAGGTGGAGCGTATGTGAAAAATCCCTTATGTTTCGGTTGTGGGATCTATTATGTATGCGATAAGATGCACTAGACCTGATATTGCGTTTGCGCAAAATATAGTTAGCCACTATCAGCAAAATCCTGGATAGGATCATTGAATTGCTGTAAAGAATATTCTTAAGTACATGTGTGCTACTAAAGAATTATTCTTAGTGTATGGTTGAAATCCCGATCAAAAATTCAAATGGTAAAAGACTTTGTGATGTTGGATTTCAGACTGATAAATATGATTCAAAATATCAGTCGGGATACGTCTTCATTATTTAAATGAAGGCATGGTGGAATGCTATGAGCTAAAAACCACAGTTGCCGTGTCTACAACAGAGTCTGAGTACATTGCCGCCTCAAAAGCCGCAATGGAAGCAGTCTGGATAAGGAAGTTCACTAGCGGGCTTGATGTGATCCCCTCGAGTGACTTACCCAATGATATGTACTGTGATAATACTGGTGCATTAATCATTGCCAACGAACCCGGAGTTCAGAAAGGTGCCAAACATTATGCTGGACGATATCACTATGTTCGTAAGCAGATCGAACTAGGGGAAATCAAATTACTCAAAGTTCACACAGATTTTAACTTAGCTGATCCTTTCACAAAAGCTTTGTCTAGGCCCAAGCTTGAAAGGCATGCCGAGGGCATAGGACTTAAATTAGCTAGTTATTTCATGTAAATCTTTCGTTCGGTATTTAGATAAGGGATGTTAAACAATTTATATTTTCCATAATGAAATAAAATACTTGATATGTTTGATTTCATTTAATATTAAATTGTGTCCTATATTTGCATGTTTAATCCTTGAATTTTTTATTAAATATTTTTTATATTATTAAATATTCTAAATTGTCCATCGTCGATTATTTATATGGGAATATAATTAAACTAAGACAAATGTGAGTGATTGGTTATATTCTTGGAATATGTAATGGATGGTTCCCACCAAACTCATATGGTATTCGTAGCGGATGCATATCGGACTACCCCACTAACGAATTATCACTTTATGGATCGTCGTCATTAAGTGAAATTCGTAAATGGTTACTTTTATTGATCCTTTGACTTGAGATGCAAGTAGGTCAGCATATATGAATCACACTTACTAGATGTAGTTCTAACTCACCTGAATAAGGGGGTACATAAAGGGTTATTTTCAGAAAGCGTCGTGAAGTATGATGACTGACACGTGTAGTCAATATAGGATTTGTTCCTTCAAATTAAAAGTTGAAGCATGATACCATTGGCGCCCTCATTTGACTAATTAAGATGTTTGCATGGCCGTGCCCAAATAAATCCAGATTGTTCTCGATTATATTTGGTAATCATTAATTAGTTATTGGATGAGAAACATAATCGTTAAATTATGAAATGACCTTGATCCATATTCATATTTAACAAAGGTATCTGAACAAAGGGATAATAAATGTCTTAACCGTTTAAAACTATACTTCAATGTTTTCGGGAGCATTAGCGTGTTGCTAGACGCTAACCAATGTTATTACCTTCATTCATTACGAGCTCAAGTGAGAGCTGTTGGAATATGATCACGTAAAATGAACGTATGTCCGGAAAGTATTTAAGCCTATGGGGTCACACCTCAACGTGAATGTAACTATAAATTAATTAATATATTAAATGTAATTTATTAATTAATTTGATCACGAAAAACTAACGGAGGTCCGTTAAAAGAGTTAAAAGTTAACAGTACTTAACTAACGGACTTAACGAGGGAGAGTTGGAATTAGGAAACGATTAGGAGGCCCTCTAGAATGTTCCTAGAGGGGATGGTCGAACTAGGAGAAGGAAGGGGTTTCACAAACCCTAAACTTGGTCATCAAGTAAACCTAATCCTATAAATAGAGGCCTAAGTTAATTGTTTTCTACACACAATTCATTAGGTTTTCTAAAACCCTAAAAATCTCTTCTTCTCTCCTCTTCTCTCTTGGTTCGATCGACTACAACATCACAAAAGGGTTTCGGGGTTTTGTTTGGGTCGAATTAAGAAGCTAGTAACAAAGAGTTGTTCGGTTCGTGATCAAGTACTAGCATACATACATTCCAACGTTGTGTGTGCAATCGTAGAGAGGTTTAATTCAAACCTTATCATAAAGGTTTCTTGCTTATTCTCTCCAATTTAAGGTACACGTTTTCTATCTTGGTTAATTAATTAAACTACATAGATCTTGTCTTCCGTTGCGTGCTTTGTGATTTGTTTGATAATAGTTATATAACTCAATAGTATGAACCGAACAATATGTGTACTATTCTTTTGTTCACACCGGATTAAATGTACATTTTTGATTTGACATTATTTGTTGTAAGAAGTTGTCTATCAACATACCCTTTGTAAAGTTAGATTGGTAAGCGTAGCAGGTTAGGAGATACATTAAAAAGGATTTGCTATGATATAAATTGTACAATATTAATGATCCATGAGCCAATAGTAGAAGAGTATATCTTGTTAAGGGATTAATGTCCCTGAATGTAATGAAATATGCACAAATTTTATCTTGTGTGATGAATAAATCGAGTATCTATTATATGTGATAGAACTATTATTTTTTCCACTTTGTCATATCCTACCTATGGTGGAAATATGGGATAAAACTGAAAGTGAAACACACATGGATATTACATAGAGATCACTATATGAACTAACATCAAAACTCAAATGAAATAGATAAGTATATAAATTGTCAATACATAAGTATTTTCCATCGGTAGGAGTACACATAACTTTGAGTCCGTTTAATAATATATCAAGGGATGCTAAGAAAAGCGCTTGTATATCTCTGATCCTAACTAACAAAAGAAGCGCAAATATTCCTTGAATCTAGTCCAGCTCTAGCAATCTCCTTCCTGATTTGCATAATTACCTAAAAAGTATACTAAAATGTCAACACAAGGTTGTTGAGTTTGTTGAACAATAATAGTCAATTTGTGTCGATATAAGTCAAACAATGGGTGTACAATATAATGAGTAATAGAATGGTACATAACACACATAGAGACCAACTGTTGAACTAAACAAATATGACGCACTCATCCCAAGTGGTACCTGACACACATAAATAAGACGTACTATAGAGGGCGAACACATCCCATATGGTACCTGGTGAACGTATGTTAATGGTGTCGGACGAACTTGTTCCATAAGGCACTAGTAAGCAAGTAACTATATAAACGACTCACACTTTCTACACTTTTATATCTATATCTATACTTCTATACTACTCCGTATATTATAAAGAAAATAACTTCCTTGTTGAAAGTTACATTAGGGAAATTGTCTAAAATGCCCTTAATAGTTAAATTAAACTATGAGTCCTTTATCTTTTAAAATATCCCAGTAACCCTTTACATTATCAATTATCTACATTCTACCACCAACAGTCGCCTCCACCACCACATTGTCGCCACCATAACCACCGCCGAATTACGCGAATAACGTGCTAGTCATATTGTACGGTCATAATAAGCCATCGAACACATTATTGAAAACCATTACACTTTTATTCCAAAAGTACATCAAAAAAGGTGCTACAAAACTCACCTGACGTCTCTCAAATAAATAAGTTGCACAAATAGTCTGATAAACACAAAAAACTTAGACGTCTCAATTAATCAACAAGTCGAAAAATAATCACCTAAAATTGTACCTCATTAGTCTATTCCAATTACTAGGGTCTAAAGAGATGTAATTATGTTTTGCGTGAAAAATATTTTAATACTCTTCTTTTATAAAATCTTGCGAAGATAATATTGTGTAAGGATAAAGTATATTGCAAATTTAAATGCTATGAGAAGATAATCAAAATTTTAGGGTGTTAACGAAGATAATCACTTTTTGTGAAGATAACAAAACTAGGGTTCCTGAAGATAATATCTTTGCAGTCAAGTTTATAACGAATTTCAAAATTGTAAGTTAACTTTTGACCCGTTCTAAAGACTAAAAACACTTTGGATTTTTTTTATATACTGTAACTAGTTCTCATGCCAGTTCGATAGACAGGTAATTCTAAATGATTTTTTTTATATATTGTTACCGATGATTTTTTTTAATTGAGGGGTGATCTTTTTCGAATGTGTAGGTGATCTTTACCCTCGGATTATAAAAAGACAGATGGTGTTTTACAAGCTTTTTCAAATGAATTTGTGGTTTGTTCTTTTAATGTAAATGGGTGTTTGTTATTGTGATTACAAAACAGATTATGTTTTTTCAAAATAGATTATGCATTTTCAAAACTGCGCTTTGAAAAAGCAGGTAGGTACATGCTTCTTCAAAACTGCGTTTTCATAGCATATAATCACTTTTTCACACAAACACTTTTTTAGATTATTTACGTTTTACAAACGTAATAATCAGATAATCACTTCAAAACGCATTCCCAAACACCCTCTAATTACTCCACCTGTTTCTTTTATAAATAGTATAATAACGAGATTTTAGACCCGTGTCCAATACTGGACACGGGGTTTACGATATTATCAATATCAGATTTTCATACAATTAAGTCATACAAGGTTATAATTTTGAAAAAAATATGGTTCCAAGTGTTATACTTTGCAAGTTGTAGTACCATAATCACAGGTTTGTCACTGTCATTATTAGCTGAGACATATTGATAGAATTGTTACCGTAGTCATTCCACAAGACACATGCTATAATAATTTCTCTATCATAGAATTTTTTGAAACCAGTTTTACTCATAATGTGATATTATTATGAAAGATAATTAAAATTTATAATATAAACATACTTGTGATCCTGTAGTTGACATTTAAGTATATGTATTTGATTATGATGCGAGTTTATAACACGGATAGGTTTATTTTCGATCATCTGTTCTATTATAATTAGATAACAATTATGATTGTTTTCATATTCTTTGATAACAATTAGGACTCTTGATTTGAGTGACAATTGTAACTTTAAACATTAATATACAAAGCTAATATATAAAAAAGCATAAAATTATGTACCTTTTTTTATTGAGAAATTATGTTAAAAATTTTTTAAGTAATTAAATGATTGTAAATTTTTAAAAATTATTTCAAGTTGATGGCTAAAAATAAATATAATATAAGTATTCAGGGTTAAAAAGTGTAAACTATTGATAGAAAACAAAAAAATATAAATTAATGAGACTTTTTCTACAAATTAATATAAGTATTAATATAATAATATATTTTGATAATGATTATTAGGATTTTTATTTTATAATTTATCTACATGATGACATAAGTAATAGTCAATTTGATGAAATCGAACGATTTGATTGGTTAATAAGTAATTGGTCTAACTGTCTTATAGTATATATTAAGATTAAGATTAAGATTAAGATGATTTGGAGTTTATAATTTATTCTTGTAACTATTTTTATAGTTATATTTTTTAATACAACGATATTAGTTTTCTTTGTCAATCGTACTATCCTTTTAAAAAGTTAATCCTTTTAAAAAGTTAAGAATAAGAAAAGTTTGACAGTTTTAATATTGAACAGGTTACTGGACAACCTGTAAAATTATTATTTACAACTAATGCAATATTCTATGAAATTTTAGTAGATTTATAATTTTTATGTTTACTTTAATGATTTTATTATATCATACATTTTTGTGTAACTGTTCTTATGAAGTAAATCATTTATGTGTAGGAATCTTTGTTACATGAATGTTGTACAGAGTTTTTCTATGAAATTAAATTCTGAATTATTAAATTTTATTTTTTGTTATTAATTTCCATAATTATATAATTTAAAGGTACGTACCGATTTAATCTAGTTATATATATTGAAACTAGATTTAATACCCGTACGATGTACGGATTGTTTGTGTATATAGAATAATAAGTCGTTTTATTTACATGTAGGTATGTTGCTATTGATATTGGTATATCAATAAAATTTAATAAATATGTTTTGTTAGAATTATTTACAACGTAAAACAAATAGAACGTATTGTTTCCTAATATGCTAATTAAATTTCATACTATAGATTGATTTAACTAATCAAACCTACAAAAAGAAGATCCAATTATTTAGTATCAGCTATATATTTACTCTATAAAAATATATTATTAGAAACACAATATAATTTATGGAAATAGAAAGGATAAATAACATATATACATATAAACAATACTTAGTGTTTCGTATCATAATTATAACAATTATGCAAATAAATGAAGAATTGTTAGTTCAAATAGAATAGACATCATAAATTTAAGTATAATAATTTATTTAAAAAATTAACAAAAAGAAAAAATTTAATAAAACTAAAACATAACAGATACATGTAATTAAAAGTGTATAGCATCTTGCCTTTCAGAAAAAGGAGAAGGATGTCACCTGTAAACATTTTAAAATGTGACAATTGTTATACGTCGACTATAAAAGTCCAGTGTACTAAAAATCCCTAATGTGTTGCGGCATATATATGCATTTATAATAAATGTATAATTAACATTCCTATTAGGGGTGAGTATGGGTCGGTTTGGATCGGTTTTTTGGCTAAAACTGACCTCCGAACCGATCAATTCGCTTTTTAGAAAATCAAAACCGTTGGATTCGGTTTTTGTTCGGTTCGGTTTTTTCGGTTTTTTGGTTCGGTTTGGATCGGTTTCGGTTTTTGTTCGGTTTTTTTTTTTTTTTTAAATTTACTTTTTTGTTTATGATGTTATATATTTAATTTTCAATTGTTAACAAAAAAAAATATGATATAGAAACTAAAATATAGATATGCTTTTTGTAACACCCCAAATTTTTTAAGGTAAAAGAAATTAACCCTTTTTCATAGTTTTGACATTAAATAAATTTCCCAGTATTTTATTTTTGGATATGGGGTTAATTTAGTTGGAACTTTAGCGGATAGCAGGTAAAATACCCACCAATTTGAGAAGTGGGTCGTGGCACCCATAAGAAGTGCCAGACACTTATTTGTTTATGAATCATATTTCCACTTCTATTCTTCTTCCTCCCATGCATTCCTTCTCAATTTCTTTTAAAATCAAAGAATAATTTATCCAAGTAAAAGATAAAAATCATCCATAATAATCATCACCATCAATTAATCTTCATTCAAGAATTCAAAAGTTAGGGTTTGTGGGTTTTGTGGTGGTGGCCGAAAATTGAGAGAAAAAGATGAAGGAATTGTGAATTGAAAACCCTAATCTATTGTCTTCCATTATTGAGGTATTGATTTCCCCTAATTTAGCTTTCATATTTCTTTTGAAATTAGGGTTCATGGAGTGAAACAATTTTGGGGATTTTTGGTAGAATATGAATTATGGTTAATTTTCCCCAATTCCTTAGTTAACCTAGTTGTCATTGAGTTATGTGATGTTCTTGATTATGAAATTGACAAGTTCATGTAAAAATTTTAGTTAATGAGAAAAGATGAATTTTTACTAGTTGTTGAGATGTGGATGAAGATGGTAGGTTGAACTACCTAATGTTATAGTTAAAGATGAAAGTAACTCAATGACAAATGAGTTGGGTTTTAGGGTTTAGAAAAGACTAGTGATTGAGAATGGCTAGGTTGAACTAGTCAAGTTGTGAATGTAAGCTTATGCATTTTTATGATATGATTATAGGTTGAAGCTTGCTTGTGATTTTTCGTTTTAGCATTGTTGTCCTTTTTGCGGAGGAGGTGAGTATATTTGCATACATTTATGTATATGTTGGATCAATTGACCACATCATGTTGAAGCCTTTTGTCCATGGTGGTTTTGACCATTTCATGTTGAAGTTTGTAAATCCATGTGTGGTAATTGATGCGGCATAAGCCCAAGTGGGGCATTGTGATTATGAGGCCTAAGAACCTCCGGGGCCTAAGAATCCCGATAGTTGTTATGTTATGAGGCCTAAGAACCTCCGGGGCCTAAGAATCCCGATAGATATGATTGATATGATTGTTTAGCTTATATGAATCCATATATGTGTTGTTAGTGTGTGCAAGGTGAATATGTAAATGTGACATGACGATATCATAGGTTATATGTAAAAGTCCTTATACTTTGCCCTCCTTCCTATTCGTAAATGTATGCAAGTATATTTACTAAGCATTTGCTTATATTTTAGTTGTTTACCCTTTTTAGGTAATTCCGGAAGAAGGAACTAGTATTGACGGTTGGAAAGTGTTGATCTAGAGCTTGAAGTGAAATGTTTGCAAGACTTGAGGTATTTAGGTCATTGTGGATGAATGACAATATTTTAGTTAGAGGCTTAGTTGTCCCTCCTCTCTTGGCTCTTGGTACATAATGTTTTGATGTCTTACTACTGTTACATTTCTGTAATTGGTCAAGTGCAAGTTCTTTTGGAAAGTTGTATAATTGAGTTTGGGCGAAAATTGTGTCAAAGTGGGTAAATGACCCATTTGATGGTGTTCATGGTTTTTGAAATTAGGCGATGTTGTAAGCCTGTTTAAAATGTGTTTATGTTGTTCTTGGTAACCTTTGGAATGTGTTTTATGAAGTTCTTTGTGAAATGTAAAGATTGCAAGTTGATTCATGTGTTAAAATGATTTTTGTTGCTGATCAGGTATCCCACTGCGGCGCAGTGGGGGTGATTTTACCCACTGCGGCGCAGGAGTTTTCCTCGTCCAGAACTTGTGTTCTTCCCACTGCGTCGCAGTGGGAGGGTGTCAAGCCCACTGCGGCGCAGTGGGGCTTTGTTCCTTTCTTTGCCGAGGCTTTCCACTGCGGCGCAGTGGGGAGTGCTCAACCCACTGCGGCGCAGTGGGGTATAGAAAAAAAAATTTGTATTTTCGGTTTATCGAGTCTGGTCCTTTCACTTTTTAGTAACTAATTATACTTTTTAGGTGTTAAAATTGATATAACTTTTATACAACAAATTGATTTTATTGTACGTTTTCATCTAAAACATATAATTTATATAGATTTGTACACTAAAAAGATAAAAAGTTTAAATATATTAACATATTTACAAAATATAAATAATAAATATAAATGTAATATGATATAAATATAAAATAAATTAAAATATAATGGGTTCGGTTTGGTTTTTGATCGGTTTTTTGACATATGAAACCGAAAACCGAAATGATCCGTTCGATTTATGGAAAACAAAAACCAAACCAATAGATTTCGTTCGGTTTTTGGTTTTCCGGTTCGGTTTTTGCTCACCCCTAATTCCTATACTAATTCAAGTTAATGGTATGGTAAAGGGTATATGTAAATTCGATAGCTTAAATTTCTTTTCTGACATAAATTGAAATTTCAATTCGTTTGAAGTTTATTATTTTAAATTATTAATGATATTTTTTAATAATTAAAAACAATATAAATATAATGATAATTTGATTAGTATATAAGGAAGATACAAATTAAGATATAAGATAAAAAAGACACATGTTGCTTAAATATTATGCCGCGTGTCGAATAAAGAATATCACAATACTGTTTTAGTTTACTGGTAGATTTTGACGTACGTTGTATAGTTCACTACTAGATTTTAGACCCGTGTCCAACACTGGACACGGGACTTACGATATTATCAATATTAGATTTTTATACATGTAAGTCATAAAAGCTTATAATGTTGAAGATATACGGTTATAAGTGTTATGATTTGCAAGTTTTAGTACAATAATCACATGCTCGTTACTGTCTTAGGATTATTAGAATTTTTAACTTATAATTAAAATAAATGATGAGGTAAGCGGGAGTCTATTTGATGAAATTGAGCGATTTGATTAGTTAATAAAATATCAGTTTAACTGTCTCATAGTATATATTAAGATTAAGATTAAGATGCTTTATTTTTCGTATATACATCATGACAATTACTAAAAAACACTTTAATAAAAAATAATAGTACAATTACACTTAAAATCTTAATATATTTACATTAAACTTTATTTATTTTTAATTAATTAATTTTACATGTACATGATACAACATACTATTGGATATATATTAGTTATTATTTAATTGGATATATATTAGTAATTATTCTATTAGATATATATTAGTTATTATTATATATTATCTTAAAATTATTGAGTAAAAAGTGTAATTTTGTGATGGAAAAGGAAAAAAGTATAAATTAAAGTCAAAATTAAAAAAAGGTCAACATTAAGAAATCAAGAGCTATGATTGGTCGATAAGTTTTTAGAACAACTGTGTTTTAATATAATAAAAGAAAAGATAAAAAAAAAAATAGAATTGACAAAAACGAAAGTTTGTGGACTAAACTTATAACTTTTCTACTAGTAAAAAAGCTACTCCGTATTAAAATAAAATAGAAAATTGAAAATAGATTAAAAAAAAAAAAAACAATGAATAAATAGATCGAATGTTGGCGCCTATCTGTCTGTGTTTAGATTTGGGGGAATCATTATTACCATCGTTACGTTTGAATTCGGGATCATGTCTTTCCGTAGACGCACGTTGCTCAAGGTCATTGTCCTCGGCGACAGCGGGTATTTATATCTATATCTATATATACATCCATATGATCTAGGGCTTGTTTGATTTTATAGAGTCTAATTTCGATTTAATTATGTATTTGTGATAATTTTGTATTTTCTAGGGTTGGAAAAACGTCATTGATGAATCAGTATCCTTTGTTGTTATTTTATAATTCAAGTGATTCACATTTATGTTTGTATCATTTAGGTTATGTTTTTGATTTTTTTTTTTTTGATCATCTTGCATTTTTATGTGTTCGTATATCAAATTTGTCGTTTATGTTACGGGATTGTTAGGATTTTTGATATAAAGGGTAATTGCGGAAGCTAATTTATTGTTTAGAAATAGTTACTCGGACTTTTAGATAACATAGTTTGACTTTTGAGATTTACATTATGCTTTAGTGAAAAATGGTTATGTTTAGGACTTGCTTCGATAGTCGATACTCACTTTTAATGGATGTGTTAATATTCAATTGGTTAAAGCTACGCATAATTAAGCATTACCATGTTGACCTCGTGGTAGGGTGTGCTGATGTCCTCACAAGAGGTCTTAGGTTTGAACCTCTCTCGGTAAATATCTTGAGGGTGCGTGGAGAAAGGGTTCGGAAATGGTCAAGGGGATATTTAGGTTAGTCGACGTACATTTGAGTTAAAGACTTGGCCTTCCCAGGTAACTGGAATAGGAAAAACCACCTAGGGTTCCCCATTTTAAAGGGATATATAATTAAGTCAGGTGATATACAGTTATTAGCTATATCATCTATTCATTTTCTTACTTAAGAGTGATCACACTGAAACATGTATATCATACCGCCATATCAGCGTCACACCGGCATCACGTTGAACTCCCTTTTTACCCAAGTTATCGCACTGATATTTACCTATTAAATAAAACAAGACCACACACACACAGGCCCATTAACATACCGTGGTGTGGAGGACTGGTCACGTCAGCAATGAAGTGGTGCATGTTGTGACGAGCATAGTAAGACATGTATCATATCATAGAAAGATATTGTAAGTACTACTAAGACATGTATCCTATTATAGAAAGTTATTTGAAGTACTGGAAACTGGAAAGTCCCCGGTTTCATATGTAAAATCTTATGATGGCATTGCAGAAACATGGTACCACTTTTATATTGATCCCACGGCACATAATTATAAGGTCTCACTTATTTTTTAATTGAAGTTTACTGCAGATACTGTAAAGGTGTTATATGATTTGGATATTGAAATTACTGTTTGTGAGTTTTGTTTGTTTAAATGTTGATCTTTAACTGCTTCTGAAGATATGTACATAAAAGATTTAGTCAACAGTATAAAGCTACTATTGGAGCTGATTTTGTGACTAAGGAGTTGCAGATAGATGACAAGATTGTTACACTGCAAGTAGGTTTCTTATTGGCTGGCTGCTAAGCCTAATTCATTATTATTCTTTATGTGATCTATATTGATTAGACTGGAGATATGATACTGTTGGCTGATTAAATGGTTAGATTTGGGACACTGCTGGCCAGGAGAGATTTCAAAGTCTTGGTGTTGCATTTTATAGAGGAGCTGATTGCTGTGTTTTAGTGTATGATGTAAATGTAATGCGATCTTTTGACACACTTGACACATGGCATGAGGAATTTTTAAAACAGGTATAAGAAATCCGTACAGCTTTTGCTTCCTACTCGTATTACTTTTGGTGATTACATCTAAAGATTAACTATTAGTAATATGAGTATTTGTTTGGACAATTATGAGTACTGTTTTGTTGTACCCCTGGAGGCCTGGACTGCATTAAGCACTTCCCTAATACTCCTGTAATCACTCGAAATCTTTGATTACATATGCATGGTTTTATTTTAAAACTATTAAAAAGGTTTCGGCTAACCTTCCGGTTAAGTACAATTGTTTGTTTATCCCTGTGACAGAAGTATAAGTTATATAAATCGTCTTTTATGTGGAATTGCCGACCACAAATTGTGTTTATTGGGTTGGGTGTGCCTCACAAGCATAATACTGAGGACTGCTAAGTAAATTTACAGGGTTGTTTGCATGTGGGATAATTGTTACGCAAGCGAACACTTGTCATGTTGGATTTTAGCAATCTCTTGCTTTAGTGAATTACTTTTGGCTTTCGGCTATTTCTTGATCACCAATATTTTTGTGTCTCTTAAATTTTATCTGGATGTTAACTACTTAATATCCAAATCTTGATTTTGACCATCTATAACTTCTTGGTACACATTTTGCAACACAAATATGAAGCCGGGATCTACCAGCTTGATTGGATTTATATCAGAAACAGATGAGTAGGTTAAAAGATTAAACTCAAATTATGTGTTATTGTTTAAGATATTAGAAGAGCAACAGAACTATCCTTGGTGTATAGCAGAATATCGTGTTTTTTGATTTTTTGCATCAAAAAGTTATGTGTATATAGCTTCCAGTATCATAACATTAAATCGAAAATTTGATTAAACAAGCACATTTCTTTGTGAAGAGGGTGAGGGTATGTTTGACTGACATCTTTTCTCTTCAATGATATTGAATTTGAGCATAAATATGTGAACCTGAATAATAATTAAAGTATAAAACGGTATTGGTTTTCTAAAAATATTAAATAGGCTTGCTAAAAATATCAAATATTTTGCAGGCAAATCCTGCCGATCTTGGTTCTTTTCCGTTCATATTGCTTGGCAACAAGATCGACATAGATGGTGGAAATAGCCGAGTGGTATGAATTTATGTTGATAATGTTTCATAACGTACCATACCTTCTATGATTTATTCTTATGAATCTGAATGTAGGTTTCTGAGAAGAAAGCAATGGAGTGGTGTAGCTCAAAAGGAAACATACCTTACTATGAGACATCTGCAAAGGAAGATCACAATGTGGATGATGCATTTCTGTGTATTGCCAAAAGTGCAATGGCAAACGAGCATGAACAGGATCTGTAAGTACAATTAACAATAATAAACTTTCAAGTGCTGCTAATTTTGTTATAATAATAAATTTGTAAACATGAATAATTGATTTATTGTTACATTACTACCAATAAGAAAAGCTTTAACTAGGTTATAAGTTTACTGTGTATATGCATTTATGGAAGTGACCAACGCAAAATCATTTTCTGCGGAAAGCATTGAATTACTAAATCTCAAAGCTGTAACTTAAACTCTTATTATGCCAAGAAAGTCATGAACAAAGATGGTACTTTAGTTTTCTCATCAAAATTAACAATTTTATTTGAGTGCCCTATAATATTTGCAGTGTTTGTTAAATCTTTGATATGCCTTCAAAATAAAAGCTAGCTATATCAACGTGGTGATCAAGATTGGGGAACTCGAACTCGGCCTGGCTGGGGACCGAGTCAGGAGTTTTTGGCAACTTGGGTGTTATTACTAATCGGATTGGAATTTTTAATTTAAAACCATATTTTTTGAAATTATATATAAATGGAAAATTAGAAATAGCCTAGAAACTTTATACTTAAAAATAGTCTAGCATAAACATAATTAAAGTTCACACTCAATTGTTTAAAAATATAAACATGTTACTTCAAAGCACAATCTTTATTTTATTTATTTTATAAAAAAATTGACCATTTTGACCCAAGTTGACCTAGCATCTCGTGTTTGACCCAAGATTGACCTGTTGGCTGATTGTAATCAGAGTCGGACTAACTCAACTCCTCAGGGCCCTCTCCTCCGGGTCACGGCGAGTCCGAGTAATCGGCCGGTCCGACCTATCTTTTGAACATTGGTTGTGATTATTACAAACTTCAGTTATGTTTTTTTAGGTTTTTAAGTATCTCCTACTTTATTGTTATTGAAGGGTATTATCCTAGGCAAATAACTGACAGTATACTTCACATGACTACATGTAGAGTCTAATATTGCAATTTGTATCAGATGTGTTAGTGGGCAATATATTGTGTTAATCAAATTTTTTGAAATGGGAGTCATGACTCTCGTTTCTCAGTTTCCATCAATTTTCTAGTTTTGTGCTCCTATGGTTTTATATTATTACTTGGAACCACATTTTCTTTTTTAACAGAACGTGTCGATCAGTTTCTGAGTTTACATTTTTCTGAAAATCTTGTTTCATTGTTTGCATTATACATGATCTAAAAAGGAAGAATGTGGGCCATTAATCTAGGAGGTTTAAGATAGTTTAATAAAACTTCATAAAAAAAATTCGTACTGGAATAAGAGAAGAGACACCAACATTGTGAGTACAAGAGAACTGAGAGATGTATTTGTAACAAGAGATTCCAAGTCTTATTTTCTTTTTTTTTATCTCAGTATGTGATGTCCTTCGCGACTCTAGAATACTTACTATATAAGCTCTCCCTAACATTAGTATGTGATGTTTCTCATCATGGACCTCATGGTTACGTTAGTTTCCTAGAAAATTATGCATCATCCGCCTCTCGGAGAATTTTCTATGTAACAAAGCGTATAACAGGGAAACATGTGTCTGGGGATAACATTTTCTTAATAACCCACCCAAGTGGTGGTTACTAGAGGTGGGTAGGTCAAACCGGTAGAATAAAAAGTAGCTTAAAAGGAAATAAATTAAATAAGTCGAATAAGCTGATGGTTGTAAGTATGAAAAGTTTCTTAATGTTTCTATTAATGCGTAAAACCTTGTGTATAGACCCAGTCAGATTGTTTAGCAGATTAATGTAGTGTTTTTAATCATATTCGAGGCACTAAGTAATTTTAGAATGTTAAAGAATATTATCGTAGAAAATCTTTTCAAATCAACCCAGTCAGGCTCATTCTGATTTGAACCAACCTGTATAGACCAGTGACCAGTTCTGCCTTTTCTTGGATGCATTTAGATCATCTTCTTCCATCAATGGATAGGCAAATGGCAAATATGTATCCAAAGAACCATAATACCAAATGTATCTAAAATCTTGAACGGACGAATTTAGTAGGTTTTATACGCTGTAACTACAATTAGGGCGATTCTGTACCCGTTCAACCTTGAACTCATTTTGCATGTTAATTTCTTTTAGCTAAGCTCTTTGTAGTTATACTTGTTTAGCTTGTTAGAGATGGGGCATAACATATTTGAGCCTATTAATAAGTATATGGATCGGGGTTGACACTATCCACATGTAGTTGAAACAAATAGCACATTTTGGCAATTCTAGTGGCCTCACATTACTCAATCAGTCAGTTAGCGGATGGTACAACTTTAATTGCTTCCTGATTTGTTTATTTACCTTCTTTCTACAGGTACTTCCAGGGAGTTCCCGATGCTGTAACAGAAACAGATCAACGTGGTGGCTGTTCATGCTAAATGTAACATTTGCTTTTGTTTCATCTTATGGGATTTTGTTGCTTATTCCTTTATACTCTTGTTATTTGTGTCATTACTTGGCACCCTTGACTTTTTTGTACCTAAACTATACACGAGGCTCCCATGGCAGCTGCTTACATGCAACACATGAATGTTGTTGCTGTTCATATCAAGTAGTCCTCCGTTTAAGATTTTAGAACTGTAGGGTCTATGTACCCAATGAGTGGACAAACTTTATGCTGGTTTCATATACTCTATTTTTTGTATTGGATTTGTATGTTACATTTGGCAATCTTTACATGAATTCCAAAGATGGCAATATGCTTGTTAAAGCTGCTTTATTTAAGCCTGCTACTCTTACATAGTTACATCTGTTATTTACTTGGATTTTGCTGTCTGTTCTCTAGAATGTACTTTTTAAACATTAGTAGTTTTGCGCTCTTTCTTTTAGAAGAGCGACTCCATTTCTCTCAGGGATGGGACACTGTATTTATGCCTTCAACTCTTCAAGAGATGGTTTGTGCCTTTGGACCATGGTCAAAGCCGGATTGTTTCAGGTTCTACTTGGCGCTGTAAGACTTACGTGTTTAATCATATCTGAAACACACATAAGATAATGCATAATGCATTGCCTAGATAAAAAGATAGATTAGATACATGAAGGGAAATAATTTACTCTATATGATATTGTACATACATCTAATGTATAGTTTTAGTAAATTAATCAATATTCATGATATCAATTTCACTTTCTATACATCAAAAGTGATATAAGGAGGGTAGCTGTAGCCATACTTGTCGACTCGTAATTTTTGACTCGATTCGAAAACATGATTTTTCGACTCGTTACTCGGAACGTGAGTCGACTCGTAAGAGTCATGACATTTTTAAGTACTACATAATATAGTATAATTATATATATGTGACGTCTGTAAAAGTATATTAAGTTCATTATCTTAATAAATTTACCAAAATATTACTTGTTCAATAGTTTTTGAGGTATAAACTTACAATTTATCTCTAAATTCACAATAAAATGATCAAAACTACATAGATAACACCCAAAATAATGTTGCAAATTAAGTATAATATATAATATATAAACATAGTATCAAGTTAAAATAATTATAAGTTTGCGACTCGTAACTCGGTCCATGTTTACATAGCGACTAGTAAGAGTCTGGACAAAAACGAGTCACTTAATGAGTTGACTCGTTTCCAATGTAAATTGACTCGACTCGTAAGAGTCAACTCGTGACTCGTAGGAGTTTAACAACTAGCAGTCATGTCTTGCATGTTTAGCCGCAGTCATGTATTTCATGTCTAGTCATCTATCAATAATATACGACCACATCATTTTATGTCTAACTCATGTCTAGCCCATGACAATCATGTCTCAAATAATTTTATTTTACTTAATTATATTAATAATCATATTTAAATAATTTAGTAAAACATAATGTGAATATAAATATATATATATATATATATATACCTATATTAATAGGGAACTAAAGATGAATAGTAAAAAGTGATGAACAGTGAACTTGGTTATCAAATAGTTGTGCAGCTGTCTGCTAGCATGTTTGTTTTTTTTTTAAATTGTCTTTTTACTTTTTGTCACATAACTTTAATTTCTTTTACTTTTCGCACGCAAGTTTTGTTTTATTTAGTTTTAAACTTTCATCTTCCTAACTTTTGCCACGAAAGTTTCATTCTCTTTACTTTTTATCACATAAATTTACTAAAGTTTTCTCCATTTTACTTTTTGCCGCATCAATTTCGTTCCTTTTACTTTTCGCAAGAAAGTTTTGTTTTATTTAATTTTTATACTTTTATTTTTCTAACTTTTATCACGAAAGTTTTTTTATATGTTATTTTTCACCACATAACTTTTGTTTTTTTTACTTTTGTCAACTACACGAAACTTTTAACCTTTTTACTTTTTGTCACAAAACATTATTTCTTTTACTTTTCGCATGAAAATTTTGTTGTATTTAGTTTTTAAACTTTCATTTTTCTAAATTTTGACACAAAAGTTTCATTCTTTTTACTTTTGATCACATAAATTTACTTAAGTTTTCACCATTTTACTTTTGCCACATCACTTTCGCTTCTTTTACTTTTCGCACGAAAGTTTTGTTTTATTTACTTTTTACACTTTTATTTTTCTAATTTTTGTCACGAAAGTTTTATTATCTTACTTTGCACCATATAACTTTTGTTTTTTAAATTTTCGATGAGCTTTTTCCATTCCTGGCACAAAACTTTTAACCTTTTTACTTTTTGTCGTATAACTTTATTTCTTTTACTTTTGGCACGAAAGTTTTATTTTTTTTACTTTTAAAAATTTCATTTTTCTAACTTTTGCCACGAACGTTTTAGTCTCTTTACTTTTTATCATATAAATTCCTTAATTACCATGAGTTGTAAATTTGACGTGTCATTATCTTTTTCAGGACAACGCCCAAAGACTGTGGGATGATCAGTTCTTTCTTTGTCTTCTTCTGCTTTTATCACGTATCTACGATTATTGCAGCCCGCAACGCGGGTGTTGAATTATACTAGTGTGTACAGGGACAGAGCCAGGAATTTGAGTTAGCGGGGACTGAACATTTTTATAAATTACGTGCGACAAATACACATTACAAAATATCATCACAATCCTTCCAAAAATATGTGCAAGCTAAAAGAGTTTACTACATAGCTACATCACATGTTAAACTAACTAAAGTGGTTTACTAACTATCAAAAGAAATCTTCAAAAGTAAGTTGTCCAGCTAGTTCTTTTGTTCATGGTCTAGTGTCTCTCTGTTAGAAATGAAAACTTAATTAGTTCATAACTAAAAAGACTTTACAAGAGGTACATATTAAACCATTAAAAATGCAAAAGTTATTTAAGTAATTACCTAATTCCCTTAAAACCGAACACGTCTTCCTTTCTGGGAAACTTCATCGATTATTTGATCTGTAGTAACCGTATTAGCAATCTCCCTTTCGAGGTTAAGAATCAAGCAACTTTTAAGAAAGTCATTCTTCATCCTAGTACGAAGCCTCGTTTTCACAATTTTCATCACTGAAAAAGCTCTTTCAGCGGTTGCGGTTGAAATAGGAAGAGTTAACACAACACGGATCAATCGATCAAATAGTTCATAATTTTTAGAAGTCCCGGTTTCATGGAGCCTTTTACACAACTCAGCAAGTGAACAAACATTTTTCAGTTCTGGATGATTTTGCAAGTCAAGTTCATAATGTCGTAACTCATATAATTCGTTCTCGTCATAAGAAAGATGATGTGACGGTTGAGCATCATTATTGGGTTGATGTTTTTATTGCTGCTGTTGATAGTCAGTTACAAGAATTGAACTCCAGATTTAGTGAGTCAATTACAGAACTTCTTCGTCTTAGTGTTTCATTGGATCCAAAAAAGTCTCTCAATATTGATGATATTTGCAAATTGGCAACAAAGTTTTATCCTTTGGATTTTACAGAACAGGAAAGGATCCAGTTAAAACTTGAGTTACGACATTATGAACTTGACTTGCAAAATCATCCAGAACTGAAAAATGCTTGTTCACTTGCTGAGTTGTGTAAAAGGCTCCATGAAGCCGGGACTTCTAAAAATTATGAACTATTTGACCGCAACCGCTGAAAGAGCTTTTTCAGCGATGAAAATTGTGAAAACGAGGCTTCGTACTAGGATGAAGAATGACTTTCTTAAAAGTTGCTTGATTCTTAACATCGAAAGGGAGATTGCTAATACGGTTACTACAGATCAAATAATCGATGAATTTTCCCAGAAAGGAAGACGTGTTCGGTTTTAAGGGAATCAGGTAATTACTTAAATAACTTTTGCATTTTTAATGGTTTAATATGTACCTCTTGTAAAGTCTTTTTAGTTATGAACTAATTAAGTTTTCATTTCTAACAGAGAGACACTAGACCATGAACAAAGGAACTAGCTGGACAACTTACTTTTGAAGATTTCTTTTGACAGTTAGTAAACCACTTTAGTTAGTTTAACATGTGATGTAGCTATGTAGTAAACTCTTTTAGCTTGCACATATTTTTGAAAGGATTGTGATGATATTTTGTAATGTGTATTTGTCGCACGTAATTTATAAAAATATTCGGTCCCCGCTAACTCAAATTCCTGGCTCCAACCCTGAAAATGTCAAAAAACGATCAGGCCTTCAACTTTATATTATATTAGATATTAAAAAAAGTTTATTGGTTTGTAATTAAAAAGTTTTAAAAGATCGAACAATACGACGTCGTTTCGATCATAGACTTCATTTCATTTCATTTCACGATTTGTTGGATCTTATTTGAGCGAGAGCCCTAGCAGTCAGAGTAGTAAACTTTTCCCCCAAAACCATTTCATCTTTTCATCAATTAAATCACAAAACACTTCTTTCAATCAAAATCAAATGGCTCGATTTCTATCGAGATCCGCTCGCCAGGTATTCCATTCATTCATCTCATCAATTCACCTTTTTTTTTTTTTACTTTGCTTTCATTTATATATATTTATTTATTATTATGATGATTCTAATCAGCAATTACAAAAATGTTGCTTATTTTTTTTAGATTCTTTAGTAACAGTTTTTAGAAATTTATGTATTTATAAGAAAAAAGTAAAAAAAAAACTTTATCTCAATCGGCCTATGTCTTGAGTTCAAATCCGCACATTCATCTTTGTTAGATATTAAAAAAATTATAAAAAATAAATAAATTTAGATGCTTGTGTTTACATATGAACTGTGTAGCCTTTCTATTGTTTTATTATATTATTTGCTTGCATTATCATATAAATTTTTGTAAGTATTTAAATCATAGATAAGCATATCGGATTCGTTAGTTGAATAATCATAGTATATTCAAGGCTTTCGCTTTTCATATATGCTCATTTATATGTGTATATATTCGCATGTATATGTAATGATTTCACATGTACAATGAACCGACACTACTGCACCTGCTTTAGCGTTACATAACAGTTAAATAAAAGTATACCTTTAATAGTTTGTATGATTCCATTGGCGAAAGAAAATCATTTTTTGGGTTTCGTTTCCTACTATTGTTGGTTACGTAATTTTCACGATTTGCACATCTGTTTAAGTTGATAAACCTTTTTTTTGTTATGCTTTTGTCGTTTTTAAGGATGGAGGGTATGGCCTTGAATTGATTGCTTACGTTGTGAAGTGATTGAATTTCAAAAAATGCTTGAGTTATCATCTTGAACTTCAACACACACAAACAAGTAGAAGTTTTTTCAGGACTCAAAATATGTTTTTCTTAACAAACTCTTTACGTTTCATTTCTTCAAACTCTGATTAACAGAGTCCTAAGCTCATTGACTCACGATTGCATGATGAGTATTTACTAAGAAACAGTTTTACGATGAACTGGATCTCAACCAAGCCTGGAAAGTAAAAAATAATAGAACCAAGTTTGATTCCAGTTTAAACCCATTCACCATACCTGACTTAGAACCAAATATATAAGGGGTTTGGATTGCTTTTTTATAAGTGCTTTTCTACTTTCAAATTAGGCGTAATTGTTTCTTTATCTTTGCATTATGAGTCTACATCTTAAAATGGATTTTTTTGTTGTTGTGCAGGTATATGGCAGTCTATCTGTGCAACCACAGCAGCATACAGTCTCAGTTCGCTTTTATGCCAAAGAAGCTGCTCCTAAAGCTCTTAAGGGTGATGGTGAGTTGACTTGAAGATTTTTGTAACTTACTTTACTGGAAAGTTAATAACTTATGCTTTAATGAATTTTACTAATGTTCATTTTTGTACGTGCATTTGTAGAAATGTTGAAGGGTATTTTTCTTGAGGTGAAGAAGAAATTTGACACAGCTGTCGGGGTTCTTCGAAAAGAGAAAATTACCATTGACCCTGAAGATCCTGCAGCAGTTGAGCAGTATGCGAAAGTCATGAAGACTGTTAGGGAAAAGTAAGTACTTAAAGGCTCCTTTTAGAAAGTAAAAAGGTCTTGAGGGTGTTGACTTTCTGGTATTTCATATTATGTGCTTACAAGATTACTGAAATAAGAAAGGAAAATATTCTGTAACCTTTCCTGTTCACGCGGTATTAGTAGCTCAGGTGGGTAGTATATTGATGCCCTTGTTGCATGTTAATTTTGCAACATTATTCCACTTGATGACTGTGTGACTGTATTTTCATGGATGTGCTTTCAAATTATAATTAATTGATTGCATTTGGTTGTTAGTCATGATTGCTTATGTTTTTATTTCATACGAACAGGGCAGATTTGTTCTCAGAGTCTCAGAGGATCCAATTCACCATCAAGCAGAAAACCGATGGAATCCAGGATGCCCGGTCTTATTTGTTGGCCTTGAAGGATATACGTCTCAAGTATGGTTTTTTTTTCTCTCTATATTTTTTATTTTTATAGTTGTAGTCATCAATGACCGTTTATGCCTCTTACATTCTAATCAAAAAGGTTTGAGTACCACTGACAAGGATTATTGATATATATTTTTGGAAATTAATTTGAGAGTTTTGATTGTTATAATTTTTTGTTGCCTTTAGATTTTCTGGGTTTTTTTGTTTAACACTTAAATCTTATTTGCAGGAGAGGGCTTACTGACGAACTTGGTGCAGAGGCTATGATGATGGATGCACTCGAGAAAGTTGAGAAGGAAATGAAGAAGCCACTTATGAGGAATGACAAGAAGGGGATGGCTCTCCTCCAAGAAGAATTCAACAAGATAAACCAAAAGTAAGCATCTACTGCATAGAAATAATATTACCTTCCAGACTAGCTGCATAGAAATAATATTTTCTTCCAAACTACTGTTATGGTGATACTCAAGTTTTCTTGCCGTGTAAAAATTCTGTTTCACTTGTCAGTAGTCAGATCACAGAACCTTTCTCGACTTTAAACTGGAATTTTTTTGGTAACATTTTTTAATGTCAGCCAGGGCTTTTGTCAGGGGTTGCAATTTTTGGCCCATATATTTGAACAAGTCAACTTATGTTATGTTTTGTCCAAGTGGCTCTAATCAAAGCAATTAGCTTGAAAGTTGAACGGATCAATGGGTCGAAAGGCCATATTTTATGACAGTTGCCCAAAGTCCCCGCTAAATCTTTATTGTTCAACCTGTGGACTAGAACTTGACTTTTGAAACTACTTGGCTGCCTTGTGTTGACCAGTTAATAGTAAAGTTTGTTAATTAGCATTTACACTGAAAATAGATCGACTCATGGTATTTCATGTCTTCACTGTGTAGGCTTGGCATTCGCAAAGAAGACTTGCCTAAATACGAAGAACAACTGGAGAAAAAGATTGCCAAGGCACAACTTGAAGAGCTGAAGAAGGATGCTCTTGAAGCAATGGAAACACAAAAGAAAAGGTTATATTATCTATCTCTGTGGCAGTTACAATATTAATCTGACAGTCTTTTTATTTTTTGTTTTATTGTTTATAAATTTCTTAATACTAGATTCTGGCAAAATCTTGATTACAGTAATGTGCATTGCTATAGTAAATTTAAAACCATTTAGGAGGTTCTATGCATAGAAATACACTGGGTTAGTCTTGCCCATTTGGACCATCCGACAGACCCCTTGTGCGTAAATGGATCGAAGGTGCCATACAGAATACCATCCATTACATAACTAAAGGAATCTTGTGGACCAGCTTAAGGTTATCAGCTTTTAGGAATAATGGCAGCTTGAACTTGGAAGACTTGAATGTTGGTTTTTGACAACTAGCAGGTTATCCGCGCATAACGGTGGCGCCAACATTAGTTTGCTCTGGCAGCTTGAGCTTTGTTGGTTTTTGGATGTTGGTAGACTTGAATGTTGGATTTTGACAACTAGCTAGCTTGAACTTTGTGTGTTGTCGCACAAATGGTGTTTTTTGGAAGACGGGTGAGAGAGATGAGGGGCAAGGGGGTGGAGGAGGAAGGGAAGATTGAAGGGGAATAGGTGAAAGTGATAGATGAATTGAAAGTAGTTACGAGTATATTGGTAAAAGTAGTGGTTTAGATTAACTTTTGGACATAAATGGTTGAGATCAATTCTTGACTTAAATTTAAGATATTTTAAGTAGTATATATATATATTTTTAAAATAGAGTATAGATATTGGGGTTGCTTTTGGCTTTCTGATGGCAGGAGTAGGTGCTTGAGCTTTGGCTTGCTTCGTAAAAGCTTATATAGATGGACGTAACTTGATTTAGCTGTGCCACCTTTCACATAAGTGTTGCTTTGGCTTGCTTCGTAAAAGCTTATATAGATGGACATAACTTGATTTAGCTGTGCCACCTTTCACATAAGTGTTGCTAACGACAACCCTAACGGGTGTCAAGAAAATGATCTTACATGTTTGAGTTCAACTGAGATAGTACACCATATCTTGTACAAAGTACAAACAAACTCAGATCAGTTAGGTTCATGAAGCCCAAATCTAGAGGCATACCTATTTGAGTTCAATTGAGATAATTAAATTGTTCGACTTTGGTTGAGGCCTGCCAATAGTTTAATAGCGGCCATTGAGTTATCATGACTCATGAGTCATCTTTTCTCAGTGACACTCTAAAAAGAGGTAGCATGATGATCAGGTTAGGTAATGCCTTAAATTGGGTAGTTTTTTTTTTTCATGGGCCAAAATGGGTTGTTGGATTTGTTGGATCCACCAATGCCTTTGTTTTCTAAAACTTCCTTCTATGATATATAGTTATGATGGATATATTCGCCAAAGTAATTGGACTATACTGCTCTGTTCATCATTCTGAATTCCTATTAACAAAGGTCATTTGTGTATTTCCTGATCTAAAGCAAGGGAATGTATTTTCATATTTAGCTTAAACTTATATTTTACGTGATATATTTAAAAACATCTTAAATTGACATATCTTAATTAAATGACATGAAATTGGCAGAAATAATCAATTTAACTTGAAAGATAGCAAATGGGAGTTAGCACTTCTCATGGGGTATTAGTGATCACACTGGGTAAATTGCATAGCACAACAAGGCATATATACTGGTTTGTTTTTGTTTTACTGATTTCAATAATCTTTGCAGGGAGGAGTTTAATGATGAGGAAATGCCAGACGTCAAGTCTCTTGATATCCGAAACATGCTTTGAAGCATAAAAGTTTGCTTCAATAATATGCTCATTTTGAGACCGTCAGCTTTATTAAAATTCTCGTGAAGTTATAAGATGATGATGATGATATGCTGTTATTTGTGTATCAAATTGGATCCAAGAATAAATGTTTGATTTTTGAAGCTCAATGTTATGACTGGACAAACCCAACTTTAAGTTTATTTCCTAACTTCGATGGTTTTTGTACAAACACATTTTGAGATTTCTTGGGTTTGCAAGTTTAAAGAGATTAAATTTCATTGCACACATGCAGTTTTGTTAATAAAGGGTCTGTGTCATCCAATCCTCAAGCCCGATCTCTGAAAAATTGACTTGGAATCGTTTTAAGCGTCCTACCAAGTAGTGTGACATGTTTCTGTTGGCACTGAGATTTCATCAGTAGTCCATAAGCTCTCTATTGTTAAGCGACATTGCTAACAAAGCACAAGCAATACAACTTGACTTCTATTTGCTCGAGTATGCAAAATAGCAGGGAGAGGTTTGAGAATAGGATCAAATGAAGTAGCAAGTGATGGTAGTATCTACTATCTAGTTAATCAGAATTTAAACTTTTTGAGTATTTTAAGGTAATTAGGTAGTACATCTACTTGGGTTGATTCACCTCATCATCTGAATGAACAAATTGGTATAAACCTTCAAATTTTGCAACATGTCGTCATCAAAAAGTAACTCTTAAAAAATAGGGATTAGTATTTTAGAATGTAAACAACTTTACACAAAAAGTTATAGTATGTATCAAACTTCAATCACGTGTATTGTATGTAATAAACTTTCAAATCTGTGCATTGTATGTATCTGAGTATATGTGGCAACCATATAAGAACCATATAAGTTGCCACTGTCAAATTTTGATTGGTTGAATACATACAATGCACAAGATTTGAAAGTTCATTACATACAATACACAATATTAAAGTTCGATACAGATTATAACAATTCGTGTAAAATTGTTTACATTATGGGCTACTAATCCCTAAAAAATAAGAATACATTTCCAATTCAAGATTTCTATCTCTAAACAATAATAAAATAATCATGATAATAAGAATAAACCATCAAACTCCCAAGCTTTTACAAAATCCTTCAAATTTTTTTCAGTTTATGGGGTGGGATCAATAGTCGGGGAGAAAATTAACCGTTTGATTGAATATGCTACTAAAGAATTTCTAATCCGAAATTTGATTCAAGTTCAAGGTTCATAAGAAATGTGTTTGAATTGATTCTTTTTAATATATAAATCCAATTGTATCGAATTAAACCACATGCCCAGGTCCGTTAATCCGAGTGAACAAAAAAGCAGAAATAATCTTATTTAGAAATATCCATTTTTTTTTGGAAAGACAAATAAGGCGTTCCAATTGAAACCATCAAGAGGAAAACAAAATCCAGAGAATACAAAAAATTATTGTCATTCACTTCACTAGACTGTTTTTTCTTTTTGTCATGGGGTCATCAAACCAATTTGTCCTTACTTTTATTTCTCGGTAAGTGGTTTTTTATATTTTTTTATTTTGATTCAAGGTAGCTTAACATGCTTTCAAATCCAAGACGATTTTAATACCGATAATTACGTGGCTACACAAACATCCTTGTTTTCCTTAGATGGTCATAATCCACACTGATGATTTTACAGCCATCCTCGATCGTTTGTTCAGTTCGCTTACACCGTTTTGGTTCAAATTTTTTCTTAGAAAATTAATTATTTTTATTGGTCAACGGTCATACGGGTCCCACCCCACCTTGTCTCCACCTCGTTGCCAAACTAAAACCACAAGAAACGCTGACAACAATGAGGCCGTGCGGATGGTGTGGTTGGCGACGACTTATCGGCACCAAGCCGACAAGACTCTTGGAAGCGGTTTAACAAAACACCTTTTCGTTTCTCGCTTTAAAAAGAATTTAATACCCTAAAAGTTTAGGCCCATTTCAACTATGTTGTGCATCAGGCCCAGTTGAAAAGACAACCCAAACCATTTTTTCTCAGTTCTCACCAAACTCTGCACTTAAATCTCCCCCAAAAATCAACCAAAATTAGAGCTTTCATCCCCCCAAAAAAATGCAACAAAGAATCTATATTCCTCTCTTCAAATTCATAACAAGACACCCTTTTCGCCCTTGTCCAAAACCCATATCTCCAATTCTTTCAAACCCAAAATATTTTCACCATTTATCAAACCCCTTTTTCAACAAAAATAAACCACCACCATCATATTCATTCAACATATTCAGATTTTACAATGCTGAAACTGACAAAGTAGTGGATGAAATAAACATGAAATTTGCAGAAGCAAGAGAAGAGATTGAAATGGCAATGGAATCTAAAGAAACTGTTTATTTCAATGAAGAAGCTGAGTGTGCTAGAGCTGTTGTTAAGGATGTGCTAGATTTGTATGATGGGCTTCTTTCGAAATTGCCCGAAAAAGAAAGAGGTGTGATTCAGAGGTCTATGGGGTTGAAAATTGAACAGTTGAAAGCTGAACTTGAACAATTGAATGAATGAAATGGATTAATCATGAGGTTTGTTCATTTGGGTTTTATTTCTATCTTTTTATTCATGATGAAGAGTTATGTATCAAATAATGGTTTGTACTTGTTACTTATATAAATCACCTTCCTTAGTTTCTTATAATGATAATGATGATGTTTATCATTGTTGAATTCATGCTTTTAAGAAAAATAATGTTGATATAGTTTAATATATGGGGGAAGGGAATATGAGGCTGTTAGGCATCCAAGTTGGTGAAAAACCCCTCACATACCTTTTTTTAAAAGGTAAAAATCATGGGGGGCCATGTATTTATTTAAAATATTAAAATATTAGTATGTGAGTGGTTTTTCACCCAAGTTGGGTGCATAACAGCCTCATACTCACTTTTTCCTTAATATATATGTTTATTAACTGACGCCCTGAAGGTGTCATCGACTTAGGAACTTCTGTGATATGTGTAAACTTAGATCCGCTATATATAAACCCGATGGAGCTTTATGAATGATAAAGACATAAAATTATGAAGAGAGGCATAAACATGAACCTTTCTCAAGACTTGTCATCATAAAACTAATTCTTTTATGGAATCTTCTTTTATAAAGCGTTACAACTATTTATAAACCAACTCACAAACCTAGATGTTGTGGATGTTCTAAGTTTTCTATATATAAGCTTATGAAGGTTTAGTATGCCAAAAGTAGCTGCAATTCAGTAAGTTTTCTATGTAGCAAATCCAAGTGAACCCTAACAACGATGATCCTTTGTCCGCTAGAATTGCCTGTACATTTGTAAGATTGGTTAGGTAGTTTCAGTATTCTTTAAAATTAAGTTTTTGTTCATATATCAATTGTGCTTGGTGATTGCTTTTCGATAACAAACACATATATTTAAAAGAGCACAATTCATTTGCTTGTGTTATCTACGACTGCTGCACCCGCATGTTGATCCCAACAAATGATGATTGATGAGTAGCTAGAATCTTTGTTTAGTTCTGAGTATTGCAAAAACATAATGGAAAGACGTTATCCAATCTACCCAGGTCCTAACCCTTTAAATATTTAAAACATGCGAGTATAGTTTTTACTCTCAAGTCTTTTCTTGTAATCTCTTGTCAGTTTGTCACATGGAAAAGGAAAATAATCAATGAGTATATCTTTGATCTTATAGTAGTTACGATTTTTGAATTCATGAGTTTCACAGGTCATAATTGGCTAGTGGAAGTTCTTTTTACTAAGAGAAAATTATGCAGAATCATCTAATAGCTTCCCCATCTGTTCTCGTAATATGTAGCATCAATAAAAATGTGTTTGTTGATATGGGTGTGATGTGATCCACTTGATATTATACGAGAACATGAAGTAGATGGTGCTTGTGTACATGAACCGGAGGAATCCTTTGAAAAAATTTATTAATGTAATGGTGCTAATGGTCACAAATTAGGGCATACCATTTTGTGATATCTGAATCCATAAGTTAGTTTCTTATATGTAGTGAAGTTTGATAAATGGTGTATGTTAGGACTTATATTTAACATATATATAGAGGGTTTGTGTCATCTGATTGCATTTTAAGAGTGTGTAACAGATCTTTGAAGTTTGGATGTTCTTTTGTCCAACTATTATGTGGAGTGCTTATTGAGTTATATCCAATATTTCAGAGCATTTTTCTCTAGGTATATCTGCCAGTACTACTTTTGAATCATCTTCTTTTTCCTATACCTTTCATATTTGCAGAGTATGATTCTTTTCAAAAAATTTTTTGCTTTATAAGTTCTGATTGTTGTTTTTTAGCTTTTCTTGTTTGAACTAATGATTGACTATTCTAAATATGCGGTTTGCCATATCCTGTATTCCTGTTGTCCATCTTAAATCTCGCATCATTTGGAATTTACATTTCAATACATAGTTGGTAATTGGCTTGTTTACACATTAGATGTGAATGTCGACTATTATGGTCAGTCATGGCTAGGCTTAAATTTAGCATTTAGATTGTCTTTGAACCGAAGATTATGAATTGTGATTTTTATAGGCATATTTGGGAGTATATGAGTATATGATGTTATGGTGATTATTCAACATATTGTATTCTTGTCAACACATATTTATGGGTAGTTGGTGTGAGGATATGTGACGAGTTGAACTTTTAGATCTTAAAAGACCAAAATAGTTTGTAGCTAAAGCTGGTAGCTTGTACTCTTGTAGCTTGAGCCTTTGATAGTATATATGTTTGCCAAAGTAGATAGAGCTTGTAGTTTATGAATATTATATTATTTAGAATAGGTGAAATGTAATAGTTAGGGTTATTTACGTAATTGACTATCTCACAAGCTACAAGCTAAAAGCTACTTCAAATAGCTTATGGAAATCATAAGCTACTAATGTTTTTGGTAGCCAAACAAAGCTTATGACCTCTGAGCCGATGAGCTTAGAACTTATGAAAATCATAAGTTCAGGCTCTCATAAACTCCTAAAAGATAGTTGCCAAACACACCTTAAGAAGAGTTATTCTCTAGGTTCTCCTTTCCATTTCCTTCATCTACTCTCTGATGCTAAAATACATATACTTGCTTTAAAAGTCTATTGAAGTAAGTAATAATAAACAGAGTATTGCTGGTATTTGATTAAGGTGTGAACTGTACAAAACTCTGTCGGACAAGGTGTCTGAACACTTGATTAAATCAGATCACTTTGGGTTATTTGAAGGAAAAGTTGTACTGAATGTGCTCTGATATGTCTAAAGCATACCGTGTGGATAACATGTCTTAATGTTGTAATATGAGGGCTTATACTCAGGCATTGCTCTTGTGGTGTTTCCGAGTGCTCATATATTGAATGAACTTCATAAGCTCATCTTCATTAGGCTGTCTTTGCCCGTCTGTGTCCTTTAATTTTTTTTTGGTCTTCATGCCTTCTGTCTTTCGTGTTTTTTTTTTTTATAATTATTTATTTATATTATTTTATCTTTTTCCAACTTTCCTTCATTTTAGAAACTACACATTTTATGTATGGGAAATTCTAAATACTTTTGAAATTATGTAAACATTTTCACATTTTGTAACTTTAACATGTCCAAAACGAGTGTATGCACCAAGTTTAACATATTTTGTACTCATGTTTATCAATTGTTAATGATTTTCAAGTTGTTTAAGTTAATAAAGCATTAAGTTCAGTGAAAATTTAATTAGAGTTGAGTTGTACATGCAGAAAGAGAGAATTTAGTCTTAAATTGGAAGTTGGGTTGGGTTGGGTATGTGGGTAGTCTTGCGGACTTGCTTTTTGTTTACATAACTAGCGTCTTACAACCATGGAAACCATAACAACTATCAAAACCAAAAAAGAAGAAACAAGAAAACGCATCATCAAATTATTTGTCAAATGTAATAATACACGGACAACATGCAAATTTCCTTTATCTATCTGAGCCCAGTATACACTAATCTTTATGCCTCAATCTTGAGAAGTTAAAAAAGCTTAAAAAAAAAAAACCAAATCTAAAAATTACCAAACGAGTTAAGAGTATCTATAATGGAATTGATGGCACTGTGGGATTTTTTAGTTGCAGAAAATGCTAAATGTTTTGGAGCTTCAGCTCTGTCAAAGTAAAAGCCACCCGATACTAGCTTTTCTTTAGGTTGCAAGGCCAACCAAATAACAGTATCTGCACCTTCGTTGCTCGTCCTTAGTTTCCCTTTCAACCTGAGAATTCATTAACACAAAATTCTTTCGGTCATTACTTGATAAAAGTTGGACGGGTGGTTTCAACATGGATACATGTAATAGTACTCGATAGTTTACTATTGATGAAAAAGGATTAAGAACGTACGATTCTGAAAAGCTAGGCAAACTCTTGGTGACTCCTGGTGTTTCAGCCCATCCAGGGTGCATCACATAGAACCCAATCCCTTTGTCGCCATATTTTTCAGCCCATTTTTCTGTCAATGCTACCTAGAACATGAATATACGTTCTACATATGTTATAGCTACACATAGTTTTCAGAACCATGAACAATTACATGAATTATGAATATACGTTCCACATATGTAATTTGGTAATCAAGCTTTAGAGAGGATAGCGATCTACTTTTAAGTTTATTTTGTTTTAGACTACAAATTACCGGAAATAACAACCTATACAACATAGGACAACCTGCTTCTACTAACTGCCTTAGAAGAAATCTGAAGGAAGTATGTTACATAAAAGTGAAATACTTGCAATTATATGCAGTTTCATAAAACGCGTACTAAATCATGGGTAAGTTTTACAGATTTTGTATTGCAACATTCAAAATGCAGTTCTTTAATCAAACATGATTCGGATTTGGAATAAAAGAATCTCACATAACCTATATTTTTGACTACTATGATGGTTGGCACTAAGTTTATACCAGGTTTTTTAAATAGGATATTTTTGCTTGCGTTTTGTTGTTAAAACGCATATATCGAGACCAGGCATGAAGAAACGATACCTGTACTCGTTTGTTGCGAACATATTGTTCGGCCCCGTTAAATTCACCCCTGTCAAACTGCATTAAAACACCAAATTCAGTGAACTATTGAAAGAGTACCAAATGCTGACGGTAACGAAGGTTATTCATTTAATCACAGAGGTGGTAATACAAGCCATTTACTGATTGCCAGGTTATGTTTTATCCCTAATGGGTTTTACAAGAACGGGCCAAAGGGGCTAAACAGAGTGGGGCCTTCTTAAAGTGTATGCTTGATGCTAGTTGCCTTTTTTAAAATATTAGATCATTGCTGACATATAATAGCTTTAGTAATCAAATTCCACACAGTTATTTTTTGAACAGTGAATAACGTCTCAAATACAGAGAGAACGAGAACCGACAACCTCTTAGTTACCGTGTCACCTTGATACTTCAGGCCAAAGGCCCTTAGTTGATTATATTTGACACACCAAGAATTTAAAAAAGAGAGAAGTAGAAGTATTTCTTGTTGACCCTTCCCGATCAGTACTAGTTTGACCCTTTTGACCAGTACTGCCCATTTTATCACCACTCTGCAGATCATTTCTCATTTGTGGGTTTCAAATGACAGAAATGAGACCTACAATGGGAACGGAAACAGGAAATGGAACCTGAGAATCTCTATGCACCTGTAAATCTGTGGTCAAAGGAGATGTATACATTCCGCCTGAGGATACTGTAATGACACGAGCATCAGGCTGAGATTTCTCAAGCAAGGGAAGCATCAGTTCTGTCATGCTGTAAGTCCCTAGTACGTTCACAGCGAAATTCATTTCGTACCTGTTTTTTAGTGTAACAAATAAGATAAAATGAAATAAAAGGATCAACCAAATAGCTACGAAGACAAAAAATGTTCATCAAATGAAAAGATAAATTACCCTTCTGATGTCGTTACTCTCTTGTTCTCAAGTAAACCAGCATTGTTCACCTAAAGAAGATCAGCCAACATGTTATGGTGTATTTGATAAAATATTATTTTGTATTTGAATGTATTAAACCGTATGGTAACTTGGTAAGAGTAAAATAGCAAATGAAAAAAGACCATAATCCGGGGTCTAAAAACAAAGGATGTCTGAAGATGAAACTATCCATCCACAAAAGCAATTTTATCTTGTTAAGTTGATTTCCTTGTGAGAAAAAAAAAAAAAAAAACAGAATCAATAAGAAAAATAATGGGCTAGGAGTTACCAGCACATGAATGGGAACATCCTTTGTCCTGAATCTGGAAGTAAAAGACTTGATCTCATTGACAGAAGATAGATCGCAGACCTGCAAGCCAAATATGAGGTGGTTTACATGTTGTAAGTACTAATGGCTTCTATTATCGCAATGCAGGAGATCAATCTGCCTAATAAGTATTAGATGTGGACATTTGGTTATATTTGACTACAAATAGGTCAATTTTGGGTTGTAATTATCTACAAAGAATCAAACGGAATTTCCTTTAAAACCTTGGTAGACAAATGGGTTACAATGATCGTAACTGGCCCAATGTGAATTCGAATGCTTCATGGATCCTAAATCAACGGATTTAACAAAATTAGATTCCTAGGTTACTGAACTAAAACCCCGTTTTTGACCCATTACCCAATCTATCCGACCTGCCTGTTTCCATCTTTAATATGTACATCACCTAGAATGTTTTGTAGTCGGAACTGTAAAGTTGTTATATTTGGAAGAATGACTATTGTCAAATTCAAATGCGGACTGCCTATTTGTACTAGAGGAAAAACATATACTTGTCACAAAGAATCACACAGTTTATCCAAAAGCTATAGTCAATTTATGATTTTGAAAATTTTTGATCAACTTAGTAATTTTCATTCAGATTCCTAATAAATGTGGTATAAATAACATGATAACAATGAATGATGCGCAGGCACATAAAGAATCATTCGACACTTCAACATCAAAACTGGACTTCTATTTTAGGTTACAACTTACAAGATTACCATAGAGATAAAGGTAAAGCCAATAATCATACCTCTAAGTAAACTTTTTGGTTACCGGTGGCTGCTTGAATATCTGAGACAGCAACTTCACCCCTTTCCTTATTTCGACAGACCATATAGACAGTTGCTCCTCTGGTATCAAAATAAAGCAAAACATGGCAAACTATGAGCGATAAAATCACTCTTCTTAACTGGATAATTAAGATTTTCGGAATCAGCTGAACATGTTCCACCCAGCCTGGCAATTTTGCCATTTTATGAAAATGGACTACTTTCAGATCAAGATAAAACACCTGGATGCAAGACCATGGGCAGTGGCATAACCAATCCCAGAGTTAGCTCCGGTTACTATGCAATTCTTTCCATCGATTCGTCTTGCCACATCCTCTGGATTGAAACTTTTTGAGTGTTCTCTGTAAGTTTAACCAAAATATGAACAAATGTGCCGAATCATCATATTACAAAATTCAAATTTTGAGAACCAGAAAGTAAAGCATGATGAGAATACAGCTTTCAAACACAGAATTCTTAGCAATTGCAGCAAAATGGAAGATCAAGTATACTCGTAATCCATTGTTTACGAACACTAAAATCATAGAAACTGAAACCAAATTATGTCTATCAGAACTTAGCAGCCTTACAATCGCATCTATAGTGGACATACACTTTTAATTGTTGCTTTGTTTAAACAAATCAATCTTAAGATGCTAAGGGTGTCATTAGTTACATAAAACTTTAACTAATTTTTCGTATTTTATGGTCAGGAAAAAGAAAATGGTCTATTACTCCTAGAAAACTCTTGAAAATATTAAAAACGCATTTAATTGCAAGTTTGGATAACAAAAGGAGTTTTCCATTGTGAAAGTGGAAAATATCTAGAAAACCATAAAATTGAGTTTTCCAATATGTAGTTATAAGTTGTAAAACAAGGTTTTCTATTATCCAATAAAAACTAAGAAAATGATTAATTAATTTAACTATGCCTAAAAATAACATAAAACTTTTAGAATTTGACATGTGGATTATACTAATTCTTTTTCTTAATCTTGCCTCATGATTTTTTCACATGTCATTATCTTACTATTAAATATATCTTTAAATTAAGTTGATTTATCATTATCCTAAAACTATTCTAGAAAAACTTCCTAGAAAACACTTCCAGTCTTTCTACAATTATAAAAGCATCCTAAGTATTTTTTTAAAAAAAAAAAACCAATACCCAATCTTGCTAACGTTAATAAAGATAATTTTAGGGTTTCAAATCTTGGCTAATAGCATGTCAAGTGTGTGTTAGAACAAAACATTGTCATGCTTAGTATTACAGTAATAATAAAAAAAAAACACAGCTTCTTTATAATTACATCATATATTGTCTTTTTAAACGGCATATCTCTTAATTAGAAAACTCGGTCTGTTTTTTTTTTTTTTTTAACGATTAAGTGACTGAATTGACAAATTGAATGGATAGATAAATTCGCCCATAAAATTCTATAAAATCCATAAAATCCTACATTACTTGCATAAAATCCTAAGAGGGTGTTTGGGAATGCGTTTTGTGTGATTATCTGATTATTACGTTCATAAAACGCAAATAAACTAAAAAAATGTTTGTGTGAAAAAATGATTATCTGCTATTTTAACGTATTTTTGAAGAAGCATGTACCTGCCTGCTTTTTCAAAACGCAGTTTTGAAGACACATAATCTATTTTGAAAACGCAAAATCTTTTTTGTACACCCCCTAAATACGCCTCTGTCAAGAATTGATCCCTGAACTTACAACGTAAGAAGCCAACCCCACATCATATACTCTGGACATTTAGATGGAAATAAATGGGAGTGGATTGGCCGGTGACTTACAAGAAGCCAGATTTTGTGAAATTAAGATACCCATAAACACCGAAAGCAGTTGCTCTCCATGCCTGTAATTTCCGAAAGTATAAAGAAAATTAACTTAAAATAGCGCCGCCATGTTATTGACAATTTTTATTCATGCAAAAATGATATAGAAAATATATATATGGACCTTGACGAGGAACATTGCAAGTAATCCAAGCGAGATTCGAACGTTAATGCGTAGCGAAATTGTTGGTTTTGATGTTGTGGATTGCATTTGCTTTTGGTTTTAGAGAGACTACTTCTGTCTTCCAAGAATCTTGGTGTTACAAGTTTTGACTGATGATGTTTTGAATTCACATTTTGTATCATTGAAGTTTGTTATGTCCACGTATATCATCACTTTACCATATATTTTCTAATCGGAATTTGCTAACTAGTGTCCTAGTACATTAGTTAAAAAACATTTACTGAAATCTTTATTAAAGTCTAACTTTTCTAAAATATGAAAATATGTATTAATTATTCATTTAAAAATAGAAATTGTTAGGTTGAATTAATATACATTAAATATATTTTTTTGATTAATAAAGAAATAACAAGTTTATTAAATGCTTCTTAACTAGTGCATTAGGGGCACTAGTTAGCAAATCCTTTTCTAATTTCTCTTTTTCATTTTTAATAATACTCTATCGGGGTTGATAGAAGAGGAATTAATTAATGATTTGTTAAGTTTAGTGGTAGCATAATAAAAGAGTTTTTTTAGAAGTATTGAAAGGAGTTTTTTTTTTAGAAATATTGAAATTCCTGTTTTAACTTAATCTAATCACTTAATTTTGGAATTTGAAAGAGTGGTATCACAAAAGACATGAAAAAATTTAGTATTAAAGATCCTTTTAAAAATCTTCTTAGAAGCCCATAAAACTGAATCATGACAAATAGATTCCACTAAATTTAACTCTTGATTTTAGTTAAGAGGAACTTTTAAGAGATTTAATTAGAAGGATTTATCATTCCTTACTAAATCATAATAAACAATTAAAAACTAACATAATAGAGCAATGAACAACTTCACAGCTCAAATTCCAAAATTACAGTGACTAGTATAACGTGCAACCTACATACATACATATTTTCAACTTTTTTCTTAATTATCTTCATAAAAAATTCATAATTCATAACTATGTCTGAATGAAAACCAACATTAGCAAGTACATGCATGCTTTATATAATCTCACAAAAAAGTAGGTTTTACATCAAACAAAGTTTAAGGTTTAAAGAAGTAAAAGTCTGGAATATATAAAATGTTTAAACAAATTTAGAAATCAAAAACTTGCTTAAACAAACTTTTAATCAAAAGCTTGGTTACACAAAATGTTTAAAAGGGAAGACGTGAAAGGTGAGACGTGTAAGACTATCATTTTTTTCTAAGATCTTGCTAACCATAGTTCTAAAGCTATGGTTAACATACATTAATTTTTGTATATAAAATTAACAGTCTCCTAAAATTGATGATCAACAAGGACGTCCAATCTTTTTGGGTGGTGATCTATACACCACCTGTTTTTGACCATACACCACTAAATGTGCTTTAGAATGTTGTACAATACAATACTATATAGCATGATTAGTGGTGTACGGTCAAAATACGGTGGTGTACAAATCACATCCCAATCTTTTTACATAAACACGCAGGCCAGCCGAGTGACTCAAAGAACAAATGGAAGTATAAAAATCATATAAATAAATCTATACTATCACTGATAATCTTTAGGTTACTACAACGAATTATATGTTCATGTCTCTCTTTTTCAAGCTATATCATGGTCCTTTAGATTCTATCACATGTGTGTTAAAAGTTTCAGACAACCATCAAAGTGTGTATAAAGAGAAACAAAATGTACACCTTTATAGTTCTTACAGTTACAAGGTGGTTCAATAGAACAAACTTTATACTGCAGACCCTCGTCTTTGTCCTTTGGCCCTTCGTGCTTTGAAATGGTTGACGATGGCTTTTCTCTTCATTAAGAAATAGAGAAAAGCCAAAACTAAAAGTAAAGTTAGGGATATCTGCAATTGAGGCTTTGATATAACATCCATTATATGAAAATAGTTCCTGCTGCTGCAGCGACTTGGTAAAAAACTATCGGCCTGGGTAACGTCTGGTTCGAGTATGAAATCTACCATCATTGCTTCTTCCCGCATTAGGATAGTCGTGCTTCGTGTCTTATAACCAGGCATTGTCGCCACAACTGAAATGTAGAAGACATTGGTTTTAGTTACAGGAATTCATATAACCGTACAAATTTAAGTTGTTGGGATCTGCTTTATAAATTGATCTAATCATAGCTACTTGAAGTAATAAAAATGAACTATTTGCTTTTTTTATAGATTGATCATGGTTTTTATTACCTGATTATTATTAGGTCTATAATTAGTTACATTCATGGAGTAGAAATACTTGCATAACTTATATATTCCTCTTTTCAAATTCCGCATTTGCTTTGTTAATCATCATTAATACTATAACATAACAAACAAACATGGAACTCAGTGATGTGACACATTATTATTAGAACTCCCTATCTTAATATGAGTAAGTAGTAAATGCAACAATTTAAAAAAGTTTGTTTTTATAGTTGATAGTATAATAAACATTTTTTTGAATTTGAATACTTAATAATATACAAGCATTTTTATTTTGATCAAATTAATCCAATAGTTCCTTGAATTAAAATTTTGTCCAACACTGAAGAACCTGTTATCATATTTTTCAACCTTTAAATAGCATAACCATATCCAAGCACCATCTCCACAAACATGTTATATTACAGCAGCTTATGAGATCTGATACTCACATAATCAGTTTTAACATGCCCATTTGTTGGGAGAAACAAGTTTCACTCAATATGGTTATTTCAACCACCTTTTCCCATTGCCATTGGTTTTGATAAGAATATAATTGTTTTAAAGAAAACTTTACGTGGGCAGTCGTTATTTTTAACATTAAGATGTGTACTAGAAGGTGGGACCAATGGGCAAGCGACTCAATTGAGCCTCATGGCATAGTAAATGTATATGATAGTAAAGTGCCAAAAAAATAACTTGCCAAGATCTACAAGGATGGAACAATAGCTTTTTCCTCCCCAAATTAACATAGAGTTTGATTAAAGCATATAAACGGAAGTGTTGTCAATTAATCCTATATCTAATAGATCTATACAATAACTTCAGTATGTTGAGTGAACAAATCTTTTATTGAATCGTAAAAGTCAAAGACTGATTCTTTACCGATAGAACTTCTATGGTCATATAGCAGCTAGCCAGCTAGGTATGACAGCTAGCAACTCTATTGTATATCTCATTGTGAACAATATTTATAGTAAAAGAAGCCATTTCATGTGAAATTCTGAAAGATTTTTGATAGAAATTGGGCAATACATAAAACTTCATTGTTTAGATATATGAGAATACATGTCAGCTTCTTGGAATAATTTAAATATCAGATAATTATAAGCATCTATTTTACTAATTTAAATAGCGAGTTAAATGCATAATCGGTCCATGTGGTTTGTTCATTTTTGCAATGGGGGTCCCTTTTCAAGAATTGTTTGCATCCTTGGTTCAAAACTAACAGATTCGTTAATGAAGGTCGTCAAGTGCCTACGTGCCCCTCACGTGCAGGGACCAATCTTGCATGAAGATAATGACCCTTACTAACAGATCCATTAACTTTGGACCAAGGATGCAAAAAATTCTTGATTTACGTACCCCAATTGCTATTGAACTTGAAAAGGGACACCCATTGCAAAAATGAACAAACCATAGGGACCAATCATGCATTTAACTCTTAAATAGAAGAATAAAGGATTGTATATGATATCAAAGAGAGAATTATTTCTGTGAAGGCATGCAGGAGAGAATTTACAGTAACAAAAGGAAGTGTAAAGTCATAAACAGTACCTTCATACTGGTGTCCAGGGGCCAATAACCGATGATAGTCAGCTAAGCTTTCCCTTGCTTTGATCTGTACATCATCATTTTATCAAAGGTGTCAAGCGGACATGCAATTGGGTGAAGTATCAAGATGTTAGATACTCCCATCATGTCATCAAATATAATAATTACAATTATAGACGAAAACTCTTTTACAAAAACTCTAAATGGAAATATGATAACACCTTTGACAGTCGTTACAAAAACGACTACACTGATTGATGTGTTTTTGGTGACTCTTGACCTGTTTAACATGTTTCCCTTGTGTAAAATATGTTTATGTTTTCCCATTTGACCTGCTAATGATTTAACATAACCCAAATATGTCTGTTCAAAAGTACATAAACTGAGGTTTCCACCTCTAATGCTCTACTTCAGATATGAAAACGGTGATCACACATGTAAGAGGAAGAGATTATGAGTGAACATACCGTGTAATTAATACCCTTTATTGCAATGGATGCAGACAAAGGCTCTCCACAATCTGATGAAAAGATCCTTCCATGTATTCCTGACTACACAATGATCAATTGCGCGTAGCAAGAGTTTATGAGTAAACATATCATTTGCTGATTTGAGAAAAAATAACAATTATATTTATCTAATAAATGTCAAACATCTCAAGCTGCAAAGCTACAAAAAGCAGGTACATAATTTCTGAAGTAGACAAATTGATCCCTGAACTTCCATCATTTTGTAATTTACTCACTTATAAAAAAACATATGAACCACAAACTTACACTCTTATAGAACTGTATCAGATTACCTCACTGCACAATTATAACTAAACGACTTAATATAAATCCTTAATGATCCAGATGATCAAAAACGTTGCTAATATTTGCCAACTCGTTTTTTGTGTTAGTTAATTTGAGTAAGTTGCACGAGATAATGTAATTGACATCGTTCTAAGATGTATGATAGTTGAACGACCATATTATCTCTTCCGCCTAACAAGATTACTTCATTTGGAAGAAGATATAGACTAGATAAAGATCAGGGTAGACATTTACTAAGAACGTGAAAAATTACCTTCACAAGGCTGGCAACAAGATTAAGCATACTCTTTTTGTTGAATTGCCATATCGAACGAAGCTGCAAATGGTAAAGGATATGAATATGTAAAATTGTTCAAGACTAATTAGAATGGTTCTTCAAACCAAAGCATAACAAAGTCGATGCTTATATTGCTATACTTTGAAAGTCCAGTGAACATACACTAGTATCACTTCTTTTATGCCACACACATGAACATTCTACGCATCAGCATTTGGTATGTATGACAGTCCTCTTTAAAAAAACAGCTATACACGTCATACTGAAATTATATAATTCCAACCCCATAATCAAGAATGGGCCATACAAGGCATCTATGTGATCAGAAACTATTAACATGTTAGGAAAGTCGTTAAGAGTTTATCCTTGGTCAAACACATAATGATCTTTTTAGTGTTCATATAACTGCTAAGGGGATGCATGTCTGAACACTAGAGGTTGCAAGATGGGCAGGCTTTGTAAGAAGTCAAAATGATTTCACATGAAGATGATCTTCTATGACGGGATAAAACGGGCTGGGTTGAGTTTACCCACAAGACTTTGTGTTTGTTCTCTAACATTCCTTGATTAATGTTTAGCATATTAGAAAACTACATTACCATGATAAAAGGACTAAATTAATCAAATAAAGTGTTACAGGAAGTTATATGCTCAAAAAATTTAATACTGTGAATGATTCAATATTACACATTCTACTTTTAGTTTGATATTCTTGAATTCACCCATTTAAGATATCCACAACCTAATTTTACCGATTTAAGCTAAATTTATTAAGGAATACATCAAATCATGCTATGCATGTATAGCCGGTGTGCTCTATCATAATAATGATAAACAGACCTCATTAGCAGGAGGCCATTTGTTGTCACTGATCTCCAATGTCAGTTCAAAACATCCACCATAAATATAGTTCCAGTCTTGCATGCCACCATATATGGGATACCTGCCAGTATAATGGAATTGATAAACAGTAAACGAGACAGACAAATGTAGAATTATTTTGTTTTGCAATCTTTACAGACAAAAATCCAATCGAATTATGTTCAAATGCCACGTTTTGAAATGTGAAGCATGAAGAGTAAAGCTTTCACAAAAATTTTTATGAACAATTCTAGTTTATCAATAGCATACCAATGAGCACCATTTGTGATTCCTGCTTCAAATTCGTTGCTGTGAGACATGTTAATGTGAGAGCCACTATACAACTTTGCCATATATCTAAAAGCTTCATCATCAGGACATGCATAGTAACTTTTGCTGAAATTGTTAGGAAAAATAATGTCAATATATGATGATATGACTCTAAATTCTAGCGAACTTAGGGTGACTCCATGCTATAGAATGATATCAAGTATTGAAACTAAAACAATGAAACTTTTTTGCATAATCGTATCTAAATCCAAAAAAATGTTGCTTGTAGTGAACATAATACTATAATAGATCCAAGAACTAATCTTCACTTCATACATTTACATGTTAAAAGCATTATATCCTAGAATTATGCCCAAAGGCGACGTTTAGTTAATTAACATCGAGATATGTAAAAAGACCTACCCTATACCTGGAAAATGAACATCTATATATAAAGAAGTATACAAATGTTGCATACTTGCATGATTTAGAAAACTTGCCTTTTATCTTCGGTCCCATCCCATGGATAATTAGCAACAAGGGCTCCCTGAAAAACAACAATATACATGTTGAAGCTTTCATGATATACAATTATTTAGTGGAAGCATTAAACATCAAATTTGAAACTTCAGGACATGAAGTCTATATCTATGGGAAATGGTGAATCTTTCAATTTGAGAAATTTGATTGGATCACAAGCCAACACATTGTATATCTGCGTAACAGGGCAAGTTGCTCAGTTAACCTGAGGAAAGTAGAGGTCTTTCCTAAAGTTTATTTGGTATATTCTCCTTGACAATCATATGGACACATTCATACTTGGTGGTCCAATAATACTTCATTCCTTAACAGTAACTGAATCCTGGGCCTAAATTACTGTGCATATAACTAACAAATATAAGCACTGTGAATTATGTAAGCAAAACATCAAATATGTATGGCAAAGTAGTTGTTTCTTGAGCCATGTGAAAAAACCACAAGCCCATAACACAACTTCACTCATATAGCATAAAATATCACACACATACTCTCTCTGTTACTGATGTCAAAAGAAGTTTCAGATTCATTACCCCATGAAGGCTTGCAGAAGCCGTGAAACGTATACTTCTTATCCATCTCATGATCGCTTTTGTCTCGGGTTGTCGTTCGTCGAGATCATTATTCATTGGAAAGAACTGAAACATGTAGCATTGTAAGGCCAGTTAATTGCTATTTGATTTTAGCAGTAAGTAAATCAACTGAAAAACGAAACTATATTATGAAAACCATAGAATACAAAATGTCACCTTTCCATATTATATATATATACATATATTTATATAAAAGATATATTTATAGGGGTCCAATCAAATAAGAACACCCTTATGTTGGTCCCTCTCTGTCGAACGAATAACAATACTAAAACACACTCTGCACTTTTCTTCTTTTTAAATCATGCTAGTTTACAAAGTATGTTTACATGGATATATATACTTTTACAACAGACATATACGAACCATCATACCTCTTCACGAATTGGTATGACTTTCTAATAGACACAACTATTCTAAACATCATGTCCCTTCACAACATAACTGCCTAACCGAAAATAACTTCCATTCGGTTGTAGACTTTATTCTTTCTTCTCTTTATTTCTTTTCAGATTCAATCTTTATTCAATTGAATTCTCTCTCTATTTTCTAGCCAATTTTTACTAGTAGGCGAACTCCACGGCGGTTTCTTCTTCTCTGATGATATAAAGCAACTGGTTAGTCGTCTTTCCTTTTCTCTTTCTTTTTTACTTTCTCTGATTATGTGTTGCAATGTATTTTTCCATTAGTTTGTTCCCCTGACCCCTGTTGTAATAAAACCCACTTTCTGAATCAATCTCCCTTTTGAATGATTTCAAACACCGGGCTGTTCTCCTTTTCTCTTGTATTCTGTCGAGTCACACAACGGCGGCGGTTTCTCCTTCACACAACCGGTATGTCTCTTTCTCTATCTTTTACTCTTTCATTCAATAGTTCTGTTAATTGAACATTGTCTTGAATTTGATACAATCTTGATGACTAGATCAAAAACTATCTCTGTCTCTTCTTTGAATCGATTCACACTAAATCGATTATGTCTCTATCTCTATTCAATTTCTCTGATTCGAATTTGGGTATCTCTAACCCATTTTGACCGGTATGCCCACGGTTGGTTTCTTCTGTATCTCTTTCTGACCAGAATGCCTACGGTCAGTTTCTTCCATTAATTGATTCCCTTAATCAATTTCTTCTCTTGATTGATTCCCCGAATCAATCGGTTCTCTTTCTAATTTGGAACGATTCCCTGAATCGTCGGTCTTCTTTTGATTGATTCCCTGAATCAATCTGTTCTCTTTCTCGATATGTTTTCTCTTAGATTGATTCCCTGAATCAATCTCTCTCTATTGATCATCTCTTGACAAATTCTTCTTTGAACGATTCCCTGAACCGCCTGTCAATTTGATACCCTGATCAAACTGTTATCTCTTGATTGATTTCTCTAAATCAATCTATCTCTGTTGATCTTCTTTTGATCAAAGAAACGATTCCTAAGAATCTGTTTCTGGTTTGATCAAGCCCCTGACGCTCTGATACCATTGTTGGCCCATCCGGATCATCTCGGGCCCTAATCAAACATGTCTATGAACAAAACTCACAAACACAAACTCCCACTTTGTATATGTGAATTCTGTTATCAATTACAATGCGTAGACACTTCTATATATAGACATATTTCTAACCATTGTGCCTTTTCATGAAAGGTCACAACTTTCCATACACAACTACCATTGTGACTTTTCCCAAAAGTCACACCCTTCCATAAATAACTTCCTATAACCGAATATAACTACTATTCGGTTACTAACTTTAATCTTGACATACTAGACCCCTGAACTTATAAACTTTACATCCATGACTCTAAATACATAAACTAATAGCATAACGACCCTTAAACTTCATGTTAACATGGATTAGTGAATTAATATCTAACACCTTAGAATGAGAACACAGTGAGAACACTTAAAATCTTCATTTTGATGCATTAAAAGTCCATAAACTAACATATATATATATATATATATATATAATTAGAGGAAAGTTAATTTGAGTACACATGGAAAAAAAGTACAAATGTACACTCCACAACCGTTGGATCAAATCTTGGACGGATCAGATCAAGCCTTCTTCTTCCTTCTCCGACCAGCAGTCTGCTTCTTCTCTGGCAAGACTGCCGCCGCCAGCCACCACCTCCTTCTCCGGCGAGACAACCACCACCAGCCACCACCATTTCCGACCACCCCAACCATGGCGCCGGCACCAGCAGCAAGGGCTTCGCCCGTACCATAGCAAACCATCACCATCTCTTGGATCGCCGCCCATCAAATCCATACGATTCCCATATGCGTCCCTTGACATCCAGTTTAGAACGGATGAGGGCCACTAGCCCGTACCGTATCCACCCGAGAACGAACCTGATTCTCGCCAGAAAGTCACCGGAGATGTCGCCGGAGGTGGTGGCGGTGGTTGTTCGCCGGAGAAGAAGTAACTAAGAATGAAAAGATTTACTTTACATGAGTAGGGATGCATATCATATGTTAGAAAATATTGTAGTTACAAGTAACAAGTAATGGATTCTTCGTATCAAATAGATTTTAATGGATGCTTCAAGTGAAAGTTTAGGAAATCCTCTAAAAAACCAATCACAAGTAAAAATGGTTTGGGATTTAGTAAACTAGAATAGTATTACTCTGGAAAACAAAGTGAGGCAAAAATGAAAATACCTGATCTGGAAAATCACGATTGAGATCAACATTATTTGCATTTCCACGTCTTCTCAGAGAGAACCCATCTGGATTCATTGACGGGAGGATGTGAAGATGCACATTATCAACAATTAGTGTTGCCTGCAATAAACAGTTAATCAAAATTAGGAATACCGCCGACAATTATAGCAATGAAGATGCTTAGCAGAGCTTAGAAAAACTAGAATGTTGAGAAGTGCCATGATGATCCATGGAAAACAAGCACGAGGCGGGTATATAAAGGAATATACATGGATTCTCTAAGAGTTATATGGAAATCAAACAGCGGATTTATCCTTAAATTTGCTAATAAAATTGAGAGGTGGCCAATGTGGCAAATAAGTGGCATTGTATCTGATTAGTACACGGTTGTTAATGAGTAGTAATATATCCTCCTATGTATCTTTCTAACAACAAATTTATGATGTATGACACAATTAAAAGATCAGATGAAGAGAAACAATTGATGGATTACTCTAGTAATGATGTTATGGTACTAGGAGGATTAGTAGAAAGTGTCTCAGGAGGGAAAGTTAATTCTCTTAATAAAAGTAATTTTTTTTGGTCAAAGATGCTGATAGTGTGGATGCAGTTGAGAACAATGAGCCACGTGTTTGTGGGAAAAAAAAACAAAGCATATAAAGTTTGTGTCGTTGATTTACAGTTAACTAATTGTACATAATACCTTTATATTCGTGTTAAACTACTTGTCTACTTGTACCAAATGATTTGCACTTGTATATTTGATGGGTTTGTTAAATGAATTTTCCCAAATACTTAAACATATTGCATACCAGTTCAGAAATTAGATATTATTTATCATTTAGTAGAATATTGTAGATTAAATTATGAACTTTTTCAAAAGGAAACAAAAAACTAAAATTGTTACAAGTTATATTACAAATTTTAACGAAAAGTATTCAACAAAAGTTAAATGCCAGTATTGTACTAGCATAGGTTTGTAAAAGAGAGCAACACCAACTTGTTACATCACCTTTCTGCTCTCAGTTACCTACCAACTAACATGTTAGTCACTTGATTATTTGAAGGAATTGTTTTATATCTTACAGAAATTATAGAAAAAGTCACTAATTCACCAAATGTACACATCCAAAATATCCAAATCAACATGAAACCATCAGGAATCAAATATCCATTCCCATTACACTTAAGGACTTCTTAAGTGATTAAGCAACCAGAGCAATTTCATTTCATAGTCAGCAAAATCCGCTAAGATTGGATACCAAACACAAAACAATTGAGATGGAACAGGAATTAATTTAGAAAAGTAGACGAGGTTACCAAGGGATCTTTCATGTAATTGTCACACAGCCAATTTGCTAGAAGTAAAAGAAGTTCACGGCCTACAGGTTCATCTCCATGCACATTACCTATAAACTGCAATATCCAAGATATAGACCAATTAATCTCATAAAAATCATGTATGTGTTGAAACTAATGATATCTTCTGGAACGAAACTGATTATGGTTTAAAGATTGATGTAATGGGGTTTGCATGGGCACGCCTAAAACCCAATCTAGATTATTGTTTTGGTTGTTATTCACATAAATAGAGCTTGTCGTATATATGAATTAATGTAGCATGCAGCCACATTACTTTTACGGAAACTTTTTATTTAGTATAAAATCTAACCAGGGTGATCCTTCAACCAAAAAAATGGTATAAAGGAAAATTAAATTATGGCCATGAAAGATGCAGGATATCAAGGAATCAACTTCAAAAAAAGTTGACAGACCAATAACTAACGTAATGAAAATCTTGATTATAAGAAAAATGAAGGTGAAAAATGCAGACAAAATGCACAAAAAGATGCATACTAAAAACACATGTGCAAGTCATTGTGGAATATTATCACCTTGAAAGCAGGTTTAGCCTCTTCCTTCCCGGGATTGTTGGAGATTTCCATTGCCCACTGAATTATATATTTAGATGAAAGTATAAGGATATAAAACTTTTTCAATTAAATGGAAAGAGATAATTAAATAAGAAATGTCATACAGGTGGAGTCAACATATTACCAATGGAACTCCTAAGACACTCTTCCCGATACTGGTGTATGATTAGATGCCCTCATAGAGAGAATCAAGAATGAGTCAGCTAATTACACATTTACACATACATCATTTAAACACTAGTAGCTATAACTTCCAAAATAATGACAGCAATATGAACTCGTATCCAATGTTTATCTTCTAGTAAATCAGAAAAAAATACGCGACCTATATATAGGATAAGTCACCTGTATACCCTGGATATGCGACCACATCTACCATGGAATGCCTTGATAGCCTTCTCAATATCAGAATTAGTCATATACCCATGTGCTAAAGTATTTCTGCGTTGCAAATATTCAAAAATTCGCCAAAAGTAAATCCACATCAGCCTATTGGAGAATTAACCATATGGTTAAAAAAAATATTGCTAACTTATGGCAATTTAGAATACAGTTTCTGGAAGTGGTTTTCTTCAGTTTCTTCAGACAAATGTCTTCCTGACGCAGCATATCTTTCATCCACAAAACCTGTCAATCATAATTCAACAAGATATAGTGAAATATCAAAAGCAAACATTTTTCTTTGTTGTTGCATAAATGTTGTTCCTGAGGTCATATTATATTCAAAATTGATGGTGAACATGATTTGAATGCAGGATATATCTCTGGTGAATTTAGGTCGATATAGTTTTGTATGTAAGGAGTCAAGTGCGGGTCACTTTACATGATGGTGCTTTAAATGCATATAAACATATCAACATACTATAGTCACTTGCTGCTATAGCTGAGTCACAAATTGTGATCATGAATTCCAAGCAGAAATCATTCTACTTTTTTGAGCTCAAAAGACTAAAGATTTTTAATACAAGCGACACAACAGTACTATTTAAGCAAGTTTAAGTGTTTTCATATCTATGAAATACATGTACATTGTAACATTGTAAATTTCCCGATACAATTTTCTTTTATCCTTCGTATAGTGAATAGTATCCTTAATAGTTGATGTGGTAAAACTTGTCAAAATATGATACCGTGCAAACTAATATTATAGTTTATGTCCAAAACCCAACTATAAAGAGTTCGTTCATTCCATCTGTGTTAGTCAAAGCTGGTCTCTGGATCCATGATAGTTGATTTAGGTGTTACTAGTCTGTTTTAGTCAAGGCCGATATCCAATAGTTCACCTCATATTACGATTGCAGATGGGAATTAAACCACACTAAGTGGCCTTAGCAACTTATTAGATCTTCCTCCCTTTCTGTTTTATATGAGCCTAAAAGTTCTTTAAACTATTCTAAACCTATATGTCAAGCTGCAATCTTCTTACGATTCTGTCTTTTTTAGCACAAGATATGATAATTGATTCAAGAGCAGTATGACTTCAAGTAAGACTACTAGTTGGGTGGATCTCACATCTTAGTTGTTACTAGTGTTATACCACTATATTAGCATCATCATCATTATCATCATCATCATTATCTATCTCAAGGTTGATGAAGTTGCACAACCTAAAAATAAAAATTCAATTGCTCAATGAAAAAAATGCCTTAGAAGTTCATGACGACGATGACCAGGTAGACTAAAAGCCAGTTAACACTCGAATTGATCCAAATCTTAAAAGCTTCTTCCAATACATTGGAAGTTTGGCGGACTTAACTACCTCATAGTAACTCGACCACATATCTCATTAGTTGCAAACATACCAAGTTGGTTCTTGTGAATCTCATTTGAGTATTGCACTACGAGTCCTAAAGTACATTAAAGGAGCTTCTCAAAAGGGCTTACCGTATGAGAAAAAAACCATCAAGAGATTCGATGATATACTTCTATGACGGGTGTCCCTTTAGTCAAAAGATCAAACTCAAGATTTTGCGTAGTTTTCTTAAAATGAAATAACAAAATGTGTTTGTAGGACCATATCAAAATCAGAAAACGCAATATGTGACACCGTAAGCATCTAAGGAATTTCCGGGTTTCCACAATGAACCTCATTTGTGAGAGCCAAGCCCCTCTAATCCTGACAAAACACATTGAAATTGATGGGCAAACAAACTATATCTATATGTATATCTATATCTTCAAAAACCTTACATAAGCATAATTAGTTACACACAACCAATACTCATAACAAACACAACATCGAACATGTGTGTATATATATATATATATACAAAATTGGATTACAAGCAAGATACAACTTGAAATCATCAACCAAGAAGGTTTTTAAATTCAAATTCAAGAAAAAAGAGTGGAGGGTCTGACCTGAATGGAGACGTTGACCGCCTCTGGCAATGGCAGTTTGGAGCAAATTTAAAGAGAAAAAAAGTAAAAGAAATAGTAATAATAATGATGATGATAAATGGGCCATAACATCAATCTTTTTATAAAAAAAAAAACTTTGTGTGTGTGTGTGTGTTCGATCACATCTTCTTCTTCATGTTGGTGTTTGGTTTTTGGTTAAAAGAACAAATCGCTGGAGAAAAAAGGGAAACAAAAATTTGTTCAAAAGAAACAGAACACGTGACAGTCGCGTATTTTAATTTATCACTACTTTCTTTCTTTTTATTTTTTAGAGTTAATTACATTTTTCGTCCATGTGGTTTGCACCAACTTTCAAGTATCATCCCTGACTTCACGAAATTACGTTTTTCATCCCTAAGTATGGAATTCCGTTAACATATTTGGTCCACGACCCAAACGGACGTCCAAAGGTGGGTCACGTGAGATGCACACCATGGGCAACCTGGTCATTACCTTGTGTCACACTTTTTAAAACCCCAACCACACAATAATGATCTAAAAAAATAAAAATAAATAAAAGTTGAATAATTATTTCTATGTCTCTCTCTTCTTTATCTTTCCTCCATCTCTTTCATCTGCTTTCTTCATCATCTCCATCTACACTCTACAGTAAAAAAAAATTAGGTCTTTTATATAAGTGATAAATCATTATGGTTAATTGTTCATGTGGTTGTATAGCTATCATTCGGACCTCCTGGACAGATCGAAATCCCGGTTATGCTTGTCCAAAAAGAGGATCGAATTGCAGGTTTATTGGTTGGTATGACCCAGTTATGTGCCCACGTTTGATTGAGATTATTCCTGGTCTTTTAAGGTCTAAGAATGAACTTGAACATCTACTTAAAAAGAAGAATGATGAAAACAAGAAGTTAAAGATGTATCTTTTTTTTTCAGGTATTGTTATTGTAGTCCTCTTTTTGTTTTACTAGTTTAAAATAATGTGGTTTAGTGTAATCTATATTTTATGTAATGTAAGTTTTCTGGTAATGAATGAAGAAAAAGTATGAAAATTTTATTTTGTGTAATATTGTAAGTTTTCTGGTAATGAATGAAGAAAAATATGGTAAATAACTACATGGTCTTAATTGACCACAATTCAGAAACAAATAACTAGAAATGCATACAAAGTAAATATGGTAAATAACTACATACAACATCTATCTTAATTGACCACAATTCAGAAACAAATAACTAGAAAATGCATACAATGTAAATAACCAGATAGTGGATTAAACACATACAAATACCATCCAAAGTCATACATAACTAAAACAAAGTCATTCATCATAACAAAGCCATCCAAAAGATAGTGGCAGAAAAGTCATACATAAGTTAAACACATTGTTCAAAAGCATAGAAACATAAAAAGCATAAGTTCAGTCTTCACTTCTTGGTAGTCTTTTTGGTAGTCTTCTTGACAGTCTTCTTGGTAACTTGTATCCCTTTTTCAGTTGCAATTTGTTTCTTTGTGAACCTGACTGGTGACTGAGGCATTACTCTTTCCATTGGTTGAGATTGAGCATGTGGCTGATTGGTTTGAGACTGGGTTGGGGTGTGAGTTGGTGGTGGTTGTGAGTAGGTTTGAGGTTGGGGTTGGACATTGGATTGAGTTGGTTGTGGTTGGTGTTGGGTTTGAGGTTGGGACCGGGTTACAGTCACATTTGGTTGTGGTTGGGACTGGGTTGGAGTTGCATTTGGTTGTAGTTGGGACTGGGTTGGAGTTGCATTTGGTTGTGGTTGGGACTGGTTTTGTGATGCATGCTGACTTGTTCCCATTCCTTGAGTCACTTGTTCACCTCCTTGTGCCCTTCTTCTTCTGCTACCTTGCCCTGCCTCTACATTTCCGCCCTGATCCTTACAACTTCTTGAGTTATGGCCTAGATTACCACACAATCCACAAGTAACTGACTTCAGTCTCCTAGACAAACTACCAGAACCCTTAACCATTGGTTCCTCATCAAATGCCCTCTTTCTTTTTTTCTTTGGTCTGCCAACCGGATTATGATGGACTGGAGGGGTGATGGATATTGTTGCTTATGACCTAGGCCACATGGATGACCAGTAACACCTCTTATCTTGAAAGAATACACTTGTTTCCATGTAGATAGCCAATAACATGAGTTAACCCATGTTTCAGGAATGCTAACAGTCATACTATTGGTGGACATGTTGTTGTGTGCAGCAATGACATGCTTACATGGCATACATGTTAACTCCCATGGACCACTGACTTGAAATCCTACTCCTCCATCCCAAATACATTTATACCTAGTTACTTCTTTTTTTATATTCTCTAACAAATTAGTGGTTGTGGGAGTCAATGGACCAGTAGCTTTGTCTATCTCTAATTGTACTATACTGTTCCTCTTCATCATGTATTCTCTAATGAACTCTAAGGATGTTATTATTGGACTTTCCCTGGCCTTAAGTAACCTACTATTAAAAACCTCACAAAGATTATTCAATAAAACATCTGATTTTGCCCTCCCTATTACATAAATATATATAATAGTCGCATAATATGAAATGTAATAATATTCATTAATCTTAATGTTCAATAACTACCTGTGAAGTGGGATCTTGACCAATGCCTAGGATGGATTTTTGATAGCCAGTCATAGCAAGGTTGGTTCAGCCTCCTCAACTCTTCCATTGCCCTTGTAAATTGGGCTACTGTTGTAGCACTAGCAGCTTTCCATAGTAAATCCTTAGAATGCTTTGCCCCTCCATTGCAACTTCATGTTCTCATGAATGTGTTTCAAACAGTACCTATGCTCTGCACATGGGAACACCCTTGCAATTGCAGGTATAATACCCTGTAAATTAAAAAACATAGTTATGTAAAAAAGTAACAACTATATATTCTATATGTTTGTGTTATATAAATTAAACAACAAAGTTAAAGATCTAACTTTTTGTCTATCTGTAATGAAGGTGAAGTTTGACTGTGGACACATATCCAAGTCTTCACCTAAACAAGTCAAGAACCAAGCCCAAGACATTGTTGTCTCTGCCTCAACAATAGCATAAGCAAGTGGAAAAATCCCATTATTTGGATCCAAACCTACTGCAGTTAGAACCCAACCAGGGAATGAACCCTTCATGAAGGCACCATCTAACCCAAGGATCTCTCTCTGTGTTGCCTTGAACCCCTCCTTACAAGCACCTAAACATACATATACCCTCTTGAACTGTCTGGTTTCAGAATTAGTGTCTGCAGGCCTTTCTAGATCTAGTCTAACAGTTGTGTTAGGATTGCACCTCCTCAACTCTTCTAAGTAATCTCTTAACATTGTATACTGATTTTTATAGTCACCCCTTAGAATCTTCACAGCAGTCTGTTTAGCTCTGAATGCCTTCATCCATGATATTCCAACGTCTAATTCACTAGACAATTGCCCTTGAATTGCTCTTGGTGGGATCTCTGGGTTGCTTTCTAATTGACCATATATTTGTTTTGCCAAAAAACCAGATGTACAGTGAGGAAATTCGTCTAGATGGGAGACATTTATGTTCAGGATTAAATGTCTTCACCATCCAAGTTTGTTGTGCTTTAATCTTACTCACATGTAAAGTCCAAGGGCATGTGTGAGAAATTACAGATTTGTTACCAACAGCTTTATTGGGAATCTTTTTTGATTTTTTCTGTTTTTTTAAACTATCAGATTGTAAATTATGGCCACTTGCATTTCCTGTGGGGCCACTTGGTTTTGTTGGGCCACTTGGTTCTGTTAGGCCAGTTGGTTCTATTGGGCCAGTTGGTTCTGTTGGGCCACTTGCAGACCCAATACATCCATTAAACCCACTTAAATCAAACCGTGGTAGTGTCCCCATGCACACAACTCTAATTATTTCCTTGTCATTCTTCACCATCTTTAACTGCCTTCTAGTCTTCACAGAATGGTTCTTGATTAGATCTTTAATTTCTTTAGCAGTACCAAATGTTTGTGTAACCCAAAAGGTTGAGTTATCATCCTTCCTATGCATCTTGTTTAGCTCTCTTAGCTTGCTAGCTCTAACACTTTCTATGTCATTAGCTTCTTCATCAGAAGCACTATTGAATTCATCATTATCTATAACACCATGATCATCATTTTGGACATCTACATGAATGACCTCATTAGAATTATGTTGAATTGGTGTGTTACAACCCATGAACTCTAACTGGGGATCAATATGCAAGTTAAATTCCCTCATATCAACCTCAACCTCATCTATATCATTATCTTTATCAACTATATAATCACTATCATCACTGTCATCATCTCCACTTCCCTCACTTTTATCATCTCCACTGCCCTCACTCTTATCATCTCCATTGCCCTCACTCTCATCACAAGCAACTGTTTCATTGACTACACCCTTTCCCTTATCAATTACTTCATTGCCAATATCTTTATCGACTGTTTCATTCAAAATACCCTTCCCCTTATCAACTGGTAATGTGTCATTAATATCATCAAATATAATATCATTAAGATCCACATCCTCAAACCTAGAAGAACTACCCTTTTGGTTCACAACTGGTTCTTCCCAATCTAACATTAATCTACGAGAACTACTGTTTTTTTGTTTAGAATTGATGAAAGCAGCTTCTTGATCACCTATTTCTTTTATGGTCACTTTCCCCCTTTTAAATGGTGACAAGAATTCAGTGCTTAAATTAGTGAATCCATGTTCAATGTAAACCACAACCTCATACAATCTCAATGAAGAAACAAACTTATGTAAAGCACGAACATCATCATCAGTACTTAATGGATGTAAACCACTATCTAGGTCACCTTTTGGGACTAAGAAATGATAGTACATTATTTGACCCTCTTTGTAACCTAATTTCAACATCATCTCATCCAACTCCAATACTGAAAATAAATCAATATCGACAAAATCAACGAATGTAACCTTACCCTTGTAATACGTTCTATCTGGCCACTCAGTAAACGACCCACCATGGTTAATTTTTAGTGCGAACAAACCAGGCTCATTTTCTGCAAAAAATAAAATAATATATAATATCATAAATATTAGGGTTTTATAATCTAAAATTAATATCATAAAAATTAGGGCTTTTAATATTTCTCAATATTTTCATAATTTTAAGTATTTTTAATAATTTTATTAAATTTTCAAACTTTAAATATTTAAAACACTCACCATACACAGGGTTTTTTAACCAAAAAATAATATCACAAAAATTAGGGTTTGTAATATTTTCATGATTTTTAACATTTATATTGATTTATATAAATTTTTAAACTTACAATATTTGAAACACTTACCATACACAGGTGTGTAATCAACTCCATCTGTTATATCCTTATCTTCACGAATCCGCCACTCTGTTACAACCATTTTTGTTTTCTTTATCAGATTACCATGAGATCTGATGAAGTGTTTGTAAGATTTTGGAAGGTTTTTGTTAATGGAGGGAAAATTTAGAGAGATAAAGAAGAGAGAGAGTTGGTAGGTGTGAAGTGAGGGACGGGTTTGATGATGGTAAGATATTAAAGGGTTTGTCACAAGGGTAATGATGAAGTTTCCCATGGTTTGCATCTCACGTGACCCACCTTTGGACGTCCGTTTGGGTCGTGGACCAAATATGTTAACGGAATTCCATACTTAGGGATGAAAAACGTAATTTCGTGAAGTCAGGGATGATACCTGAAAGTTGGTGCAAACCACAGGGACGAAAAATGTAATTAACTCTATTTTTTATTATTTTTAAAAGTAACTTTTAAAACTATTCAAATCCGACCAACTTAAACTACCATTTTTCTTTCTATTTCTATACCAAAGAAAAGACAACGATTTTATATCTTGAACAATCTTCTCAATGGTAAAACTCGAAAATTTTTGGTCGTTTCTCGTCTTCCATATGCACCAACAAGCCACCATCACAATTCCTTTGAGAGCTTTCTTCTCCTTTTTCCCCACCCCCACATGCTCATGAATCTCTACCAAGTCTTTGACAGAGAACACAAAAAAAGGGCATGCTTTACACCACGTGCTAATGTAATTCCAAACCAGGCTCGCCATCCCACAAGCACAAAACAAATGCTCAACAGTTTCTAACGCCTCTTGACACAAGACACAATACCCGTCTCCAAAGTAGCACCTCCGTTTACTAAGTGTTAGGTCGAAAATCGACCAAGTATGATTTGTTCAAAATAGTTGAAGTTCAATGAAGAAAGATTGCTTAGGATTCTGAAGACATTCATAATAAAGCTCACTGAAGCTTCACTTCAGATTCAAAATCAACCAACACTGAAGACGTTCAGACTAAAGTCAAAGACTGAAGACTGAAGAAGAAGATCATCTCAGAAGCAGAGCTCAGAGAAGATCTTACTTGATTGAAGAATCTGAAGATGCTCAGTGAAAAAGTATTTACAACACTTTTTCACTGATTACGAGGAAAGTCTTTTTGCAGCTTTAACTACCTTTACCCGGTTAATTACTTTATACCTGGGATTGGGATAGTTTTAGCAAAAGGTTGGGAATAAAGTATGGCAAGTCACATCAAAGAAACTTACATACTTTACCTTAAACAAAAATGTTATGGATTTGTCCAACAAATCCATAAATGTTCTCAACCATATTTGTACGACAGATTGCCATGTCATCAGACATATTTGCCTATAAATATAAGACTTCTCACACATGCAAAGCGGCTGGGAACTTTGGCAATTACAACGTGTGATATTACTCTAAGTATTCTTACGAGTAATTCCTTGTTGCATAGATCATTTGTATTTCTAGGGTTGTTTAGATATTTTCACAAGTGTGATTATCTTTGTTCCGCAACAACTCTTGTATTTTGTTTATAGAAATAAATAAAATACATTGAAAAATACATCTCGACTCATTGCCATAATACTTGAATATAATTAGTATTTATATAGTTTTAAGCACTTGTTCTTTATTGTTCATATCCATATCTGGATCGTGGTTCATAACTAGTCTTTATCTAGATTCGAACCACTTGCCAGTCGGGTTACTTGATATACTTATGTTTATTGTTAACCTATTTTATATCTTGTTATATCTTGTTCTCGTTGTACATCTTGTGTAGGTGGACTCACACTAAGAGCCTCTAACGTTGGGATACAGTCTAAAACCAACCTCCACATAAAGATATTCACTTTGCTAGGAATCCATTTAGACCAAGATAAAACATACCTATTGCTGCAGCTTTGTGTACTCCTTAAAAATTCTTTAACAGCTTTGACTGTCATCTTCTTACCTTGATTGCGTAGGCAAATCCACTTATCCTTAGCTTCTGAAAGTTGAATACCACCTAGAAGGGATTGAAGTCTTTGTTCTTCATCTTTCTCTGCAACCGTGCTTAATGTTTTGGACCAGTTGCATCTCAATGAAAAACCACTCGTATTCTTGTTGAAATAGTCAATCACCCTACACTTTTTTTCCTTCTCAAGTCTAAAAAGAGTCGAGAAGGCAGTTTTGAGGGGTTTGTTCCCTACCCACAAGTCCAACCAGAATTTCAAATCGTTACCATCGCCACATACTCCTTTCAACATTTGATACAACCCCATGTCTGAGTTCTTAATAGCTTCGATCGCCTCAACAATCGTTTTCCATGTACCAACTCTCATATTATTCATAGGAACTGGACCCCAATTATATCTAGTGTCATGGATTGCCAAAATCACTCTCCTCCATAGACTTGTCGGTTCATTTTTATACCTCCAAAGCCATTTTGAGAGTAATGCTGAATTCGTGTCACTAAGCTTTGACAACCCCAAGCCTCCAACAGATTTGGGGGACGCCACCAAATCCCATGAAACCCAATTAATCTCTTGATGCCTTCAGAACTACCCCAAAGAAATCGTTTAATGATTTTTTCTAAACCGTCGGTGACAGCTTTGGGGGCTTTATACAACGATAAGTAATAAGTGGGAGTACTTTCCAAGACTCATTTGATGAGGATCACTCTTCCACCGATTGAAAGACACCGGGCTTTCCATTGTGAAAGTCTCTTTTCGAAGGTATCAAAAGTGAAAGACCAGCTCGAGATCTTATTTATGTTTGCACCGATCCAGATACCAAGATGTTTAAATGGGAATACACCAGCCGCACACTTGACTACCTTTGACATCTCATCAGTTTTCGCGAAAACCCCGGAATCCCACTACTTTCTTTTTTATTTTCATTTTTAAATCATGGATGAAACTAATTGGTGTTCTTTATTAAAATACGAGAACGGTGCTCGCGCAATATGGCGATGGGTGATGATAATGTTAATGATGTGGTTATTAATCTAAAGATACTTGATGTAAAAGGATGGTGTAATTAATGAAAAGCGTATGTTTCCATAAAGGGGATATGAGATATGTGTGAAGATTTTTGGTTTTATGTAAGGGTAGTTTAGTCATATCAAAAGCTTAAAGTTTAATAAGAAAAAAAAAGAGGTTTGCTTAATGAGGTACGAGAGAAAGTACCCGCGCATTATGGCAGTGAGATCGCAGAGGGTAATGTCATAAAGTGTGATAGGTCATAGGAGGTGATAGGTCATAGAGTGTGATAGCCAAATTCCTGAGCATTATCGGATTTAAAAATTCGTTAAAAGTATATCGAATGATATATCTAATGAAAGAGCATGAGATTTTAAGAATACACATATAATTTTTATAATTTATCGATGTACGGTTTTTGAGATAAATTTTTTTGAATGAATTAGAAGAGTAAATTGATTTATGAAGTAGAGAGAAAAATGAGTGCTTAAGATTTGAGAGGTGAGCAGAAAATGAGTGGTTGAGATTTCTTCTAAGGGTATTATGAATAAGTGATATGGGTATTTTGAGATTTTCAACTATTTAAGTTGAAAAAATGGAGGAAGTAAATGTTTTATAATATAGTAGAGAAGTAGAGATAGAGATAGAGATAGAAATAGAGATTATAGATTACAAATAGATAGATGATGAAAGACATGGGAAACCAAATTCCATTTCCAAGTCCGATAGGTTTTACCACTAATTTATTGTCGTGCTTTTAGGTGAGCAGGCTAGTGAATTTTCTCCAGATTTAATGTTTTATAAGAGAATATAGAGTATATATAAAAATAGAAAATTACCTAAATGGTCTAACTTAAGGGTTTATTTCTTATTTTAAACGCTTATAAAAAATTTACTTATTTAGTCGATGAATCCTTACCACCTAATATCTTTAGTAAGAAACCAAATCTTCCAATTAAATCAAGTCAAATGTTTTACTTATACTAATCTCTACAAAATTGTTTTCAAAAGCTATTTTTAGAAAAAGAATCTAATTTAAGGGTTTACTTCTTATTTTAAATGCTTATAAAAAATTTACTTATTTAGTCAATGAATCCTTACCACCTAATATCTTTAATAAGAAACCAAACCTTCCAATTAAATCAAGACAAATGTTTTCCCTATACTAATCTTTACAAAATTGTTTTCAAAAGCTATTTTTAGAAAAAGAATGAAATGACAAGCCCTCATCCTTTGCTAGCATAATTTTTAAGAAAATATGACATCATAATTTTTTGTATTTTTATTTTCTTATTTCTTTTTTTAACCCTAAACTCTATGTTTACTTTCTTTAAATATCTCAAACTTTCATCCTTTTTTCTATCCCCATATAAACAATTTTTAACATATATATAATAATAAATGAATAGTCATCAACACTAACATTAAACCCTTTTTTTTTATTAAAATTTTGAATTTTTCAAGTTTTTTTTTCCTAATATTAATCCGAATTTTTTTCCCAATATTAATGGAAAATGTTCGGGTTAGAACTAATTTAACTTAAAAAACCCGGGGTTGAACCCGAGTTTCATTAACTAGTATTTTAAAAAATGAGAGATTTGAACACATTAAAAAATTAAGCTAGCCAGGGTAAACTCCCTTTTACCTAAACATATTATAAAATTAATTACTATACTTTTTAGTTTAGCTTTTTTGTATTTTTGGCTTGCAGATGAGTATTTGAAGGCTCCCTCCCTAAATCAGTTCTTGATTTCTATGTACATTTTATGTGTTTTGGTTTAATAATTGATATAATAAAATGTTGATGATTTATGGATGTGTGTTTGAAAATGTTGGATAAATCTCTTATATTAATAAAACAAAATTGTTTTCAAAAGCTATTTTTATAAAAAGACTGAAATGGCAAGCTCTCATCCTTTGCTAGCACAATTTATAAAAAAAAAATAAGACATCATATATTTTTGTATTTTTATTTTCTTATTTTTTTTTACCTTAAACTTAATGTTTACTTTCTTTAAATATCTCAAACTTTCATCCTTTTTTATAGGAAAAATTTTATAAAAAGGTAACCTATTTATACAGATTTCCTATTAAAGGTAACCTATTTTGTTTTTGTTTTTGTTTATTAAAAGAACCCTATTTCCAAAAATTTCCTAATAAAGGATATCTCGTTAATTTTTCACAAACGACGCCCGTTAAGTACCACGTCACCGATGCCACGTTATCAGATCTACAAATGCTTGTTTCGTGATTTCTGCAAATGAGTGATTCTAAAAAAAAAGATGAACAACGACGGCCGGAAATGTCTATTTGCATAACACAACCCGTCGGAAAATGCAACAACACGTAGAAAATCTTCAAAGTCCGATTTATTTCAAGTTTTTTCGATTTAGAACTTGATAATTGTACCAAAATACTTGAAAGGACTAAACTCGATAAACCGAAATACTGAATTTTTTTTTTTTTACACCCTAATGCGCCGTAGTGGGTCGAGCACTCCCCACTGTGCCGCAGTGGAAAGCCTCGGCAAAGAAAAGGACAAAGCCCCACTGCGCCGCAGTGGGAAGAACATCATTTCTGGACGAGGGAAACCACTGCGCCGCAGTGGGTAAAATCACCCCCACTGCGCCGTAGTGGGCAGCATATTAGCAACCCTAAAAACATTTTGACGCTAAACCGAACTTGTGACCTTCAGATTTCAAAACGAACTTTACAAAACACATTTCAGAGATTACCAACAACATTACAAACACGTTATAGACATATTTACAACTTAGTCTAGTTTCAAAACTCATGAACATCATAAATGGGTCATTTACCCATTTGACGCTATTTTCGTCCAAATACAACTTCATAATTTGCTGAAACTTACACCTGCCCATTTACATAATTTAACAAAACAAGACCATCAAAACGAAATGTATCAAGAGCCAAAAGGTGAGGGACTTCTAAGCCTCTAAAAGCCACAAATAGCCATTCATCCATAAATGACCTAATACCTTCAAGTCTTGCAAAATTCAACTTTAAGCTCTATCAAATCTTTCAAATCAATCACACAAGTTCCTTCTTCCAGAACTACCTATAAATGAGTGAACAACTAACATATAAGCAAAGGCTTAGTGAATATACTTGCATACATTTACGAATACGAAGGAGGGCAAAGTACAAGGACTTTCACATGTAACCTATGGCATCGTCATGACACATTTACATATTCACCTTGCACACTAACATCACATATATGGATCCATATAAGCTAAACAACATAATCATGATCATCTATCGGGGTTCTTAGGCCACCGGAGGTTCTTAGGCCTCAAAAGATCAACTATTGGGGTTCTTAGGCCTCAACAAATACTATGCCCCACATGGGCTAACACCGCATCAATTACCACACATGGACAAATAAACTTCAACATGGTGGTCGACACCACCATGGACAAAAGGCTTCAACATGTGTGGTCAATTGATTCAACATATACATAAAGGTATGCAAACGACTACGCACAACAAGCTTCAACCTATGATCATATCATGAAATGTATAAGCTTACATTCACAACTTGACTAGCTCAACCTAGTCATACTAAATCACTAGCCTTTCTAAACCCAACCCAACCCATTTGTCATTGAGTTACTTTCATTTCCAACAATCACAAAAGGTAGTTCAACCTACTATTTTCATCACTATTTCAATAACTAGAAAAACTCATCTTTTCTCATAAACTTAAATTATTACATGAACTTATCAATTTCAGAATCAAACACATCATATAACTCAACGACAACTAGGTTAGCTAAGGAATTGGGAAAAATTCATCCATAATAAATTTCTAGCAAAAACCCCCAAATTGAAAATCTCCAAGAACCCTAATTTCAAGAGAAAAAGGAGATAAAACTAGGTTAAGGAATCAATACCTCAATCTTCCAAGAACTAATTCAAGACTTTAAGTTACAAATTCTTTTCCCCCAAATTTCTTAGAATTTTCAACCACCACCACAAAACCCACAAACCCTAACTCTTCAAATTGCTTGATAAGGATTATTGGTGATGGTTATTATTATAGTTTCTAGCTTGAATTGAAGGAATTGAGCTTTGATTTTGAAAGAAATGGGAAGGAATGCATGAAAAGATAGAGAAAAAGAGAAGTAGGAAGTGACTCATAAGTCATATGGATGGCTGACACTTTTTGGAGATGCCACGACCCATCTCACCTTTTGTGGGTATTTTACCCGCTATCCGCTAAAGTTCTAACTAAATTAACCCCATATCCAACAATAAAATACTAGAAAATTAATTTAATGTCAAAACTATGAAAAATGGTTAATTTCTTTTACCTTAAATTATTTGGGGTGTTACAATACTCTAAATCAAATCGCGCAAAAATATTCAGATTCAAAGCTCGCTAGAAACTTGTCGGAAAATAAAAAAATCGCTACAACTCCCTCGTTTTTCTGAATTAAGACTCGAAACCACCACCAAAATACTCACAAATCATTTCCGCACAAACCCCGACTAACAAAAATCGATTATGAAACTCGCCAGAAAATGTGTCAGGTCACCGGAAAATTTAATTGACAACAAATCTCAGCCGATCGGAAAAATAAACACATCATTCTGCTCAGAATCTCTCAGCGAAGAAAACCTGATGAAATTCAGTTCAATATGATGCAGAAACACTACGGAATTGAAGAGAAGAGTTGTTCAAAATGATGAAGACACTTTTTCTTTTTTTTTTTTTTTAATTTATAAAAGTGAACAGAAACTAAAAATTCATCACTTATTGAACATTAATCCACTCTTAATCAGCCATTAAAATCACTAATCAGCCTCGAATTAAGTGAAAATAGAAAATTAGCTCGAAATTAAGCTCAAATCTAGAAAATTTCGAACAAAGTCAATCGTAAACGTGATTACGAATTGATAGGGTGAGCCGATTTCGCTCTGATACCAATTGATAAAGATATACTTGATAAAGATAAATTTGAGCTTAATTTGGCACTTAACGGGCGTCGTATGTCGAAAATTTATTAGATACCCTTTTTTAGGAAATTTTTGGAAATAGGGTGTTTTAAATAGACGAAAACAAAATATGTTATCTTTAATAGGAAATTTGTGCTAATAAGTTACCTTTTTATGAATTTTTCTCTTTTTTATATCCCTATATAAATAATTTTTAAAATATATATAATAATAAACGAATAGTCATAAACATTAACATTAAAATATATATATATATAATAATAATAATAATAAATAAATAGTCATAATTAAAATTTTGAATTTTTCAAGATTTTTTTTCTAATATTGATCCAGTAGTTATTATTACGACTTGAAGTTTCTAATACTTCAAAACTATATAGAAAAGTTATGTTTTATTCGAGTGAATAAACTCAAGATCAACATAAAAACTTATTACTATTTATCCCAAGAAACACATTATGAGAACGTTGATTTTGTTTTATTTGGATCACCAAAAACAACACAAGACTTGACTCTATTTTTATATGCAAATCATGCAATAGATCTTGGACAATTTTATTTCGATGCCATTTAAGAGATGGGAGTCCTATTTCAGAAAACATTGATAAACTCCAAGCGAATGGGCAATTGTGTCTGTACGACTGTACCTACCCAGGATAGCTAAACTCAAACTTTCAAAAAGTGAAAATTACGAGGGAATTACATGATAAACAAACACGTTTATATACGGTTAAAGTAACTTGAGTGGGAAGCTCAATCTGATTCAAAAGGATAATTGTGTGAGTAATGTAGAATTCATGGTTCTAAATTAAGATGATTTGAGCCTACTATGAACACTCGTTCTTATTTAATTGGATGGTTTGATTTCTTACAAAAGATGTTAGGTGGTAAGGTTGCATTGACCAAATATGTAAAACAAATTTGTAGGTGTGTAAAATAAGATTTATACACACAAATTAGATCATCTAAGTAATTTTCCCATATAAAAAATATGACAATGTGTCATAAATTTTGGATTTTTATTTGTTTTCATATTAGTTAATAACTCGGTTCAACCTGGGCATTTTAATTAAAAACTTTCAAACAAAAAATATATATAAAAAATGTATGTAATTTTTGTTATTGAAATACTATAACTTGATATGAACATAATGAATCGACCAATACAATGATATATAAAATAATAATACATATTTCGTTAATAAGAAATAAAAGGCATTTCATTACATTATATATATATATATTTAAATATTTTTTCCAATAAAAGATTAAGAATTTTAAATAAACATTAAATGGGTTCTTTTAAATATGACATCATAAATAAAAAAAAGACCTTTTTAAACAATGTGTGATCTTGACACATAATAATTTTTCTAAAAATACTTTTAAAAAAAAATTCTACTTTATTCTATATAACTAGATTATTGTCCAGCGTAATACGCGAGTAGATATCATTTTTATTTTTACTTATATATATGTCAAGTTATAGTTTTTCTAGCTAATTATTAACCAATTAGTATGTTCAATTTCATTTAATTAATATTTTCCCATGCCTCAAATTGTATCAAATTAAAAAAACTTATTATTTGACTTTTTAAAATTAAATAACCTGTTAACTATATGCTTTTCCTATTAAATATAGATGTTGGTATATTTTATAAAAAAAAACTTGATTTCACAATTTATGGTTAATGATATACTGATATAGACTTAGAAATAATATATAGTTTTGAAAATTCATTTATATATATAACATTGGGCTGCTTATGAACAGTGAACTTGGCTGGCAGATAGCCTTTTTTTTTAATTAAAATTCGTCTATTACTTTCTGTCACATAACTTTAATTTTTTTATTTTTGTTACGAAAGTTTTGTTGCATTTAGTTTTTAAACTTTCGTTTTTCTCACTTTTGTCACGAAAGTTTCATTGTCTTTACTTTTTATCACATAAGTTTACTAAAGTTTCCGCCCTTTTAATTTTTGGCGCATCGCTTTCGTTTCTTTTACTTTTAACACGAAAGTTTTGTGTTATTTACTTTTTATATTTTTATTTTTCTAACTACTGTGACAGAAGTTTCATTATCTTGCTTTTCACCACATAAATTATGTTTTTTTTAACTTTTGTCAACTGCAAGAAACTTTTAACCTTTTTACTTTTTGTCAGAAAACTTTATTTCTTTACTTTTAGCACAAAAATTTTGTTTTATTTAGTTCTAAACTTTCATTTATCTAACTTTTGTCACGAAAGTTTCATTTTTTATTTTTTATCACACAAATGTAATAAAGTTTTCGCCCTTACTTTTGCCACATCACTTTCGCTTTTTTTTACTTTTCGCACGAAAATTTTGTTTTATTTACTTTTTATACTTTTGTTTTTCTAATTTTTGTCACAAAAGTTTCATTATCTTACTTTTCACCATATAACTACTTTTTGTCGCATAGCTTTATTTCTTTTACTTTTCGCACGAATGTTTTGTTTATTTAGTTTTTAAAATTTCATTTTCTAACTTTTGCCACAAAAGTTCCAGTCTCTTTACTTCTTAACACATAAATTCCTTAATTATCATGAGTTGTAAATTTCACATGTCGTTATCTTTTTCGGAGAAATGCCCAAAGACTATAGGATAACCAGTGTTTTATTTTGTCTTATGCTGCTTTTATTATCCACGATTATTGCAGCCCGCAATGCGGGAGTTAAATCTCCTCGTTCATAATTAAAATCACTAACAACTTGATGATTTATATCTAATTTTAACCTGAGGAAAATCAAATTAACTTTCATTAATAGACGATATATTTGGATTTTTTTTTTCCTAAATAAGATAGCTCTTAATTTAAATCAAACCATTTTTTTCCTTTAAACATATTAAAATTATTCTTTCATTCTATCAAGAACTTCAAATATTGTTCCTCAAAATTTTAATTTTCAAACTCTACTTTTTCAACGAATTGATAGATTGTTATGTTATGTAGTGACTTACTCTTTCAATCAGTATAACAACTACGTATTTTGCTCAAATGATGTAAAATATTTACAAACCTTACATGTTTGAACATAATATATAAATAAGTAGTTACACTAATTGACCAAAATAAAAAGGTCCTTATATTGATTGCGCAAAATCATAGGTGCTAATATCAATTGAATGTTCGAGTAGGTCACACATTACATTAATATTTGATATGGACACTTTGATTTCATTATGAATTATCATTAATTTCAAAATTCACTCAACTTGATTTATAAACATGATTTAATATGCCAATGGGTTCAGGTGAGTCGATGATCATCCAATTATGATATCGAGGTTTGGGTTTTATTCATTTACCCTATAATAGTATTATTTTGACGTAAGTGTTCTGACTAAAAATTTGAACTTATTATCTTTTTTTTTGAAAGGTGAATTTCGCTTGAAACTTCGTGTCGCGATTCGACAGCGGGAGGTCTAACATACGTTGTCTTAACCGGGTTCGCGCTAGATAGCTCCCTCGAAGTAGAAATGCCTATTTCAAATACCCGATGGGGGGAAAACCCCCTACTAATCCGCCCAAAGGCACGACGATTAATAGGGGTAAACCTTGACTTCTCAGACTTGAACCTGGGTATACCTAAGCCAAGCCTTCATAGAAAAACTTTCCTATGTACTTCTCAAGTCTTGAACCCAAGACCTCCTACTTGTAAGGCAACCTGCTCAATCATTTGAGCTAACTAGGAATAATGGTCTTTATTTTTTCGTAAAAGATTTAAATGCTTAAGAGCTTATATATAATATTAATAGTCATATAAAAAAATGCCTAGTATGTTTCTTTTTGATCGACATGTCAGATTGTCAAACCTTATTCATAAATTCTACTACATATTACATGCCTTAAATATTCGTATGACATTTGGAATTTTTGTATTTAAGTTATGATATAATTAATCTTAATGTTTTGACTAATTAGGTAAAATACAAGAACTAATGTCGTGTATACATAATAATAAATATGGTAATAATAATATTATGACATTTGGAATTTTTGTATTTAAGTTATGATATAATTAATCTTAATGTTTTGACTAATTAGGTAAAATACAAGGACTAATGTCGTGTATACATAATAATAAATTTGGTAATAATAATATTATGTTGATCTAAAGGTTGTGATTAAAAGTTTGAACTCATCTAACGAACCTTATTTCTTTATAAAAAAATTTAACACCTTGTTATATATATATATATATTGGTAGAGATAAAGATCTATTCTATATAGTCATTTCTATTTATCATCAACATACTAAATTTTATATTTTAAAATGTTAGACGATAAAAAAGGCCCACCATTTTTAAATTTGATTTTCACTGAAACTTAAAATTTTCTGAGAATTCATTCACCATCACATATTGTACAGATATAATTCTTAGTCGTCAATTAATGATAGAGAGAAAATGAATTTAGAGAGAGAAGAAGATTTGTTTAGAATTGGAAAATTGAGTATTATTATCCAATTATTCGATATATATACACAGGACAAGAATAACCGTCCCCTTTGACTAGTCAATGGAGCTAACGGCTACTTCAACAACTAACAGACTTACAAAATATTACACGTTACTACCCTGGACTATAGTATTTATACGATATTATCCTTTTTATTATTATTACAATATTACTTGTACCAATACCCTCCTCTTCAAGCTTTTTTGTCCTCAAAAAACAAATTCAGGGAAACAGGTCTGCAAATCATCCATAAACTCCCATGATGTTTCAGAAACAGGCAATCCCTCCCAATGCACCAGCACCTTAACAACCATTTTACCATTTCTTTTCACCAATTGCCTGTCAATTACAGCTCTTGGTTGTAACAAAAATCTAGGATGTGCAGGCAAGGGAGCAGTCAAAATTGGAGAACCAGTAGCCTTCTTGAGGAGAGAAACATGAAAGGTGTGATGAATTTGGGCATCATTTGGCAAATCCAATCTATATGCAACCTGACCCACCCTCTGTAGCACCAAAAAGGGTCCAAAATACTTAGGAGATAATTTCCTGTTATGATGAGCTTTCAATGACTTCTGAGCAAAAGGATGGAGCTTAACATAGACCCAATCACCCACTGAGAACATTCTCTCACTTCTTCCTTTATCTGCCATTTCTGCTTAAGCTTCTGGATCATCATCTCTCTATCTCTGTGCAATTCCTCCACAGCCATAATATCAGTATCCCCAGAAATAAATGGAATATGCAAATTAGGCTTGACCCCAAAAAGAGCTTCATGAGGAGACATTTCAATGGCAGAGTGCCATGAAGTGTTATACCACCATTGAGCTAATGGTACCCAGTTAACCCATTCCAGGGGGGCATCCATGCACATACTTCTAAGTTAGGTTTCCAAGCAACGATTAAGAACTTCTATTTGTCCATCTGACTAAGGGTGATAAGCTGATGACATAGAAAGCTGAATACCCTGTAGCCTCATAGACTCCTTCCAAAAATTACTCAAGAAGATAGGATCTCTGTCTAAAACAATAGTATTAGGGCACCCGTGGAGTTTAAACACATTATCCATGAAGGTTTTGGCCACAGTGGTGGCAGTATAAGGGTGGCTAAGCAACATAAAATGACCAAATTTAGTGAGTCTGTGAACCACTACAAAAATAGTATCTTTACCCTTAACCCTTGGCAAACCAGATATAAAATCCATGGATAAATCACTGAAAATGGTTTGAGGAGTGGGGAGAGGTTGTAATAACCCAGGAAAGGTCACATGTTCATATTTTGCTCTCTGACAGGTAGTACACTCTTTCACAAACCTCTTCACATCCTTATAGCATCCTTTCCAATAAAAAAGGCCTTGAATTTTGGCTAAAGTTGGTACTATCCGTGAGTGACCTCCAATTGCAGAAGAATGAAATAATGACAAAATGGTGTTTCTCAGTTCTAAATCTTTGTCAATCATCAGCTTGTTCTTCCTTTTAAGCAGTCCTTGACTCCAAGTTTTGTTAGGCACCTGTTGCCCATCTTCCAACTTTTTTATGATTCTCACAATATCTTGATCTTTCTGCCAGGATTCCTTAATTTTATCCAATAAAAGAGGATCAATAGTACTAATTCCCATTATGAATAAAGCCAAACCTTGTACTCTTGATAATCCATCAGCAGCCACATTATCAATGCCCTTTTTGTACACAATTTCAAAATCATACCCCATCAATTGTGACAACCATTTTTGCTACAGAGGTGTCACAATCTTTTGATCCAGCAAGTGTTTCAAACTTTGATGATCAGTTAGAATGATAAAGTGTCTTGAAGCCAAATAATGATGCCAATGTTTCATTGCCATAATGATGGCTAATAATTCCTTCTCATAGACTGACCAACATTGTTGCCTGACTGTTAAAGCTTTGCTAATATAAGCCAATGGGTGATGATCTTGCATCAAACTGCCCCCATTCCTTTCCCAGATGCATCAGTTTCAAGCACAAAGGTTTTATTAAAATCTGGTAATCTAAGTACTGGCGGGGTTGTCAAGGCTTCTTTCAATGTCTCAAATGCATTGGCAGCTTCCTCACTCCAATGGAAATTATCTTTCTTAAGTAATTCAGTAAGAGGTTTTGCAATAATACCAAAAATTTTTATAAACCTCCTATAATATCCAGCCAAACCCAAAAATCCTCTTAACTGCTTCAAAGTAACAGGTTTTTTCCATTCCTTAATGGCTTTAATTTTCTCTGGATCAGTAGCAACACCCTCCTTGCTAATCACATGCCCCAAATACTCTACTTGTCTACTGCCAAAAGCACACTTAGACTTCTTAGCTTTAAGATTGTTCACTCTCATCAATTCCAATACACTCTGCAAATCCTTAACATGTTGATCCTAGTTTCCACTATAAACCAATATATCATCAAAGAAAACTAAAGTGCATTTTCTTAGTAAGGGTTTAAAGGTGGTATTCATTAAAGCTTGGAATATGGCTGATGCATTAGTAAGCCCAAATGGCAACACTAGAAACTCAAAATGGCCCTCATGAGTTTTGAAAGCAGTTTTGTATATATCAGGCTCATACATTCTGACTTGATGGTACCCAGATCTTAAATCCAACTTAGAAAAAACTGTGGCTCCTTGTAATTCATCTAACAACTCTTCAATCACTGGTATGGGATAGACATCCTTAATGGTAGCTTCATTCAACCTCCTGTAGTCAACACACATCCTCCATGATCCATCCTTTTTCTTAATTAACACCACATGAGCAGCAAATGGACTGTTACTATGCCTTATTACTCCAGAATCCAACAACTCTTGGGTCATACCCTCAATGATATCTTTTTGAGCCCTGGGATACCTATAAGGTTTAATATTAATATCCACAATACCCTCCTTCAACCTAATTTTGTGATCACAATCTCTCTTAGGGGGTAACTCTTTAGGAACCTCAAAAATATCACTGTAATTGTTCAAAAGAATATCTAATTCCTCTTTACTATCCTCCATCACCTATGTCAACAATGGTTGATACATTCTATGATCATTAGCAGAATTTTGTAGAGTGTATAACTCAACCTGTACCACCCTATCCTTCTCAGTCAACCAATGATTTATCCTCTCCATTGAGCATGAACTCACTTCATTATGATGAACCCCCTTTAATTCAAATTGCTGACCTTCAACACTAAATTTCATAGTCAATGTCTTAAAATTCCAAATAATATCATTTAGGGTGGATAGCCATTGCACTCCTAAAATTATATCATAATTGGGAAGGTCTACCAATAAGAGATCAGTGGTATACCAGTTCCCCTGCATCATCCAAGTGAAAGGACTGCACAATCCTATGGAAGCCATATTATGACCATTTGCTATATTGACCTTAACACTAGGAATTTGAAGAACAGGGCACCTCAACTTGTTAGCCAAAGGAGTATTCATGAAATTATGGGTTGATCCACTGTCTATCAACAAATGGAGTCTCCTAGTACCTACTAAACCAACTATCTGCATAGTAGAGTATGAAGGAATCCCCATAATAGCATTGAGAGAGATTTGTGGTTCTCCTTGTACTATCAACTGGTTATTCACATTAACTACTTCCTCCTGATTTCCATCTGGCAACACATCATCATCATAATCCTCTACTTCTACCACAAATAACTGTTTCTTCCCCTTACGGACTCTATTGTGGCCAGGCTTAAACTTCTCATTGCAATAGAAACATTCTCCCTTTGCTCTTTTATCATCTAAAAGCCTATTTGTTACTCTAGTAGAAGGAACTAAGGCATTGGAAGGAGCAGAGTTCACAGGAGTGGCTAATAAAGGTAATTTGGCAGCATTAGTTAATTGAGCATTATTTCTCACACCTCATCCCTTGAAACCAGAACTACTAGCATATGAATAAGATCTAAGCAGTGATTTATTGCTAGAATTCTGGAATTTGGCTAAAGTATAGGCATCCTTAAGAGTTTTTGGCTTAAACATACGAATTGGACATTTAATTTCAGGTTTCAAGCCTTCAATAAAGATGCTAACAGTATATTCCTCAGGAAGACTGACCTTGGTGAGGAGTGCATCAAATTCATCACAATAAACCTCCAATTCACCTGTTTGTGTCAAAGCCTTCAAAGCACCCATAGCATCTTCCATTAAAGTAGTAGAAAACCTAGCAGTGATAGATCTAACATAATCATCCCAATTTATATCCTCTATAGCTTTATTACAAGAATTCATATAAGCTAAATGCCACTACAAAGCTCTACCATCCAGATGTATAGCTGCATATCTCACCTTTCTCATTTCTATAGTTTCATCAATTTTGAAAAAATGATCACACTTACAGAGCCACTGATCCACCTCATCACCATTAAACCTAGGGAAATCAATTTTAGTTAGCTTATTTTGACTCAATCGATCTCCATCTGGTCTTACAATCGCTTGATTTTGATTTTGAAGCTCATCTAACCTTATGGCCATATCATCCATGGCGGCTCTCATAGTAACCATCGCCTCCATAGTAGAAGCAGTATTTTTTTGATTCTGAGCAAATTCCTTTTGAAATCGGTTAAAATCTTGAGTTCTCGTCTCTGGCGCCATTGATTTTAAGGGAAGACAATCAAATAACGATCGGAGAGTTGAATCGGAATCCTAATCGGAAGTTATGGTGACCGGAATCGGAGCAACTCCGGTGAAGGGAGGCTCTGATACCAATTTGATAGAGAGAAAATGAATTTAGAGAGAGAAGAAGATTTGTTTACAATTGGAAAATTGAGTATTATTATCCAATTATTCGATATATATACACAGGACAAGAATAACCGTCCCCTTTGACTAGTCAATGGAGCTAACGGCTACTTCAACAACTAACAGACTTACAAAATATTACACGTTACTACCCTGGACTATAGTATTTATACGATATTATCCTTTTTATTATTATTACAATATTACTTGTACCAATTAATGTAGCTATCTAAAATAGTAAAATTTAGTATGTGATATATATATATTATGGTAAGCTTAAGGGATGATATAATCATTTTCATGTTTTTAGAGGGTGTTTGGGATTGCATTTATAGAATAAATTATTCGTTTAAAAACTGCGTTTTAAAAAAGTATGTTTCAACCCGCTTTCCTAACAGTGTAATTTCTTTATATGAAAATGCATATAATCACTTATTTTGTCAAACACATTTTTTCATTATTTACTAGCAAACGCAACCGTAATAATCAGATAATCAACTCAAAACATAATCACAAACACCCTTAAATCTTTATCTCCAATTACTTTATAATATACTAGAAATTGTACACGCACAATATGCAACAAAAAATGATTATTTAATTTTTACGAGAGAAAGTACCCGCGCATTGTGGCGGTAAGATAGTGGGGTGATAGATCATAGGAGGTGATAAGTCATAGAGTGTGATAGCCAAATGCTTTAGCCATACGGGCTCCGCCCTCAGATTTAAAAATTCGTCGAAAGTATGTCGAATGAGATCTTAAATGAAAGAGCATGAAATTTTAAGAACACCCATACATTTTTTATAATTTATCGATATACAGTTTTTGAGATAAAAGATATTGAATGAATTAGAAGAATAAAATGATTTATGCAGGAGAGAGAAAAAAATAAGTAGTTGCGATTTGAGAAGAGAGAGAGAAAATAAGTGGTAGAGATGTTTAAATTAGTAAATAAAGAAGAGATGTATATTGGGTAATTCAAATCATCTCTTGAGAATTTGAAAAAAGATGCTCCTCATTTATAATGTTTTATAGATTTATAGATTATAAATTATAGACATCAATAGTATTTGTAAATTTTAGGTACGACAATCCATAAGAGCATATAGTGAGCAACTTTGTTGACTGTTCTTGATTTTGACTTTGATTGTTTAAAATATGATATTTGTTATTTAAATAAAAAAATATATAAGTATATATAAGAACAACAATTAACATAAATATATCAAGAGGTTAGGGTTTATGTGGCTGTTAGACACCCAAGCTTGGGTGTAGAACATCTCACATCTTGTTTTTTTAATCCATAAAAAGCGTGTGGGGCAAACATTTATAGATATATTAAAAATTAGTATGTGAGTGGTTCTACACCCAAGCTTGGGTGTCTAACAGCCAAATACTCCATTTTCTCATATATCGATAACAAAATTATACAACTGAATAATGATCATTTTTTGAACATGAAACTTAAGACTGAGATTTACATTACCAACATAGCCATTTGTTTTACCCTTAAAGATTACTTTCTAAGTATGAAACTAATTTAGATTGAGATTTTCATATTCAGGGTGTTTGGGATTACTTTTTAAAAATGAATTATATGATTTGACTAATCAAAATCACTTAATTAGCGATATCAAAATGCCTTATAATAATATTATGTTTGATTATATTATTTGATACCTCAATAATTAGATAAACAACTTTTGAACGTTTGGTAAAATAAATTATTTAATGGTTAAAATTAGTAAAATGACTAAAATGACCATTTATCATTGTGAAAATATATACTCGGTAAGTCGTTATAGTAATCTATACTTTTATATAAACACTATACCCATATGTTGAAAAGTTTACAATTTTGAGACATGCAAAATTATCATTTTACTCTTAATTAATTAACTTAAACAATCACTTCATAATCTTTTAAAAGATATTCATCATCCATAAAAATCAAATATTTTTGTATCAATTACCAAGACCACTTGACGCTGATGCCACCACATCACAACTAATGTCATCGTCGCCACATTGCGCGGATACCATGCTCGTATCTTATAACTAATATCAAGATACATATATGCATCAATATTTAAAGTAAAATGATGACATACCCTGCCTGAGGTACGAAGCAGGCTACGGAGGTTGTACGTCAAAAAGGTCGCATAGAAGATAAAAGAGGATAAGAATCGCTTCCCTACAAAATCGGGATTTGTTCTTATCAAAGAAGCCGACAATTATGGAAATTATACTCTTAGGAAAACCCTAAATCTTGGCTTATTTCCTAAGCCAAAGTTATCCCTATAAAGGGAGATTCATAAGACCTCACGAAGGCGTCATTATTCATTAGGAATACATCCTAAAGGCAATCAACCAGACCTAAAACTCGTTCAATAAGTACGATCATAATTGGTCATACGTTACATATACATCAAGTGGCGTAAAGAGATTCACTCTACCTACGGGGAATCGCCAACAAACAACCAAAAACACCCATCACCCCCTTTTCTAAACCTAATCTCGGTTTGGTGTACAAACATTTGGCGCCATCCGTGGGACCTTACTTAGAATCAAAAACCTACGGCAGAAAGTTTTGTGCACTCACGCCACGAAAGATGGTAAAGAAGAACAAAAATAGACCCCTAAAGAATAGGAGGGCAACCTTAGCAATCTGCCAAGGAATGGCCAATCGCCCAGATCCAGTTCGGATCAAGCCAGAGGGTTTCTATTTTCCCCCTTTGGGAGAAGACGAACTGTCCAATGACCCTCTTATTATCCAAACCGCGGTGTTTAATATCGAGGTGCGGAGGGTCTACCTAGACAGCGGGAGCGAGTGTGATGTCATCTTTGAACAATGCTTCCTTAAGTTACCAGACGCCCTACGAGCCCGAAAGATAGACTCCCGGGGCCCCCTAGTTGGCTTTTCGGGAGAACATGCATGGCCGCTGGGGGAAATCGACCTGGACGTCACTATCAGCGACGGGACACACGAAAGAACCGAGACCTTGGATCTCTCGATAGTACGGTCCCCTTCGCCCTATAACATTCTCGTAGGAAGAACCGCGATGCAACGATTGGAGATGGTGCCGTCAGTGATCCACAGGCTCGTAAAATTCCAATCCAAGACAGGGATAGGAACGATCCACTCCTTTTATGAAGCAGCAAAGCAAGTTAGCAACGCGAAAAGGGCTGAAGACAGAGCTCGTCCGCCCCGAAGGATACACAGGGAGAGAAAATACGGTAGGAATCATAGTCAACCCAGACTACCCAGATCAGGCAATCTCTATTGGTATACACCTCTCAGACGGATGCAAACATAAGTTCTAGAAATTGCTACACTCAAACATGGATATTTTCGTATGGGAGTACAAAGACATGACCGGGGTACCTCGGGTCCTCACGTTGGAAGGCAAGTCTTTCGTGACGGAGTACCGGCTGAACGAGCGAAAGCACATAGAACCAGTTCACCAGAAAAAGCGCAGCCTCTCCGCCGACAGAGACGAAGCCGCCAGAAGGGAGGTGGAAGAACTACTGCGGGCCGGTATAATAAGAGAGTCCATGTACCCGATCTGGATCGCTAATCCAGTAATGGTAAAGAAAGGAGACGGAGGATGGCGGATGTGTGTTGACTTCACGAATATAAATAAGGCTTGTCCCAAAGACTGCTACCCCCCTACTTGAGATTGATTGGAAGGTAGAATCACTAACGGAACATAGACTAAAGTGCTTTCTGGACGCATATAAAGGGTACCACCAGATACAAATGGTTGAAGAAAACGAAGACAAGACAACATTCTACACAAGTAGGGGAACCTACTGCTATCGAAAAATGCCATTTAGTCTAAAGAACGCATGAGCTACATACCAAAGGTTGGTTGACAAGTTCTTCGCGACGCAAATAGGAAGGAACCTAGAAGCATATGTGGACGACATGGTCATCAAATGCAAAGATCAGGAAGGCCTCATGGAGGATATCATCGAGACCTTCGGAAACCTTCGCAGGATAAACATGAAGCTCAACCCTAAAAAATGCTCCTTCGGTGTGGAGGAAGGAAAATTTCTGGGATACTACATTAGCAATAAGGGGATCTATGCAAACCCCTCGAAGATAAACAAATTGAAACAGATCTCGACACCAAAGACAATCAAGGAAGCCCAAAGCTTAAACGGCAAACTTGCCGCACTCAGCCGTTTTCTTTCTCGGGGCGTAGACAGGCAACTCTCTTTTTTCAAAATATTGAAAGGTTGCACCAGCAACAAAGACTTTACATGGACGGACGAGGCAAACAAAGCTCTGGAGCAAATGAAAGAGTACATCGCAGACCTACCGACACTCACGGCTCCGAAACCAAAAGAAACTCTTTTTGTGTACCTGGCAGCCTAACCTGAATGTGTAAGCGCAGTATTGGTGGCTGAAAGGGATAGACACCAAATCCCGATCTACTTGATAAGCAGGGTCTTACAGGGCGCAGAAGCCAACCACCCAGAATTAGAAAAGCTTACCCTGGCGTTAGTCCACGCAGCGCGTAGGTTACGAAGGTACTTCCAAGCACACCTCATCGTTGTTTTATCCGACAAACCGATAAAACAAATATTGGTAAAGCCGGAAAAATCAGGATGGGTAGCTAAATGGGCCATTGAACTAGGGGAACATGACATAGAATTCAGAGCAAGGAATGCAATCAAAGGACAAGTGCTGGCTGATTTTATCAGTGAAGTCCACGAAGGAAAGAACTCCATGACACACTCTATGTTACTAGAGGTAGTAGGAAGTGTCGAACATGACACCTGGAAGCTGTACACTGACGGGGCTGCCAGTTCGGATGGCTGTGGGGCTGGCCTCATGCTGATTAGTCCAGAAGATAAAGAATTCACTTATGCATTAAGGTTTGAGTTTGAAGTAGCAAACAACGAGGCCGAATAAGAAGCACTGTTAGCAGGACTGCGGATGGCAAGAGACATGAAGATCCACAATATCCACACGTATGTCGACTTCCAGTTAGTGGCATGCCAAGTAAAGGGGGAGTATGATGCAAAGCAAGGTACAACAAAGTTATACTTACAAAAGGTACAAGAGTTGATAGAATGTTTTAGCCACTTCGAGATAGAACATATTCGGAGGAATCAAAACAAAAAAGCAGATGCCTTGAGCAAGTTAGCTTCACTCACATTTGGACTTTAGGAAAGCAGGTATTAATGGAAGTCCTGAAAGAAAGTTCAATAGAAGAAAAGCGAGTTTCGGACCTCATAGAGGAAGAAGGGGAGAATTGGATGACTCCCATTTATGAATTCTTAATAAGTGGGATACTCCCAGCCGACAAATACGAAGCCCGAAAAATAAGAGTTAAAGCCCCACAATACAAAATTCTCGACAAGAAATTGTACAAAAAAGGGGTTTGTGACGCCCTGGCTTTGGTGCGCAGGACCTAAGCAAGCAGAAATGATCATTAGGGAAATACATGAAGGAATCTGCGGAGTCCATTCGGGAGCAAGGTCTGTCGCAACAAAGGCCATGAGACTAGGATATTTCTGACCAACTATGCACCAAGACTCGACAGCATTATTAAAGAATTGCGAGGCATGCCAGCTACGAGCCAATGTCTCAAGACAACCGAAGAACAACATGACCTCAGTTATCTCAACATGGCCCTTCATACAGTGGGGAATTGACCTCGTAGGACCACTTCCCGAAGCGCAAAACAAGAAAAGATTCCTAGTGGTTGCAATTGACTATTTTATGAAATGGGTCGAAGCAAAGCCGCTCGCTTCAACAAATGGGGATCAAATGAAAAAATTCGTATGGGAACACATTATATGTAGATTCGGGATACCACAAGTAATAGTATCCGATAATGGGCCACAGTTCGCAAAAGGAGTTTTCCTCGAGTTCTGTAAGCAATTGCAGATCAAACAATCGTTTGCGTCAGTCTACCACCCTCAAGGAAACGGGCAAGTGGAGGCAACCAATAAAGAAATGATCAAGGGAATAGAAAAATGGCTGGGACGAAGCCATAAATGGTGGGTAGACGAATTACCATTGGTACTCTGGGCTAACTAGAACAACACCAAAGCGAAGCAACGGAGAAACCCCATTCAGCCTAGTGTTCGAAGAGAAGCCGTAGCTCTGGCAGAATTCCAAGTTTCCACCCATCGGATGTTAAATACAGAAGGAAACAATGAAGAATTATGAATAGATCTGGATTTGCTCGAAGAACGAAGAGAGATAGCAGCCATTCGGGAAGCCGCCTTCAAAAAGAAAATTGAAGGGTACTACAACAAGAGGGTAAACCCCACAAGCTTTAAGACCGGAGACTACGTACTACGACTAAATAGTGCAAGCGAGAAAAAGTACACGGGAAAATTAGGACCAACGTGGGAGGGCCCATACCGAGTACAGGCATCCTTTGGAAACGGGGCATACAAGCTTGAAACACCCGAAGGGGTTCTGGTTGACAGAACCTGGAATAGTTCGAATTTACAGAAATTTCATTGTTAATTTTTCTTTCCTTATCATTAATATTCTTGGAACGTTGAATAATACACAAAACACTTTCAAAGCACAAAATCTTACAACATATAGCCTTTCATGACTAACTACTACAAGGCTACGAGCCTCGAAACAAAAGCCCCAGGAAGGACAGTGCACAAAAAATTTAAAAAAATAATAATAAAGGCTAATCGCCTTAAATCTGAGGGCCGCAACCTCAAATGGGAACAAACTGACAGGGACACTTGAACAAATAATACACAAAATAAAGTTTCACAACATATAAAACAACAAGTCTAGTCCACACGAGGTTTCACAACCAAAAAATCATGAACATCAGGATCAGAGAGATGGGTAACATCATAAATAAAATTACTTTGGTAGGTAGCCAAGTTCCTAATAGCCTGATCAAACAACTCCTTCACCTTCACATATCCAGGATCATGTTCAGAGTGAGTAGCAGAAAGCACACCTTTTTTCTTCGAAGCGTTCACCACGAGATCAACCAACTTCACCGCCTCAGGACCCGTCGCAAGTGTTTCACAAATATAGGGAATCACTCGATTCACCAAACCATCCACCTTTTTCAAAAGATCTCCATTCTCGAGATCTCTCCGCAACAACTCATCATGACGCTTCGCCAAACCACCACGCAATAACCTAACCACCACATCTTGCTCCGATAAGCGCTTCTCCAGATCTGATATCCTGTCAAATAAATTTCCAACAACAAACTGTGATTCCTTCAACATATCTTGAGAATATTCATATTCCCGACACAAACCACTAATCAAAAGATTTTCCCGATCACCAAGGTTTCTTGACAAAAGCTCCTCTTCCATAAATTTCCGAGCAGTTGTCCCGGAAAAAGTAATGGGCAACACATCGGCGACACCTTTTCCCTTCTTTACAGTGGCATCAACGACATCGAAGGGAGAGCCAGAGACGAAGAAGGGCGTAGTAAGCAACGAAATGCTTCGGGGAGTTGAAAATTCAACGTCCGTAACCTTCTTCTTTGAAGACATTATACCCTAATGATAGAAGATCTGAGAAAAACAAAAAATAAGCAGAAAGGAACAGTAAACGGCGGCGGTAAATAGGAGAGAGGGAACACTTACAAAGAGTAGATGGAAAAGTGGTAGAGAAAGTAGTGAAGAAATTAAATTGAAAGGGACTTTTTATAGGTGGAGGGATGAAACCCTATCCGTCGATATAAAGACTTGGGACACGTGCGGGATTTTCTTGGATTTCATCTACCACAACACGTCCCCATCAATTATCAAATTGACAAAAATATCCAAGACGATGTTTATTTTGCAAAAATATCCCCTTGGACTGGGGGGCTTGATGACACACCCTGCCTGAGGTACGAAGCAGGCTACGGAGGTTGTACGTAACAAATGTCATATAGAAGATAAAAGAGGATAAGAATTGCTTCCCTACAAAATCGGGATTTGTTCTTATCAAAGAAGCCGACAATTATGGAAATTATACTCTTAGGAAAACCCTAAATCTTGGCTTATTTCCCAAGCCAAAGTTATCCCTATAAAGGGAGATTCATAAGACCTCACGAAGGCGTCATTATTCACTAGGAATACATCCTAAACGCAATCAACCAAACCTAAAACTCCTTCAATAAGTACAATCATAATTGGTCATACGTTACATACACATCAAGTGGCATAAAAAGATTCATTTTATCTTCGGGGAATCGCCAACAAACAACCAAAAACACCCATCACTCCCTTTTTTAAACCTAATCTCGGTTTGGTGTACAAACATAAAAGTATATTAATATTTAGAGATCAAACACTTTAACTTTTGTTCTTTAGTATTATGCATTAACTAAATATTTTTTAATGCTAAAGTATAATCGGGAAAACAAAACTTAAACAAAGTATTTGTTTAATCTACATATATAAATGGAATCTCGTAAGTAGTTTAGATAAGATGATGTCAGTCCAAGACTCAACAGATGAACTTATATTGCACTGAACTAAACAATCAAGGTAAAAAAAAAATAAAATTAATCAACCTAATTCATATGCCTAAAAATCAACCTAATACCTTAAGAATTTGACATGTGGTTTCCACTAATTCTCTTTCTTAATCTTGCCCTTGATTTTTCCACATGTCATCATCTTATTATTAGGTTGATTTTTAGGCATACCAATTAGGTTGATTTATCTTTATCCGTAAAAAAAATATGCAACTTAATGTTCTTAGGGATATATAAGTAAATTTGATAGGAAAAGCAAAACCACGTTTGTTTGGAATAGGTGCCATGATGCTTCTTCAAATCCGCGTTTCGGAAGTACCAAAACGTAAATAATCAAATTTCAATGTTATCTTGCCAGTTGCCAAACAGTTCAAATAGATTATTTGCGTTTACTAATAATCTAAAAATCTTTATGAAACAGCAATTCTAAATTACTAGGAAAGTGATTAGCCTTCACCTTTGAAACACAAAATAGTCAAACATTGACATATGATAGATCTTATGGTTTTACATATTCAATCCATCTAACTTAAATTAGTATATTTTTATATTCAATGGATTAATTGAATAATTAAATACCTTTACACACTACTGTGAACGTCCACTAGTGGGTTACTGGTTTGTAAATGACGTCCTTCACAATATCAAGGATCGCACGTCCAGTAAATCCATCATCTGTTGCATAGAATAGATTTAACACATTAGACATGTCCCAAAATGCATCTTTACAAGCTCTTGGAACAATGCTGCTTCCCTCTCCTTCCATAACTAATTTCATCAGTTCTCTCCTTGTCTTCTCAATCAACATCTTAATATTATCGACGACCTCATCCTCGACAATCCCTGTCTTTCCGTGTATCATGTGCAATGGCACGACATTTAACTTTCCAACCTCAAGTTCTCTCTGCATTAACACGTACGGTCATTCATTAGTAGAATTACTTTTATTTTAGAACGAACTATCTTAGTATACTTTTGCTCCTAGGTTACATGAATGCCAAAAACCGCCCTAATAATAATCACCCCATAAATGTGAAAAGTGAGACCAGAATCCAGATAGATTATCTCAAGGTCAAAAAAACTATATATATATACCTTAAAGGTTCGGATGTCATTCAAAAGGCGTCCTTGAGTGCTCACAAGCTCGAATAGCTTTTCGTACTCAGAGCTTTGAACAATCTCTTCCGATAATGATGGTCCCACAAAGTAAAGAGCTGGAAGTAAAGTTGGGCCAATTCCAATTGTTACGTAACCATTTTCCATATACTCATTTATAGTTGGCACGCAAGCATCAGTCACCCAGATAGCTTCTTGCTGCATATTCTTCAACATGCTCAACCACTGTCCAAATAAACACAGAATTCAGCATTCTCATAGATTATCTCCTTTTTTTTTTTAATACTAATTTCCATGGCCGTTAAAAAAAGTTACTAGTATATACTTGGAAGGATGTAACATACGATTTCAATAACATGACTTTTTACATCTCGTGCTTGCCTTTGGAAAGCTGCATCTCCAGTCCAGCATACTATATCCTTTATTGCCAAAAATAAAACCCGAACTTCATTTGAAATACAGTCGGTGTCAAGATTTACATCCCATCTGCATTTAAAATTGACAACTCATTTAACTGATTTATTATAACAAATTAAGGATTAAAGTAATGCAAGGATGTCACTATACCTTTCAACACACTGAATCAGATTTTCAAACTCATCCATAGAGCCTCCAACGTCAAAAAAATCATCAACTATAGTAACGAGGATGCTATTTTTGGCCCAGCATATACGCGCATCTGATAGTTCAGGAGAGTAAAGAGTTGCAGCTACTGAGAAGTAACAATAGGCAGAATTCTGCCTAGCAAACTTGAGCTCGTTCAATTTGTTCTCTTCCATCCACCTTTTAACACATGAAAGTTGTAAAGATCTAGTTCAATTCCTCTTTTGTTTTTTTTTTATATACGGGTATGGTTCATGTGAATACCGTTTACATATGAACAATTGTAATAATAAGTATAACTGGATATGTTCAGAACGACTTTGTTCACAAAACCATTTACATATTAACATATTAAGTTATCAAGTTATATTTATAAGGTTCTCATAGTTCTTCCTGTTATATACTTGATAAACATTTACATGCGTATTAACAACTGATCATACAAACCTTTCAAGACCTTGCACCTCTGCACGATAAATAGATTGGGTTGTGTTAAAATCCTCCACTGCCAACCGTAGGTAACCCTCATTCGCAATGTTTGATGAACTAACACAAGTATACATTACTTAGAATTTATGCATTACTAGAATTCAAAATCCAATAAGTATGATCTTTATATGCTTGCAATAAAAACCTCACCGGTATGCAGTTTTCCATATTCTAGTATTATCTACATTGTAATTCTCTATATTTCTTCTAGTCAATATGCGTTCTAAACAACCATTGAAGGGGAACTTGAGAGCGTTGTCGACCTATAAATTTTACAGAGTTTATATATTAACGGATCACATCATTACAAAAATGCATATTATGCTTGAAGGGAGATAAATACCAGACAAATTAAATTTTACAATACCTCTTCGTGAATTAATTTATAGCGCCTGTTTGATGGGACTTTGGTAGTGGATATTGCTTTTTCAAGATACTTTTTCGACCTTGATCTTATATCTTCAAAAGCTAATACATCTTCATGTATAAGATGTGTTGCCCTATAGACTTCAAGAGCAGTATAAACTCCTTTGAAAGTTTCCTTATGTGAATTCACGGAAGCCCCCATTTTGGTAATTTCAGCCAAAGGATCTAACCAAAAACAGAGTAAAGAAATGAAAAACAATATTAAGGCATGGTCAAACGACTTACCAGATGCTCTGTCGATCTATCTAAAAAATATACCTGATGAAACTTCATACCCGTTTGTCCTTAATAACCGAAAGGCTAAAGCACAAGTGGCAACATCCTTGAATATTTGCTCATCATTCTGCACCCAACATCTGAAATTTGTTGCAAATGTCATGTTTCAAACCATTTCTAATTCAAAAATTGATCATGTAACTATATATGCAAAGGATTTATTCTTTTGATGAATAACAATAACGGTGACCTACCTGTATGTTTCGTCTAAAACATTTTGGATTTCCATCCGGAAATGGCGTGTGATTCCCAATCTTTCAAGTGCGTCAACCATACAAAGTCGTACATATAATCCAAGAGGGTAAAGTGTTGGGACTGTATTTCACCACACATTACCAATTAAACATTAACATAATTGTGCTAAAGAGCGCATACGTATACATATATATAATAAGTGACACCTAATGCCATCTTTCACGGGTTTTGGGTCCTAATACTGTCTATGACTCGAACACCAAATGCATATGTATATACGATATGGTTAATTATATATACATATATTGGATGAAAACTTACCTGCATTACCAAACTTTTCCAATAGTTCACTTAGATAATTCATACAACCAACATTTTGATGACGAATGAGCACAGATGACGTTGCTGAAGGAGAGTTTAAAATAGAACCATTCTTCATCTGATATTTCATCACCATGTTATTATCATACAAATCACCAAGCCCTTCTGAAATATATGCCAAGTAGGCTTCCATATCTTCTGAATAACACCTATATATATGACATTTACGACGTAAGTATAGACCTTTAAGCATTAAATTTATCAAATAGCACTAACTAAATAGAACCAAATAGAAGTGCATATATGTACATGAGAGGGGAACCACGACATATATTCAAGTAACAAATTGATCAAAAGATCATGTTATTTTGAAGAATTGTGACTTGTCTCCTTCTAGCAATTCTAACATCAACATTTGATCAAACCAAGAATAAATATTTATACATACTAGTTCCTTGAGATCATACGTTTTAATGGCTAACATTGTTATAGTAGTATCCTTCCTAGCTAAAATATCGTTCAACTTAAATGGATAGTCAATAATTTCTACTGGATATCATCATGGCATCTTTTCAAAAGGGGATATTAATTAATTAGGTTTCAAAGGTCACTAAGTATCATCTTGGGTACTTAGAGAGAACCATTTAGAGAGAACCATTTTTTTTTAAGAACCATAAGAACTCTTAAATAATATATTTGTTCACATGTTTTTTTTTTTCATTCACATGTGAAATGATATAAAAAAGTATGTTGTAAAAGAAACTTTTTTAAAAACCTTCAAAATAGCCTTTTGTGAACTTGTGAATGAATATGTTCACGTTTTCGTTCACATGTTAACAAATGAGTATATATAAGGTTTTGAAAAAAACTTTCTTCTACAACATGTATTTGTATAACATTTCACATGTAAATGAACAAAAAAAACATGTGATCCAATACATAATTTAAGAGTTCTCAAGGTTCTTACAAAAAAATAGGTTCTCAAAATAAGGCTCCCCATATATATGTATATATATATATATATAGTTTGAGAACTTATTTTTTTGTAAGAACCTTGGATACCCTTAAATTATATATTGAATCACATGTTTTTTTTGTTCATTCGTATGTGGATGTTATAAAAATATATGTTGTAGAAGAAAGGATTTTCAAAACCTTATATATACCCATTTGTTAACATGTGAACGAAAACGTGAACATATTCATTCACAAGTTAACAAAAGACTATTTTGAAGGTTTTATAAAAAAGTTTCTTCTACAACATATTTTTTAATATCAATTCATGTGAATGAACAAAAAACACATGTGATCCAATACATAATTTGAGAGTTCTCATGGTTTTTTCAAGAAAAATGGTTCTCATAATAAGGAAAGTCTATATATATATATATATATATATATATATATATATATATATATATAGGGTGAGGATCCTGGAAGAAGGTGTCTTAAGGAGAGAAGGGAGAGAAGGTCCTATTAGCTAATCAGAACGCGACATGTAGCAAAATTTAAAAAAAAGCGCGGTGGCAATTTTGTAAATAAATGAAAGTTTTGTGAAGCTTGGTCAGCTTGGGATCTCAGTGGGTTGGGTCAGCTTGGGTTGGATCAGTTTTGTTTGGTTCAGTTTGATCAGTCAGCTTGGGTCTGGGTCAGTTTGTTTGGGTCAGCTTGGGTCATGTTAGGTTTAGGCCAACTTGGGTCAGCTTGGGGTTGGGTCAGTTTGGGGTTTGGGTCATCTTTGGTTATGGTTGGGTCAGCTTGGGGCCCGAGTCGGGTCAGTTTGGGGTGAGGTCAGGTTGGGTCAGCTTAGGGTTGGGTCAGCTTGACACAATTTACACATAATCTACACAAATGTAGATTGTGGGTTTTGGGTCAGCTTGGGGTCAGGTCAGGTTAGGTCAGCTTGGGTCAGCTTGGGGTTGGGTCAGTTTGGGGTCTGGGTCAGGGTTGGGTCAGCTTGACACACAATCTACACAAATGTAGATTATGGATTTTGGGTCAGCTTGGGTTCTGGGTAGGATCATCTTGGGTCAGGTTGGGTTAGCTTGGGGTCTGGTCAGGTTGGGTCAGCTTGGGGTTGCGTTAGCTTGACACAATTTACACATAATCTACACAAATATAGATTAATCTACACAAATGTAGATTATGGGTTTTGGGTCAGCTTAGGTTCTGGGTTGGGTCAGCTTGGGTCAGGTTGGGGTCTTGCCAGGTTGGGTCAGCTTGGGGTTGGGTTAGCTTGGCACAATTTACACATAATCTACACAAATGTAGATTATGGGTTTTGGGTCAGCTTGGGTCACGTTGGGTCAGCTTCGGGTCTGTGTCAGGTTGCATCAGCTTGGGTTTTGGGTCAGGTTGGGTCAGGTTGGGTCAGCTTGGGGTCTGATCAAGTTGGGTCAACTTGGGGTTGGGTTAGCTTGACACAATTTACACATAATCTACACAAATGTAGATTATGGGTTTTGGGTCAGCTTGGGTCACGTTGGGTCAGCTTCGGGTCTGTGTCAGGTTGAATCAGCTTGGGTTCTGGGTCAGGTTGGGGTTGGGTTGGGTCAGCTTGGGGTTGGGTTGGGTTAGCTTGGGGTTGACCAAGCTGACCAATCAAGCTGACTTAGAACCTGGGCTGACCAAGCTGACCACCCAACCTGACCCAGAACCCAACCTGACTCAGAACTCAGGCTGGCCCAAAGTTTGATTTATTTACAAAAATGCCACCATGCAATTTTTTTTTAAAAACGACGTGTCACACTCTGATTGGTTAATATAACCTTCTCTCCCTTCTCTCCTTAACACACCTTCTTATTTGATCTCTTATATATATATATATATATATATATATATATATATATATATATATATATATATGTGTGGGAAAAGGAAATATATGGCAGTCCGACACTTAAGCTTAGGTGTGGAACCCCTCACATACAATTTTTTAATATTTTTTTATTAATGAATAAAAGCTTGGGCCCCCATGAATATATTTTTTTTTTGAACGACAGATGAGAAGGTCGTTCCATCGAGCTGAACAGTGACATCCAAACGGGCAGTATGCTCAAAGTTCGAGGCGCCTTACACACCGCTGGTAACCCTAAAGGGAGTCCATTTTACGCTAAAGAGGTAGATGCCCGAGGTCAATGGAGAATACAAGTTTCGATCCCATGACTTCCAAGCCAACATCCCCTTTCGCCAAGATACCCAGAAGGTACCCCGGCTGACCACTGCGCCAGAAGCTTGGTGGTTGGGGCCCCATAAATTTTATGGTTTAAAAAAATATGTGAGTGTCTCATACCTAAACTTAAGTACCTAACAGCCTTATATTACCATCCCTATATATAAATATATTACCTTCTTTAATATGACATTTGAATGTGAACAATGATTATCGAAGATTAAGTTATATAATTTACTTGCATAATTTTTAAAAAAAGTGATGGTAGATGAGTTGGTTTGTATTTTGTCACTCATGTGGATTTTCGTGAGTTCGAAACTCTAGTTTTTTTTTTTCCTTTTTCACTTTTACACTGCATTCCTGAGTTTTTATTAAAAGAAAAGAAATGAGAAGATTGGATAGGGAAGGAAATGATAGAAGATTACATTCAAAAAAGTCATTCTCGAGTTTGAAAGGAAACTAAAAGAAACCCACCTGCAAACCCCCCCCCCCCCCCCCCCCCCCCGTTCATTGCAACCGCCTGAAACCGCCACCTGTAACCATCCCTTCCACCTGCAATTATCCTTCCAGTTTCTTTTCCATCAAAATCAGGCTAAAATGGCCAGAAAACTTTTGGAGAAAAAAACCCTGATTTTTCCTTTTTTCCACATTCATTATTTTTTTAAAAAAAACTTAAGAATACAAAAAGGTAAAAATTTTTATCTTTCCCTTTCCTTTCCTTTAAAAAAAAATCAAGATTGAAGCCTTTAACATTAATTTTTTAAGATTTCTTAAAACCTCTCACTGGCAACATATAAGGTGGATTAGTGGTCTTTTTCTGGATTAGTGGTCTTTTTCTTCGTACGTGGCTGCTCTTCAAGACAATGATTTCAATAATGAAAAACTTTTATTTTATATTCATCTTATCTGCTCTAAAGTATATTTTCTAGTTATATATAAGGCCATGACAATGAATAGTGCGATAGTTTTTAGTTTTGCGTAATGTCGCATCAACAATCGCCCGCCACGTACCATGCATTTCATTTCACCTTCGGATTTTGTCATGTTGTACACCGTATGGATTATGTCACGTCGTACTCCTTTTCGGCATGAAGTTAAATGTAACTTCATTTGGTTTATGAATAAGTTTTGTTTTTATATGACTTCTTACATGCGAATAAACTTCGAAATTTAACTAATGCATATATATTTTGATGTGTTAATGTTTTCTTCTACTCTTTTTCTCTTAGTTTGTTTTTTTTTTTTTTTTTTTATTGTACTCTTATATAATATTCTTTAATTGATTTGACTTTTCTTTTTCCTTTTTCTCAACATGATTTTGAATTTATACAAAATGAAAAAAACAAAAAAAAACTCAAACCTTCTCAACTCCAATTCTCTCCTGTTTAGCATGAGACTCAGATCTATTTCTTTAAAAGGAAGGTTTATGTTTAAGTCTTTGGCACACCGAAGCATGTGAGGAAATATAATCTCAAAACCAAATGGAGATGGTTGATTCATGTTGGTAGCTGAATCACAATTCGATTCAATAAAGTACAGGCCTGCAAAAAGAGTTAGACACGTCATATGAAATTTGCACAAACAAACAAAAGACACATTATACAAACTAGCTTGTTGGACATGTATCTCCCAATGTTTTGAAAACCGGACCGGACTCACAAAAATTCACTAGTCAGACTGGTCGGATCAGTCGGACCGTAGTTGGACCGGGTTTTGACGAAACATACATTTTTCCAAGTAATACCATAAGATTTCTAGTTAAAATATAACATAAGTTTAATAATATTAAAGTTCAAGTATTAATTAATAATAAACCAAAGTCTAACACAAAACACATGATTAACAAGTTCTATTATAAGTTTAAACACATTTAAATGTCATCCAACATCAATAATCATTTTCTCTATTTTCTATTTAGTCTTGGCCATATTCAAATTAAGATACTAGTATATATATAAAATTTGACTAATTCTCACATAAGACCACTTTGGAAAATACAAGTTAATTTTCTATAAGAAAGTCCACAAATAAGTTCATTATTCAGCATTCTCATTCCTGCATCAGTAGTAATGGCTTCTTGTTACCCCACTCAAAATCAACAATATAAGTTCCTCTTTTTATCCCTCACGTTATTTCTTCAATTCATTTTTCAAACATGGATCATCATCGATTGAGTTCTCCTATTTCATTTAATCCATTTTTCCAAATCTATAACCAAAATCTTCCTCCATTTCATAAATCTAAAAAAATTCAGTTTCATCTTATTCAATCTAATAATAATAATAATAATAATAATAATAATAATAATAATAATAATAATAATAATAATAATAAGTGACGAAGGTTGATCTTACAGTGAATGTTGCGATCTACTCTAAATAGGATGAATTCATTATAAAAGTAAGATTTGGATCTTTTTCCTCAAAAAAATAGAAGAAAAACAACATAAAAAAGACGTTGACTTTGTTTGACCCGGTTCATAGCGGTTCGATAACGGTCTGGTTCGCACGGTTCAGTCCGGTTCACACCGGTTCAATTTCCACCATTAAACCGGGGTCGGTTTGATCGGAAGTCTTGAAAAATCCGGTCAGACCGCGGTCAAATCGGTCCAACCGACCGGTTTAAAAACATTGGTATCTCCAAAAGAGTACAACTCTTATGTCATAAGTTTAATTCCTCATTCTTTAGAAATGAGAAGTGATATTCGTACCACGCTTATTGATATATGTACCACAGATATGTTATACAGGCTTGTACATAGTATTACTAAAGTAGTACATTATGGTAAATAAATCAAAAGTTTTGTTACTGATATCATTTCTCTTTCTCTTTAAAAAAGATACTTTAGTAGCCACAAATGCTCATTTACTCTGACTTCGAAAAACATATTAACTAATATATATACTCGGAAAATGAGTCATAAATAATAATAAGACACCTAGCTATGATAAAATAAAAAATAAAAAAGCAAAAAACGAAACACAAACCTTTGTTTATTTGGTCTTCCCCAACATTCCATCGTCTTAATGCAATGATGCCAGCTAAAGTTGAGGACAAACTATCCTTAAGTAATGAATGATCATAATGCAGACCCCATGATCCATCCTTATGCTGGTTGTCCATCAGCCATTTCAAACAGTTGGGGAAACATGGGGATACGGGTGAACTTGGAGATGGAACCATAGCTACCCATGCTGTGTCGTATGCCGAAACCGAATAATCTATGTTGTTGAACAGTTTTCTGATTTGTTCTTTTGTCACATCAAGGCTCTACATAGCGTTAGCAAATTATATATGTCAAATTAATTTTGTTAATTTGAATTATGTAAATGGATCGATAAACATGAAGAACTTAATTTAAATAGGCGTACCAAAACAGTTTGATTTGCTTCACCGTTACGAGAAGAAGCTGGTTGAAAAGAAAAAAAACAAATAACTAATCATGGGAATAAAGACATAAATCTAAAATTAAGCCAGAGTAATTAAGAAGAATGTTGATTGTTCAATATTTATATGAGAGTTTGAATTACGTTTTAAATGAATTATTTGATTTGAAAAATAAAAATAACCAAAAAAGTGTTTGACTATAAAAGTGATAATCATTTGCATTTGCTTAGAAAGAACACGTTTTGAAAACAATTAAAAACATACTTTCCAAAATGCAATTTTACAACACAATATTTCTAGACTTTCATCCTTTATTTATTTATTTATTTTTAGAATAGTGAAGGGCCGAACCATGGGTATCCGGAATGGATACCGAGGGTCTACCTGATCCCTCTCACCTGCCCGCCCCATCCAGTAAATTCAACTCGTACGACAACAATATTGGCTAGTAACATTGCTTGAGATGAAATTTGAACATGTGACCCTTATTACAACCACTGCGCTAACAAGTGAATGATTGGTTTTTAATATCTTATAATTAACTATATAAGTTATTACATGGTATTTTTAAAATTAATTATAATATTTTATGTCAGTATACAAAAATATAATTATAAAGTTAAAATAAGTGTGGTAACTTTGAGACAAACCTCTTTGATTACATCTTTATTTAACTAAGATCGCTAACCTCAGTTTTAAATTTAATTTATTTTAGTTTATATTATTTTTGCATGACAATATTCATATTAATTTTTCCTAATTCGTTTAAATTGCATATTCTTAGTTTTAACAATTTTAGTTCGATTTATATTTTGTGATTTTTTAGTTATTTGATTTTTTTTTAAATGACAACTATTCTATTATACTTGGGATAAAATCCAAACTCATATCCTAATTTAAGATTTTAATAATGAGCTACACCAATCCATTACCCCATTCATATAAGGTTATTAGATCTAGGGATTGGCATGAACTGTCCCGAGACCGGTATCATCAAAAACTTGGTACCGATCCTGAGAATAAAGACATAAATGTAAATTAAGACAGAGTAAATACAAATTTATGAGAGTTTAAAGTTACGTTTTGAATGAATTATTTAATTATTGCATTTAAAAAATAAAAATAACCAAAAAGGTGTTTGACTATAAAAATGATAATCATTTGCATTTGCTTAGAGAGAACACGTTTTGAAAACAATTAAAGACATACTTTTCAAAATGCAATTTTACAACACAATATTCGAAGTCCCTTTTTCTAGATATTTATCCTTTTTTATTATTTATCCATTTGGTTTTTTAATATTTCATAATTAACTGTATAAGTTATTACATATGGTATTTTTAAAATTAATTATAATTAATATTTTATGTTAATTAGTATACAAAAATATAACTATAAAGTTAAGACAAGTGTGATAACTTTGAGACAAACCTCTTTGATTTCATCTTATATATTTTAACTAAGATAGTTGATCTCTTTTTATTTTTATTTTAGTTTATATCATTTGTGCATGACAATATTAATATCAATTTTCCTAATTTGTTTTAAATTGCATATTCTTAGCTTTAACAATTTTAACTCGATTTATATTTTGTGATTTTTTGGTTAGTTGATTTTTTTTTAAATCATAACTATTTTATTATACCTGGGATAGAGTTTAAAGTCTAAAAACTCCCTTAATAATTCACTTTTTCAAATGTAAAAAGTGAATCTGGAAACTTAATACCTTGATTTTTTCAAATGAGCCACACCAACCCATTACCCATTCATATAAGGTTATTGGATCTAGGGTTGGGCATAGACTGTCCCGGGACCGGTATCATCAAAAATCTGGTACCGATCCTGGTCCATATGGAACAGTACCGGTACCGGTACTGGTACTGGTACTGAATCGGTATGACTGTACGAGACAGAGATTTCGGTACCAAGTCCCAAGCAGCACCAAATTTTAACATTCACACAATCAACATTCATTCAAACTGTATTGTGTCTAAAATACACATTTTGAGCACGTATCCAATAAGTATGTCTTATATTGTAGTGTAGCATTAGAATTGAAATACTCTTTAGTGTAATTAGGAAAAATAGTTAGACTATTTAATTATTAATTTTGGACTCCAAGTAACATCCATTTTTGCTACATACGTGGATACCATATCATGAAATTAAATATATTAGCGCATGATGTTTTCTTATAATGCTATCTGCTAATAAACGTAGGCCATGCACAAATTCCTGACTAGGTTTGGCAAAACATGCTAACTATGTATTGCAACAACGACATATATAGGTGTTCACTTACCGTGCCTTTTATAAATCTAACTTGTCGTAACATAAAGTACCTGTACATTTGGTCAATTCAATATTAGTCACAACTTTTTCTGGACATGAGCCCACTGGAAAACATATAATGGTTTTTCTTTTGTTATGGAAAATGAATGTTATAGTAGTATGAATGATTCCTTAAAACAATCAGGACTAGTTGGGACTAATTGGTATTTTCAGGATTTTTTTTCAATACTGGTCCCGTAAACACTTAAAAGTGGGTACTGGTTCCGATCAGAATTCGGTACCATTTTTCGGTACCGGGATCGGGACGGTACCGGTACGGGATTGGGATTTAGAATATTCTGCTCATCCCTAATTGGATCTACTTTGCTTTTCGTTTTTGTACGTTTTTGGAAAGTTTTGATCATTGTTTCTACTTTTTATTTTTCCCTGGAATTATAATACTGTATGTTGCCATGCATAAGTATATGCCGGCTGATGTAATATGTTGCCGAAAATTATGATATAATGACAAAATCTAATATAAGTGATAGTGATGTGATGATACACCAAACCTTCATAGAGTAATAGGATAATCCAAATCAATGTCCAAAGCTAAAGTATGTCATTATCATAATTTTTGTTCACACGAGTTTAGTTTAAAGAATTTGTATGATGACAACGTTTAGATATCTACTTACGGAATAGGTAAAACGTTTATTTCTAAAATTCTTAGACCAGCCAAGTTAAACTTTCTTAGACCCAACATACTATATAAAACGAAAATTGAGCGGACTAAATAACAAGACAATGAAATGGTGTTGATCATAAAAGTTAAACAATTTACCTCACTTTACAGAAAATTAAGACACAATAATTGTTCCGCTCTACACAACCAGAACAACGTTAATGTCAAGTGTTATAACACGTACGATACTTCAATTTAATAAATTTAGTTATTTTCCAAAGTCATAGCTAGTTATACTTAAATCGAGACCTCTTCGTCTCAAAGAAAACAATCACAGTAAATAACCGATAACAACAAAATTAAATCACAAACAGAAACCACGTACGGACATGTATAATGTATTTACAATTCATCTGCTTTTCTACTGACAACTGGGGGACTAATTAAATTCCTTTTAACTACACAATCACAATGTTTTTGTATTTTTTCAAAATCTACTTCATTCATTCATGGTCTTTTGATTCTATATTGATAAAAAAAAAAAAAAATTTGATTATGCTTTATTATTAATTACTCGATCACTAGAGATGATTAAACATTTTGATAAATCTGGGTAGTCTGAGTCATTCCAGTCATAAGGGGTGATTCTTTTTAAACTCTGGATCACCTCAAACTATCGTTTATCATTATTACTATCATGAAAAAGCCACACGATCATGGTTTTAAACGTTAAGAATAAGTGTTAACTAAACTTACTTTTGGAAAGCGTTGTCGAAGGGTTGTACTGCTCAATTGAAGAGCGATCAACCGCGTACAACCTATGTGATTTGTGTGATGAAGGGACTGTTGTAACTGGCAACCTGCTGAGTAACATCATCACTTGGTGAAGCGCAAATCGATCTGCGCGCTGTACGTTTTAATTGTTGTACAATATATAGTTTGATTTTTTTTTTTTTTTTTTTTTTGATCTTGACACAACTATATATAAGCTGCGTTCACTATGTAAGTGTACGTACTTAGTATTTATAGGCTTTATATACACAATCTGTTTTGAAAGGGTAATAAATACAGTGATTTAATTAATGACGAGATATACAAAATGGAATCATAGCCGGTGGTCAAAGAATTCTTATTATGTCGACCATGAACAAAATATAGCTAGCAAACAAACGAATTGATCAAACTGCAGTCCATATAACAATTAATATATATAATAATGGCCTAATGGGAATCCTTCAAACAAATATAGGCTCATTTGGATATATATATATATATATATATTCCTTCGTTTCTTAATTTGTCCATTGTGTGATGAGTATGTAGAGACCAATAATTAATTAATTAAGTCATGTTATGGTAAATTAAAGCCTCGCATGAAATAAATTTTCCTCACGCACAAGTTGGGGGTCAGTCAAATGAAGTTGAAACAATATAGGTTCTATATGTAAGATTTAATTAGTATCATGTAACGATTATTATATACGTAGCTTAAATAAAATTTGATAAAACTAAAGGTTGTTATATATATAGTTAGCTGGCGTGGGATCCTAGCTACATTTGCAAAATTATGAACACGTGAGACAAAGGTGTCATGCCAATGGAGTTTTAATATTTGCAATAGGAATTATTTATGTAGGAGATCACGTAACGTTTACTAAAAAATTGCTTCCAAAGACACCCTAAAGCAACTAATAAAATGACTTTTGAATATATGAGATTATCCATCGGCATTTGTTAATTAAGACATAAATATTAGGCAAGGTCATGGTAGCTCATCGATTAGTATATAACTTTTATTACTGACATATTAAAGACTACAGGCTTCATGATTCGTCAGACCGGTTCAATAGTTTTTTGTGTTTGACAACTATTTGGTGAGTTCCGTAATCTTGATTTTTTAATGTATTTCGAGTGGAAAGTGTACCCACTTTTGTAGTGGTTGGCAGTGCAATGAGGTTGGTGGCTCACTGGTAAGGTGCTTGACTTTGGGAGGATTTATTTGAGTTCAGGTCTCACATTTCACATTTATGGGGTGAATTAATAAGGGGTTTTATCGAAAGTCCTGGTTTTCAAACATACGTACGTGTAAGTTATGAGTAGGAGCTGAGTATGATAGAATGCCGTTAATATATATATATATATATATATATATATATATATATATATATATATATATATTTTTCCTACGTTTACATATTTTTGGATATAAAAAGTTGCAAATTTGGTGCTTAAATTGTTGGCGCATGTTTCTCGGTGATAAGAGCATTTTAGATGTGTAATGTATATTTATATATATTCAAGTCTTGTAATTTATTTTGTAATTATCGTTTGTCAATAATATTACCTTGACATATATTGTTGATCATATTGGGATCCTTTTATGTTTATATGTTTGTTTTGTTATTTATGTTTTGCAGGTGCTTAACATGAATGTAGACATTACATGTAAAGAATAATTAAGTTAATATTGTTTCTGCGTTTAACAGCAGTAGAAGTATTAACTTAATGTACTTTCAAACGGAAGTTAAGTTAATGTTGTTTATGCGTTTAACAGAAGGAGAAACATTAACTTAGTTAATACTTCCAATAGGTAATATGAACAATGTTGTTTCTACGTATTTAAAACAGTAGAAACATTGTCTGAGTGAATGTTGTTTCTGCATATTAACAACAGTTGAAACATGGACTAATAAATTCTTAAGTGTCATTTGAGAGTTCTTGGGAATAAGTAAAAGTTTACTTGTTTAGAAGAAAACTATTTGAGAGTTTCTTTGGAATAAGCCAAAGTTTGCTTAAGAATTCTCAAACAGGCGAAATCCTAATGGGCTTATGGGGTTGAAACAGGAACACGCTGAAACAACTCGACTCAATTTAAGAAAAATACGATTTTTTTTTGTTCTGGCCGTAAATTTATGGTCCAGGACTGTAAATTTATGGCTTAGTTACAACTAGCTGTAAAATTTGCACTGTAATCTCCTCTTGGATTTTTTCTTCACTGTTTGAAAACAACTCAAAATTACAAAGGCCGTAAATTTTTATGGCCCAGGTCCGTAAATTTACGGTCCCATCTAAATCAATGGTCCGTAAAATTATGGCCAGGGCCGTAGGCCGTAATTTTATGGTAAGACCTGCACTTTTCCATTTTAACCAAAAATCCATATTTCACATTCCATGCTTCAAATTCTTTAAACCAAAACACCAAAATGAGTAAAATCATATATTGCAACATAATAGATAGATCCAAAACCTTTACCATTGAAATATACATTAAAAGGACCAAACGGGTCATTCGCCCGTAGTTAACAAAAGTGGTAAAATGGGCGATTTAACCCGTTTTAGTTGCATACTTCATTAAAATAAACTCATGACTTTCAAAAGATAATAATATACTTGTTTTACCAAAATGAACCAAAACATATCGATACTACCAAAAGCCATGAGGAAGGTGAGAATTCTAAGTTTCTACCAAAGTGTCATTGTCACCAAATGACCAACTACCTTCAAAGTGCACAAGCTTCACTTCAACGCTAAAACCAATTACCAAAAGCTTTACTCAAAGATCTATCACTTGCTCAATTCTTTGTCACCGCTATTATCGATTCCTATAAAAGGGTAAACAATTAAAACTTAAAGGTTAGTGAATGCATATACATATGATCAAAATCAAGTTGCCAAAACATCAAACATCATTATAGCCTATCTTTTGATAGCCAATTCATTCATATCAATCATTAACACAAAAATCATTATAAATCATTTTCAACATGGCCATGGATTATGCTAGTAGGACTTTACCCACCTACTAGTCTTTATCATTCAATTTGGCTAGTAAGAATTTACCCACCTACTAGCTCACCTAATCAAATTCACATTATGCTAGTAGGAATTGACCCACCTACTAGCTTTTATAATCAAACATCAATTATGCTAGTAGAAATTTACCCACCTACTAGCTTTCATTCGTTAAATCAACACAATTTGTCTAGTAGGAATTTACCCACCTACTAGTATTTATATTCAACAAACATATGGGTTATAGGAATTCACCCACCTATGACTTCTAATAACAAAAACATGATCATATGCATATACACTCACCTTAATTTGGCTATTAGGCTATACATGACTATTAGGCACACTTAGGTGGTCTTCACCATCACCTATTCATATACAATACATATCTATGAGTTTCATTATCCAAATTCTTCTTTCATTACCAAACTAAATTTATCATGAACTCATTCATTTAGTGTTTGGCTTCACAAAACAATTCAACACAATTTCATACTGATTTTCATAACATAATTCTAGCCCAACACCCAAAAACATAAGGTTTATCACTATGAGGTTTCATTATAAAACTCATTTGCATTTACCTCTAATTTCTCCCTTTTAGTTTCATTAGGGTTCTTTTCTAAAAATCCCCAAATAGCAAAATATCCAAATTCAATAATAAGAATCCTAATTTCTCAAATCAATTACCTCAAGAAGAAAACAATAAAAGCAAATTAAAATTCCAATCTTCCCTTCTTCTTCTTATGAATTTTGACCCACACCACACAAAATCAAAACCCTTATAGTATTTCTTAGTTAAATTGGATTAGAGCAGAATTTAGGAGGAAGAATTTCTAAGAATTTCACTAATCCAATTTGACTAAGAAATTCTCCTCTAATCCAACTAACAATATAATCTTACTCCTTTATAAAAATTATCACACCCCCATTTTTAAAAATAGATATGTGTCCTAAAATGTAACTAAGTATGACCAAATGTCTATTGTAGGAACCAACTATCAGTTTTGGATATTGTATGGAAGTAACTTGGTAAAAGAGTCTAAAACATTAAAAAGTGACTTGTTCCATCATTAAAAAGTGACTTGTACCAAGTTACTTCCATACAATATCCAAAACTGATAGTTGATTCCTACAATAAATATTTGGCCATACTTAGTTACATTTCCATTCACTTAAATATTTACCGGCTAATGATGGAACATGCCACTTTTTAATGTTTTAGACTCTTTTACCAAGTCACTTACATACAATATTCAAAACTGATAGTTGGTTCTTACAATATACATTTGACCATACTTAGTTACATTTTCAGGCACTTGTCCCTAAAAATAGTTACATATGAAATTACTAAACTACCCTTAATAAACACCCACTATGAAAAAAGTTTTTATAAAATATCAAATTTGCCCTTAATGAATTAATTTATACTCTAAACATTAATTTTAATAATTAACACTTTAAGCCCTTAACTTCTAAAATTTTTTCACTATCACAATTACATCAACGTACACCATTTCACACCGCCACCACCACCAATATCACCATCACCGACACCACTAAACCACATTCCTCGCTACCGTCGCCGCATTGCATGGATACCATGCTCGTATATTAATATGTAAATCTTGAAAGAAAATTAATTACTTGTACTGTGTGGTAATTTAAAGCTTCGTGATCTGGTGTTCGAAATCGAATGGAATTAGAGTTTTCTGAAATTAACCATTCTAACGGTAGGGCTTATAGCATATCTAAAAATTTCCACTGAGCTTAAATTTAATGTTTTAAAAAAACAATAACCCACATCCTTTTATTTAATAAAACATACGTATATCATTAAGAAAACCAAGCACACATATAATTATTGGATCTATGATAACATCAAATGCTCCTAATCTTGTATGGTTACACATGGCAACAACTAAAACCGAGCACTTGGTATAACCATTAAAGGGGATGTTCTACGAACCACTATACCACATGTCTCATTCATGTCCAAATCCTCATCTTTGAACCCATTTGGCAATGCCAAATCAAACCTGGAAATAATATTCGCTAATACAAGCTCAGTGACAACTACTCCAAATTGGATCCCAGGACATTCTCTTCGACCAGCACCAAATGGAAGCCAGTTAAATTGTTGGCCTTTATACCTAATCAAATTATTTAAGAACCTCTCTGGCCTAAACTCATTTGGATCTTCCCACAAGGCAGGATCTCTTCCAATTGCCCAAGCATTGACTAGCACTTGTGTGCCTTCTGGAATGTCATAACCCAATAGTTTTACATCTTGTGTTGACATTCGAGGCGTAAGAAGTGGGGCAGGTGGATGTAAGCGCAAGGTCTCTTTTACGACTGCGGTAAGGTATGGCATTTTCTCCAAATCCACATCAATGATCATAGATCTTCCTTTTGCTACTTCTGTTACTTCTTGTTGTAATTTCTTCATTATTAACGGATGTCTTACTAGCTCACTGATTGCCATCTCTACGGTTGTTGATGTAGTATCGGTACCACCAGCAAACATGTCCTACATGATATACAACTGATATCATAATCATAATATTTATCATAAAGATTTGGTGTTGTTATAAGTCTTTAATAATTATCACCTGAAGTACAAAAATAATATATATATATATATATATACTAGTAGCGTACATGTGCAAACAAATAGCCTAAATATTTAGTATTTTTTCCTACTTTTTATCATAATCTTAAATTCGTTTTTTATAGTTGGAATTTAAGTAAAATAAACGTTTAACATAAAAGAAATTAAATAATCATTTTTTATTATAATTAGAAGTCATTAGACATTAAAATCTCGATGCATCAATATATATATATATATATATTTATGCTTTATATATCTTTTTACATTAGTTTTATTATCATCCAAAATAACATCTTAATTACTTATTTGTTTTATTTTTATATTTAGTTTTACAATAGTCAACCCCTATAGAAAGAAGGATGGGGAACCCCTCACATTTGGTTTTTATAATCATGAAAATCATGGTGGACCATGTATTTGTTTTAAATTCAAACAAATAATAAAATATTTGTATGTGAGGGGTTCTCTATCTAAGCTTAGATGGGGAATAACCCCATACTTACTTTTCCCATGTATATATATATAGAGAGAGGAAAGACTTGTCGGAAATCGCCAGTTGGCTTGGTCCGACCAAGAAAGGCATGGGACTCTCTGCACCCAAAACAGATGTGCCTTTTGATTCTAGGCGGCCGGTCCAATTCTATGGAATTCGCTATATATATATATAGGGTAGAGATCTAGAGAGAAGTTTCTTAAGGAGAAAAAGGGAGAGAAAATCCATTTTTAAAAAGTTTTTTAGCTTGTTTCTTTGATTTTTTTTTCATTTTTTCACCATCTTTATTCCTATTTTAATTAGCTCAATCCATAAATAAAATTTAAAATAATTAAATTTTTATTAAATTTTTTTTTCCAACCCGAGTTAGTAAGTTATATGTGTAAGAGTACGGTACAGGCTTCGCCCTTAAGGATATTAATAAAGGGTAGCTGATGGGTGTGATATGTCATAGAGGGTGATAGGTCATAGGGGGTGATGGTGTGATCTACCTAACGGGCTTCGCCCTTAGCCATCATGGCTCCGCCATAGATCGAGAGGTTTCGCATATAGCTTACGGGCTACATCTTTGAAAAAAAAATATCTTTAAAATTTTTAATATGGAATTAATTAATTATAGAGAGAATGAAAAAAGTGAAAAAAATAAAAAGAGTTTAAAAAAAAAAGCTAAAAAAAATAAAAAATAAACATTATCTCCCTTCTTTTCTTAAGATATCTTCTCATTTGATCTATATATATAAGTTCATGGCCAAATTTTTATAAAAAAATTGAAATTATAAATTATGAATTACATGACATATGATTAAATTAACTTACATATAGAGTATGTTTAAATGTAAATTAAAATTAGTAATGAACATAAGAAAACAAATAGGACCATTGCTAGGAATTTATAATAATTCTAAGTTTTAAGCTATATGTAAATTACTTGTTGGAAGATTTAGCATGTTGTTTTAACTGGATCTAGCATATGTTATTTTAACTGGATCTAGCATATGTTGTTTTAACTGGACTTACGTGCATATTCGATGAACAAGAAAACTCTTTTCCCAAAACTTGAATTTAAATAAGACCACATGTTTTACATAAAACTCCTCCCTAGCTGATGGTCAACCCACATGATTGTTTGGTATGTAAGGAGTATGCCTATTTGAGTAGCTAAACTCTATCGTCATCTCTATCTCAAACATTAGGTTTAATAATTAACTATCTTAAAGATGAACTAGAGAAATCATACCAAGATGAGTGCTTTAATGCTATCTCTCTGAATTTTGAAGTTTATCGTGTTATCCTTTTGGACATCTAATAAGATACCAATGAAACTTTCCTCCTGATCGTCACTTTGGTGACCACCACTTCTTTTCTTGTTCACATGATCTTCAATAAGCCCTTCAAGAAACTCATCAAACTCTTTGGCATTTTTTTCCGCCCTTCCAACTACACCACTAACTCGATCTATCCATCCTAGCCATGGTACTAAACTACCAACACTAAACACAATCAACAAATCTAAGAACTCATTCAATAAATTGACGAGCTTCGACCCATCATACGTCCCCCCGATGGCCACGGTACAAATGATATTATTCGAAAGTGAAAAAAGCAATGCACTTAAATCAACTAACGAGCCACAACTTTTTTCAAGTATGTCAATTGTTCGACTTATTTCTTTTACTCTAACTTTTTGAAATGACTTAACTCTTGAATTACTTAGAAGATGTACTACTGCAATACTCTTTAGTTGCCTCCAATGTTCACCATAAGGAGACAATGCTATGTCCTTACACCCGTACGTTATTATACTAGGAATAGTGAATTTAGGTCGACTACAAAATGACAAATCTTGAGTTTTTAATATCTCTTGAGCTGCTTCAGCAGAAGAGGCCACAAGAGTGGGTACACTCCCTAAGTGAAGAAGCATAATTGGACCATGTTTTTGAGATATTGCGTGAAGAGAACGATGTGGGTTTGAGCTTAGTTGGTGCAAGTTTCCTATGATTGGAAGCTTTCTTGGAGAGGGCGGTAAGTTTAGTTTCTTCTTCTTTGGATCAAGTGGAAATATTATCTGTATAATAAGAATCATCAAAGTGATGAACGAAATTAAAAATAAGAAAAAGTTTTGTAAGGACATTTTATGTAGAAAGTCTGTCATATACTTTTACACACATGAGTCATTAGTAATTAAATCGACATACAATATATATAGAGTGGATTGGTTAGGTTTCTTGGCAGTGCTTCTTTGACTATATGAAAACTGGAATGAGGAGAGAAATAGGGAAAATATTTGATTGGATTAAATATCAAATATATGATATAATATATACATGTATTTATAGAAAGTCATCTGTACATAAATTTATCATACACCTTAAATGCATTATTCAGCTCTACATATAACCAATCATACTTTCTAATCTAGAAATAAAATCATTAAAAATGGACTAGTATTAGTATTAGATAAAGTAATATACGACTTACAACAGCCTTAATCTTAATATTTGATTTTTTAAATTTTATAACTTTTTAATTTTTAGGGTTAAGTGCACCGGAATTTAACTAACTATGTCTGAAAAATTAAATGTGTGCACGAACTCAAGTAAACCTTCATTGTATGCACGAAACTTATTAAAAAATTTTCAATTTATGCAACTTTTTGTGACCGACCAATCAAAACTTTACACGTGGTATGTTTTAAAAAAATACTTTGCAAGTCATGATGTGGCAGCTCATATGGGCTACTATGTTGACCATGTTACATGATTTGAACATTTTTACTAAGTTTGTGCATTAAGTAAAGGTTTACTTAAGTTTGTGTACACTATAACTTTTCAAATATAGCTAGTTACATTATGGTGCACTAAACCTAACTTTTAACACAAGTTTTATGACTTTTTAAATCTTATCACAAAACTTTTTAATTTTACGCTTTGGTTACAAAGTTCCAAAATAGTGATTTTTTCCACAAATAACTTTTTTCAATTTTTGTTTACCACAACCTTTTTACTTTCTTATTGTTACCATAAAACTTTTGAATTTTATGTTTTAGCCACAAACTCACCTATTCTTTAAATTTAACCTTTTAACTACAACAACCACTAACTTTACGACAAACGTACCCTTTCTGACATAATAAAATGGCAACAGCCTCCTTGTTATCGTAATCGTCAACACCAACTATCCACCGATTTTTAAAATCTAAACAATATCATATAAAAAGTAACCACTAACCCTACGATAAGTGTACCCTTTGAGACATAACCCTCCTTGTTACCGTAATCGTCAACTCCAACCATCCACCGATTTTTGAAATCTAAATAATATCATATAAAAAGTAATTAGTTGTTCACAAAAACAATTTAAAACATGCTTAGCTATAGTAAAATTTACCACTAAGTTTTTGAGTTCTTCAAATTTGGCCATCAATTTTTTTTTTTTTTTTTTAACTTTCTACCATTTATATAAACTTTAAGGGTTTCTAACATTTGCCACCAGACTCTTGGATTTTTCAACTTTAATCACCCATTTGTTTTTAACTTTATAGCTCTTATAACAAACTTTAGGTGTTTTCTAACTTTTACCACCATGTGGTGGTGGTATGGTGATGGCAGCGATGAAGAGTAGTGTGGGTTAGTTAATTGATGTAATACATGTTAGTATAATTATTTTAAGAGTTGATTCATACCTCTTAATTAGTTTTTTTTTTTTTATGACTTTTGCTTTTCGTTTTGTACCTTTTTACATTTATGATATGCTTTTGTAATATATATTTATCGTTTATGTGTGTCAGCCACCTTATACGCGTTATAAATTTTACGTATCGTTAAATTTTCTATGGCAACATCAAGATAAAAAACTATTTATGATATTAATTCACTACAAGAACAATGTCGATTAGTGACGACCTTGTTTAGTGACAACTAAAATTTGGTAACTGATAACCTTATTTAGTTATCATCAAAAAAGAAGGTTACTAAACTTGGTTACTAAACAAAATTAGTGGCCAAAAAGATAATTTTTTTGTCTCTAAACAAAATTAGTGACGAACCTTAAATGACAACTAAAATTTAATAACCATAACAACTTTTTTTCCCCATTAATTCAGTCTATGTTATGTACAACTAAAATTTAATAACCAATAAGTTTCCTAACAAAATCTCTTATCAACCTACAGATAAGACTATCAAGATATTTTGGGATTGTTAATCAGTTACTAACGTGACTCGTAGGGGGAAAAAATTTATAATCTCGATATCAACTAACATAGTAGTCTTGAATACTCTCTCTGTCTCATTTTAAATGTCTTAGTTTTATTTTTTAAGTCTTTTATTGTAAACTTTATCCGTAAATATCTTTGTTTATGTTATACATTAGTTAATGAAATTCATATTAATGAAAAGTATATTTATAAATCAATTCATTCATATACTTTATATCAAATGTTATAAAATATAAACAAAAATATTTACGGTCAAAGTTGAAGATAGAATACTTAAGAAGTTAAATTTGGACAATTAAAATAGGACGGTAAAAAAAGTTACTATCAGAATATAACAAAACAGACTAAGATGTTAATTTTCAAAGGAGTAAAAACGTCAAATTTTCCTTAAAATCAATAAAGGGATAAGTGCGCCGAAATTTACTCAACTAATCACAAAAAGTTATTGTGTGCACAAACTTTATGGTTGTTTTATTGTATTCAGTAAACTTGAAAAGATGGTTATAGTAAACATGAAACCGGTTTCCTACTTATAATATGTAAATCATTTTTTTTATTGTATGCATAAACTAATCCCAAAAAGTTATTGTGTGCATGTCACGTAAGCAGTAAACGGGCCAACGTGAAAATGGTGTCTGACTAACTTCTTACCCGGTAACTTTTGTTTACTATGAGACTCTTAAACAGTTTCCTGAATACAATAAAACAAACCTAGAGTTCGTGCACACAATAATTTTTTGAGATTAATTAACTGCATTACGGCGCATTTAACCCATCGATAAAAAAACATATGCTGTAATTTGATACAGCATTGCACATGGCAAGTGTAAAATGAATGTGTTCCACAATTGACCAACATCCGCCTCGATTTCTCTATAAATTCATTATAAATCTTTTTCGAATCCAAGCAACATAATCAATATATATTAACGCAATTGGAAGATGTCTTTAAAACCAGAAAAAGTTGTCCGCCCAACTGCTAACTTTCCTTCCAGTGTTTGGGGAGACCAGTTTCTTTCCTATGAGGTAGGCATAAATATTATTTAATCATTTTTTAAGGTTGTTTTAACTACAAATTCAATAACTACCAATTACCAACATGCCATTATAAGAACCTTTTATTTATGTAAGCGTTAATTTTAATGTTATAAACTATGAATTGAAGTAAACATATCATTAATGCTCAATCCATCATTTTCGTTATAGTTACAATATTAATTACAATAGTAGTAAGAGAAGCACTTGGTGACCTTAAGGTCTCAAGTTTGATTTATGTTTGGTAAAAAAAATCAATTTCTTTAAGGTACCAATTATTAATGAAGTCTAGGCTCATATGTGAAGTTTTAAAGACACAGGTTTGTTCCTTCAGGATGCTCAGATCATGCGAGAATTATGATGTGATCGTTGTTGTATCGGCATTGTATGGCTTATATGTGTGAATTGATGGGTATCTAATTGTGGTAACGGGACTAGGGTACCCCCATTATTCTTTTTTTTTTTTTTTTGCCAATGAGGTTTAGCCTGGCCACTTGGTACTGACTATTGTCTCTTGGGATGAAGTTTTGGTGTAGGTGATTTTAAGAGCATTTAGGGTATTAGTAACAACAAAAATAGAATTTTAATAGTTGCTATTATTTTTACATGTAGGATGAAGATCTATCAGGGCTTGAAAAACAAGTAGAAGAATTGAAAGGAGGACTAAAAAAAGAAATTTTGGAAACTTTGAACGTTCCTACACAACATGCGAAATTGTTAAAAATGATTGATGCAATCCAACGCCTGGGTGTTGCATACTACTTTAGAGACGATATTGGTCAAGTCTTGCAGCACTTCTATGATGCATATGGTGACCATTGGAAAGGCGACAATCCTTCCATTTGGTTTCGGCTCATGCGACAAAATGGATATTTTGTTTCAAGTGGTTAGTATGCGTGTATATAAATGTATATATACGTGTGTGTATATATATGTTCATCGATTATATGATATGCAAAAGAACCTAGCTAACGGCCTCTTCGGTGAAATGAAATTAACAGATGTCTTCAACAGCTACAAGGACAAAGATGGAGCTTTTAAGGATCCTTTGGAAAATGATATTCAAGGGTTACTTGATTTGTATGAAGCCGCATATCTAAGGGTTCCTGAAGAAGTAATATTAGATGATGCTCTTGCTTATACAAAAAGTCGGCTTAATGACATAGCTAATGATCCTCTTATAAGTAGCTCTATCATCTCTTCGCACATACAAGAAGTTCTAGCACGACCGGTTCATAAAACATTGCCGAGACTTGAGGCATTACGCTACATACCTTTCTACCAACAAAAGGCTTCTCACAATGAGTCATTACTAAAGCTTGCCAAGCTGGGGTTCAACCTTCTTCAATCGCTGCATAAGAAAGAACTTTACCAACTTTCCATGTATTCACATATAACTATCTATCCACCCCCCCCCCCCCCCCCCCCCTTCTCTCTCTCTCTATATATATATATATATATGAGGAACGGGAATATGTAGCTGTTAGATTCCTAATCTTGATTTTTTAGTCCATAAAAGACATGGGCCAATTATTTATATATCATACAATAAATATTAAAAAATTAGTATGTAAGAGGTTCTATACTTAAGCTTATTTATCTAACACTCATATATTCACTTTATTCTCCATATATATATACATACTCTCTCAACATATATATATATACAACACTGAATGAGTGAATTCTACATGCTCTTTGTGAACAAATTAAGCTTTGAGTGTTTCAGAATAAAGTTAACCCAAACTTTATATATTGTAGGTGGTGGAAAGGCTTCGATGTTCCTACAATTTTATCTTATGCGAGAAATAGACTAATTGAATGCTACTTTTGGTCATTAGGCGTGTACTATGAGCCTCAGTATTCTGAATCGAGAATGTTCTTGGCAAAAATTCTTTCGATGGAAACACTTCTTGATGACACGTATGATGCTTATGGTACCTATGAGGAACTTGTGAAGTTTACCGAAGCACTTCAAAGGTAGTAATTGGGTAATGATTTATACACCAATACTTTTTACCCGTACACCACCAAATATGTATAATATAATTATATTGTACAACAACTTACAACATGTTATATAACCATTTGATGGTATACGGTTAAAAGTTGGTCGTGTTAAGGATCATTATTCTCTATATAGATATTAATTGCGTGAATTGATTTACGTGCTGAACATATTTTTAGCAATATTAGCCCCGGCTTGTCTTTAAAATCCTGCAATATTAGTCCGCGTCGTTTAAAAGTTTTAAAAAACTTTAACACGCGCTAATGGCCGTTAAGTTCTCTTTGGGTGTTTAACAGAAGTAACAATAACGGTTGCAAATCAGGTCCTTCCTTTCTAATAGGGAGTCGGGTTCTTTTCTCAAACGGGTGTTAACAATCATTAGATGCTATTTTAGCGTCTGAAGAAAGTTACAAAAACTGATGCAAATCAGGTCTATTTTTTCTAATAGGCGTGACGGTTTTTTTTGTCAAATTAGCATTGTGACTATTGTCCATTTTTCTAACATTCGTTTTTCTTATTTCTTCACATCTTCATAGAATTGATCATGTAAATGATTATTATATCTTACGTTAATATTCAGACTCGCGTTTAAATAAGAAACAAACGAATGTATATCCCCTGTATAAAATTTTTTAAAGCAACGTTATATCTCCCGGGACAAAGCCCGGGTAACATAACTAGTTAACAATAATTTCGGTTAAAATTTCTCACTGTTCGTTTTCACATTCCTCATTTATTTAAGACTTGACACTTTTTGTTTTAAGAAAATATGTTACCCAGCAATGACAAAGAATGATTATGTGAACACCATAATATGTGGCTACGCTTAAAGTTTCATAAGTAGAATTTTATCCTACGGCAATTAGTTATTGACTTGAAATCATGAATTCAACTCCTCATTATGTGAATTACTTGTGTTATCTATATTTAATGATGCCATAATTATCTTGTGGGTGTTCATGTGTCAATACAGCTCCACAATGAAGTAATTAAAAGCTGAAACTTTGTTTTGTCAAATTCTTTAGTTACCGATAATAAGTTCTTCTTAGGTGGTCATATACATCCTTGGAGGGTCTTCCAGAAAAAATGAAGTTGGTATACCAAATGCTCTTGAATATATATGAAGATATGGAAGGGATTTTGAAAAAGATGGGAAAAGCACATCATCTTAACTATATTAGAGAAGCAGTAAGTTGTTAATGAGTTTCAGTTGTTATGATCTGTGTATTTGTTTGTTACACTTAAGTACATTGTTAGGTATCTTTTTGGGGTTTAAATCAGAAATTTTGTGTAAGTTTCTACTTTATTTTAAGAGAAATAATGATACGGTTTCTAGTCATAATTTGTCAAAATTTGTTATTTGCAGATGATGGAATACGTTGGCTGCTATTTGAAAGAAGCCAAATGGGCAAATGAAAGGTATATACCAACAATGGAAGAGCACAAAGAAATCACAGTTGTTAGTAGCGGATACAAATTCACCCTGATAGCAAGTTTTGCCGCCATGGGTGATATAATCACGGATGAAACATTCAAATGGGCTCTCACTATGCCTCCCCTTGCCAAATCTTGTTGTGTGCTTTGTAGGACAATGGATGATCTTGTCACCTACAAGGTAGATCCAACTCTTCTCGATCTTATGCATGCTAAATATATATATATATATATATATATTTGTGTGTGTGTATGTATTTTAGGAGTTTTCATGACTTTTGGAGAGAAAAAAAATTTCTCAAAATAAGAGTTATATTATATAAAGTAAAGATTCATGTGAGAACCATTTAGATCGGAAAAACCATGAGAACTTTTAAATAATAACTTGATGTTCATATGTGACTGTATAAGTGAACAAATTTGTTCACATATAAACAGATCAATTAAGTTATACATAATAATTACTATGTTCATATGTGAACAGTTCTCACATAAACCTTATGCTATATATTTGAATTGGAAGAACTATGCATGAAACCAAGCCTCAAAAATTTAGGTGCTACTTACGTTAAGGTTACTTCATTTGAGGGGATGAATTATATATTAATTAACTTCGATATTCATTTTTCTTTTTTCTTTGAACTGCACTTTTTATAATGGACTGGTGCTAGTTTTAAAGTTTAATTTCAATGGTAATTCAGGAAGAGCAAGAGAGAATGCATGTTGCTTCTAGCATTCAGTGCTACATGAAGGAATATGATGTTAGTGAGCAACATGTCCATGATTTGTTTACTAAGAAAGTTGAAGATGCTTGGAAAGAAATGAACAAAGAGTCCATCACTTGTAAAGATGTTGAATTACCTATAATCATGCGTGTGATCAATTTGGCACGTGTCATGGATGTCCTCTATAAGAATAAAGACCATTTCACGCATGTTGGACCCGAGCTCATTAATCATATCAAGTGTCTTCTTGTTGATGCTATTGCTACATAAGTTTCTACGATTTTTCTGAATAATGGTTGCTTATCGTGACATTGAAAAATAAGTCAAGTTACTTGGCAAAAGATTGTTTGAATGCTCAGTGAAGTTATCGTGTGTGAGATTTTATTTTCTATTTGTATTTTAATGTTTGAGTTATAATAATGTACCAATGTTTCCTTAACATCTGTTAGTATTTTAACGTTTGAGTTATAATAATATGTGAAATATTGATTTGAAAGCTAAAACTAGAAAACTGGTCAAAACATATTGTGATTTGAATATCACACAATGTGTTTTAGTTATGTTTTCAAAAAATACAATGTGTTTTTATTGTGTAATCTAAAAACACATTGTGTTAGGTTTAAATCACAGTGTATTTTAGATAGCACGTGAAAATAAGAAAATTGTTCGAATACACTGTGATGTAAACTTAACACAATGTGTTTTCTAAAAAGATTAAAAACACATTGTGTTAAATTCAGATCTGTAACACCCTGGGCTAGAGCCCGAAATATCACTGAAATTATATAGCACACAGTGGAATTATCGTAGAACATAACTACATGCAAATAGAGGATTCGGTGAATCCAAGCCAACATTTAAGGTACAAGATACAAAGTAAACAAGAAGTCATGACTGAGAAATAAAACGGGTCATTACAACTAATTTCATAATACTAAACATGAACCCTAAGTGGACAACGGATCACGGATCCAAGCTCTAGCAGGAACAACAAGTAGCCATCAATACTCCAACTTCACACGAATACCTGAAAAGTGCACTAAACAAGGTCAACACTAGGTTGGTTAGTTCGTAGTGATGGTTCACCGACAAATATCACGATAAGTAAGTAAGGTAAGTAAAGGCTTACAAGTAGCCTTTATAAGGCTCAACATCAACCAAGATAGGTAACTGAAAGTAAACCTCATCACTTAACAAGACAAGAATGTATCAACAAGAATGAGACATGCGTGTCACAATTATGCATGAGTAATATCAACATCAAAGAGTATGCGAAGCAATAAGGAATGCATAAAGTATATGTACATGCGACATGATCAAGCAAATGCATGAGTGTATATTGTGTGCCTCTCAACCATCATCAAAAATGTACAAGTCCCCGGGGAGCGAACGGCCTCGCACACGTTTCCCATATAAAAGGGGTGCGTACGTTCTCGCTCACGTTTCCCATTAGCTTGGGGTGCTTGCGTCTCATCAATAACCACATCAGTACGTATGCGTGTTTACGTTCCCCGGGGAGCGAACAGCCTCGCACACGTTTCCCATACAAAAGGGGCACGTACGTTCTCGCTCACATTTCCCATAGCTTGGGGATACGTACATCTCATCAATCATCAACAAACCAAACTATACATACATACACTTAAGAGGGTTTAGTTTCAAACCTTGATGCTTGTATACAGGGTCACCCGCAGCCTTCCCACCACATCTCAAACCTTTTGAAAGCGAAGTCGACTTCCATGTATGTATATTTATCCTAAATAACCACAATATTCCAAACACGTGCATAATCCATCAAACAACTCATCAAATTTTATCTTTGAATTCATAACGAGTGAAAAAAAAATTAAATAAAATCATCAACCATCAATAAATCAATCAAACAATTAAACACGTAAGGATGCACTTTCCAGCCCAAATCTCAAGCGAGTAGGGAACTACGGAACTCACCTTGGCTTCCAAGCTATGATTACGAGTTAATAAAGAGTTATAAATGCTCAACAACCGCTACGAGTCCGCAACCTAGAAATAAATATCATATTATCATCAAAGTTAGCTTCTATAATCCTAAACAAGTTGGTTTGGTAAGATTAAGATCGAGTCACAACTCTTAGACGTCTAACCGTTTTCCCGAGTAAGTACAAGACACATTCGACTCTACATTTTTAAAAATGGAGAAAGATTCATGAAAAATGAATGTTACTACAAGAAAGTAGACTCTTATATGATTCCAACGATAGGTCATATGACTCGATTGGACTTACGGATCAAAAGTTATAAGCGTTTGAAGTTGACGAAGAATCTCTGGTTCAGCAACTTTTCACTACGCCGCAGTGGGGTCTGGCACCTCCCTGTAACAACCGTCTTAGAAATGTTCTAAATAAGTTCTTTATAACTTACTTTCGCCACTAAAACGGCTAGACAGTTCAATTTATTTAAGTTCTTGACGTGCTTTAGACCTAAATTATGTGCTTATATGAAGGTCAATTCGATCTTAAATCCTGATTTATATGACGAGTTCATGATTAAGTACGATAAAATATTAAAGTTCGGTTCGTAAACGTTCGTGTTCATAAAAGTTCTAGTTCAAAATGTTTGCAATAGTCCTTGCATTTATTAAGTTCATTTATTATGGGAATGTATAAATAGAAGGAGATGGAAACCTTAGAGAGAGTAAGAATTACTATTCATCTTCTTCCATCTTTCCTCTCTCTCTCTAAAATACACACTTGCAGCCACCAAAACACACACACGAAGCATCTCTTCATTTTGGATTGTTAAATCAAAATCGTTTGTACTTTTAGCATCCTTGTGATAATCAAAACATACTTCTTGAATCAAATCTCAGGTAACAACAACATTTTATGAGTTTTTTATCAAATTAAAAGTGTACTTTTTCAAGTTCATGTTCTTGATGATTTGGTCCAGTTTTGATTGAAAATCGTGTTAATAGTTAACGGGTTTGTGTCTAAATGTGTTTAACAACATTTGTGTGAACAAATTTGGGTCATAACATGCTTTAATCTACGAAACCCATTTTAGAAAGTGAAGGTAAAACTTGTTCTTGAGTGCCACGACTTGTTTATGTTATAAATGGTGTCTTGAAATCATTAAAAGTGTTATTGGTTAGTGTTATTGTGTATATATGTACTAGTGCTATGTCCAAACAAGTCCGGAAATCGATCTAGACCTCCTTGTGGTGCTCATGCCTGCTCTTGAAGGCTGGGACGACCTTGTTCTTGGCTCTAGGATGATCTTGGTCCCAAGACCGTCCTAGGGCAGCCCACTTTGGTACCTTGTGCTTGCTCGTTTCATCTTGTGTGGTGTTGTGATGTTGTTGGTTCACTTATTGGGTAACTAATCCTTTGGATCGGTTTCGCTCAAACACTTGTTCTCCAACTAGAAACGACCTTGTACTTTTTTCTTGTTCTTCGAAATGAAACGATCCTAGCTTGATAATGAAACGATCTTGAGCTACCATTACTGAAACGATCTTGAACATGTACCTAAAACGATCTTGAACCGTGTATATGAAACGATCTTGCACTTAGACAACTGAAATGATCTTGTGCTTGTCGAATAGGACGATCTTGTGCTAGTCAAATAGGACGATCTTGAGCCAACATTGGGACAATCCTGAGCCAGCCTTAAAACGATCTTGGACATTGAAACCCCTAGAACGACCTTGTGCAACCAGAAAGCAACTCGAACTTGTTGTATAACTTATTATACTTGAACTTAAAACGATCTAATCATGTGCTTAATCCTCAAATCAATCCCCAGCTCCATTATCATTTGATTAATCACATTCAAGGCTACACTTTGACAATAAAGCTAGTTCCAAAAATGACCTAGAACTACGTACATTGTGCAAACCCTAATTGAGTACACTAAAGACATGTTCTATCTTAATTACTAAAGTACGAGTTCTATGAAAAACTAAATCGAGTTCTTAAAGCTAAAGTTTATTATTAAAGACACGTTCAACTCATTAACACGATAATCACTTATGTGTGAGTTCAAAGACATTCAGTTCGAGTCCAGTTCGAGTACTTAAAGTTCATTCAAACTCTTTTGAGTCAAAACGTTCAAAGATCTTCAAAGGACCAAATCATCAGTTCATCAAGGACATTTCAATGAATAACTAATCACATGAACTAATATGCGTACTTATTTATGATCAATGACATGTATTTAGGCTTCCATCAAGACGTGCTTGGATCTTGGTAGATATAACTTATCTATCTTTGTGCTTGTTCTATGTGCTTATAGACTGTGCTTGTACCAGATCACTGTGAGTTCACTAATTCCCCCTTTCGTACATTCTGTTCAAGTTCTTTTATCGGGGACTGAAAAGCATGAAAATTATTTTGTACTTGTACATATGTTCTTGAACTATTTTACGTACTATTTTATGATCTTGAACTACTTATGATATGATTCTTGAACTGTTTAAAAGAGTATTTAAGTCTTGAATGGGCAGGATCTTTAAATACATTTATACTATTCTACTTGTTCATTATCATGTTCTAGTTCGTACTTGTACTTGTTCAATTCTTGTTCACTGCTATCAATTCATATCCCATAGTTCAGGGATTGAACCGTAGGTAATTATGGACATCGCTGTTTAGGGTAGGCCCACCTTCATTCTCCGCAGTTCTGAAGAATGCATATTACTTGTTCTTGTTCTGACCTATATCTTACTTGACGTACTTGAACTTTATGAGCATATCTTTGCATTACAATTCAGTTCTGGCCAATCGGGTTAGCAGTGACAATTTATAATTACAGTTCATTATATGTTCTTGTAATGTTCTCACTATTATAAAGTACTTATATTAAACGTGCAGATCTTATGACCTAGTTCTTCCTTTATACTATTACAAAGTACTTTGGTTCAATGTACAAATCTCGTGATCTTGTTCTTATTATACATATATACATATATGTAAATTGAAACGTACTTTATGTGAATCTCACCAACTACTTTTGTAGTTGACCTTTTGAACTTACATGCTTTTCAGGCTAGGCTAAGTAGATCTCTTTAGCATAGGAGTCTTCCTCTTTTAAGCTCATTCATTTGGCGATTGTTCGAGCGTTTAAGATCAGGAGCTATGAAGACCTTCCTTTGCTTGTCCAGTTCAAGAAATTGGTTCTTAAAGACAATTGTTCTGTAATAACTATCGTACTTTTGTCCTCTTTTAATGATATTGGCTGTGTTGGAACTTGTATTGTGTGCAATTGTGCTTATCTGTGCATCCCGTATTTTCCGCTTTAGCGGGGTGTTACAGTTGGTATCAGTAGCCAAGGTTATAGTGAACACCGAGCTTTTTCCTAAGGAAAACTCGAGCTGTAACTTGAATCCACTCTGAGGTGATCCTTTATATGACCGGTTTGAGTAGTAGGTACTCTTACCCTAATTAGATGTAACCTGATCAACTACATTTAATTACGGTAAAAGCACCTAGGACCTCAAGGTGTGTCATTGAAGGTGTCATCCATTTCTTAGAGCTCTATTAAGAACTTCATGCAATCTCGTTCTTGATCATATCAGTTCTAGTTCATTCGTTCTCTTAAGACATTTGTGCTAGTACTTCGACTATAGGCCTTAGAGCTTATACGACTATAGGTCCTTATCGTACGACCAACGACTGTTCTTGTTCACATATTGTACTAACGACAATCATTTATTAACGTACTACGTGCTTGGAGCTATAGACTTGTGCGAAACGTAATCGAGTTCATATTTTCCGTCTTATCAGGAGATATAAGGAAGGATGCTGGCTAAACGTGGAAGAAAAGCTAAGGTTGCACCCGTTGTTGAACCGACTGAACCTGAACCAAGTGCTAATGCTACTGTCAACTTCACTCTAGAAGATGTAGCGAACCTCATCACAGACCGCATGAATGCGATGATGCCGAATCTTGCTACTCAAGTTGCTCAAATTCTGGAAATCCCTTTAACTGAAGGTGCTAGAACTACCAGAGCCACCCAAAACAAGAGAACTCAAGAAGAACCTGAACAGAACCAAGAGGTGAACAGTGATTCTGATGGTGTTAGTCAGATTAACACCCGAGCCACCACTGAAGGTAGAGTTACCCGAAGCAGAGGGTGTTTGTTCAAGACCTTTACTCAGTTCAAACCCCCAGTCTATACAGGGGAGAAAGGTGCTGCAGAACTGTTGATGTGGTTTGAAAACATGGAAGAAGCCTTGTACCACACTGAGACTACTAAAGATAAGATGGTGGAGCACGCGACCAGTCAGTTTGACGGAGCTGCTAGGTCTTGGTGGACTGGCATCGTCACCACTATTGGCAGGAAGTCCGCTTATGCTTACACCTGGGAGGAACTTCAGAAGATGATGCGAGCTGAATTCTGTACCAAAGATGCCTTGCAAGAACTAGAACAAGAGTATCGGGATTTGAAGATGGAAGGGTTGGAGATTGAGAAGTAAATTTTGAGGTTTAATGAGCTTGCCAGACTTGTGCCACATTTGGCGTCTACTGAAGAAAAGAAGATTGATCGTTTCATTTGGGGCTTGATTCCAGAGATCCGTCGTGACCTCACCAGTAAAGGCCCCAAGACCATGTCAAGAGCCACTGTACTGGCTAAGACCTTGACCAAAGATATTATCAGATCAGAAGGTTTGAGTGAGAATGTTGAGAAGGGGAAGAGGAAGGCTGAAGAAGTGGTGGAGAAGAAAGTTGAGCCCCTAAGTAAGAAGGGGAAGATCTTGAAGAACTATGCGGTGACCGCAGTGCCTGAACCAACTAGATATTCTGGAGCTTATCCTAAGTGCACTCGCTGCAACCTTCATCACACTGGTGCTTGTCCTGTCTGCTATAAGTGCCAAGGAATTGGGCACTTGGCTAAGTACTGTAATGCTATCTCAGTGAACTTGATCAGAAACAACCCACCGCCAGTCAACAGAAATCCTCCAGTCAGAAATGCCAGACCTCCACTACCACCTGCTGTCCCAGTTCAAAGAAATCAGAACCAGATCCAGAACGCCCAAGTTCAGCGTGTTGCTTATCCACGCGGGCCAAGGAACCAGAACCAGCAGAACCATCAACAACAGCAAAACCAGCAAGGCCCAGCTAACGCCCGTGTTTTTGCTCTGAACGTTGAGGAAGCTCGTCAGAACCCTCGGGTTGTGACAGATACTTTTCTTCTAAACGATCATTATGTTTCCGTACTATTTGACTCCGGTGTTGAACGTAGCTTTGTTGCATTAGACTTTAAAGCTAAGACTGACATGATAACTGGCAAACTAAATGATAAGTATGTGGTAGAATACGCAAATGGCCAAAAGTACGACACTAACGAAATTGCTCTAGACTGTCCTTTGATCTTAGTAGACAAGAACTTTACAATTGACCTAATCCCTGTCGAGATTAGTAGCTTTGACATTATCGTGGGAATGGGTTGTCTATCCAAACACCACGCGACTATTTGTTGCCACGAGAAATCACTTCATATACCGCTCTAGAACGGCGAGATCTTGATCGTACAAGGCGATAAGTCCACGAACAAACTTAATATTGTCACAGCCATGAAATTCCGTAAGTACTTGGACAAGAAAGATCATCTTGTGTACCTAGCTCATGTCATTGATAAAAGTGCTAAAGAACTGAAAGTTCAAGATATCCCCATTGTTCGGGATTTCCCAGATGTCTTCCCTGTCAACTTACCGGGTATCCCACCTGTTAGACAAGTCGAGTTCAATATTGATCTTATTCTTCCTAGTTCATCCCCTTGGGGAGCACCGATCTTGTTCGTTAAAAAGAAAGATGGCTCCATGAGAATGTGCATAGACTATCGTGAACTGAACAAATTAACCGTTAAGAACCGGTATCCCCTACCTCGCATAGACGATTTGTTTGATCAATTGCAAGGTGCCTCGTACTTCTCTAAGATCGATCTACGTTCGGGTTATCACCAGATCCGTGTTTAGATGGTGACGTCCCAAAGACAGCTTTTCGTACTCGTTATGGTCATTACGAATTTCTCGTTATGCCATTTGGTCTGACTAATGCTCCAACGATCTTTATCGACTTAATGAATCGTGTCTGTCGTCCATTCTTAGACAAATTTGTCATTGTGTTCATTAACGACATACTCGTGTACTCTCGGAACAAGACTGATCATGAACAACATTTACGTTCTATTCTTCAACTTCTTCGAGAAGAAGAGTTGTACGCTAAGTTCTCTAAGTGCGAGTTCTGGCTTCGCCAAGTACAGTTCCTCGGCCACGTCATAAACGAACAAGGCATTCATGTCGACCCGGCCAAGATTAAAGCCATTAAAAAGTGGGAGGCTCCGAAGGCTCCTACTGAAGTTCGTAGTTTTCTTGGGCTAGTTGGCTATTATCGTCGTTTTATCGAGAACTTCTCTAAGATCGCACTACCCTTGACTCAAGTGACTCAAAAGACCAAAGACTTTATTTGGGGTGAACAACAAGAACGAGCGTTCCAAATCCTAAAAGATAGAGTGTGTGAAGCACCTGTTCTAGCTTTACCAGAAGGCACCGAAGACTTTGTCGTGTACTGTGACGCTTTAAATCAAGGACTAGGCTATGTACTGATGCAAAGAGGCAAAGTGATCGCCTACGCATCCAGATAACTCAAAGTGCATGAAAAGAACTATACCACCCACGATCTAGAACTTGGTGCAGTTGTTTTTGCCCTAAAGATTTGGAGGCACTACTTGTACGGAACTAAATGTACTATCTCCACCGATCATAAGAGCTTGCAACATGTGTACAACCAGAAAGAACTGAACATGAGACAAAGGCGTTGGGTGGAATTATTAAGTGATTACGATTGTGACATCAAGTACCATCCTGGAAAAGCGAATGTAGTAGCCGATGCTCTAAGCAGAAAAGAACGAGTCAAAATCTTATCTATCAAGGAAGCAGACCGTACAGACTTAAAACAACGTGTGATCGCAGATCAAGAGATTGGATTGAGGCCAGAAAACCTAAAGGCAGAACGGTTAGGCCCAATCGTTCAAGAACTTGAAGTCGATAATGAAGGAGTCAAGAAGTTCAAGAACCGAGTTTGGATCCCTGTAGTTAATGGTGTTAGAGAAATCATCATGTAGGAAGCTCACAGTTCTAGGTACTCGATTCATCTGGGCACAGACAAGATGTACAAGAACTTGAAACTAGACTATTGGTGGCCTGGGATGAAAAGAGAGATCTATGAGTACGTCAGCAGATGCCTGACATGTTCTAAAGTTAAGATCGAACATCCGAAACCTTCCGGTTTGTTGAAACAATTAGAAGTCCCGGTGTGGAAGTGGGAAGATATTACCATGGACTTCATCATGAAACTACCTCGTACAAAAGGCAACCATAACTCCATTGGGGTTATAGTAGACAGACTGACGAAATCAGCTCGTTTTCTTCCAATTCGTAATGACTATTCACTGGAGAGACTCGCTGAGATTTATATAGACGATATTGTGACCAAGTACGGTGTCCCTTTATCAATTGTGTCCGATGGAGATCCTCGGTTCACATCTGACTTTTGGTAGTCACTTCAAGAAGCTTTAGGTACTAGACTTAACTTGAGCACCAATTATCATCCGCAGACAGACAGACAAAGCGAACGTACTATTCAGACCTTGGAGGACATGCTCCGTTCTTGTGCATTAGAGTTCAGAGGAAGTTGGGATAAACATCTTCCCTTGATCGAGTTCTCATACAATAACAGCTATCACACTAGTATTCAGTGTGCACCGTTCGAGGCCTTATATGGGCGTAAGTGCAGATCACCACTTTGTTGGCTAGACGCCGGTGAAAGGAGCTGGATGAAGCTCTCAGTCGTACAGTTCACTATAGACAAAATCGTTGTTATCAAAGAAAAGCTTAAAGCTACTCAAGACAGACAAAAGTCCTATGCGGACAAACGCCGTAAACCTTTAGAGTTCCAAGTAGGCGATAAAGTTCTATTAAAAGTTTCCCCATGGAAAGGTACTGCCCGTTTCGGCAAGAAAGGCAAATTGGCGCCTCGGTACATCGGACCTTATAAGATCATTAAACGTGTGGGACCAGTTGCGTACAAGCTGGAACTACCTCTAGAACTTGGCAATGTTCATGACACATTTCACGTGTCCAATTTAAAGAAGTGCTTGGCTGACGACCCGACTGTCATCCCTGTTAAGGATGTTCATATAGACGAAGGGCTCGAGTTCACTGAAGAGCCCATCGAGATCATTGATAGAGATGCTAAACAGACTAGACAGAGCAAAGTACCACTAGTTCGTGTACGTTGGAGTGCTAGACATGGGTATAATGACACCTGGGAACGCGAGGACTTCATTAAGAAAAAGTACCCTCATCTTTTTGATCGGCAAGACTCTTAATTTCGAGGACGAAATCCTACAAGTGGGGGAGAATGTAACAACTGTCTTAGAAATGTTCTAAATAAGTTCTTTGAAACGTACTTTCACCACTAGAACGGCTAGACAGTTCAATTTATTTAAGTTCTTGACGTGCTTTAGACCTAAATTATGTCCTTATATGAAGGTCAATTCGATCTTAAATCCTGATTTATATGACGAGTTCATGATTAAGTACAATAAAATATTAAAGTTCGGTTCGTAAACGTTCGTGTTCATAAAAGTTCTAATTCAAAATGTTCGCAATAGTCCTTGCATTTATTGAGTTCATTTATTATGGGAATGTATAAATAGAAGGAGATGGAAACCTTAGAGATAGAAAGAATTACTATTCATCTTCTTCCATCTTTCTTCTCTCTCTTTCTAAAACACACACTTGCAGCCACCAAAACACACACATGAAGCATCTCTTGATTTTGGATTGTTAAATCAAAATCGTTTGTACTATTAGCATCCTTGTGATAATCAAAACATACTTCTTGAATCAAATCTCAGGTAACAACAACATTTTATGAGCTTTTGATCAAATTAAAAGTGTACTTTTTTAAGTTCATGTTCTTGATGATTTGGTCCAATTTTGATTGAAAATCGTGTTAATAGTTAATGGGTTTGTGTCTAAATGTGTTTAACAACATTTGTGTGAACAAATTTGGGTCATAACATGCTTTAATCTACGAAACTCATTTTAGAAAGTGAAGGTAAAACTTGTTCTTGAGTGCCACGACTTGTTCATGTTATAAATGGTCTTGAAATCATTAAAAGTGTCATTGGTTAGTGTTATTGTGAATATATGTATTAGTGCTATGTCCAAACAAGTTCGGAAATCGATCTAGACCTCCTTGTGGTGCTCGTGCTTGCTCTTGAAGGCTGGGACGACCTTGTTCTTGGCTCTAGGACGATCTTGGTCCCAAGACCGTCCTAGGGCAGCCCACTTTGGTACCTTGTGCTTGCTCGTTTCATCTTGTGTGGTGTTGTGATGTTGTTGGTTCACTTATTGGGTAACTAATCCTTTAGATCGGTTTCGCTCAAACACTTGTTCTCCAACTAGAAACGACCTTGTACTTTGTTCTTGTTCTTGGAAATGAAACGATCCTAGCTTGATAATGAAACGATCTTGAGCTACCATTACTGAAACAATCTTGAACATGTACCTAAAACAATCTTGAACCATGTATTTGAAACGATCTTGCACTTAGACATCTGAAACGATCTTTTGCTTGTCAAATAGGACGATCTTGTGCTAGTCAAATAGGACGATCTTGAGCCAACATTGGGACAATCCTGAGCCAGCCTTAAAACGATCTTGGACATTGAAAACCCTAGAACGACCTTGTGCAACCAGAAAGCAACTCGAACTTGTTGTATAACTTATTATACTTGAACTTAAAACGATCTAATCATGTGCTTAATCCTCAAATCAATCCTCAGCTCCATTATCATTTGATTAATCGCATTCAAGGCTACACTTTGACAATAAAGCTAGTTCCTAAAACGACCTAGAACTACGTACATTGTGCAAACCCTAATTGAGTACACTAAAGACATGTTCTATCTTAATTACTAAAGTACGAGTTCTATGAACAACTAAATCGAGTTCTTAAAGATAAAGTTCATTATTAAAGATACGTTCAACTCATTAACATGGTAATCACTTATGTGTGAGTTCAAAGATGTTCAGTTCGAGTACTTAAAGTTCATTCAAACTCTTTTGAGTCGAAACGTTCAAAGATCTTCAAAGGACCAAATCATCAGTTCATCAAGGGCATTTCAGTGAATAACTAATCACATGAACTAATATGCGTACTTATTTATGATCAATAAAATGTACTTAGGCTTCCATCAAGACGTGCTTGGATCTTGGTAGATATAACTTATTTATCTCTGTGCTTGTTCTCTATGCTTATAAACTGTGCTTGTACCAGATCACTGTGAGTTCACTAGTTCCCCCTTTCGTACATTCTGTTTGTTTGAGCATGAGAATGAAAAGCTCAATTATAAGGAGGGTTTAACCACGGAAATAATCAAAATCTCCTACTAAGAAGTGCAAACCTTATAAATTCTTGGCGAATCTAAGGTGTAAGATGATTTTCCCATAGAGATATATCGATCTATGGAGGATATGGATGTAATATGATTTTGATATAATGATTGATTGATATGAATGTTGATGAATATGAATGTACTGCTGCTGCTGTACACTCTCTATGGTTGCAGAGAATATTATAAATGTGTGTGTGAATGAGAGAATGTGTATGGAATGAATCTGACAACCAATGATGAGGGTATTTATAGGCTGTCAGATTGGGTTTCCTCATAATTTGGGCCATATCAGTAATGGACCCTGGCCCAGTACTCATCATGACAATACTAGGTTTAGAATGTTCTGGAGTACGTTAGTAAGCCATGTGTAAGAACAAGGTGCATTGTCGATGCTTTGTACTAGTAAATATAAATATGATAGTATTTATCATAATTAGAATAGGAATGGTTCTTTCTAATTCCGTCCAAGGATTTAGCTAAGGTTGGATCAGGTAAGCTTTAACCTTCTCTCTTTGTCTACCTTGGGAGGTGAGACTTGGATTTCTCCTTTACACATTTACATTGCAATTATATATATATGTACGAATATACATATATACATATATATATATATTAGCTAAATTTCCTCTCTTGTGAGTCGATTATGAGGTGAGTCCCCAGCTAAGTCTCGATTGTGGAACCTCTAAGATATAACTTAGGAACTTTTAAGATCCGATGTCTCCTATTTCTTTCTAGGTTCCGATTCTAAGCTTTGGTTACATATATATATATGTATAATATATGTGTATATTTACATTTAGCTTATTTAAAAATCGAACTTCAATCCCACCCTCTTCTGCGAGGCTTTGAAGATTCGACTTTGGCTCTCTATCTAGGATCCGATCTTTCAAGATCTTAGTGTTAAGCCCTAAAGATCCGCTAAAGAGAAAGAGAACCTGCTAAGATCCGATTCCCTTGCCTGTATTTTAGGATCCGAGTGTGGGACCCACCTGAGAGCTGATCCTACAAGTTCCGATCCTAGGCTCCCTTACTAACTTTTATAGGTTCCGAAAATACATATTATATGTATATATAAATCTTATATGATCTTCTAGGATCCGCTAGAGAGAGAGTGAGACTTGCTAAGATCTGATTTCAAATCTTCCTAACCTGCTAAGATCCAATTGATCTCCTGCGGATCATCCAGGCTTCGATTATATATATATCTTATCATTTATATATACATATTATTTGATCAGGCTTCGATCATACATATATATATATATATATAATCGGATCTTAAAAACCCCATTATATATATATCCTCCATAGAGCATTTCACAGTGAACGATCTAATTCGTATCGGATTCTTAGTAATCAGGATTGAAAGTAATGGGGTTACGGGTAGATACATTGTCTTAGCCGCCATTCTTGTATCACTCTATATATATATATCCGATCGTCTATATATACAAATTAGGGTTTTTTCATGTGAGATCTCACATAACTCATCAAGTCCCCCATGTTTGGAGGTAAGGTTTCTCTAAGAAAAGCTTGGATTCAAACTTTTGCATTATCTTCTCCATCTTATATTATTACACCTTCTCTTCTTTCTTTGTGCAGATCGGCAATTAAACAGGAAAAATAGAAGTTTTTCTTGTTTTGTTTTCCATTTATCCAAGAGTATTTTCTCTCTCCTTTTCTTCTTTATTTCTGTACTTTTCTTCTTTTTATATTCGGATCTAGGATTTCTAAATCTAATCTTTATTTTATTGAAGTTTTCTTAAATATGTCAAATAATAGAAAATAACCACAACTTTTTCAGATTGTTAGAGGGAAAAAGAAAATAACAAGAAGAGTTTCTTGGGTCGATCGTGACTAGAAAAAGAAGAAAAAGGTATGGTCTTTTCATTAAACAGTAAGTTGTTTTGTTCCCGTTTTTCCCTAGTTCTGTCGATTTTCTTTTCATTTTTCATCAAATCTTCTCCTTTTTTGTTTTTCTTTGTAGATTGACGGAACTGGGTCTTTTCTTTTTCTTGGAATTAATCACGGCTGTAAATAGAAAAGAAACAAGGTATAGACCTTTTCATTATTATATATTTTTTTTCTTTTTATATTTCACAAGCAAGAAGCTTTGAGTTTATCCATTTTTTCCTTTTTTTTTTTTATTGATTTCAATTGGCAGCAACAAAGGAGGAATTCAGCTGGGACAGTGGGTGGCTATTGGTGATTAACATCAGTTACCCTTTCTTCTGAGGTTTATTCTTTTCGCCTGTTCTTCCCTGTTATTCATGCCCTTTGTATGCTAAATTTGTTTTTTGAAATTTGCTATCACTTTTGAAATATGTTGCAAGTTTATGCATATTTTTCTTGATACAATTATGATAAATATATACCTATGTATATATATGTATATATGTAATATAAAAATATGTATGTGCAGACATCTAGCTTGTTTGAATATATTTTTTGTTGATTTTAGCATTAACATGTAGTTTTGAACTTGCATGTTTGCTTGAATGGAAAATTATCTAAAGAAATGATTATTTCCCGAAAAGTTTTCATAATGTGTAGCATCATTTTTTGTGTTAGATCCTCACATAGGATTTTGTTTGATACAGGTGTTGTTCTTTGCTCCATCTGAAACTTGAAAGAAGTTTTCTAGGTTATCACCATGTCTGATTCTAATAATGAGAATGTTGAAGGAAGTAGTAGGATTAGGACTAGGGCTAAGGTTAGCAAAGTTAGAAAACCTCCTGCCTTAGCTGGGGATTGTTGTTCTTCCATGACTAGTGATAGTCTAGCAAATTTGATTGAGACCTATCCTTGTCTTGCTAAGTATAATCCCACCGTTCCTAAAGATGTTGATAGGGTGAATCTTCCACCTCCTGGGAAAGTTGCTTTTTATAGGGACTACCTCACTTGTTCTGGCCTTAGGGTCCCCTTGACACCTTTCTATCTTGAGGTTTTGTGTTATTATGGGATTGGCCTTGCCCAGCTACACCCGATTGCTGCTGGAAAGATTGTGAGATTTGAGTTGATTTCAAAAGCTTTAGGACAACCTATGTCTCTTTCTATGTTTAGGAAAATATTTCTTCTTTCTAGACAGGGTGATTATTTCACCTTCCTCTACCAAGATAATACTTTTAAGTTGATAGAAACTCCCTCTAAGATTAGTTCTTGGCGATTTTACTTCTTCTTCTTAGATGATACATTTCTTCCAACCAATGATAAGGAAATTCTTAGGGAGGGAAATACAAGTTATAATTCAGACATGGTGGCTAAACTGAATAAGAAGGTTGCTGATGACCTGATTGACCCTGACTATTATGGAGGGCTTCTTGCTAGTTGCATTGCTTATCGGTATTTCCCCCCAGACTTTGAGGGTTTATTAGCTATGGTTGGGATTAGCCCAGACTGGGATTGGCGTTTCATCCCGGTCATCATAGAGATATCTACCAATAAACGTATGAAATCCATCCTTTATATTATGTTTTTTATCTTAACTTGTATGTTTGCATTATTTATGAATTTTAACACTTAGCTTCTTTTTTTTTTATTTTCAGCTCTCAGATTGATGGATGTTCTTGATTATCCTTTCGAGAATTATGAGGTTAGATCTAAGTTAGAGGTAGAGGCCGAGAAACTTAGAGAAGAAGCTAAGGAGGTTCTTCCTCTCCGCCCTGATGGAGTATGTTATGATGATGAGCTTGTGTCATTGAGCATTTATAATGCTATGGATAGAGGTGATCATTCCCTGGGTCCTCTTACTGCCTTTCCTTCTTCTCAGGCTTCTGGTAGCCTTGAGGATGGTAAGTTTCTCCACCATTGCTAAGTGTTATTGTTATTATTGTATATGCATGTGTATAACTTAGTTTTTTCTTTTATTTAGGTGATCTTGTCACGAAAGATAGGGATCCTCCAGTTACTGTTGAAGAAGAGGATGATGAAGATGGTGATTCTTACTTTGAACCTGATGGGGAGAACAGGATAGGAGATGAGCTATTTAGCTCTCCTTCCAAGCTTCAGAAGACTACCCATCCTACTTTTGCATCTTATGGGAGGATGGGAGGTTTTACTCCTTACAATCAAGTAGTGCAGGCTCAGACTGAGACCCAGATTACTTCAGCACCCTTGATGTTTCTTACTTCTTCTTCTACCCAGACCATTCCAGCACCTACTTCTTCTCTCCCACTCGGTGCTTATTGCGGTTTCAGCCTTCCTATTTATCCTGACCGTATTGTGGAGGATGGTTATTTTACTGGTTCTGGGTCCTCTCTTACAGTGACTCCTTTTTCCTCTGAGCATATGGGTGATATAGACCGTCTTGCTCAGGCTAGGGTAAGGTCCAACACTCCTACTGCTCCCTTTCAGCCCTCAAGGGCTGGGTCTACTCTTATTCCCACTGAGGCAGGTGATCTCAACAGGTCCATCGGGAATTTCTATCTTGCTCAAAGGACATCAATTAAGGTTAAAGATGATGGTCAAAATCCTGAGCATGCCAAGAGTCTTTTGGAGGGCATGATTCCTCCCATTCTCTCTGCCGTGTCTCACTTTAGAGATATTCCCGAGCTTTCCCGCATTCAGTGTGTCAACACTCTTAATTGTGTTGCTAGTATTATGGGATTCCAGCATGTAGCTTTGGGTAAGATTGAGTCACTCACTAGTGAGGTTGAGAGGCTTAGGGGAGAGTTGTCATATTGGGATGCCAGACTCATTTCTCTCACTAAGGATTTAGAGGAGGAAAGACTTATTTGCACTAGTCTTAGGGAGGATAAGAAAAGGGTTGATTCTGAGTTGGAAAGGGTGAGAAGTAGTCTTGAGTCTTTAACTCAAGAGAATATAAGTATGGGTGAGAAAGTGTCTGAGTTGGAAAATAGGACCAATACTTTAGAGGTTGGCATGGAACACAAAGTTAAGGAGATTCATGCGCTTAAACAGGAGAGTAAGGATTCCCACTCTAAGTTGGAAGTTTAGGATAAGGAGATTGAGCGCATGAGATAGGATTCCCACTCTAAGTTGGAAGTTTAGGATAAGGAGATTGAGTGCATGAGATCTTTATTGGACTTTTTTCCTGAGTTTCTTAAGGGTTTGCTTGGTCACCCTGATGTGAAGGAAACTCTTTCCCATTTTTTAATTTCTGCCCTTAATCTTGGTGCTTGGGATGGTGCTTATAGGAAGGTGATTTTCCGTCAGCGTAGTGCAGAAAAGGCTCGAGAAATATTTCACACTATTGGGGAGTTATGGCGCACTTATAAGTTTCCCGTCTTGGATGATGTTGCTTCTTTACTTGGCATGTCTGGTGTTTCTGTTGCAGACATGTCTAGGCTTATCATTATTCCTGACACCCCAGCAGCTCAACGTGCTGCCCTTAAAGCTAAAGTTCCTCATCCAGGTCCTCCTTCAGGTCTTGCTGTTGCTTCTACTTCTCAAGCTTCTGTTCCTCCATCCACTTTAGTTCCTCCATCTACTTCTGCTTCTACTTCGACAGCTTGTCCTGACTCTACTACTCAGGATGCTCCGGATTCAGCAGCTATGAAGGATGCTCATGTTTAGCTTAGCTTATTTTATCACATTTGTCATGCATTGGTAGGCTTTGTATTTTTTAATACTGGTTTGTATTTCAATTAAGAGATTATGTACTTGTATTTATCTTTCCTTTGCATTGGCTTGTAGCCTTCTAGTATGATTTTATTATTTGAAGATATGTTGGAAAGACTATATATAATGTTTGGTTGTTTAACCTTTGTTACATATTTGTTACTCGCAAGTGTCGCTTCCTAATAGGAAGTGCTTGCCTTTTCTCGTATAGATAAAAAGACGAAAAATTATCTAAGTGTTCAGCCTTAAAAATTTCTTTGGCGTTTTACATCTTATAAGATAATCACATCTAAGGGTATATCTTGGGATTTTGGGAATTATTTAGCTAGCATTTTTCATTTCCCATGCTCGACTCTATGTTCGAGACTTTGTTTTCAACTTGTGAAAGCAAATTGCAAAAAATTTATAATTTTTCTTAAAAGTTATTTGTTTCAAACAATGTAAATAACATAAATATACAAGAATATATGGGATACTTAGATCGGACCATAAATGAAGATCATTTTCATTGTTAAACCAAGTTAATACAAGGTAGAAGGATTTCTTTGATTGAAACATAAAAGACATTATTCATTGATAGAAGTACAAACTAATGGGATCTATAGATCAAACCATAAAATTGAATTTTCATTGAGTCACTCTGTTTAAACATAACACTTTTTCAGATTTGCCCCATTCCATGTGTCCCCCGGCTTGAAAAACACATGGTGGACTCTCTTGTTGTAATACTTGGCCATTTTTTGTTTGTTGTCAGCTAACTTGATGTGAAAGACTTCTCTCCTCTCTTCAATGAGATTCAAGTTCTCTCTCAAAGCTTCTTCATTTTGGGCTGGATTAAAGTTTACAATGCGATGACTTGGAATGCTTAGTTCTGGTGGGATGACTGCCTCGGTTCCATAGACAAGACTAAATGGCGTTTCCATAGTGCTTCCTCTTGGGGTAGTCTGGTGGGCCCATAGTACTCATGAAAGCTCATCCACCCACCCAGATCTATATTTGCCAAGCCTTGCTTTGATACCTCCCAGTATTGCCTTGTTTATCACTTCCACTTGTCCATTGGCTTGAGGGTGGGCAACTAAGGTAAACACTTGTCTAATGTCCATATCTTCACATTATGTCTTGAATGGGTTCTCAGCAAATTGTTTTCCATTGTCGCTTACTCAGATATGTGGTACTCCAAATCGACATACTATGTATTCCCAAACGAAGTTGATCACCCTTTGGCCCGTGATTGTAGCAAGTGGTTTAGCTTCGACCCATTTAGAAAAGTAGTCGACAACCACTATTAAGAACTTTACATTTCCAACTCCAACCGGGAATGGGCCTACAATGTCAATCCCCCACTTATAAAATGGCCAAGCAGTGTTTACTAGAATGAGATCTTACTTTGGCATTCTTGATATTGGAGCATGTATTTGGCAGGATTCACACTTTTCTATCTCTTCCTTGGCATCCTTGTTCATTGAAGGCCAGTAGTAACCAAGCCTCATTATCTTTGTGGCCACCGATCTTGGTCCAGCATGAATTCCGCATGTACCCGATGAATTTCTTGAATTAGAGTTTGAGCTTGGGAGGGGCCTACACATCGGAGATGCGGACCTAGAAAAGACTTTCTGAATAGTTTATCTTCAATAAGGACGTACATTGGTGCCTTCATTCTCACCTTCTGAGCTTCATGGTTGTCCTCTGGAAGTGTTTCATTCTTGATGAAATTGTAAATTGGGGTCATCCAACAGTCTTCTTCCTCTTCAACTTGAGATACTTCGTTACCTTTTGTTATAAACTTTTCTTGTAGGACTTCAACCAAGACTTCTTTGGTGAGGTGAGCAAAGGTTAATGAAGCTAGCTTGCTCAGAGCATCCGCCTTCTTATTCTGATTCCTTCTAACTTGCTCTATATGAAAAGACTCAAGTTCTCCAATAAGCTTCTTTGTTTCTTCTAAGTAAAGTTGCATGGATGCTTGGTAAGCTTCAAATGTGCCATTGATCTGGTTTGCCACTAGTTGAGAATCTACAAATACTTGTATTTTCTTTACTCCCATTTGTTTTGCCATTCTGAGGCCAGCAAGGAGTGCTTCATACTCTGCCTCATTGTTGGATGTTGGGAAGTTGAATCTTAATGCATAAGTGTATTCTCTTTCCTTGGGATCAATTAAGATAAGACCTGCTCTAGATCCTTCCTGATTAGATGCTCCATCTGTGATGAGGGTCCACTTTGGGCTTTCCTCTTCCTGGGTTGCCTGGACCTCTTGTACTTCTTTTCCTGTGACATCGGAAGAGTCAGTTTCCGCCAAGAAATCAGCCAAGATTTGGCCCTTGATGGACGTTCTTGGATGGAAGATAATTTCATGTTCACCCAGTTCTATAGCCTACTTAGCTAATCGTCCAGATACTTCAGGTTCGGCAAGCACTTGCCTTATTGGCTTGTCAGTCAGAACCCGAATAGGGTGACCTTGGAAGTATCGCCTTAGGCGTCTGGCCGCGTGGACCAAGGCAAGAGCTAATTTTTCCAAACATGGATAATTTATTTCTGGGCCTTTTAAGGCTCTACTTACGAAATATATTGGCATTTGGCCATTGTTTCTTTCTGCAAGTAATACTGCACTAACACATTCTTTAGAAGCAGCAAGATATAGAGTAAGTGTTTCACCTGCGATCGGAGCCGTGAGAGTTGGGAGATCAGCAAGGAACTTCTTCATATCTTTGAATGCCTCTTTTGCTTCGGCCGACCACGAGAAGTCTTGCTTCCTTAAGCATCCCTTTAATGTTCTAAAGAAAGGTAAAGATCTTTCAACAGACTTTGACAGAAATCTCGCTAGGGCAGCCAACTTCCCATTAAGACTTTGAACTTGCTTCTTGGTTCGAGGGGATGCCATGTCTATTACTGCTTGAATTTTCTTAGGGTTTGCCTTGATTCCTTTAGGAGTTACAATGTGTCCAAGAAACTTTCCTTCTTCCATTCCAAAGCTACACTTTGACGGATTTAATTTCATATTGATGCTTCTTAGGGTGTCAAAGGTTTCTTGTACATCTGCCAACATTATTTCCTCAGCCTGACTCTTTATCACAATGTCATCCACATAGGCTTCCACATTCCTTCCAATTTTATCTTTGAATGCCTTGTCTATCAAACGTTGATAAGTAGCCCCGGCATTCTTTGGGCCAAAAGGCATTTTCTCAAAACAATAAATTCCTTGGACTGTATGGAAGGCTGTCTTGTCTTCATCTGTCTTCTTCATAGAAATTTGATGGTACCCTTTATAAGCATCCAGGAAACATTTTAATTTAAACCCATCAAGAGATTCCACCTTCCAGTCAATATCTGGGAGAGGGTAGTTATCTTTCGGGCAAGCTTTGTTGATGTCTTTGAAATCTACACAAAGTCTCCAAGAACCATCTGGCTTTTTTACCATGACTGGGTTGCCTACCCAGGTTTGATATTTAACTTCTCTAAGAATTCCAGCTTCCACCATTTCGTTGACTTGCTCACATGCAGCTTTGCTTCTATCTTGAGACATTCCCCTCTTCTTTTGTCTTATTGGTGAAATGTTGGGATTGGCATTTAATGCATGCTCAGCTAACTCCCTTGGGACTCCTGTCATATCAGATGTCTGCCATGCAAAGACGTCCAAATTATTTTTTAACAAGTGAACCAACTCTTCCTTGATTCTTCTTGGAAGTTGTGACCCGATGATTACAGGTTGTTCTGGAAATTTCTTGTTGATTATCACCTTTTCTTCGGGACCATCTTGCATTTGAATTTCTTGTAATTTTTCAACCTTTCTTGGTAGAACTTTTTCAACTTGCCTGCACTCTTCTGGCCAAGTCATTCGTCCTCGAATTATAGCTATTCCAGCTGGAGTTGGGAAATTCACCATTCCATGAACTGTTGATGGAATTGCCCCAAACTTTTGCATGGAAGGTCTGCCTAGTATGACATTATAATCAGAGGGGGCTCTTATTATCATGAACTCAATGAGTTCAATCCGGTGAAACGGGTATTCTCCCATTATAACCTCCATTGAAACTTCTCCTACCGGCCTGTTAAACTCCCCCATGAAACTGATAAGCTGAGTCCTTGATGGACGCTTAAGATCTCGAACTCTTTGATGTAACTTTTGAAAACAATGGTCATATATTATGTCGGAGGAACTTCCATTATCTAAATATACCTTTCCAACCTCAAAGTTTGCCACCCTGGCTTGTATTACCACTGGGTCAGAAGAGACTGCCCTACAGGAGGGAATGAGATTGAGACCATTATCCATGGTTCAAGGACCTCTGCCTTTCTTTTTTCATACTTGGCTTTTCCTCTTATCATGTATACATGGCCATCAAGGGGTGGAGGTCGATCATTCCTCCCATCTTGCTTCTGCCAAGTGTAAGTCTTCTTAGCCTGGGTGGCTCTTTTACCTTACTTTGCACCAGGGATTAAGTGTTCCAACTTTCCCTCATCTAATGCTCTCCTTATTTCAATCTTAAGCTCTCTACCGGCATTTGTTTCATGACCATGGTCTTCATGGAATTCACAGTACTTGGACATATCTTTCTTTCCAGACCTATGCATCATTGGCCGAGGAGGTTTGAAGTTTTCTCCAACTCTTTCTGTCTTAAGGATCTCCCTTGGAGATTTTATCAAGTTAACTATTCTGTCATAAGGGCCACCTCTCTTCTCCCTTCTGTCGTCCCTCCTATCATCTCTCCTTTCTTCTCTCCTTTTAGTGTCCCTATGATCAAACCTTCTATCATTTCTTCTAACATCATATCTTCCACCTCCAGAGCCTCCGACCCCCAGACTTCCCCCAGGTCTATCCCTTCCAACTGTCCCTTTCACAAGAAGGGCAGTTTCCCTGGATCGGATGAAATCGAAAGCTCTTTCTGTAGCCTCTCCAAACGTCAATGGAATTCTTTTACTTAGGTCGTCTTGAAGATCGCCAGGGAGTAATGCTAAGGTAAAACCTGACACCTGCTAGCTCTCGGGGAGACTAGGTATCTTCTGACATTCCTTAGTGTATCTTGCAATGAAGTCCCTCAGCGATTCACCACCCTTTTGCCTGATCAAGTGAGCTTCCAAGTGGCTTCTTTGACGCTTCTTTTGCTGAGCAAACTGAGCTATGAACTATTTCTTCAAATCTGCATAGTCTTGAATGCTATTTTCCGGAAGTTTAGTAAACCATTCTAAGGCATAACCTTGTTAGGTGCCTGGGAATAGGTGACACGCCACGGGATCCACCCACTTTTCAGTTAGTACAACTTGATCATAGATTGCCAAGTGATCCTTTACGTCTCTGGTTCCGTCATAAGTGCCAACAATAGTGGGAACCTTCTGACCGTCTAGGAAGGCACAGTTTGCCACCCAGTCACAAAACCTTGATTTAGTTGCAGACTTAGGTACTATGGCCACCCTTGCTTGCTCATCCGCCTCCTCCCCAGCAACAATTTTTAGCATTTTTAACAACTCCTTTGCTGGGTTAACTGGTTCGGGATGAGGCTCCACTGGCTTTTGTTTTTTCATCTCATCCACCAACAGCTTCATTATGGACTCCATACCTGTAGTCAATGGAGGTGGTGGGGTTGGCTGAGGTGGAGTTGGCCTTAACCTGGCAGAGAGTTCAGAAAACCAGTTGGTTGGAGGAGGTGGTGGAGTCTGTGCGTGCTGAGTACCCATGGCAACTAGCTTTAACAATTCTAACAGATGACTCTCTTGGATAGTTACAGATTGAGAGGAGGGGCCTGCCATTGCTTGCAAGGATGTCTGACTCCCAGTCATGGTTGAGCTAACCATGCTTGCTAAGTGAGAACTTAGTTGGCTAGGTCCAGAAGAGGGCATAGTGATAGGAGATGAACTAGTTGGGGGTGTTGAAAATAAAGATACTAAAGGAGATATAGCTGGTGAAGGTGAGGAAAAGAGTGATCCTACACTAGCACTACCACCCCCCAGGTTAGATCCAAAGCCCATCCTGGGTGGTAGCCTAGACTCACTACCAAGAACAACATTGGGTGCACTAGTCACCACCTCACTAGATCTAGAAGCAAAATCTGACACTTTTTCACCAAAGATATTTTGAGCATTAGAGATCTCAGAGGTTTCCAGATTTAATGAAGAATCATCTCCATCAACATCAACACCTTTCCTCAACCCAGAAGATACAATTTGAGAAACAGGAGTGAATTCATCAGCCATTTAAGCAAAGAAAACAAACAACAAACAAAATAAGAACAAAGATGATTTGTGTTTGGCAACAATAAAGAATCATCGTCCAATTATCAGTAAATTCACGGATGGCGCCAATGTTTGAGCATGAGAATGAAAAGCTCAAATATAAGGAGGGTTTAACCACGAAAATCATCAAGATCTCCTACTATTTACAGAGAATATTATAAATGTGTGTGTGAATGAGAGAATGTGTATGGAATGAATCTGACAACCAATGATGAGAGTATTTATAGGCTGTCAGATTGGGTTTCCTCATAATTTGGGCCATATCAGTAATGGACCCTGGCCCAGTACTCATCATGACAATACTAGGTTTAGAATGTTCTAGAGTACGTTAGTAAGCCACGTGTAAGAACAAGGTGCATTGTCGATGCTTTGTACTAGTAAATATAAATATGATAGTATTTATCATATTTAGAATAGGAATGGTTCTTTCTAATCCCGTCCAAGGATTTAGCTAAGGTTGGATCAGGTAAGGTTTAACCTTCTCTCTTTGTCTACCTTGGGAGGTGAGACTTGGATTTCTCCTTTACACATTTACATTGCAATTATATATATATATATGTACGAATATACATATATACATATATATATTAGCTAAATATCCTCTCTTGTGAGTCGATTATGAGGTGAGTCCCCTTCTAAGTCTCGATTGTGGAACCTCTAAGATATAACTTAGGAACTTTTAAGATCCGATCTCTCCTATTTCTTTCTAGGATCTGATTCTAAGCTTTGGTTACATATATATATATATATATGTATAATATATGTGTATATTTACATTTAGCTTATTTAAAAATCGAACTTCAATCCCAGCCTCTTCTGCGAGGCTTTGAAGATTCGACTTTGGCTCTCTGTCTATGATCCGATCTTTCAAGATCTTAGTGTTAATCCCTAAAGATCCGCTAGAGAGAAAGAGAACCTGCTAAGATCCGATTCCCTTGCCTGTATTTTAGGATCCGAGTGTGGGACCCACCTGAGAGCTGATCCTACAAGTTCCGATCCTAGGCTCCCTTACTAACTTTTATAGGTTCCGAAAATACATATTATATGTATATATAAATCTTATATGATCTTCTAGGATCCGCTAGAGAGAGAGTGAGACTTGCTAAGATCTGATTTCAAATCTTCCTAACCTGCTAAGATCCGACTGATCTCTTGCGGATCATCCAGGCTTCGATTATATATATATCTTATCATTTATATATACATATTATTTGATTAGGCTTCGATCATACATATATATATATAATCGGATCTTGAAAACCCCATTATATATATATCCTCCAAAGAGCATTTCACAAGGAACGATCTAATTCGTATCGGATTCTTAGTAATCGGGATTGAAAGTAACGGGGTTACGGGTAGATACATTGTCTTAGCCGCCATTCTCGTATCACTCTATATATATATATATATCCGATTGTCTATATATACAAATTAGGGTTTGTTCATGTGAGATCTCACATAACTCATCACTGTTCAAGTTCTTTTATCGGGGATTGAAAAGCATGAAAACTATTTTGTACTTATACATATGTTCTTGAATTATTTTACGTACTATTTTATGATCTTGAACTACTTATGATATGATGCTTAAACTGTTTAAATGAGTATTTAAGTCTTGAATGGGCAGGATCTTTAAATACATTTATACTACTGTACTTGTTCATTATCATGTTCTAGTTCGTACTTGTACTTGTTCAGTTCTTGTTCACTGCTATCAATTCATATCCCACAGTTCAAGGATTGAACCGTAGGTAATTATGGACAGCGCTGTTTAGGGTAGGCCCACCTTCATTCTCCGCAGTTCTGGAGAATGCATATTACTTGTTCTTGTTCTGACCTAGATCTTACTTGACGTACTTGAACTTTATGAGCATATCTTTGCATTACAGTTCAGTTCTGGCCAATCGGGTTAGCAGTGACAATTTATAATTACAGTTCATTATATGTTCTTGTACTGTTCTCACTATTATAAAGTACTTATGTTAAACGTGCAGATCTTATGACCTAGTTCTTAGTTTATACTATTACAAAGTACTTTGGTTCAACGTACAAATCTCGTGATCTTGTTCTTATTATACATATATACATATATGTAAACTGAAACGTACTTTATGTGAATCTCACCAACTACTTTTGTAGTTGACCTTTTGAACTTACATGCTTTTCAGGCTAGGCTAAGTAGATCTCTTTAGCATAGGAGTCTTCCTCTTTTAAGCTCATTCATTTGGCGATTGTTCGAGCGTTTAAGATCAGGAGCTGTGAAGACCTTCCTTTGCTTGTCCAGTTCAAGACATTGGTTCTTAAAGACAATTGTTCTGTCTTTTGTTCATTTGACTATTTTGGGTATTACCCCATGTTCTGTAATAACTATCGTACTTCTGTCCTCTTTTAATGATATTGGCTGTGTTGGAACTTGTACTCTGTGCAATTGTGCTTATCTGTGCATCCCGTATTTTCCACTTTAGCGGGGTGTTACACTCCCATTACGCCGCAGTGAGCCTAATCTGCTGCAGAAACTTGGCCAAAAACGATCCAAAACATCCCAAAACCCCATTTTTGATCCAAGATCGACCCAAGGACCTTTCCAACTCGTTTTTCAGCATAAATACACATATATAAACATAAACCAACATAACCCGTCTCATAATCTTCTCCCAAAACATCAAATCTAGTTCCAAATTCATTTTTACCCATTACAAACCCTAACAAGAATTATATCGACTTTTGGTTCGATTTGTGACTCGAAAGCACATGGATACAACTAGAAACATGTTTCTAAGTATGAAGTGATGATTAAAGGACGAGTTTCACTTACCAAATCTTGCTCCAAGTGTTAAACCCAATTTTGACCCAAATGGAAGAGTTTTCTTGCACCTTGTGACCCAAATTTGAGATATGTTGTTAAGAAGATGATGAGGATGAAGATTCTAGCACTAATCTAACCCAAACAACAATTAATGATGAAGAAATCTAGTGAGAGAGTGAGTGTGTATGTGTGTGTATGTTCTTGCAAATTGTAGAGAGAGAAGTGGAAGATGATGAATGGATGATTAGAGGAATAAGGTGGGAGGTGGATAAGGGTGGGTGTAAGAGCTGGGTCACGGGTCTTGGGTCATGGGTTGACCCGTCTCACACATTACTAGCTCAATCAAATTGTTGCCTTTTGTCGTCTAAGATCATACCATCCAACGAGTGGTCAAGTGACCCATTAAACGTTTTGCCCATTATTTAATCTCAAAGGAGCTAAATTATTCTTTATTTAAATTTACTAAACATTTTACATAAAAATCAAAGGGTCAAAATTTGCGGATGTTACATTATTCCCCCGTTAATCGAATTTCGTCCCGAAATTCGACAAAACCCTACTTACCAAGCAAATGCGGTTATTAGACTCTCACACAGTCCTTTCACTATCCAGTGAACTCGTTTAGTGTTTAGCATATTGTCAAATCCTCGAACTTGTGTATCGCTCGTTCTTAAATTTCTTGGTCTCACTAACTAAAGTGCTGCCAGTTCTTCAACTAGCTAGGTTGGGTTATGGTCATCCTTCTTTTTCATCGACATGTGAATGATGGGGTCCGTCAAACACTTATGCCCTTTTTTACAAGTATAACATACTCTACACCTTTGAGGGATTCACTTCACCTCGGCGTGCCTCTTTTGATTTGAGGAATTTGCTCCAGTTTATTTACTTTGCTATTAACGCATTAAATTAGGGAAAAACAACACCTTCTATCATAAGGTGTTTCTAACGGCGTCATCTTATCACGTACATGATAAATAATATTGTATGAGGGTTTAATCATCGATAAATGAAGTTTCCCAACTTCCACTGAAGTCAATAGCATATGTTCCCTTCTATTCTACTAGCGTTCATTTCGTTCCTTCTTTTGTCCACTCGCGGTTTAATCACAACCCATGGGGTTCGCGAATTCTTCTTGGTCCTTTTGATTTCCTACCGTTAATCAAACTAGGGAAGAACACCCTTCCGACTATTGGGTGCCTTAACGACCACTTCAATATCCGCGTGACAATTGTTTATTGTCCAAGAGTCAAGTATTTGGTCGGTGATCTCTCAAATTGCCGCCAAGTCGTTGTTCCACTCTCTTTTCATGTCCCTTAGCATTTTTAGCGTTCTTTCTCTTGCTCATCCGTTTGGGGTGAAGTGTTGTACTTTGAGTACCCAAAGCTTGTTGAAAGGCTCTTCAAGAATTTGAGTTATCCCGTCATCTCTATCGAAGATGATAGAAACCGGAACTCCATGCTTAGACACCACCTCTTATAAGTATAACAACGTCGTGGTGTCAGGCTAATCGGTTTCATGGATGGCCAAAGGTAGGCCAACTTCACTAATCGATTTACAATCACCTAGTTCATATCTCAACCACTTCCTACCTTCGGTAACTTCATGTTGAAGTTTATTGCAATTCGTTCCCATTTCCATTCTCGTTTCACATGTTGCACCTTCAATCCGGGTACTCACGATTGATCCTAATTTGAAATTAAGCGAGACACTTCTTCACATATTTAGTCGCCTCATGCTTTCTGCCAGGCTTCTAGTAGATTTCTTTAAATTGAAGTTTGCCTTATCTGACCCGGGATGGACCAGATTGTGCTCACCAATCAACAACAACAATCCAAGTTACAATCAACAATCAAGTCCACATCAATGTACACATTAATCACATTGTGCTCATCATACATTCATCACATTGTACTTGTCACAATATAACACATTGTTCATCTAGTACGCATCACAAAACAACACGTTGCCCAATCGTACTCATGTTGTCACATAAATGGTCTCGTCTACAAACTCACAATGAATACTTTTCTGGGTTCATACAATTTCACATTGCACACAAAATTCCTAACCATGCATGCTATATGAAGAGTTTTAACTTAAGCCGTAGTCTAGGTCAAACCGCCTAATTCACTACGACCACGCATGGGCCACCATTCTGTAACACCCCGGGCTAGAGCCCGAAATATCACTGAAATTATATAGCACACAGTGGAATTATCGTAGAACATAACTACATGAAAATAAAGGATTCGGTGAATCCAAGCTAACATTTAAGGTACAAGATACAAAGTAAACAAGAAGTCATGAATAAGAAATAAAACGGGTCATTACAACTAATTTCATAAGTACTAAACATGAACCCTAAGTGGACAACGGATCACGGATCCATGGGAGTCCCAATCCAAGCTCTAGTAGGAAAACCCAACACATATAAGATAATCCGATTAATAGGTTAATTATAGAAAACTAAATTTTGTTGTGCCTTCAGCATGAGAAAAGTCATGTATCTTGCCTCGTAGAAGCGTACAACAAATGATAACGTAAGTTACCGAGCTTTGCAAGTATTCCCGACTACCTATAATCATTAGACAACATAATGAGCTAACAAATACCCACTTACATATGGTCAAGACTCAAGTCTAAATACCTATAAACATGATCCATGGCAATGCTTGATGCATCAGAGGTTCGTTTAATATTTTAGAGCTTACATAACTCGGCGAAACTCGGTATACACTCACTAATTTAACTTTTCAGGAAACTTGACATCATACTCATCTTTTGAAAGCATTACTATTAGACAGTAGACTCTCTCATGATTTCGTGGATAGCTTATTTGTCAAAAACGTACTTACGGTTCAAAAGTTATGGCCATTTGAAAATTCTGTCGCTATTGCATCGCAATGGCCAAATTGCATCGCAACTTAAGTCGTTGTTTGCTGGTTGCACCGCAATTGGCCCCGAATCTGCACAAACCTCATTGTTTACCCTCCAAAACTTAACTAAACACACCCCAAACGACCCCAAACCTTATGAACGACTTTTGTACCTCAAAATTCAACAATTTAAGACCATAATGATTGCAATCAAATCAATGATTAACCCCTACTTGATTTGCATCACAATAACAAACACTTTAGGTTACCGAATCGATAAAAACACACGATTATGACTCCAATCAACCCTCTAAAAACCTAGCCCAGTAATCAAACGAATCATATAATTGAAAGGAAATAAAATCAATGTCATTATACCTTAGATACCTAGAGATTACAAGGAGGATGCAAAAACTTGATCAAAATTCAATCAAACATCAAGAAACGTAGGGTTTTGGAGGGAATTTGTTTTGTAAGAGAGGGAGAAGCGGCTGAAGGGTTTCACCCACATGTAAGATCTAAATAATGGGAATTAGGGATGCCTAATTAACTCTTGAACCCATGGCCATCACTTTCTTTTTGTTATCTTAAGTCCCTCAACTTCCCAAACATCGCATTCTAAGCTTAACATACTAACCGGGACACTTGACTTTCATAACTTTACTTTTATTTACTTTCATTCAACTTACCTTAGCCATAACATACTAAACACTTAAGCATTTGATCACATAATCCAACTAAGGCACATAAACATGACGAAACCTAACGTTAACTAATAGTCAAGTCAACAAGTCAAACATGAAAAGTTCGGGATGTTACACATAGTTTATCGTGTGATTGACACTAAGCTATTTTCCAATGCAATGGAGATAGGGTTCCATGCAGGTAGGAATCCATATGAGCTAAAATGCTAGGCACATTGATAGGATTTATGGGCTAATTCTATATGTTGTATATGTGTTAATAATCTGTTGCAGGTTATATTTGTTGAAGTAACCTGATGTGAGATATAATAGACACATGCATTAGATTTGCGAGTTATCCTATTTGTGGTATATTTGTTGTGTACGTGCTAATGATTAGTTACAGGTTATAACTATTAAGATAACCTGAGGTAAGGTGCGTACAATAAACATATATAAAATTTGGGTGGGATGCTTAAGTTGGGGTAACCCATGGTGAAATATATAATTTTAACCGTTTTCAATAAACTGCTTTTAGGAATATATTTATATAATGTCTTTATCTTACTCAGCTTTAAAAGATGACACTTTCTTCTACTTTGTCGATTGTGTCACGCAGAGTAGAATGGATAAAGGATCGTGGTCTGATGGCAATGTTTACATTTAATAAGACCTTTTCCGCCTTGTGTGGTCTTTAATATGAAAAAAATTTGAAATCCAAAATTTTCAAAGTTTAGGTATTTCAAAGTTTAGGTGTTACAAATTGTTTTGTGCATAATATTATAAGTTAAAGGTCATGGGTTTTTAATCTTGTATTTGTTTTTTTAATTTAAAATTGATAAAAACAAATGCCCACGTATGTACGCCACGTAAGAAAATGATGACGTAGCAAATGAAGTATCACATGAAAACTAAAGAGAATTAATTTAATTGTCAATATATTTATAAAAAAAATAGCAAACTAACCATAAAATGACACATAAACGAAAAGTTGAGTTGACAATTAAACAAAATGGTCATATAAACTCTAATTTATCCTCTCTTAACTATATATATATATATAGAGAGGAATGGTTCGTGTCTTTTAATGTTTAGCTCAAGGTTTTGCAAATTGCAATGGAAAAGAAAAAGTTGCTTGTGTTGTAGATAACATAATTTTTTTTTTATTGTACCCTCATTCTTTAATAAATTTTTTATTTGTAGAATTTAATGCACTCCGTAAATAATCTTTTTAGTAAATGCCCTCCACGATTTAAAGATTAAAGGATCATTCAAGTTATCCTATACTAGGTTAAGTTTACGGTTAACAATAGATATACAAGGTTTAATTTATGTCTGACAATGAATGTCAGAACAATTAGTTGGAGTTATCTCTGGTTTTAATTCATACATAGGTTTGACTTTTACGAGTGATTCGATTTGTAAGGTTTTTCCTTAAACGCCTGTAACAACTCGTTAACTTCTTGAAGACCGGAGTATTGCGTAGGACTTCACCTTTTTAAGGTGGGGTATTCCCTAAACATTAATTTCTGAAAAAATCAATATCTAATTTATTAAGAACATAAAATAAAACCCTTAAAATACATTTAAAAAAAAATAAAATTAGGTTATGATAAGAAACTTTGAATATGTTAATTATTGTTGCTTTATTTTATGAATAAAAGTAGATGAATTTTGTATGATTTTCTTTTTATTACCTAAAGATAAGGGTTTTTTCTCTAAAACCCTCATATACTTTTCATTTTGTCCATTTCAGGCCATCGAACTTTTTTATTCCCTAATAGGTCATTAAAAGTTGTCAAGTTGTCCCATCTAGGTCATCGAACTTTTTAATTTCCTATTATGTCACTAAAAGATGTTTATTAAGTTGAACAATAGCCACTTCCATCTTTTGTATCGCTACGGTCATTTATATACCTGACCCGTATATATCAATTTGTCCGACGTATTTTTTTATCCGAAAGTCGTCCGATTGAAAGATGTTTTGACCCATTTCTTTCGCCTGATTGATTTGGGCACATGCTTCCTTGTAATCATTGTATTATCAGTTGGTTTTCTATTTGCTGCCTATTAATATTTATATAGTAAGTAAACGGGTTTAGAGAAAATATAATAATGGATCTCTGGTTACCCATAGGAAACCCGTTGATTATTAGTAAGTAAACAAGGACCCGTCAGATTCGTGTTCGTGTTCGGGTTCGGGTTCGGGTCTGGGATGTGGATTTTTAGTCGGATTTGGATTCGGGATTACCTAAACTTTGCCTAGAACATCTTTAAGCTTAATAACATCTTTAGTCAAAAATAAAAAAGTACAATGACCTGAGACAATTTGACAACTTTTAATGACCTAGTGGGAAATAAAAAAGTTCAATGGTCTGTAAGAGACAAAATGAAAAATATATAGGGGTTTTAGAGAAAAAACCCTAAAGATAATCATCCTGTTCCTATCTATGTCCCGCTCCCGACACTGGTAGACACATATGTCTATTCTACACTTTGATAGGTACATATCTCCATCTACTAAAAGTAGGTCTGTTATCATGATTAGATTATAGCCTTTTAAACTAATATATTACTGGTATACAAGTTTAATTAATAAACTATATATATATATATATATTTTTTTTATGTTAAAAAAAAAAGATTATATTTTTTCTATTTCGTCCTAAGCATTATATTAAGAACTAGGATGTTCAACCCATCCGATGGCCGGCGTTGATTTCTGCAAGCGTCTGCATTTTTGAACGAAGTTAAAAAAATGCAGCAAGTTTTTTCAAGATAACATGTAGTATTCATTTAACAAAAATAAAAGTCATATTTATAAAAACTAAACATAAGGTATAAAACATTAGAAAATCCGTTTTTCTTTTCAGATCAATATTACAAAAACAACATCGTATTTATGTTTACCGCAAAATATCATGAAGGAGAAAAAAAAATGATACAAAAGGAATTAAAAGGAAAACCGGATGGGATATATGTAAAACAAAGTTTTCCAAAAAGCCGAGGATAGTTAATTTATTTTATCAAAGTGTAAAAAAACCAAACACATCATTAAAAACAAAGAACCCGGAAAAACTAATTAACCCGTCAGAAATTATATTCAAAAATATGAAAAGATTCTAAAAAATATATGAGATAAAGTTTTGAAATAACAAAAATGATATAATATTTCTAAAAAAACAAAGAAGTTATAAATTATGTTAAAAATAACAAAATGTAATACAAAGAAAAAAAAAAGAAAACATAGATTACAAAGTTAAAAATCTAAAACTTCAATATAAAAAAAACAAAATGTTAAATATTGAACATATATAACAAATGCTACAAAAGTTATAAAAAACCAAAAAGTTACATAAGACACAAAACAAAAAAGAAAAACTTAAAAGAAAAATAAATAAAAAATACATATTCAAATTTAAAAAACCAAAAGTTTAAAAATACAAAAAAAATGTATTAAACCAAAAAATAAAAAAGAGAACAAAAAAAAAATACGAAAACCAAATGAAGAAGTTATAAAAAAAACAAATGTTACATATAAAAAAGGTATAAAAACTAAATGTTTAAAAAAATATAAAAGATATATAATGCAACAAAAAAACCAAAAAAAAAAAGTAGAAATATAAAATGTATAGGCTTTAAAAAAATTTATAACATTTTAAAAATTTATAAAAAAAAATATTAAATACAATAAAGGTAAAAAAAACAAAATGTTACAAATTACAAAACATTAAAAAAAATTTATATAAAGTTAGGGGGTTGAAGTAATAAAAAGGAAACCGGAGGGACAGAATAATAAAAGAAAAAAGAATGATGGGCTAAAATGCAAATACTTTATTACTAAATAAAAACCAAAAATAAAATAAAAGAGGGGCGGAGGGTATGAACCCATGAACTCCACCCCCATAGGCATAGAGACCAATCACTCAGCTAACTCCATATTTTGTATTATAATTGCTAATTGTCATATTTATATTGAAAACGCAGGTAAGGACAAAAAACCTTGTTCACATCCAACTCCTTTATTGTAGTAAGTAATTTTATATAAAGTTAGGGGGTTGAAGTAATAAAAAGGAAACATGAGAGACAGAATAATAAAAGAAAAAAGAAGGAGGGGCTAAAGTGTAAATATTTTATTACTAAATAAAAACCAAAAAAAAAATAAAAGAAGAGCGGAGGATTTGAACCCACGACCTCCACCCCAATAGGCATAGAGACCAATCAGTCAACTAACTCCATATTTTGTATGATAATTGCTAATTATCATATTTATATTGAAAACGCAGGTAAAGACAAAAAATTCTGTTCACATTCAACTCCTTTATTGTAGTAAGTAATGTTGTTTAACGGATGTTTTGCTAGTATGTTAGTTCCTTTGTTTTTGACTTTTTGCCTTACCCGGTCAAATTTCTGGTTTCGTTAGAATATAGGTAAATTAGAAAGGCACAGGGTAATACCACCAGACAAAAGTCAACCCGACCAAGGCATTTGCGGTGACGTCGCCGCTAATACTCTGACACTGACAGGGGACCCGCTATTTTCTCTGCCAGATTTACCATTACGGACATGAGGGCCCACAGTATTAACGGCGATGTCGCCGCTAATACTTCCTGGTCAAAGTGCGACTTTTTCTAGCCTGGTAGGCTTACACTCCTCGATTAGAAAAAGTAAAGATATTTGTATGTTAAGATATAATGTAACGTTCAATTAATGCATGTGGAGATAACTTTAAAAATCCTCAATCTTCTTAATTAGAGGAAAGTAAAGATATTTTGTTATGTTGATATGACCTGCGTTAGTTACCTATACAATCTAACCTCTATCTTCTTATCATGTACAAAAACATACAAACCAATCCAACCAAAATGGACACATGTGCTTTCAAATATTCTCCACTCAAACATCAAATCACTTCCATAACACATCATCACAACAAGACCGCCACTCGTTATTTGACTAATAACAATAATCCATTCAAAGTGTTGTTGGCGAGTAACAACAAAAGCCAGGTGTCATTTAATGAAGCTGCATATGAATCCGAAAGGCTTCGTTTGGATGCTAAAGCAAGAGAATCAATGGCCATTGAAGCAGCTGAGAAAGCAAGTAAAAATGTTGATGATCCAAAAGCATGGAAATGGGTTATTAGAAAAAAGGTTTGGGATTTGATGGAAGCTAAAAACATTGCTCAGTTTCCTAGACCTGTTCATCATAGGATTCCTAATTTTGTTGGTGCCTCTGTTGCTGCTCACAAAGTAAGACTGTATTTGTGTTTTTCTATTTCTTCCATTGGCGTGGTAGAATATAATTTCCTATATCTAGCAAATTGAGTTTAAAAACTGTTGATAGTAGAAAGTAAATTTTGATTTTTTTATCAATTATAGAAATCAATTATCGAATTTTCCCATATGTAGAAATGTAAGTATAAGTATTATCAAATATAGAACCTCCGTTGAATGTTGACATATGTAAAGAGTTTAATAACCGATTACTATCAAAAGTTTTTGTACTTTTTAAATTTATACTTATTTTCAAAATTTTATCAAACTCCTGTAAAATTCGTGACTATTCAATGCAAATATCCAAATATATATATATATATATATTATAGGTTGTTAAAATAATGATTATTGCTTCGGTTGTTCGGTCTTAGAATAATTATCTATGTAATTAACATTGACAAGTTCAGATATGTAGGTTTAATGCATGTTTTAACTTTGATGTATTTAACATAAAAAAATCATATGGACTTTTGTTCTACGCTAGTCTAGCTGACCTATTAAACAATAAACTGTACTCATTGGCGGATGATAGATAAGTTGGCAATGTTTGTGGATGTTTTTTTTGTGAAATTCCCTTAAATGTTCTTCCCATGTCTCGAAATCGAGACCTCCAACATGTAAATCTGGTGCTCAACCACTGAGCTATAATTGTAAGTACATGTTTGTGGATGTTCATAACCTATTAAACAGTAAACTGTACTAATTGGCCCATGATAGAAAATTTGTCAATGAATGTGGATGTTCTGTGAGCATCATTTGACGATTTTTAAAAGTACCTAACACACATGTAAAAAAGAAAAAACCTGCAGGATTTCATGACAAAAATAACTAGATAAACGAAAGAACTGGTACCATACTACCATAGAATACTAAAATAGTACCCCGCGTGATGCTGCTACGACTACGAGCAAGGTAGTGGTAGTGTATGTGGGTTGTAATGTCTCACTTTAAGTTGGGTTAAAAAAAGAGTGATGTGCAGGTTTTTCATGGGTGTTACTTAATCTTAAGACACACCTTATATTAGGTTGTTTTGTTTGACTTGATTTTGTCGAGTAAATACAATCAAGTGCAATCCTATTTTAATGCAATGAAAGAGAAATAGATAATAAAAATGATATAAAATATAATCACTTCAATATGTTTTACTAAAATAAAATACCCACTAGAGAGACCTTACCTCACCTAGGTAGAGAGGTTGTTTCAGGTTCTACCTAAATAGTAGAAAAAGACTTCCGACCTTTGCATGGGATGGGGATCCAACCTCTGTCTCCAAAGGCCAGGTGTTTACCATTGATCCAAACCACATTGCTTACTTAGTTTAAAAATATGAAACGAGTATCTGGAGGTGTTTTCTCATTCACCCATGGAGGAAGCCAAATCTTTTGACATGGCCTAACTGGGGTATCTTTGTGATCGTTTTTTGAAATCTTACTTGACCATCCCCAATATGATACATAGGGAGGTTCAAATATTGTAAAGATAGTAGGATGCTTAATTGCTAGACCACTAGTATGAATAACTATCTCATATTAGAGTGGACAATTATGTTAAAACGTAAATGTAGAGTGGTGAAATAAGTTTTCAGACAAGGGTTTTAATCTATGCGGTATTATTTATCAAGATATATGTATAGTTACCTTACTATCCCCAGCATTGAAATGTATAGGGACAGATGCATTTCATGATCATATGTTTAAAGCTCATTGTATCTTTTTAGTGAAATATTGTATAAGTTATTCTGGAAAAAAGTTTGCTGATTTTTATGTTTTTTTTGGGATTAATATTCATATGCTAGATGAGTAGGTTGGAGGTGTTTCTAGAGGCTCAATGTGTGAAGGTGAACCCTGATACACCTCAAAAGCAAGTCAGATTTTTGACACTTAATGGTCAGTTTAGTGTTTATAATTACTTATTTAAATTTTTTTTAATTATACTAATGTCCTCATGATGAAAGTAAAGAAAGGATGCTAAGAATAATAATGTGACAATTATACCATTCTCTGAATTCGGGTTAGTTTATATAATCATTGGTTGTTTTGTCATTTATTGAGTTAACAAAATTACTCTTTTTTGTAAAGGTGGAAAGAAACTACTTACTCCCCAGCCTCGTTTAAGGACCGGGTTTTTCTCAGTACTTGAATCGAATAATTTAACTCCTAGTACCATGAATGAGGCATGTACTTCTATTGGGGTTGCAAAATATGGAAAGCCCATTGGTTTGGATGAGAATATTAAGGTTGATGTCATTGTGATTGGCTCGGTCGCTGTTGATCCAATAACTGGGGCTCGACTTGGAAAGGGTGAGGTAACTATCTCTCTCTGTTCCATCATAATTATGACGTTGTGTTGTAATCTAAAGGTGGCAAAGTGGGCTGCTAGTTGGGTGACAAAATGGGCGGGGCAGGTGGGTAGCGTATTCGAGAAATTGACAGAATCGAAGAGAAACACAATACTTAATATTACTACCTGTATAAGTTCTATAAAAGGGGAAATTTGTTAAAGTAATAATATAACCTTTAATAACATTTAACAGACTAGTATTGTTTACAAACTACAAAAAATACAGAGCAGAAATGCTTGCAAGCCCGCCCCTTATGAATTCGCATTTGTAAGTTAGTCATCTAACCCATTCATTGTCTATCTGAGAAAAGCGTTTGTAAGGAAATTTTAGTCCAAGAGATCATGATAGATAATTTAAACCTAAACATTTACTGATATGACATGGTATATTTGACTTTCACAGTCAACAGAATACTTCACATATTTGAAATGAAACACTAGAGGTGGCAAAATGAACGGGTTGGATCGGGTCGGGTGACGGGTCAAAACGGGTTGAAATGGTTTGGGTTAAAACGGTTCCGGATCAAAACGGGTCATTTCAAAATGAGCTTAATTATATGTTTATTTAATCATCGTTATTGTTTATTAAAAGCAATGTTAATATTTTCATGAAATAACAATGTATCTTAAATTTAAATGAAGTTTTCAAATGGATGTGAATTTAATCATTTAAATTGTGTATTTGTTAATTTAGACATATAAAAATTTTACTCACATAACAGAAATACATAATTACACAGTAAGACAAAAATTTAATCTAAAAAACTACTTACCTTTGATGTAAAAATCACAACGGCTCGAAGATTATGCTACAATTCTTATTTTTTATTATTGATAGATGTAAAATAAATTCATATATTTGGAAATCTGAAAATATAAAATGCAAATTTCATAATTGATTCAGATCGCTATCACCTAGCTAGTTAAAGTTTAAATTGCAACTAAATAGTTATATAAAATGGGAAAATTCAAAACTCCTCTTTCACTGTAAACGTTGATCATGTATAACATCTCCCACCCAATTGTACCCATCTGTATCTAGATCTCTGCCCAGATAAACCCAATTGCAACTCAATTACCTTCCACATCCACCCATTTTGACGCGTTCATATATTTGCAACCATCCAAACCTACCCAAACTTCGTGAGAAGTCACCCAAAACCACCCAATAATATGTGTATGGGCTATAATTGCCGCCTATATGAAACACAAGTTGCACCAATCCTTTCTTAAGAATATGGGTAGAAATTGACACTTCTACGTAACAATCAATTGATTTGATAGATTTAAAGTTTGTTGATATGCAAATTTGATAGATCTGACTTTGAGATGTCATTAGCTCTCCTATCTATTAAAGAGTTTGTAACTTTTAACTATCAGAAAAGTGTAGAGTAATCCCTCACATTTTAACACCTAATAGATACTTTCCTCAATCATTAGGTCAAACTTTCCAATTTTTTCAATTACCACATTTAATGATCAGTATAACTTTAATTACTATTTCGATTGAGTTTTATTCTCTCGCACGCTTCTATCATCCTCGGTAACCGTCTTAAAAACAAACACACGATGTATTTATCTCGTTGCATTGTATTCTGCTATATGATTTAAAATCAGCTTATCAGTATTTCATCTATATTCAATTAGTAACGAGACTTATCACAAACTTACAGGGATTTGCAGAACTTGAATATGGAATGCTGCGTTACATGGGAGCAATTGACGACTCAACTCCAATTATAACATCAGGTATGAGTTTTAGAGCTCAAGTCAGAAAACTGGCTTCTCCAGTTTCTGTTAATTTGAAGAAAGCTGAGGCTAAAAGATTTGCAGAAATACAACCACCACCAACAACAAAACAAATATAGAAATTAAGAACAATAGTAAACTGATTCGGTTCATGTTTTATCTTGAATGGATCAGTGGGTCAAAAGTCGCCCAAAAGTTAAATTTTTTTCTTTAGAACTTTTCACTCCTCCCTCTCATTTCCCTCTTCTGTAATCCAGTAATCCATCTATGAGTTGCACGTTACACTTGGAAATTCTATGAAAAATTCTCTTTCAGTGCATGATGAACAGCTGGTAGATGATATTCCTGTCGAGAAGCTACTTATCCATGATGTACCTGTTGACATCATATGCACTCCAACCCAAGTTATTTTTACAAACACACCCATCCCGAAGCCTCAAGGTTCGTTTCTTATCATCTAAATTTAGACGATGCACGCAAACAATTATCAGTATTGACATAAATTGTAAGGTTTTCTCAAGTCATTATGCTTTTCATTTCATTTACTTCATAGCAACTTCAATACCTAAATATATGAAAAGGGTCATTTGGGTTATGTTTAATCTTTAATATGTCAAATAGTGAAATCAAAGTAAATTATATCTTTGATACTAAACTGGTCAAATGGGTCAAGAGTCTTTTAATGCTTTAACAATATTTGATATTAATTATGTTATAGAAAGGACTCCTAAATTGTGGACAATCCATGTATGTTACCACCTCTATTATGTTAGGAATTTATTGGGACAAATTGTCACCTGAGAAGCTGGGTCAGATCAAAGTTCTTAGAGAACTGAAAGCCAAAATCGAAAGAGAATCTGGGCGGAGACTTCCTAGTGGCCCTTCTGAAAAATTGCCCCCGACTGCTAAAAGAGGAAGAAAGCGATAGTTTACTTCTACATTCTGAAACAAAAAATGCAAAACAATTTAATAAGAGGAGTTTATTCCTTTTTTTTGTAAATTGTTCTTACGTTGTAAATGAATAGCTGATAGTTCACTTCTTCAGCAAATACCGATCCCTTTTCGTGTGCACAAAAATGCTACATGAACTAGAAAGCATAGGGTAGGGTCCATAACTGTACGATGTAACACAAACAGATACTATAAATTTTGTGTATTTGACTTTTTACAAAACAAAAACAAGTTCTACATTGCTGAAATACAACTATAGGGATGAATAGAATAAAAACTTTTCATTTGATTCATTAAAAAATTGCTGAAAATATTGGTTACGAAGTCCTCCAGGACACCAAGTTCTACATCGTTCTGTTTAGCGAAACTCTCATTTGCGTGTGTGACCCGCTCTATCGGAGATATCGACTGTGGCATCACATACCCACCGAAACGATAATTTCCGAAACAATCAATAGAAAGCATGTGAATACAAAGGGACTAAAAAGCGGTTGTCACATGAAATTTTACTCGGGGACATGGATGCAAGAAAAGTAAGGATACCAATGCCTTCTGGGATGGACAAATTTGGTCTTGTGATTTCTTCAGAGTTGACCAGAAAAACATCACCTATATAGAGATGGTTTGTAGGGACATAAACACTACATAATAATTCATCTCCATTTTCCCTCTGCAAGTAAGTGATATGAAAATCAGTTCAGGATCACAAGAGCAATACGTATTCAATGGCCCAATGTTTAGATTTCTTATTTATCACCAAAATGTCTCTAATGAATACTGGGTATATTGTTAAAATGTGTTGCTCTCTTTCTCAAATAACATATTTAGTTATTTACTGTCATTCTTCAAACAAACCAACTCATTGTATACTCACATACAAAATTAACTCACGTTATTTATCCTCGCATCAAAATAATAGGACCCGCAATCACAATTTTATTTTTTGATGCATCATACATGAAACTGTTTCTGTACTTCTTTTCAGATATAACCTTAAACTTTTTGGACAAAAAAAACGTAGGCGCCTAGGATATCTAAAATTCTAATAGCAAAAGTTACTTTGATTATAGAAAAACAGATATAATAAGGAGTACCTGGAGAACAACTGATGATGTGATGAACCCAAAAGCATATTCTCCCAGTCGAGGATGGCGAATGATGGCAATTGTTGGGATATATAACTATTATCAAATCAAATCACAAAGCTGGAAATAAAATCTATGTAGTTAATTAATTAACAAAGATACAAAATGTGTACCTTAAATTGGAGAGGATAAAGCAAGAAACCTTTATAATAAGGTTTAAATTAAACATCTCTACGATTGCACACACAACGTTGGAATGTATGTATGCTAATACTTGATCACCAACCGAACAACCTTTGTTAACACCCCTTTAAAACCCTTTGTTTTTGGTAGAAACGGCCGAAGCCAAGAGAGAGGAGAGATTTTTAGGATTTTTAGAAAACCTTAAGATTTATGTGTTGAAAATATTTAGATTTAGGCCTCTATTTATAGGATTAGGTTACTTGATGACCAAGTTTAGGGTTTTTGAAACCCCCTCCTTCTCCTTTTCGATCGCCCCCCCCCCCCCTCCTAGAATATTCTAGAGGGTTTCCTAATTGTTTCCTAATTACAACTCTCCTTCGTCAAGTCCGTTAATTAAGTACCGTTAACTATAAACATTTAACGGACGATCGTTAGTTTTTCGTGATCAAATTAATTAATATATTACATTTAATATATTAATTAATTATAATTACATTCATGTTAAGGTGTGACCTCGTAGGCTTAAATACTTTCCGGACATACGTTCATTTTACATGATCATATTCTAACAGCTCTCACTTGAGTTCGTAATGAATGAAGGTAATAACATTGGTTAGCGTCTAGCAACACGCCAATGCTCCCGGAAAAATTTAAGTATAGTTTCTTAAAGTATATTTAAATGGTTGAGGCATTTATTATCCTTTTGTTCAGATACCTTGTTAAATATGAATATGGATCAAGGTCATTTCATAATTTAACGATTATGTTTCTCATTCAATAACTAATTAATGATTACCAAATATAATCGAGAACCATCTGGATTTATTTGGGGACGGCCATGCAAACATCTTAATTAGTCAAATGAGGACGCCAATGGTATCATACTTCAACTTTTAAATTGAAGGAACAAATCCTGTATTGACTACACGTGTCAGTCATCATATTTCACGACACTTTCTGAAAATAGCCCTTTATGTACTCCCTTATTCAGGAGAGTTAGAACTATATCTAGTAAGTGCGATTCATACATGTTGACCTACTTGCATCTCAAGTCAAAAGATCAATAAAAGTAACCATTTACGAATTTCACTTAATGACGTCAATCATAAAGTGATAATTCATTAGTGGGGTAGTCCGATATGCATCAACTATGGATATCATGTGAGTTTGGTGGGACCATCCATTATAAATTCTAAGAATATAATCAATCACTCAGATTTGTCGTAGTTTAATTATATTCCCATATAATTAATCGACAATGGACAAATTAGAATATTTGATAAAATATTAAATAAAATATTCAAGGATTAAACATGCAAATATAGGACACAATTTAATATTAAATGAAATCAAACATATCAAGTACTTTATTTCATTATTAGAAAATATAAATTGTTTAACATCCCTTATCTAAATACCGAAATAACAGATTTACATGAAATAACTAGCTAATTTAAGTCCTATGCCCTCGGTATGCCTTTCAAGCTTGGGCCTAGACAAAGCTTTTGTGAAAGGATCAGCTAAGTTAAAATCTGTGTGAACTTTGAGTAAATTGATATCCCCTAGTTCGATCTGCTCACGAACATAGTGATATCGTCTAGCATAATGTCTGGAACCTTTCTGAACTCCGGGTTCGTTGGCAATGATTAATGTACCGGTATTATCACAGTACATATCAGTGGGTAAGTTATTTGAGGGGATCACGTTTAGCCCGCTAATGAACTTCCTTATCCAGACCGCTTCCATTGCGGCTTCTGAGGCGGCAATGTACTCAGACTCTGTTGTAGACACGGCAACTGTGGTTTTTAGCTCATAGCATTCCACCATGCCTTCATTTAAATAATGAAGACGTATCCCGACTGATATTTTGAATCATATTTATCAGTCTGAAATCCAACATCACAAATTCTATTACCATTTGAATTTTTGATCGGGATTTCAACCATACACCAAGAATAATTCTTTAGCAGCACACATGTACTTAAGAATATTCTTTACAGCAATTCAATGATCCTCTACAGGATTTTGCTAATAGTGGCTAACTATATTTTGCGCGAACGCAATATCAGGTCTAGTCCATCTTATCGCATACATAATAGATCCTACAGCCGAAGCATAAAGGATTTTTCGCATACGCTCCACCTCATTAGGTGTAGAAACACTATTCTTGCTTGATGGGTTAAGTCTTTCTTGCATGAGTGACCTTATCAATATAAGCACTTTTACTTAGTCTAAACAACCGCTTTAATCTATCTCGGTAGATCTTGATTCCAAGAATAAATGCCGCTTCTCCTAAATCTTTCATGGCAAAAACACTTTCAAGATGGGATTTTACATCTTGCAACATTGGAATGTATTTTCCTATGATCAATATGTTATCAACATACAAGACAAGGAAAGTAATATTACTCCCACTAGCTTTGCGATATACACATGGCTCATCGGGGTTTTGAACACCAAACTTTTTGATTTCTTCATCAAACCGCTTATTCTAACTTCTTGATGCTTGCTTTAGTCCATAAATGGACCTTTGAAGCTTGCATACTTTGTTGGGATGTTTTGGATCAATAAAACCTTCAGGTTGATCCATATAGACTTCTTCATCCAAGTAACCATTGAAGAAGGCAGGACGCAGCTATGGCTAAGAGAATCCTAATAGCTCTAATGTCCGCAACCGGAGAAAAGGTCTCATCATAATCAACACTGAAACGTTGAGTATAACCTTTCGCCACGAGACGAGCTTTATAGGTGTGTACATTTCCATCCATGTCCGTCTTCTTTTTGAAGATCCACTTACACCCAACAGTTTGAGCATTTTGTGCAAGATCAACCACGCTCCAGACTTGATTGTCTTTCATGGATTTCATTTCCACCTTCGTAGCTTCAAGCCATTTGTCAGATTCCGGATCTGATGATGCAGCTTTGAAATTCGGAGGCTCATCGAGATCTCCAACAATGTCTTCTTCTACCATCAGACATAGTCTTTCGGTAGGACGTCTTGTCCTTTCGGACCTACGAAGTGGAATCGCTTCATTATCATCGACTTGAGGCTCATCACTTTGAACATTTTCCCCCCCAAGTTGATGATTGCTGAGAGTTTCAAAAGGTGACACATCTTCCTCTTGAGTCTCATCAAGTTCTACAACCCTCCCACTGTTCTCTTGAACTAATTTCTTTTCAAAGAATTCAGCATATCGAGCAACACAAACAGTGTTTTTGGCGGGATCATAGAAGTCGTAACCCATCATTTCCTTAGGGTATCCGACAAAGATGCACTTAGTAGTTTTGGGTTCAAGTTTGTCAGGCGTATCGCGCTTCACAAGTGTCTCACATCCCCAGACTCTTAAGTAAGACAAATTAGGGACATCTCCATGCCATAATTCATACGGCGTCTTGTCAACCTTCTTGGTTGGAACCATATTGAGAATGCGTACAACAGTCTCTAGAGCATAATCCCAAAACGAAAATGGGAGAGTTGTACGGGTCATCATTGATCTTACCATGTCTAGCAAGGTTCGATTTCTCCTTTCAGATACTCCATTATGCTGAGGAGTGTATGGAGGAGTAAGTTGTTGGACAATTCCACATGCTTTAAGATAATCCTTAAACTCTTGGCTTAAGTATTCACCACCTCGATCCGAACAAAGAATCTTGATGGTTTTACCAAGTTGATTTTCTACTTCATTTTTAAACTCTTTGAATGTTTCAAAGACTTCATGTTTATGTTTAAGGAAGTAAACATAACCATAACGACTGAAATCATTCGTAAAAGTTATGAAGTAGCTAGCATTTTTCCTTGACATATGTCTAAAAGGGCTATATACATCGATATGTATTAGTCCAAGTAGTTCCTTAGCCCTCTCCGGTTTTATGCGGAAAGGGTATTCTTGTCATCTTGCCGAAAACACAAGACATGCATTTGTCAAATGATTCATCATTTGATTGTAAGATCCCTTCACGTTGAAGTTTTTCAATGCTTTTCTTGCTAACGGTAATTCGAAAGACACGCATTTATCAAACGATTCATCATTTGATTTGTAAGATCTCTTCACATTGAAGACTTTTTAATGCGTTTCTTGCTAATGATAATGCCGAAGACACGCATTTATCAAATGATTCATCATTTGATTTGTAAGATATCTTCACATGGAAGTCTTTAAATGCGTTTCTTGACAAAAATTAAACAAGATGACCATGTCAAAGATAGAGTCCAAGTTAACTTGAGTCTTTTGCTATTGAATTATCATTTGAATATCATCAACACTTATAATTCAGTTAAGAAGATACTTGAAGAACTGGTTAAACCAACTTGCTTCTTCTTCTTGTTCAACTCAGCTAGATACTTAGGACAATTCCTCTTCCAGTGTCTCACCTTAGCATAGTGATGACAAGACTGGTCTTTAGTCGTATGCTCCTTTTTCCAAAGGGTCTTTTAAGGTTTTGAGACTAAACACTTTGTTTTCTCTTACCTAAGTTCTTGCCTTTAGCTTTATGGTTGTTTTGCTTTCTAAACCATTCCCCCCTTAATCATAAGAACTTGGGGTATCTCAGATTTCTTAAAAGGTTTTCTTCATACTCAATCAACTTGATATGAAGTCCAACTATGCTATGCAAATTTGTAATTGTCTCTTATGCCTATAAGAATCGGCAGAAGAAATGCATAGTTTTAACCTTTCCATAATTGCTCAAAGTGACTCTTCATCTTGAGTACATGAGCACTTACAGGTTTCCCATACTCGTGTTCAAGTTATGGAGTGACTTAATTAACTCAAGTAATTCAACTCCAACTTGTTTTCCGTACATAGACTTGAGTTATTTGATCATATCACACGGATTTTGCAATCCGAATTGCTTTTTGAAGCTCAGGAGACATGCTTCTAGCATCAAATAAGCAACCTCAATATGTCTATTGTACCGAGTATTTTAAGCTTCCAACTGCAAAGCAGTGGCATTCGCATCAGGAATAGCGGTATCTGAGTTTCAAATGACATCAGTTTTCTTTTCAACTCTTAGAACAATTCTCTATTGACAAAACAATCATTGAAATTGGTTTCAGAAAGTTTTCTCTTTCTAGCATCGACCTGAAAGCCGATTGGTGTATGTTTTGTGAATGATTTGTTGCCTTTTACAAAACAGATTCAAGTTCAATTATCGGTATTTTCGATAATAAATCCTTAAGAAATTAATCACCCAATGTTTATAAAATAAACAATTAATTTCATTAAAGCTAGGATCCAATTGACATACAACCATTTCATCAGTTGATCTGCTAGAAATAATTGGTCTCAAAAGGTAAGTGACGATCAGTAATTGCATTACAAGTGCAATTCCTAGAAAGTATGGGACCTACGTAAGACACTCGATTCATCAAGTGATCTTTTGTAGTCATGTTTTGTCCCATCTTTAGCCACGGGTCAAGGTCTCACCACTTAACTCGCTTTAAGTCGTCCAACTCAGAACGCGCAAAATTGACCACCACTGTGTACCAGTGAATGGGTTTCGCCATGAAACCGCCATTTCACCACTGTGTACCAGTGAGTAAAACAACGACCCCATGTGTCCTTGACAAATTGGATGGCAAATGACTTAAGTTTATTGGGTCATTCAATTTGATATGTGATCAAAAAGTTATGTTTGAAGATTCATGCATATCTTCTAAACACAACATTTAATAAAATCATTTTTATAGTCTTAGCAACACAAGAGAGCTCGGTAGCTCCATTTGAACACACAAAGAAGCGCAAGGGCAAAGGTTTGCGATGAACGCAATTAAAAACCCGCCCTTATAGAAGTCTAGCGCACTCCGACTTATACCTCTCTTAGAGTTTGTTCAAATGGGTGAGCCGGTGTATCTCAAGGTTGTAAGTCTCCAATTTTATTAAAAAATCTCTATTTCGATATTGCTTAGTCAAGTTTATATTTTCTCAAAAATAATTTTACATCACAATTTATATCACAATAAATATGCAAAATCATAAACTATTAACTATTAAGCATGCAACGAGTTATGGTAGGCCACCTAAACATGTCACTATGGTTTAATTATGTCTAAATCGGCTCCCCCTTCAAAGAAGAGGACCACATACATCAAGTTGCCTTGATTGCGTAAGCCTTAACCATATACAAAACAATTAATTATCATAAAAGCACATAGTTGCTCACTGGAAATTCCAGTAGCTTCACGACCTGTTTAGACATGTTTCTGGTCCGATTCAGACTTCGACCAGAACTACAAAGTTTTTGCCGTATGTTTTGAGCATCTACAGTTCAAAGCACAACCTCTAACTCATTACGGATTAAAAGATATGAAGTTTTTAGTGAACTGTCGCAAAGCAGAAAAATTACACAAAAAATTCACATAGTCACACAATTAATTATTTAATTATCTAGCATAATTAACCCTAATGATCAAGATTTCATATCAATATATCTAAGTAAGAATCATGAATGATTTGCATGAAAAATTCATGATTTTTACTTTTTTTTAACCATTAAAAATAAAGGTACACATATAAATACATGCAATTTATCATATAACCATGCAATTAATCAAAACTTGGATTAGGAACCCTAAAAAAAAATAATTTTTTTTTCTGGAAAATTTGAACCATATATATATATATTAAATAAAACCTTTTTCTTATTTAAATAATGTAATTAAATTACAAAATCAATTTAAATATATATATATATAGCCGAATATTTTGAAGATCAAGAACCCTAACCCCCCTTCAAGTTTTGATTTATTGGTAATCAAAAACATACATAGTAGGCTCGTGATACCACTGTTGGGATATATAACTATTATCAAATCAACTCACAAAGCACACAGCGGAATATAAAATCTATGTAGTTAATTAATTAACCAAGATAGAAAACGTGTACCTTAAATTGGAGAGGATAAAGCAATAAACCTTTATAATAAGGTTTAAATTAAACCTCTCTACGATTGCACACACAACATTGGAATGTATGTATGCTAGTACTTGATCACGAACCGAACAACCTTTGTTAACACCCCTTTAATACGAACTAACCAAAACCGAAACCCTTTGTTTTTTGTAGAAACGGCCGAAGCCAAGAGAGAGGAGCGAATGAGATATTTTTAGGGTTTTTAAAAAACCTTAAGATTTGTGTGTAGGAAACAATTAGATTTAGGCCTCTATTTATAGGATTAGATTTACTTGATGACCAAGTTTAGGGTTTTTAAAACCCCCTCCTTCTCCTTTTCGATCGGCCCCCCTCCTAGAATATTCTAGAGGGTTCATAATTGTTTCCTAATTACAACTCTCCTTCGTCAAGTCCGTTAGTTAAGTACCGTTAACTATTAACATTTAACGGACGATCGTTAGTTTTTCGTGATCAAATTAATTAAGAAATTACATTTAATATATTAATTAATTATAATTACATTCATGTTGAGGTGTGACCCCGTAGGCTTAAATACTTTCCGGACATACGTTCATTTTACGTGATCATATTCTAACAGCAACCTCCTTAAATGCAGTGGTGTTCTGATCTGTAATCAGAGAAAGAGGTAGTAATTAAAAGGAAGATACTCTATGATTTAGTGCTTCTAAGTGCTTTAGTGATGACATGGCATTTACGAAAGGTTGTAGTGAAAAACTAACCTTGTTTTCTTTATTGTAAAATGTTTAAAAATGGAATCTTTTAAATAGACGGAATATTAAATATATTCATTTTTTATAGGAAATTTGTATAAAAAGAATATTTTTTTTATGAATTTTTACCTGTAATAAGCATATGGTTTAAGTAGTATAAAATTTTGATTATTTAAAGGGGCTTGTTAATTAGACCCCTAAAAAAAAATAATTGTACCCATAAGTTAACCTTAAACTAACTTTTTATAATAATTATTAACTTTTTAACTAATTATAAGAAAAGTAATAGTAATGCTTTTTTAAAAGTAATGATTATGTTTTATTTATCTCTAACCAAAACTAATATTTATATGTTTTATTTTATTTTATTTTTTAAAATAATCCACAAGAAAACATAAAATTATAAAGATGTAAAGATTTATTTTAAATATCTAATAGTAAAATGATAAAAGCATAAATAATAAAATAATTAGTTAATGCATAATAATAAAATGATAATTGACAAACACTAAAATAACTAATCAAATATATTAATAACACCACCCTCACAACGACAAAGGCTGATATAGAGATCTAAACGCGACCTATACATGATTTCACATCTGGCTGCAGACGAGCCATGGTGAAATGTCAAATAAAACGTGATAACATGCATTGGGTACTCTCTTTGTAATTCCACCATCACAAAATGTGTTTCTTCATTTACAAGGGCAATTGTAAGAGCTCTGTGATATTGAACATCTTCCGGACCACACCAAAACGGAAAAATCGTCGTACTGCCTCTCTTGTCTAAAGAATGGACGATCACACTGTAACAACCCTCAATTTCCAATTAGGATAATTTACTTGGACTTATCTAGGTCCTTATCCCTAGAGGTTTATTAAGAGAATCGACCTTCTAGACATTCAAAACATAGCGATAATTGCCCCCTAGTACAGTGAAATGCCTTAGAAATGCCATAAAAAATAACTATAATCATTCAATATGATCTCAAGCTATAAATTAGTTCTAATCAAACTTGGTGAAATGTCAATGAACCAAAATTTTATTTCGAGAAGTTGAGTTACATAAATAATTATACAAGACTTACAAGTTGTGATAATAACCAAAAATCCCTATAAATGTCCAACAATTCAAACACAAAGCTAATGATGAATAAGGATAATATAACTTAATATGGCATTTATATATGATAACCTAATATGCCAAGTGAAACCACAAATGAAGCCAAGTTACTGAGAACCTAACAACTTATAACTACGCATGTAATAAAAGTAACCTTTTACACCATCAATCTCTACAACCAAAACGATGCGAGTGTTACCAATATACTTGGATCCCACAATTGATAGCAACATAATGAAAATGGCATTTCTAAGTGATGGCTTAAGATAGGAACTTACGTATATTAGTCCTATCGTAGGGATAGTCTTGGCTTGAAATATGATGGATGAACATAATGGATATATGGTCAAGGAAGCTATAGATGGGAAATACCCATTTTGGATAGATGAGTATAATATGCGGCATATCAAGGTGAGTCATAGCCCCCTTTCAAACTACTTTATGTGTTTAACTATCGGGGTGAAAAACATGACATATAAATAAATATGCTTTTATATATATATATAAAATGATGTTTGCCAATATGACTATGAAATGAAATTGTTTAGTATGTTCAATGTGATAAATGTTTTATGATGAGCTTGAGTTCTGTCAACCCGTTTTCTTTCGGTACACTACTATTTACTCCGAAAGTGGAGGCCTGTAGTTAGAGAGTTGCGCAACTAGGATTTGTCCACCCACCCAACGTATAACGGTGGGATGTCTGGTTGCCTTTGTGACGGCCATCATTCCCAGTCCGACCACGCGGTGTTCTAGCTACCTTAAATTTGAATGGTCGTCTCTATGGCACGACCCTATTATTATTAATACGACACTTGATTGACAGCTTGTGCTATGAAATGAATTATATATATATTGTTGGACTTGATAAAATGGTAGTAGTAGTGGCTCAAGCATTTACTCATCAAAATTATGTAAATTATGCCTTTGTGGCTAAATGAAATTGATATTGAATTATGCCCTTGTGGCTAAGTGAAATTGATATTAGTATTGTTGATAATTGGAAATTGTTTGAACATACGGATTGGGTATCGTCCCTCATATTATATCTTAAAAGACGTTGAAATTGGTGATATTGAAATGATTTTGGTAACCGAATGATTTTGGTATGATATACGATTAATCGATTTATATACTTTTTCTCTCATGATGATTTGACAAATGAGAACCTGAAATTTTACTATGGATTTTTCCAAGTCTTGATATGACATTATGGTATTTGGAAACTTGATAATATGATATGAAAATTTTGCCGGTCATATGGTTTGGATATTTCGAAATGTAATAGTAATCGGTTTTCTAAGTATTAAAACGGTGATGTACCAAGATTTATATAAAAACCTATGCACTCACCAACTACGTTTTCGTAATTGACACTTTTTCTTCATGCTTTTCAGGAAATAAGCTTACGCATTGAGGATTTATATGCTTCATGATTATTTGCATTGCACTTTGGAGTCAAAGATCAAACCTTGTGATAGGCAATGGAATCCGCCTTGATTATTGTAGTTTACTATTTCATGTGCTTGTTATTTGGTTCGTGGACTTAATATCCAAGTATGGTGGACGCATTTGTACTTGGAAATTGGTTCACATGTTTGTACATTGTAAATTCTTTTTATCAAATAAAGCTATGGTGAATGTTATTTATAATCCTTTGTTTTGAATACCCGACTTTCTGTACATCTCATTGTTCCGCCTTAGTTGGGGTGTTACACACACCAAGCTTATTAGCAATTAGAACACCTGCCTCGGGCATTTTGATCCAATGTTCCCTTGAACAAGGCGAACCAAAGAAACACAGGTTGTTATACATTGAATTTATATCGATAACGAAAATCTGCGAGTAGAATTCATATCGATTTTGCAACTCTTCTCTCATTTGTTGTCGAATATAATCATAAGAATCATCTTCATTATGTCCAAGACCAACAGCTAATGCTCGATATCCACAGTTTCCATCTCCGAAAACATTTTGTATATTCGTAATGTATGGATGAAATACTTGTGGAATGTTGATATACATGAAACGACAAGGTCTTGGATTCGACCTTTTTGTTATGATGACAACACCAAGTGAGTATGCCAACTTTTGTACCCAATCGACTAATTCTTTACGAAATCTTATTAAAGAGACATCTTATTATAAAGAAAAGAAAGTCTTTATAAAATGGAAGTCATCGTGTGTAAATACTAGGTTCAAAGAAAGAGATGAAAGTAACTTTATTTCACCGCTACATGATCAGTTTGTTGCAATTGGTATGAAACTCGTTTGTCCCCTACACAAGATTTTAGTCGAATATAACAAGATAATACAAGTATATCAAGTAACCCGACTGGCAAGTAATTCTGATCTAGATAAAGACTAGTTCAGAATTAGGATCCAGATATGGATATGAACACGAAGTAAATATGAGAAACAAGTGCTTGAAACTATATAAATAATATGTATAATCAAGTATTAGGCAAAGAGTCACGGTGTATTTTTCAATGTATCTTATTCATTGATATAAACAAAATGCAAAGGTTGTTGCTGAACAAAGATAATCACACTTGTGAAAATATCTAAACAACCTTGAAATACAAATGATCTATCAACTAGGAAATACTCGTAAGAATTATTTAGAGTATATCTCACAAGTTGCAATGCCAAAGTTCCAAACAATTTGCAAAATGTGACAAGCCTTGTATTTATAGGCAAAGTCCATGATGACGTGGACTATGCCGTACAATACTTTGTTGGGATACATTTAAGGAAATCAACAACATTCCTTAAATCGTATATTTTAGGGTTAAGTGTGAAAGTCATTTGATGTGACATTTCACACTTTATTCCCAACCATTTGACTTAACCAAAAAGATTTCCAGAGACAATGTTATTGTCTGGATAAAGCATGGTAAAGTAAAAAAGGCTTCCTCGTAATCAGTGCAAAGTGGTGTAAGTACTTTACACTTAGCAGCTTCAGATCTTCAATCAGATAGAATCTCCTCAGAGCTCTGCTTCTTAGTGGATTCTCTTCTTCAGTCTTCAGTCTTCGACTTCAGAATGAATGTCTTCAATTGGGCTAATCTCGATCTGAAGTGAAGCTTCAGAGAACTAATTCTGAGAGGGTCCTCAGAATTTCTGTAAAAGTATTTTCTCTGAACTTCAGATATTTCTGAACAAATTACACTTGGTCTTCGACCTAACAAAACTGATTATCCAAAACAAGTTATTTAAGTTTTGACCCCCAAGGATATAAGCGATAGAACCAAAGGGCCTAGAGGCTAGAGGTGACCAATCAACTAAGAGGTACCTGGTTCAAGTCCCATCGCGGATAAATGTGTTAATAATGGTTTGCCATGTGGATATGTTCTTGTAATTAAAGAAGTTGTTCATAAACTAAATACTACCACATAGTTATAGTCATACATTTATAATCTAAACGGTTCTTAGGCAGATAAACTGTAAAATGAACGGTATGAAGAATTAGGGGGGATTTAACATTATCTTCAACATTAATGTCATGTTCATTTTTCAACATTATGTGTTGACTATTACTACTACTTGATTCCTTTGAACCGCCTTCTGCCATTTTTAGTAATGAATCTGATTTAGGGAGATGACTGGAGAAATGATCGGAGATTATATTGAAATGGTTTTTTTTTTTAATTATTTGTTTTTATTTATCCCTATATAATATAAATGTTACTTCAAAAAATGTTAGTTACTACTTATGTGACATGTTTTAGAATGTAAGAAAGCCTAAAAATGCTCACAAGTTGTATGTTCCCAACATTGGTTATGAGTTTGTAGGCCCAAAAGTTGTATGTAAACCGTCTGAGAGTTGCCTCTTCTCTCCGTATCGCTCTTCCCCTCTCATTCTCTCTCTCTCTCTCTCTCTCTCTGTCTGTCTTTTTTGTACACAATCCATATTCTCCGAATTATTTTGAACATAATGGAGTCCATTTGATTTCAAGAGTAACAGTTTTGGAGTTAATTGAAAGTATTTGTAATGAATAGGATATATACGTTTTAATCTATGTCTTTAAATATTTTTTTTCTTCCAAATATGATAAAATGATGAATTCATGTCTTCACCCCAATTTATATAAAGTGTGATTTTGGTTTTGGTTTTCGTTTTGGTTGACAAGTAGTTGCCTTTAAGGTGTTTGATGTTATGTCTCAAAGACATGGTTTTGTGCAAACAAAGTAATCATCTTCTCTGATTTTGGTTTTTGGTTACTGTTGTGGTGAATTTTGATTAAAAGTAGTAGAAAAACGCTTTCTGAATCCTTATTTCCTTTTGGTACAAAATTTATTTCACTTGATGATTTGCATATGGGAGAAGTTTAATGTGTATGTTCAATGCTAAGTATAACTTATCATTACTTACCAATATTAATTAGTGTAAGTTCTCAATTAGTGCTCATTGTGTGCTTACAGAGTTTTACTATATTATTTCCTGCCATGTGGGGCATATTGACTTTATGCTTATCGTTTGTTGGTTAAGAATGCATTATTTGAAGATTTGAGAAAATATGGCTTGCAATTTACACCTAGAGAGTTCATTGATAACTGGTTCAGTTCATCTCCGTTATTGTTCTATTTGTTATGGTGTAAATTACCTTTTGACCGCAAAGATGTATATAGTATATAATCTATGGAGCTGACACTTTTGTTCACTTGAGTTCTTAGCTATTTGTCTAAAGTTGAATTTCCTGGTTTGTTGTGTGGTTCCTCCATCAAAACATCTCACACTTCATGCCTTGATCTTTTAGCATGCCAGCGTTCATTACTTATTTGCTTAATTGTTTAATTGCCCCAAATACCCAATAGTCAGAACCATTAATAACACAGCTGATGGTAATTTGCAGATGCTTGGTTATGGATGGGCTGGCCTTTTCTGAAAGTTTTTGGTTGATTCATTGTACATGTAGTGGCCTGCGAATCTGGTTCAAGTCTTCTTTAGGTTCATCTCCCTATTTTCATTTTCTTAGGAAGTGTTATTGTTTGTAAATTCTGACTAAAGTGCTATATATTTAGGCCTTAAATCATGACGAGAAGAGACCAAAAAGAGGCGTGTCACGGCTGCAGCTCTTTCTGATAGTCCTCATATCAAGCTTTGCATATTATATTGTTCCCAATTGTTAATAACATCTATCTCATTTGTTTTTTGGACATGGAATGACTCTATCACAAATCAAAAAATTGGTTTCGGTCTCCGAGGGCTTGGGGTTGACGCAATTCGGCTTGATTGAGCCAATGAATCTGCTTTTCTTGGAAGCCCCTTAACCACTCCTTGATTTACCATCATGAATAAATTGGTTGGTTATATAATATTTGTTTACATTGTAATTACCCTTGCTTACTTGAATAATTGGTATGAACCCAAGCGTTTCCTAATTTATTCTTCTCATGTGTTTGCTGAAGATGGAGAACAGTTAAATGTTTCAAAAGTCTACGGCCTTCTCATTTGACCAACAAGCCTATAGTGATTATATTAAGATTAATCTTAGCATGTTTTTTACATTTGCTGATGGTGTAAGCTTTGCCACACTAGCTTCTACACTCTCTTATGTGGTTCTCTTGAGGTATATACTTCTCCAGCTCATTTAAACTTTGAATGTGACATGAAAGGGTTCATAGTAGCTATTGATCATGAAAGGGTGTTTGTGTTTCGAAATTGGTTTTTTGATTATAGGTTGTTGATCATTTTCTTTTACACCTATACGACCAACAGAAAAAAGCAAGAATATTTTTTTGAGAACCATTTCCTCCTTTAAGTTTAATTTTGAATGGGTTTTTGTTGCTGAGATGGAGTATATGTTGTCGATCGACTGTATGCTTGGTATTATCTTGTGAGGTTTTATATATATCTCCATCGTCGATAGACTCTTGATTTTTAGAACTTGATTTGAGCATTTCTTTCTTGCAGAATGAAACTTGACGAGAATGTTGCAAACATCTCGCCAGAGTTCTTTTCAAACAGGAAAGATTAAATAAGGTTTCTGAATTAGTATTTCAACAGCTAAATGTCTATTGATACCTAGAGCCAATTATTCTTAGAGTCAATTGCATTTTTGGTCGTTGTGGTTTGTAAGTTTTGGCAGGTTCAGGACCTTTTCTGTTTTCATTGCATTTTTGGTCCCTATTTCTGGAACCTTTTGCAAATTTTGTACAAATTAAAGATGGTTGTTAAATCGTTAACTACCATTAAAATTAAAATGGTATGTAAAATTCTAAAAGTGTAAGGGGTATTTGTGTCAATAGTGTTAGTAAAAAAGTTTTTCTTGTTAACACAATTTATTCCTTTTCATGCTTTTATATCCATTTTTATTATTTATTTTTAAAAAGAAAAGTATATTTTTTTCTTGCAAACTTTCCTCTTCGATTCCGTTTTAGCGAATTGTCAAATTGATATAAAAAACACCAGATTTGTTCCCGATCTGATTCCAATCATATTTATGTTTTAAGTTTTCCGATTCATCGAGTGATAGGTTTTTAACAAAATACTAGGCTAGAGTGTGTGCGGAATGCAAACCTGAACATTTTGGTACCGGTTTCATATTTTAATTCGTAAAAACAAAGGAGAAATAGCAAATTTGATTTTTCCAACGAATTGCCATATTTTTCGGCGACGGTTTCTGAAGTTCATTTTGCCAGGGTTTATGCGCAGTGGAATTCTATATCGATTGGTATCAGTTTCGACTTTCTACTTGAAGAAAGGATGGAGAAATCGTGAATTCCGTTTTCACGACGCGTTTTGAATTTTCTGGCAAATTGTTGAACATTCCGGACGCCATTGCTTCTTACATTTAGTGAGCTAAATTACAAAAGTTTCATTTATTGAACTCTTAAATTTTTAAAACTTTTTACAAAACACTCGCGTCTATAGTGATAACATGACAAACTTTTTTTTTTTTCAGGTTGAAGTTCATTTACAAGTCTTGGAGTATTTTTTTTACTTATATTAAATATTTTATATTTTCTCTATTGCTTTATAGCTTACTCAATTATAACCATTCAGATGACCTCTGATTTATAAACATTAATGATAATAATAACATATAGAGAAAAAATTCTCACTCATATCACTAATTTGCTAACACCACCCCAAATTCTCTTTTTTGAACAGCGAAAAGAATTATTATTAATAACAACCAACTAGCAAGGTACTAGTGGTCGAAAAATACAAGATACAATTCTAGAAAAACAAACTTTACACAATCTAGAATCTTCTCAGAACTTTAACTGCTAAGATTGCAAAAAAGTTGAAAAAACTTGCGCCAATAAACACAAGAAAAAACCCCACCAACGAAGGCCGAGCCACCGGTTTTCACTTCGTGGTGTTTTTGATGCAATCCCAAACAAGTTCCGAGGACGACCAACAACCAAATATAACAAGAAGCAAAGAAAATTCTTATGTAGACTATACCAAGAAAGTTCGTTTGCAGTCACCAAGAAACAAAAAGGTCGTCCTACACATTGGCCATCTGGAGTTTCACATTAAGGGGATCGCTAGGTGATGCACTGGTATACCGTCATCCTTACTTCCATGACTGCCAAATACTACCTCGCTACGACTATTTATTAGTGACACTTTTTTTCCCGATATTTGAAAGGACATGACTCGATAAACCGAAAATACGAGATATATATATATATATTTTACACTCCACTGCGCCGCAGTGGAAAGCCTCGGCAAAGACAAGGACAAAACCCCACTGCGCTGCAGTGGGCTTGACACACCCCCACTGCGCCGCAGTGGGAGGAAAACAAAAGTTATCCGAGGATTCCCACTGCGCCGCAGTGGGCAAAACCACCCCCACTGCGCCGCAGTGGGAGACCTGACCTGCAACCCTAACATCATTTTAACACTTGATCCAACTTGCGACCTTCAAATTTCAAAGCGAACTTCTCAAAGCACTTTTCAAAGGTTTCCAACAACAAGGTAGACGCATTACAAACATAATTACAACATAACTTGTTTCACAAATCCAAGACCAACCCTAACGGGTCATTTACCCGTTTTGGCAACATTTTCGCGCATAAACAACAATGCCATTTTTCAAAGACTTTACAACTTGGACATTTACAGAAATATTACCAAAACATGACCTCAAACCAAAATGTACCATGAGCCATGAGGTGTGGGACGTCTAAGCCTCTATACCAAAAGATCGTCATTCGTTCGAGAATGACCTAATTACCTACAAGTTCTTCAAAGATATCTACAACTTCAAGCTTATCAAGACACACTTAGTTCCTTCTTCTGGAACTACCTAAAAAATGTAAACAACTAAAATATAAGCAAAGGCTTAGTGAATATACTTGCATACATTTACGAATACGAAGGAGGGCATAGTACAAGGAGTTTCACATGTAACCTATGGCATCGTCATGTCACATTTACATATTCACCTTGCACACAAACTATACATATATGGATCCATATAAGCTAAACAATCATAACAATCATATCTATCGGGATTCTTAGGCCCTAGAGGTTCTTAGGTCTCATAAACAATGCCCCACATGGGCTTCATGCCAAATCAATTACCATGCTTGGAACATTCACATCTCATGGTAATTGACCCAACGTAAACATAAGGTTATGCAAATATACTCACCTCCTCCGCAACAAAGAGAATAACGCTAAACAATAAGCACAAGCAAGCTTCAACCTAAAATCATATCGTAAAATACATAAGCTTACATTCACAACTTGACTAGTTCAACCTAGCCATTCTCAATCACTAGCATTTTCTAAACCCAAAACCCAACCCATTTGTCATTGAGTTACTTTCATCTTTAACTATAACACTAGGTAGTTCAACCTACCGTTTTCATTCACATAACAATAACTAGTAATATTCATCTTTTCTTACAAACTCAATTCATCACATGAATTTATCAATTTCATAATCAAACACATCTTATAACTCAATGACAACTAGGTTAACTAAGGAATTGGAGAAAATTAACCATAATTCATTTTCTAGCAAAAACCCCAATTTGGTTCATCCATGAACCCTAATTTCAAAAGAAAGATAAAAAACTAAACTAAGGGAATTCAATACCTCAAGATTCAATGAGCTAAATCAAGACTATAGGCTACAATTTCTTTTTCTCCCTTTTTTCCTCTTGATTTTCGGCAACCACCCAAGATCACCAAAACCCTTGCTTATAAATTTCTAATATAGATGGAGATGATTAAAGATTTTGCTCTTGGATGAGTTACTCTTTGATTTTGAAAGAATAAGAGAAGGAATGCATGAAGGGAAGAAGAAAATAAGAGTGGAAGTATGATTCATACTCAAAAGAAGATGTCTGGCACTTCCTATGGGTGCCATGAGCCACTTCTCAATTTGGTGGGTATTTTACCCGCTATCCGCTAAAGTTCCAACTAAATTAACCCCATATCCAAAAATAAAATACTAGGAAATTAATTTAATGTCAAAACTATAAAAAGGGGTTAATTTCTTTTACCTTATAATATTTGGGGTGTTACAATATTAGAAACCAAACTCATGATAGTAATTACCTTGCAGGTCAGCTTTGCGTCTCAAGCTCCTCATTATTGATGATGATGACGTACTGGCTTTACAAGAATACAGTGTGCAATCAGGTGATAAGAAATCACTGTCTTTTTCCCCACTTTAGGTTAATGGTTAAATACGTGTGGCCTAGTCATATGTTTGTTTAGCAGTGGGTTGGATTTACAAGAGGGTAGTCTTCCAGTTATACAGGATTGAGACAATTGAACAGCTTATCTGATTGGCGCTGTTTTTTAACCCTATGTTTGTTTTGCATTATCTTTGTGGGGTGATGAGCCATTAATTTTGTGTTTTGACCTATAGAGGTTGCAGTCTTTTAAAGCAAGGTCGAGATTACTGATCGACGTCGAAGTATCAATAAAAAATAAATCTAAATACCTTATACTAGATAGGGTAAGTGAATATCATTCCCACGAGGAGCGTCTATGGTTATATTAAGTTTTAAGAATTTTTGTTTGGTTTTGAAAATAAAAAGAAAAACTAATTTCAATTAACTAAATTAAAAGACTTAAAAATAATAAAACAAGACAAAATTAAAAAGAGAACTTGTAAACAATAATAAAAAAAGTGCACCCCTCCCGATTCCCAAAAGTTTCGTTAATTTACCTAATAAACTTTACCGAGTATTTATTCTAAATTACATAGACATAATTTTATTACTTGACAAGAACGGTTTTGGACACAACCTATGTTAATTATATGGCTTGTATTAATCTCTAAACTAGGTGGACTCAGCATAAATCATTAACTCACAATAAGTTGTCTTACGAAAATCCAAATCAAATAATAGTGAATAAATACACAATCAGTCATATGAATTATTTATAAAAAAAAGGACAATGTTCACGCGACTGAAAGTAAAGTTCATCAAATAAAATTAACTAACAATTGTTATATCGAGAGAAATTGCAAAAACCTTAGCCGGATATAGTCATGTTCAAATCACCAATAATTAATAAAGAGGATCTTTGTTGCATCTCGTCGAATATTTGTTGCTTTGTTCGTAGACTCTTCACTTCGAATAATATCCCTAACAATAATATATGTCGACTCCCCTCCTGTTTAGCCGCATAGAATATATATATATATTTATATCTTTTTTTTCCCAAGAATGCAATAGACAAATATATCTATCAACCGGGTAATACTCCGGTGAGAACACTTAAAAACATCATTTTGATGCATTAAAAGTCCATAAACTAACATAGTGCTTAACTAATTATCATTATTTAAGTGTTTAACAACACATTGATCCGTCAAAATAAAAAATATCACGTTTTTTTTTGTGCATCCATCTTGGATGCATATTCATCAATATGATGCATCAAACAAAAACGAGATTTTTTCTATTTTGACGGATCAATGTGTTGTTAAACACTTAAATAATGATAATTTGTTATGCACTATGTCAGTTTTATGGACTTTTAATGCATCAAAATGTAGTTTTTAAGTGTTCTCATTTTTTCTCATTTTAATTTCGTTCTAATTTGATTGTCACCCTTTATCCACCTTATTCTTCTTGAAGCTCTGATACCATTAGAGTTAGCGGAATAATTAACGATCGTGCAAAGAGTCAAAACGATAAAATTCAGACCGCTAAAATAATTAAAACTTATAGAAAATATAAAACTTAAAACTTTGAACAGATTATAGTACTCAAACTCAAACTTATATTGAAAATATTTAGAGAATTATCAGATTAGGTAATTTCTATCGTGATTTTTCTCAATATACAATGACATCTATTTATAAAATTTCAAGAGATATGATTAGGTATTAGCCGGGTGCACTTGTGGGCCCCATAGTCACTAATTTCAACCTATTCTTCTCTTTACTTATACACTATTCCTTTAAAGGAATTATTACAAACGATAAACAAAGGACTTATTACTATCTTTGCTTTGGATACACACCATTCCTTTTAGAGGAATTATTACTGACAACTAGCAAAGGACATATTGCTATCTTTTCTTTGGATACACACCATTCCTTTAGGAGGAATTATTACAAATGACAAGCAAAGGACATATTACTATTCTTGCTTTTGACACACTCCATTCCTTTAAAGAGAATCAAACAAAGAGCATAGTAACTCGAAGATACGTAAAAATCTTGATGATTGATGATGTGGTTAGGTCCATTATTTGCACTGCTTCATATTTTGGATTTATTAAGTAATTTTGGGCTGGACTTCATTTGTTGGACCGTTTGCACCATTTTCTTCAGAGATGAATTGTGATTCACTTACTTGGTCTACTAGCCCTTTCTTGACTTCTTGGGCTTTGGTTCTCCAGTGCTTCTTGAACTTTGAGTCCAAGAGATAGTATGCCTTTTTTGTTCCGAGTTTACACCTCTTATGATTTGTGTTAAAGCAATGAGGCCTTGATTGACTTGAGATTCTTGTTGGGCTGTGTCATAGCCCAGCTGACTTCCATCCCATAATTCTTTGAGCGTTGTATCTAAAAGTTTTAGGTCTTGAGTTGTTAACCCTTGATCTTCCTGGTTAAGGCATTCTTCGTTTCCTGCAATGAGAACATTAACCAACCTTGACAAATTATCGGCTAATACATTCAGCTTGCCATCAATGTGTTCTAAGTGGATATGAACCCCTGTTCCGGTGAAATAATCAACAAAATTCATCCACCTAACTCTTGATGGCTTATTTTGGACAGTTTTGTTGTAGAAACTAATAATTGCTTGGCAGTCTATTCGGAGTGTTACTTCGCCTTTTCCAATGTAATAAATTTTGAAGGATTTTAATCCTTCCATGGCAGCATGAATTTCAGCATCTATTGTGGATTTTATTGGATTAAGCTTCCCACTAGCGTAAGCACACACTTTCTCATCTCTTCTTGGGTCATTCTTCTTGCGTTTCAATTTGGACACTGCTCCCCATCCTTCCATGCATCCATCCGTTTCGATGATCATATACGCATTCTCTGGAGGGATATCCATATCTGGCAAGTTCTGTACTTGCCTTTTGATTTTGCGGACGATTTCCCAGTCGGATTGCTTCATCCTTTTATCAACACCGACAACCTAAATGTTTAACGTTGATAGGTCGCTAAGGAAATAACAGGATGGTTTAAGATGTCTTAAAGAGTTGTAGGGGGGTGAATACAACTTTTAAACTTAATTCAACTTTGAAGTTCTTTTAATGCGGAATGTAAATTATCTTAAAGTATTTTTCCATGATCAGCTTGAGATAATGTTCAATGAGATAGTGGGTGATACATATACAAAGTTAAATAACAACATTAGAGCACTTGCAATACTCTAAGCTGACTTTGTACCTTCCAAGCTGACTGCAAGAACCATGCCTTTTATCCTTGTTCTTTCTCTTTGACTCAGACCAAGTGCTTATATTTTGTTTAACGCAGCTTGAATGATACCATCTTTTAGTGAAGACCTTCAGGATGACTCAACCTGGATCAGTCCAAGTTGACTCAGCTTTAGACCCAAAGACTTGAGTATTTCTGAAATTGTTTGTCACCTTAAAATATCTTAATGTATAAGCAACTTGACTCCAACAAACGATATCATCACTGACATAATACTACTTTTCCGACCACATATTCCTTTAACTAAACAAAATATGTCAACACTATCACTCAAAAAATTTCGGTAACGCTACCCTAAATTAACACTACTAAGCTAATCACAAACATGCAATTAACAAAAAAATTAAAAATATATAAATAGAAGCATAATTATACGCATAAAAGCATCGGTGGTTAAAAGGAAAACTGAACAAGGGCTTGCCGAAAAAAAACCAGATACCCCAAAAACCAAAAAGGGTCGCCGGAATAGTAGCGCCACTAGCCAAACCAGAAACCCCAAAAAGGGGTCACATCTCACTGGAAAAGGGTATAGTACATTAGGAGCATGGGTAAGTCGTTTCTGGCATCGATTCTGGCATTACAAGCTAAGTAAATGACAATAATAGCCTCAAAATCGAAACCCCCAATTAAACAATTAGGTTTTGGGTGAATGACAATAACTGGCACTACAACCAAGAATAAAAATGACATAGAACGCTCCCAACGTTTATAAGGATCGGCCAAAGGAAGTCGATATACATAACTGATGCTAGTTGTTGATTGTTGCCGATAAAAGGAACTGATGGAAGTTACCAACTGCACCCTTACGCCTTATGTTTAGAAACTTTTTGATATAAAAACTTGCATATTTGGTGGTTAAATAAGAAGATTTTGTTAAACTTCATAGCTTTTTAGGAAAAAAAGTAATTGGGTTTTGTAATTTATCTCAAAAATATGAAAAAGATGATGATTGTGAAATTAGAGGTTTTTAATGCTAGAAACATGAAATATTAGTGATATAGTATATATGTACATCTTTAAATTTGAAAGAAAAATAATAACTTGTACTAGGTTGGAGGGTCGGTCCTCAATATTCTCATGTTCGGGGCTAGATAATAAAATATATGCTCTTGTCAAAACTTTATATATCACAACACATTTCTTTTAAGGGTTTGGAACATAGCTAGATGGCTCATACTCATGCCGAGATTTTAAATAAATACAAATATAGGGTAACACTCCGGTGAGAACACTCTTAAAGTAAGAACAGTGAGAACACCTTAAAAATATCATTTTGATGCATTAAAAATCCATAAACTAACATAGTGCATAACTAATTATCATTATTTAAGTGATTAACAACACATTCATCCGTCAAAATCGAAATAATCATGTTTTTTGTTTTGTGCATCCATCTTGGATGCATATTAATCAAAATGATGCATCCAACAAAAGACGTGATTTTTTCGATTTTGATGAATCAATGTGTTTTAAAACACTTAAATAATGATAATTAGTTATGCACTATGTCAGTTTTATGGACTTTTAATGCATCAAAATGATGATTTTAAGGTATTGTCACCGTTCTTATTTTAAAACTGTTCTTATTTGATTGTTCCCCTACAAATATATATATATATATATATATATATATATATATATATTTATATATTAAAACTTTAAGAGTTAAACTCCGAATTGACATATATATATATTAAAACTTTAAGAGTTAAACTCCGAATTGACATTACAACATATGAATCACCTAAAATGATGTCTTAAATTAGTATGTCCTAATCTACATTAACTAGAAACCTACTTCTAACTCGTTTAACCTCTATTTACTCATGATACTTCGTAATAACTATTCAATAACTTTAATGTTGAAAAACCACGTTTGGCACAACTTTCATTAACACAATGACAATGCGAACATATTCAGATGTATAAAAGACATCCAAACAAATAGAAGCCTTACTTGACGAGACCTTTTGATAGATGATCTATCCATGTTTCAACAGTCCAATTACTGTTAACCGGAATCGCAACGACCAATTATCTAACGTCGTGTTTTTTAGTGATTCAATTCTATTTGGTTAAATATTTGTAAACTTACGATATTATAAAAATTTAACATCCATGTTAGCGTATTAAGTGAGGTAATAATCTAATTAAAGCGGAACAAAAAAAGATACATACCTTCAATTTATGCCACTGTGTACTCCTCCATAGTCCCGGGAATGTGGCATTGTAGATGTTTATGAGCACATGTTAGTTGCAACAGTAGACCTAATATATAATACGGTAAGACCGCACTACCAGGTGGTACTAGATGGAACTTAACACATAGAACTTTTGTATTCAAATTTGAATGTAAGTAAAATGTTCTTTGGATTGGAGTTTCCTCGAATTAGCTAGCCAATATTTTTTTTGGAAAATTTGAATTGGGTATACGAAAAAAAATACGGTAAACTCAAACTACTGTTTAAATAAAAACAATAACCCACATAATTTTTTATTTAGAGAAACTTATATACATATATTAATAAAAAAATTAAGGAAGCACACTTACAATTATTGCATTATGAGATGGTTTCACAAATTATAGCATGAACTATGTTATCGATAACATCAAATGCTCCAAATCATGTATGGTTACACATATTATAGCAACTAAAACCGAGCACTTGGAATGACCATTAAAGGGAATGCCCTACGAACCACTATACCACATGTCTCGTTCATGTCCAAATCCTCATCTTTGAACCCATCTGGCAATGCCAAATCATACCTGTAAACAATATTTGCTAATACAAGTTCAGTTGCAACTACTGCAAATTGGATCCCAGGACATTCCCTTCGACCAGCACCAAATGGAAGCCAATTAAATTGTTGGCCTTTATACGTAATCGAATTATTCAAGAACCTCTCTGGCCTAAACTCATTTGGATCTTCCCACAAGGCAGGATCTCTTCCAATTGCCCAAGCATTGACAAACACTTGTGTGCCTTTTGGAATGTCATACCCCATTAGTTTTACATCTTGTGTCGACACTCGAGGCGTAAGAAGTGGGGCAGGCGGATGTAAGCGCAAGGTCTCTTTTACGACTGCTGTAAGGAATGAAATTTTCTCCAAATCCGCATCAATGATCATCGGTCTTCCTTTTGCTACTTCTGTTACTTCTTGTTGTAATTTCTTCATTGTTAATGGATGTCTTATTAGCTCGCTAATTGCCATCTCTACGGTTGTTGCTATAGTATCGGTACCACCGGCGAAAATGTCCTACATGATATACAAATAAATGGTATCATAATCATAATATTCTATCATAAAGATTTGGTTTTGTCATAAGTCTTTATCACCTGAAGTACAAAAATAATACTAGTAGTACATGTGTAACTAGCCTAACAATTTGTGAAATATTTAGTTCTTTTCCTATTTTTATCATAATCTTAATTCATTTTCTATTGGTTTTAATTTAAATAAAATAAATATTAAAATAAAATAAGTTAAATAATAGTTTTTTTAATTAGAAGTCATTACACATTAATTATGAAAATCTTCAATGTAACAATATATATATATATATATATTTATGCTTTATGAATCTTCTTGCGTTAGTTTTATTATCATCCAATAATAAACATTTTAACTTATTTATTTTACTTTGATATTTATTTTTATAAATTTTAGCCCCTATATATAGAGAGAAAAAATTTAAATAAAGAACAACAAATACTATACGTCTTATACGAATTATTAGGCCTTATATATATATAAAAGTTCATGGACAAATCTTTTATACAAAAATTGAAATTTTAAATTATGTATTCTATGACATGAGATTAATTTAACTTACATTTAGAGTATGTTCATATGGAAATTAAAATTAGTAGTGAACATATGAAACAAATAGGATCATAGCTAGAAAGTTATAATAATTCAATGTTTTAAGCTATTTACTAACACAATTGTTTTTATTTCAAAAGATGTGAACTATTCGTCGAGATAGCTAGCATATGTTGTTTTAACTGAATCGAGAGCATATTCGATGAAGAAGAAAACTGCTTTTCTAAAACTTGAACTTAGTTAAGGCCACATGTTTTACATAAAACTCCTCCCTAGCTCATGGCCAACCCACATGTTTGTTTGGTAGGGAAAGAGTGTGTATGAGTAGCTAAACTCTATGGCCATCTATCTCAATCATTAGGTTTAATAATTAACTATCTTAAAGATGAAATAGAGAAATCATACCAAGATGAGTGCTTTAATGCTATCTCTCTGAATTTTGAAGTTTACTGTGTTATCTTTTTGGAGATCTAATAAGATACCAATGAGACATTCTTCCTGATCGTCACTACTTTGGTGACCGCCACTTCTTTTCTTGTTCACATGATCTTCAATAAGACCTTCAAGAAACTCATCGAACTCCTTGGCATGTTTTTCTGCCCTTCCAACTACACCAGTAACTCGATCCATCCATCCTAGCCATGGTACTAAACTACCAACGCTAAAAACAATTAACAAATCTAAGAACTCATTCAACAAATTTACGAGCTTTGAGCCATCATACGTCCTCCCCATGACCACGGTACAAATGATATTATTTGAAAGCGACAAAAGCAATGCACTTAAATCAACTAAAGAGCCACAACTTTTTTCAAGTATGTCAATTGTTCGACTTATTTCTTTTTCTCTAACTTTTTCAAATGACTTAACTCTTGAATTGCTTAGAAGATGTAATACTGCAATACTCTTTAATTGCCTCCAATATTCACCATAAGGAGACATTGTTATGTCCCTACACCCATATGTTATTATACCAGGGATAGTGAATTTAGGTCGACTACAAAATGACAAATCTTGAGTTTTTAAGATCTCTTGAGCTGCTTCAGAAGAGGAGGCCACAAGAGTGGGTACACTCCCTAAGTGAAGAAGCATAATTGGACCATGTTTTTGAGATATTGCGTGAAGAGAACGATGTGGGTGTGAGCTTATTTGGTGCAAGTTTCCTATGATTGGAAGCTTTCTTGGAGAAGGGGGTAAGTTTAGTTTCTTTTTCTTTGGACCATGTGGAAATATTATTTGTATAATAATAATCATCAAAGTGATAAACGAAACTAAAAATAAGAAAAAGTTTTGTAAGGACATTTTATGTAGAAAGTCTGCCATATTCTTTTGCACACAAGTCATTAGTAATTAGATCGATACAACATATATAGAGTGGCTGTTGGGTTTCTTGGTAGTGTTTTTTTGACTATATGTAAATTGGAATAACTAGAGAAAAAGGAAATATTTGCATGATTGAATTAATTATTAAATGATATAACAAATATATATGTATTTATAGAAAGTCATCTGTACAATCATTTATCATACTCAAAGATATATGTACTATTGAGTTGTACAATATAGTCGTCTAGACTTTCTTATTTAAAAATAAAATCACTAAAAAATGGACTAGTATTAGATATTAGATAAAGTAACATAACACAATCTTAATCTTAAGACAACTGATTTTTTAGATTTTATGACGTTTTAATTTTTAACACATGTTTTTTGACTTATGGGCCTTGCGTTTTTCGAACAACTTGTTTTATTCCAATTATTACAATCATACTTGTTAGTATCGTACGAGACGCAAGTTTTGTCACAACTCAAAGAAAAAGTAATTTCTCGGTTAATATTTCAGACAAGGTTTTGACTCGGTTCCATACGATACGATACAGTCCTTTACGATATTGTCACATCCCGACTAAGACGGAAAACTCCGGATGCGACGCATAGTACACGCGTGATGGATGTTACGTAGAGTAACTACATGAATACTTAAATAACACACATTTCATAAATCCAAACACAAATATCCAACATAGAGTCAAGATTGAAATAAAATATAGATAAACTACCATGCAGGGGGTTAACACTCAAGCATAATGCCATAGTCTAAACATATAGCAAACATAACAAAACATAAGATAATGCAGCTCCAAAACCCTAGTCTGGTCTACTACAGGTCACCATGTTATGCTCCTTAGCCACATCTAATACGATTCACATTCTCACCTGATATGATACTCAAAAGCATCAACACAATGGTTGGTGAGTTCATAGGTTTTATAAACAACTATCAAGTTATGTGCCAGGTCGAAATATCATCAAGATCCACACAGCAATATGGCTATCAAATTACTTATGATAGCAAGAATCAAGTATCTTTATGTCACCAACACTTACCGTATACCAGGCCTAAGGTGCAAGTATCAAGTATTAAGTATTTGGTGCCTCCAACTTCACCATAAGTATTAAGTATCAAGCATCTCAAACTCTACCACAGGTATCAAGTATCAAGTATCACAGTACACATCATACAGTACAGTAAAATAACCATAAATGATGATAGACACAAAGGCACGAGTATCCTTCCACCCCAAAACATAGAAAAAGGGGGCTACGAAACTCATCTGAGCGGTAGCAACAAGATTAAGCTACGCAAGATATCAGAAAGCAAGTAATCGGTACGCAACAATCTGTTACAAGTAATCACAATTAAGTATTCATTCAATATAGGTAAACGTGCTCATAACGTGTCGCCAAGTGTTGACCATGTTGTCCAAAAGCGTACTAGTTTGATTTCGACCCAATTTTATAAGTTTGACCAAAGTTGACCAAATTACGAGTTTGACTAAGTTGACCAAATCGACTAAAGTTGACCAAGGTTGACTAAGTTGACCAAAGGTGACTAAACCGACTAAAGTTGACTAAATCGAGGTAGTAATCGAAGTCTGAGGTCTCAATTGAAAGTTGAGGTCTTAAATTGAATTCGGGGTCTTAAATTGAAGTTGGGGTCTTATTTTGCAATTTAGGGTCTTAATTAAGATTTGGGGTAGTATTTCACTAAAAGACAAAATTTAAATTGAGAGGCTAAAATAAGAGGCTAAATTGAGAGGTTAAAATAAGAGGCTAGTAATCTGAAGTAGTATTTCACTAAAAGATAAAATGAAACTGAGAGGCTAAATTGAAATTGCGAGGTCGTAAATCTCAATTGTGTGGTCACAAATTTTGGGGTCTTATTTCGCTAGAAGAGAAAATGAAATTGGAATAGTGAACGGGGTCGTAAATTGGGTGACGAGGTCGTAAAAATTTGAGCTGTTCTTCATCAATTTTGTTCTAGAAAACTCTAATCATTTCTTTTGATTGGAAAGATGTTTTTAACATCAAATTGTACTTTTAGACCCACAAATATGATGGGAAAACAATACTAAAGTCGAAAACTCGATAACGGCCTTAAATCTTAAAGACCCATTTGAACAATCCTTAAATCTCAAGATTTTGTTAACGAAATCACACGAAACTTTGACAAAAGTTGTAATATATGTTTCTAAACCTTTTGGACGTAAAAAGTTTAATACTTAGTGTGTGTAGTGTGTGTATTATAAGAAAAGCTAAAATATCAAAAAGAAGAGCATAAAGTGTGTTTTGATTCTTACTTCAAATTTGACAAAAATAGATGTTCGTGATGATGTTTAGAACGTAAAAACACTGTTATTGAAGTTAAATCTAAACAAAATAAGGTTTGATTTCCATAAAACTTGATGTAAAATAAGGTAGTAATGGTGAGGTAGTAAAAATGGGTTAGTAAAGTGAGATAGCAATTTGGGGTAGCAAAAGGGAGGTAGTAAAGGTTTGTGTGTATTTTTTCTTGGAGGCTAAGTTGATGGAATGAGGGTTTTGTGGAGAAAAGTATTTATATGCAGGGCAAAAATGTAAGGTTTCCATGTTAACTCTAAAATACGATGCCAGACTCAAAATTGCAATGTCAGACACGAATACGAGGCCAAATCAAAAATACGAGGCTGATATTGAATTACGATGCCGATTCATATATACGAGGTCGATACACGAATACGAGGTCGTTTTACAATTATGATGCCGACTAACAATACGAGGTTGTATTTTCAAGCTTAAAATTTTAATTTGATATAAAATCTTTCGTGGTCAACTCATGGGTGTTACAGATATAGTTCACTATCTTGATCGAGTAATAATATTTCTTCTATCTTGATCGAGTAATAATATTTCTTTGTTCAAGTAACAATATTGCAGTAATATATTATTGCGATACATATAATTAATTTTTTAAAAATACACATTGGAAGTTGTAAAAGTCGGAAATCTAATTTTATTTATTAAAAAATAAATTGATATTATGCATATTATACACTTCACTAACCATGAAAATGTTATGAAAAAGTTGTGTTATATAAATTACTCCCAGGTGGTATATAACTTTGGACCACCATAATAAATCTCAATTAGAAAAATCGAAAAAAGTCATATATCGTAATTACAACACATGGTCCTAATCAAAAATCCAGGGTACGACCTTTGCCAAATATAGATCAAAAATCCAAGGTACGACCTTGCCAAATATAGATGCTTGAAGATGTTGAAAAAGTTGAAGTTGAATGAAGACCAATGATTGAAAACAATTCATTACTTTATGAACATTACTATTTCATATGAAGATGTTTAATATGTATTGTGTTTAAAGGTTATTTTGTTAAAGACTAATTATTTGTTTGAAGATCTTTAAAAGACTATTGTTTGTTTGAATTTCCTTAGAGTAGAATGTAATAAAAGTTTGAATAATAATAGAAGTTTGAATTTGTAATATATATTTTGATTTATTAAGTGAATTATTAACAATTACGTTTAATATATCTATTGATAAATCATTAATTATTACTCGTTACTGTCGAATATTTGGGGCAATTGTTGAATTTTTAGCATTTACATGCCAATATTGAACTATTATGACTTTTTTTTAACAGCAGTGGTGATTGTATTCAGCAGCATGCCTCTTCATTGTCTAGTAGAGATCGACTACGTCATCAGCATAGTCAATCCAAGGGCATAACTGATGATGGAAATCTCACTACCGTTCTAGAGGAAACTAGTTAAATGCTTGAGAAAACCTCGATACCTCATCACATTAGAAAGGACTTACCAATATGTTATTTAAAGGTTTTGAACCTGTGACCAACATTTGGTTGAAAGACATAAGAGGCATTAAATATCCAGTTGGAGTAAATCCCATGGACTGAACTATTAGCATTTATGACGAGAACTTTAATTTTTTTTATTGCCATTTTTAAGTGAATTATTAGCAATTATATACGACAAATATTTTTTGTCATGTTAATTACGTCGACTAATTAGGTCAAGTGTTGAATTATTAGCAATTATATGACCTAAATACTGAAATATTAGCAATACAACCAAAATCGAATTTTTAGCTAGGGAAATACTAAATACAGTCCTAAACGTGCATAAAAAAACTTGTACCTTCCATATTAAAAGTCCGCCCTCTGATTTTCATGGTAAATGTACAAATAATTTATGTATCTTAAACACAGCCCTAAGGGCTATATTTAACAAACCCCATCTAGCTATTAATAAGTGAATTATTAACAATTACTGAACGAATTCTTAAATTCAAATAAATTTCCAGAAATCTAATCTATTCTTAAATAGATTATAATAACAAATGAAACAATAATCACATCTACTAATCAAATATGATTCACTCAACTATTTATTAAATATCTTATTCCACTCAGAGATTGAAAAAATGAATTATTGATACAAATTATTCTGATATATATATATATTTAGGTAAAATAAAACAAGTATTAAAATAAAACAAATAAAATAATAGGTTTTTCTTCATTGAAGATAACCGTGCATCTTGAAAATCATTGTATATCAATTGCTTCGTGAATCTTCGTGCATCAATTTAACCATGATCTAAGGGTTATGATCTTGTCTTATTTGTTTTACTTTAATAATTGTTCTACAATACTCAATCATATAATATATATATATATATATAGGGGAAAGATAATTATAGTATAATCATTTAAAAAGGTACAAAAAGTACAAGGTTTTTCCTCCTTCTTCCTTCTATCTCCGACCACCACCACCACTGCACCACGATCATCTCCGACCACCATCATGATCCTCCAGCGACGACGACCATCTCCGGCGAGACTTACACATGTGTAAGTACATTTAGCATTTTAGGTTTTAAATATTCTAGGTTTTTTCCTTCTCGAGACAACCACCACCAACCACCATCATCTCTTACTACCCCAACCACGGCGTCGGTGCCAGCAGCAAGGGCTTCACCCATACCGTAGAAACCGTCACTATTTCTTGGATCACCACCCATCAAATCCATGCGATTCTCATATGCGTCCTTTGACGGTCAACTTAGAACGGATGATGGCGTCTGGCCCGTACCGTATCAACTCGAAAACGAACTTGATTCTCGCCGGAAAGTTAACTTACACATGTGTAAGTCTCTCCGGAGATGGTCACCATCACCGGAGTATCATGGTGGTGGTCGGAGATGATCATGATGGTGGTGGTGGTGGTGGTGGCGGTGGTCGGAGATGGAAGGAAGAAGGAAGAAGAAGAAGGAAAAACCTTGTACTTTTTTAAATGCTTGTACTATGAATTACTCACCCACATATATATATATATATATATATATATATATTGAGAGAGAGAGAGAGAGAGAGGGGGGGGGGATAAAAGTGTGAAAACCATTAGGATTGTTAACCTAAACTGAAGCATGTGTATCTATATATACACATGACTATGCCTTGATTATAGCTTCAGTCCCTTAATTTGAGTCTTTCTTCTCTTGTACACTTTTAGTCCTTCAAATAAAAATCTTAATACTCTAAGTACTTAAATCTTGACATTTCAAGTCGTTTAGCTTAATCTTCTTTGTTCATTAATCTGCAATACTTAACCAAGCATTAAGCAACTATAAACAGAATAAGATTATAATTTTAACATCCCCTTAATCTTATTCTCTAGAAGATTTATTAGTTTTAACTTCTTTTTTTGATAAAAAGGACTTGCGTTCTTTGAAAAATATATAACTGAAAAATAAAAGTATAAAGAAATGCCCTCACGGGCCCCCCAAAAATAAAAATAAAAATAGACAAATGATGCAGGATATGTACCAATTGGGTGACTGGACATGCCAGGTCACCCAGAATATATCAAATAATGATGAATCTCATAACTAGCAATCTAGGTTAAAAGAATGTAAGACAGTGCTAGTCTGGATATATTTTGAGAACCCATTTTTTTGTAAGAACCTTGAGAACTCTTAAATTATGTATTGGAACACATTTTTTTTAAAGCATTATATATATAGTCATTTGTTTACATATGAACGAAACCATGAACATATTCATACACAAGTTCACAAAAGGATATTTTGAAGGTATATTTAAAAATATTTCTTCTATAACATATTTTTTTTATATCATTTCATATGTGAATGTATAAAAAAACATGTGATCCAATATATAATTCGAGAGTTCTCATGGTTATTACAAAAAATAAGTCTGGCACAAAGAAAATCATGAGTTTTGTATCTAACCCTTTAGTTAGAATGTCTGCCACATTAAGTGCAGCTCCTATTTTTTCTGTTTTAATGACACCAGCCACAATTTTTTCCCTTACAAAATGAAGATCTATTTCAAGATATTCGGTTCTCTCATGGAAATAGGGTTGGTAGCAATCTTGATTGCAGAATTATTTATCACAATATAATTTGACAGGAAAAACATTAACATTTTAAAAATTCTGTAAAAATTTTAAAATCTAAATCATTTCAAATCATTTCACACGTAATTCTAGCCATAGCTCTATATTCACTTTTGGTGGAGGACTTAGATTTTATGTTTTGTTTCTTACTTTTTCAAGAAACCAAGGAACCACAAAAATAAACACAATAGCTAGTAACTGACCTTATGCTAGATATACATTTAGCCCAGTCAGAACCCACATAAACTACAAGACTAATAAAATATGTTTTATTTATGAAAATATCTTTTCCGGGTGCATTTTTCAAGTATCAAGTTTCTTAATACTCTTAGAGCCATCTTATGATGAGAAGTGATAGGTTTATGCAATATTAGGTCTAGTGTGAGTTAAATATATAAGTTTCCCAATTAGTTTATGATATGCTCTAAAAGACAAACAACGAAATTTATAGTGAACACTATTTTGGTGTTTGGGTTTTCACACCACGAACAAATGAAACAACAGAAATCTCATATTTTATTAAGTTGATGTCTTTTTGTTGTTATCTCATTTAACTAAATCATATGGGACATATGTGTATTAATAACACAAAAATGTGTTCTTGCTAAATTAATGTGGCCCAGATATAAAGTATGGGAAATGTTGGTTTAGTTTTTTCTGGTCTTGTACGAGAAAGAAAAAGATAGAAGCTAGTACAAGACATTTATTGTTTATACATCACAACAATAATACAAACTATAGACCATTGGGGTTTTTGGTAGCGAATAGGATAAACAAAACAATGTTGTTTTGTTTTCATTTTACGAGAGTAAAAGAAAAGAGACAACTAGTGTTTGACTTTTGGTGATTTTAAATTTTGCTATTATGTTTGGTTGACTTATTTTTAATTGTTGACCGTTTATAGGTTATCTCTAAGAATACATAACAAGCTTGATAAACTACTATTATTTGTGGTTTGTGAAGCTTTCAAAGATAAGATAACTATCTTTTAACAAGAGAAACACAACAAGAACTTAGATTTTATAATTAACGATGGTTAAAGCCCTTTTCATATGCTTGTTAAGTTATCAGAACTTGGTAGGGCTTATGGTTGGTTATATGCATGTTACGCCTTAGTTAACTTTAGTCATTAATGTAATTCATGCTTTACCTTGTGATGATTGATACGTTTGACTCGATTGCATGCGGTTGATATGTTGTTATAGTTGTTATGGTTGATTGAGATTGTGATGCTTGATGTTTGATTAGCCTATACATGTAGTACACTAGACTGATGTAGCTTTGCCATGTTCACGGTTGCACGATAGGGGCATTAAAATGATGAGATTGAAAGGATTGATAAAACATACGATTGAAACTATTGATAAACTCCAGTATAAACTTGCGATTGAAAAGTGTTAAGCTTGATCTAGCTAGTCCTGAGAGGGGCTGGTTTGTTACGGTTGGTCAAACGGGGTAGTCATGATGCCTCTTACGACATGGTCACGGTTGCTTGAGTTGCCGAGTGGTTAGGACCGATCACCATGCTTCGCTAAACGGCTTGCTCCTGGATATGGTTATGCTTATACTTAATGACGCCGATGGACCCCGAAAGGACTACCCATCATGTCGGGTGCAAGGTTCCTTGAAAGGTTGAATGACCGCCTATGCACAACCGCGATTGATTTATCCGTGACATAAGTCACTATTTAGCGATTGAAAATGGCATAACCTATGGTTGATGATTGAGATTGAAATGAAACTTAAGTTAAGATTGATAGCGGTGATTGTTGAGATGATTTGACGTTGCTAGGCACATGTAGAAATCTAATCTCCCTATTGTGTTATTCGATTGATATGTGATGATTGTTGGTAATATGTTTGACATGCGTATGAACTAATTAAGATGATTTAATTGGCAACTTCTTTTACAACCTGTGGTTATCTTACTCGGTTTTTAAAGTTGACACTTGTTTGTTTAAAATGTTGTGTTTCCTCAGGTTAAACATTGGAGTTTGCTTAGAGTGAGGCTGGGTAGATATTTGCTATGGACGATGACATTTATTAGTCTTAGCCTCATTTATTTAGAAGACATTTATTATATCTTTTATTGTCGGAATTTATGACTATGGGCTTTCGTAAATTATTGTTATGATGCAATGAAGTAACACCAAAAGTTTGGTAAACCATTCCCTTAGAAAAATGGTCAAGTTTTTATCGGGACGTCTCCGCATTTTAGTTAATTATTTCAATTTTTTTAAAAATTCATATTTTTAAATGCCGGGTATTACAACGTCTTAGTTATTATTGTAACTAACATATAAACCAATATTCATATGTTTACACATAGTTGCATATAAGTATTTCTTATATTAATGTTCACTGCGCCCATTCAAACTACTCAACTTTCATCAACATATCATGACGACTAAAACTCATATATTACAATTAAACGATTAAACAAAAATGGCAATACTCAACCATATAATCATGAAATTCCTTACTCATATGTAATCCTATTTTAAATAATCATCTGTTAGTTAAAGTCATATATACTCACATGTAGTTCGCTAAAGCAAATACTTCCACCTAACAACCAAGTTCATATAATTTATCAATATTGAGACATATTGTCATTTTTAATTTTCCTTTACCCAATACTTCTCAAACCAATTATTTTCACTTCCTTACCACTATTTCAACATTACCTTACATCATCATAGTTTTTCTTAAACTTTTTTATGTTAAATGACATCACACGAAAACTATCTTAAAATCTTACCAAATTTTAATATATGCTTTCCAACCGAGTCTGGATACTAAGAAACTAATATGGACCCAAACAATCCCCTTTTCTTGACCTAAAATATTATTATATACCTATTAATCAAATTAGAAAACTACGAAATAGTATCTTAAATAGATGATAATCAATATCTATAATTAATTAGGAATGATTTGGCATATTTGGTTTCCCTTGAACACCCTTTTCCTTCTCTTCTTCTTCACTTTTCCTTCCTGCCGACCTCGTTTCTCATTTATTCTTTACACCGACATTCTTTTTTTTTTCCTTAAATTATCTAGATCATCATCATCATATATATTATTTTAGGAAATAACCAATATGCTTCTAGTAGCATATAAGTTAGATGCTTCTAAAGGCAAATAAAGGATTATGTGTATATTTAAAACTAGATTAAACCCATGCGATCCATGGTATATTAAAGGAAAATAACACAAATATTTTTAATGTGCTAAAGTAACCTCAAAAAAAAAAAATCAAACCAAAAAACGTAAGTGAAACCTTTCGGTGCGATGTACGAAATTAAAGTAAAATAATACATATATTTTGAATGTGCCAAAGTAACCACAAAACAAAAATTCAAACTAAAGAAGATTAACAAAACCATTAAAATGGAATGAAAGTTAAAGATCCGTTAAGACTTCTTTAAAAACCACATTAGTTGTAATATTGGTAGGTTTTTCATCTTTGTCTAGTTCAAACATTTCTTACTCTTAACTCTTGAAAGGGCAACATATATTTGACCGTGACTAAAAATTGGATTCTTAAGATACAAGTTAATTCGATTGAACTAAATCCTAGAGCAAACGGACCCTTCATGTCAAGCATTATTAAAACTTAAAATAAAAATGTCTAACCCCTTCGTCAATCAGAATAATCTCCGGTGTTGGCGGAGTCTTATTCTTATAGTTTCCATGGTGTATCCATGACACAAGAGAACGTATTTTCAACACGGCATTTGGTAGGGGTTATATCCTTAATCATGGTGATCGATGCCAAAGAGAATTGGGAAAAATAAAAGATGAGAGTAATTTGGATATTAATGTGAAACAGCTCTAAATAAATAATAAGAATAAAGCATAATGTATAATCTCTCGATATATATACTAATAAACGTAACTTTGTGATAGAGAAATCCATATTAAGTTTAAAGAGATATACATGTTTTAAAAGAATTAATAATAATTAAAATAAAATAAAAGGAAAATAATTTTTTGGCATATATCTCTCTATATAGTCGTTTGAAATTTTTTTAGATAGAATATAATATAAATATAAAATATTAATATAGATATAATAACAATGATAATGATACCATTAGTTCTTCAAAATTAATATTGTCATCTTCAAGTAGAAAGTAGTCTGGCTTGGAGCAACCTTCATCAGTTGTCACATTTACAGAGTTTTCAATAGTTTTGATTCTTTTATTGTACACTCTGTAGGCCTTCATCATTGTGGCATATCCAAGTAGGATACCTTCATCTGCTTTCTCATGAAATTTTCCAAGATGGTCTTTTTGATTTAAGACAAAGCAGGGACTTCCAAACATTCTTAAGAAAGCAATTTCTAGTTTTCTCCCCCTTAGAAGTTCATATGAAGTCTTCTGGTGTCTTTTCACAATGAGAGATCTGTTTTGAGTGAAGCAAGCTGTGTGAATTGCTTTAGCCCAAAAATGAGCTTTGACATTGTTTTGTGCCATCATGGATCTAGCAGCTTCAATAAGAGTTTTGTTTCTTCTTTCTGCAACACCATTCTGTTGAGGAGTCCTTGGTGCTGAATAGACTTGTGAAATACCTTTTTCACTATAAAATAAATTAAGTGTGACATTTTTGAATTCAGTTCCATTGTCACTTGTTAACTGCCTAACAGGCCTTTTGTAGAGTATTTCAGCTTGCTTAATGAAATGAATAATACTATCCGCAGCATCACTTTTGTGCTTTAGAAAGAAAACCCAGGTATATCTTGAATATTCATCAACAATGACCAAAGTATATCTCATTCCAGTGAATGAGGGAGTACTTATTGGTCCAAACAGGTCCATATGCAGCAAATCCAAACAACTATCAATGGTTGAGCATGTTTTTGATTTGAATGAAGCTTTGTGTTGCTTTCCTTTCTCACAAGGACCACACAACTTGTCCTTCTCATACTTAATCATAGGAAGACCATACACCAACTCTTTCTTACACAGCTTGTTAATGTCTTTGAAATTCATATGAGATAGCCTCTTATGCCACAACTAATTTAGCTCATCTTGAGTCTTTGACATGAAGTAGACTTCTTTTGTGACAGTTGGATTTCTCATGTCAAATGAATATAAAGACTCATCTCTGTTTGCAACTAACACCACATTGCCTTCTAAATCCAAAACTATACCCTTATCAGAACGAAATCTTACTTCATAGCCAGCATCACACAATTGACTCACACTTATCAGATTGTGGTTCAAACCATTCACATAAGACACCCTTTTGAAGGTAAGGGGACCATTTGAAAGAATACCAAATCCTTTTGTTCTTCCTTGGGAATCATCTCCAAATGTAACACTAGGACCAACACTTGTCCTAAAGCTACATAGCAAGGACTTACATCCGGTCATATGCTTGGAACACCCACTGTCCAAGTGCCAGGTATGTGCATTATGATAGCCCTGCATTTTCAATAAGATATTAGCTCATTTTGGGAACCCATCCAAGGATGGGTTCACCAGAGCTGACCACAGGGTCTGACTCAGATTGGGAAACAGAACCAATATTCTTATCACATTTAGAAACCCATTGTTGCTTAAGCTGACCCTTGCCAGATTTGAAATTCTTTCTTGCAACATTTAGAGTTTCCTTTTGAACAAAACCTTTACCTATTCCAGATTTTTTACATTCAGACCTTAATTAACTTTGATCAACAATATTTGAATCAGACACACTTGCAAGTAAATTAGTGTCATTAGAAATCTTACCATTTCTGGACTCAACATATTTAGACATTATTTTGTCAGAGTCAGATTTGAGGTGGTTTGGATTAGACACAGATTTGGTTGGTAACACATTTCCATTTGAAGCAGATTTCACATTCTTCAGAATTTTGCTCTATTCTTTTGGAACACTATAATCTCTAATTTTCCTTTTATTTCTTTTTGATTCACCATTGTTTGACTTAAATTTTGAATTTGACACAGATTGGGTAATTGACAGTTTTGATAAATCAAGAGCTTCCTCAGGTTTTAATTCAATTACCCTATCAGATTCAGACACAGTTTCAGCAATGGTTTGACCAACTTTCTCAAGATCATTAAACCCAACACCAGACTTCTGAACCAATATAATTGGTTTAGAGTTCTTTCCCTTGGTTTATATCTTGGGTGGTGAAAGAGGCTGATAACAAGGTTCCATGGTACAGACTTCACTAATAGCAATAGCTCTATCATAGTCACCATCAAAAACAGCTTGAACTTGATGAGGAATTTGCACATTAACACATTTAGCAACTCTTTTAGAAACAGTACACCATGATTCAATTATGTGCTTGATTTTCAAAAACTTTTCTTCTGAAGTTTTAGCTTCTGTGACCAAAATCGCATTTAATTGTTTTTGAGCCTTTATTTCAGATTCAAGTTTTTCAATGGTGAAATTCTCTGAGCTGACTTCTTGTTTTAAAATTGAGATTTCCTTTTTCAGTTCTTGATTAAAATGTTTTTGCAAAAGAACCTCATCACCAAGTCTATTTAACCTAGACAGCTTTTCATTATCACACAGATTGGAAAAAAATTTTACCTTAGGTGGAGCAGCCTGACTTGAAGAAGCCATGTGAGCTGACTCAAATTGCTGTTGAATTTTGACAAGATCTTCAGCAAACTTTTGAGTAGCTTCTTTTGCCATAAAGCATTTGGCATCCTTGTATTTTTCATCATCAGAGGATGTAGCACTTTCAACTCAATCTTTGGCTATCAAACTCTTCTCATCTTTTTCAACTTTCTTACAATCACCAGCCATGTGTCCAGGTTTACTACATTTGTAGCAAGTGACCTTGGACATGTCAAATGAATTCTTGGTCTTATCAGTTTGCCCACTTCTACCTTTTCCTTTGAATTTATTGAATGATCTCCTTCTTATCCTTCAGCTAAGAAAGCCACTTCATTGGCTAAGTCCTCACCATCAGATTCATCACAATCAGATTTAGAACAAACAGGATTAGTGTTAGAAATCACAGGAACAGATTCATTGATGCATGGAATGATCTCATTAGAAATTGAACTAGGGTGTTCAGTCATAGATGCAACAAGTGCACTAGCAGGCTGACTATAAGAATCACCCATGGCAATTAATTTCTCAGCTTCTGAACATTCTTGGTTATGAAGTAAACCAAAAAGTCCAGGGAGATCGAGATCTTGATACACAGAACTTAGCTTCACAGAAGAAATGTAGTTATTCCATTTAGGTGGTAAAGAATCAAGAAATTTACTTTTCAACACCTCATTTTTCTTAGTTATTCCAACAGAAGTTAAATCATTTACGAAAGCATTAAAGCGAGTATGAGTGTCAGTCAGGGATTCATTTCTCAAAGAGAAAAATCTCTCATACCTCCTAGTAATAGTGGTAATGGTAGATTCCATGGAGGTAGAGCAACCCTCAAACATGACAGTCAATATTCCCCACATTTTCTTTGTTGTAGAACACATTTTAATAGAATGGTAAATGTCTTTAGGCACAGCTTGGACAATGAAATTTCGTGCTTTCACATCCAAGTTGGCTAATCTCCTATCCTCATCCCCCCAATCTGCCTTGTCCTTAACTATGGATTTAACCGTGGCAGGAATGGTTGGGTGACCTTCCCTGACCACAGCATCAACCACTACAGTCGATGTTGGCACATAAGGACCATCCACAAGGATGTCAGGCATATCGTTGTCAATGGATTCAAGGAATAAAGACATACGACCTTTCCACCCACTGAAATCATCTTTATCAAACATGGGTGGTCGGGTAAAGGAACCATTATCTACAACTGATGACATTATGCTTTACTCTTAAGGAAAATAAGCAAGGATCAAGTCAAGTTAATTCTTAACCCCTTATCTGATACCACTTGTATAGTCCCAGAGGTGTAACAAATTTCCAAATTATAATGTTCACAAATAGTTGTAGAGGGGGGTGAATACAACTTTTTGTTTTTCCTTAGCTAAACTTTAAGAAAATATTTTTAGAGATTCATATATATATATATATATATATATATATATATAACATAATATAGAAAGTAGGAATCAATAAAACAGTAAAGCAGAAATAAATATTCTTAGACACAGATTGCGTTTTTCAAATGTAATCCTTTATTAAGAAATAATCTATACAAAGAATTATAAAGTTGTTGCGGAAACAAGATAACCTACAATATCTAAACAACCCTTTGAAATGACAAACAACAATCAATAAGTTCTTGCTCAAAAGAAGCAGCCCAAGCTGTCTTCTCATAGGCTAAGCTGTGTGTAAGAGCAGAGAGAACTTTAGTGAAGAATGATTCATAGGAATGTCACCCATATGCCTTCAAGGATTGTAGCTTTTATAGGCGAAAGCTTCAGTCTCTCTCGTATAAGATTTTCGTTGGACGATCAAAGGAATATTAGAACGTGCCTTCATCGTACTTGTGGTCCCAAACCTGCAGCACGATATTTTGATCGTCCAATGAGAGTATGGACACGCATATGTAAATAAACCACCAACCTAGATTTTAAGAATCTTCCTTGTCACGTCATACGTCTTTATCAACAAATCCAGGTTGTAATCTTCACTTGATTGACAGACACAGATTGCTCGTTTGTCAAGAGCAAATCTGTCTAAGTGTTTCCAAGCTAACTGCTAATCCCAAGCTGTCTTCCACCAACAACTTGATCTTTTATCTTCCATCCTCCTTTTCGACTTGGATCGAATGCTGTCACCATTTGATGCAGCTTGAACAACACTTGCTTCCATAAGATATTACAATTGCAAAGTATGAAGCGTAATCTGGGTCATTCTCAGATCGCAAGCTGTGTCAGCATAATCTGACCCAGATTACTACATAAGAACCAAAAAGACTTACAAGTGTTGCATACAGATTTGTCATCATTATATTTACATTATTGATTGGGACTCAACATATATATATATATATATATATATATATATATGGTAGAGATCTTGGAAGAAGGTGTCTTAAGGAGAGAAGGGAGAGAAGGTCCTATTAACCAATCAGAACGCGACATGTGTCAAAATGAAAAAAATGTGTGGTGGCATTTTGGTAAATAAATCAAACATTTCTGAAGTGATCAGCCTGGGTTCCGATCAGCTTAGGTCTGGGCCAGCTTGGGTTCTGATCAACTTGGTTGGTCAGCTTAGTCAGCTTGGTCAACCTGGGTTCTGATCAGCTTGGGTCTGGGTTAACTTGGTTGGTCAGCATAATCAGTTTGGTCAGCTTGGGTCTGGGTCAGGTTGGGGTCTGTTCAGGTTGGGTCAGCAATGTAGATTATGGATTTTGGCTCAGCTTGGGTTCTGGGTTGGGTCAGCTTGGGTCAGGTTTGGGTCAGCTTGGGTTCTAATTAGCTTGGTTGGTCAGCATGATCAGTTTGATCAGATTGGGGTCAGGGTCTGATTGGGTCAGCTTGGGGTCAGCTTGGGTTAGCTTGGAGTTGGTTTGGGTCTGCTTGGGGTTGGTTTGGGTCAGCTTGGGGTCTGGGTCAGGTTGGGTCAGTTTAGTTAGCTTGGGTTGGGTCAGGTTGACACAATCTACACAAATGTAGATTAATCTACACAAATGTAGATTATGGGTTTTGGGTCAGCTTGGGGTCAGGTTGGGGTTGGGGTTGGATTGGGTCAGCTTGGGGTCTGGATTAGGTTGGGTCAGATTGGGTCAGCTTGGTTAGCTTGGGTTGGGTCAGCTTGACACAATCTACACAAATGTAGATAAAGGGTTTTGGATCAGCTTGGGGTTGGGTTGGGTCAGCTTGGGGTCTGGGTCAGGTTGGGTCAGCTTGGTTAGCTTGGGTTGGGTCAGCTTGACACAAAACTACACATAATCTACACAAATGTAGATCCCAGGCTGACCCAGATCCGAGGCTGACCAAGCTGACCCATAACCCAGGCTGACTAATCTGACCCAACCAAGCTGACCAAGCTGATCAGAACCCAAGCTGACCCAGAACCCAAACTGGCCAACCAAACTGACCAAGCTTACCCAACCAAGCTGACAAACAATGTTGACCCAGACCCAGTCTGATCCAGAACCAGACTGACAAAAGTTTGATTTATTTACAAAAATGCCACCGCGTTTTTTTTTAATCCACATGTCACGTTCTGATTGGTTCATAAGACCTTCTCTCCCTTCTCTCCTTAAGACACCTTCTTATTTGATCTCTCTCATATATATATATATATAACTTTAAGTTTTATATTGAAATATTTCCTTAAAATGTCTATCGACTTTTTTTTATAGTTATTAACTATATGGGCCCAAATTATTTGAACTTATAAATAGTTAATCTAGATCCATTTTTAAAAAAAATAAAATAACTTAATCATTCAAATGTTTATTAACTTTATTTTTTAAATTTAAGAATTCTGATTGGTCAATTATTGTTAGGTCAATAATTTTTTTTAAAAATATATCAGATTTTAGGTTGTGTTCAATACACGGGGCTTACAAAGTTATCAAGATATGGTTTTATTATAGTTTAGAGTTTAGTTTACTATTTTAGTAATAAAAAAACTGATCTATATATTAAAACTTTGAGTTTTATTTTAAAATATTTTCTAAAAATATGTCCATCGAATTTGTTTACTGTGACATTTTTTTATTAAAAAGTAATAATATGTCGTTATCATTTTATTTGTTTTATTGCTACACAGTGTATTACATTTTAATTTCACACTTTTATAAATAATATTTTATTTTTAGTTAAAAAGTACCATAAATATTTTAATTAGAATATGACAATGTTATATGTGTTTTTTATAATAAACTATATTTTGCATGCTTTATTTTTCTTACATGCGTTAAGATAATTACTAAAAAAATGTCAATTTTACGAAATCGAGAGTTGTAATTGGTCATAAGATTAGAACAAATGTGTTTTACTATATTAAATATAACTTAAAATATTAGAAATTATAATAATACTAATACTAAAATTATTAAAAAGGTAAAATAGACGATAATATTTGTTTAAATAAATAATAATTCGTATAAAAAAAGTAAGTTTATGTTGCTTTAAATAAAATACTTATCTTATGCAAGTATTTTCATAAAAAAATATATAAATAAATCTAAAAGTTAAAAAAACAATAAATTTAAAGATGATACAAAACATATAAAACAAAAAGATTTTTAAGTTGAAAGATATGGTACTCTTGGCAATATCTTTTTTTATGTATATTATACTAGCTCAATCGATTTTTCGATAACTTTTTCAAGAATATTCAGTTATTTATCATATCAAAATTAGCAAATAAGAAACTAGCAATTGTTTTAACACTAAAGTTCTTAATTATCTGTATCAAAATTTTTATAGCGATAAAGTTGAGTAAATAGTTTTAAACAAGGTCTAACATGTTTAAATGTTGTAAAGATTTATTATATTTGGATAAATATACATTATATATAATCAAGTGTTACCGGTAAAAAGAAATAGTCTCACAGTTAGAATCATATGACTTTTAAATACTAAAATTTAATGAACTTCACAAATGCATTTTATCAGGTGAGAGTCACGATAAACTATCTTTATTGCATACAACTATATGAATATATATACCTTTTTTAAAAAAAGTATCAACATATATACTGGATCATGTAGTTAATGCGGTAATTTAATTGTTATACAAGACCCTTCAAAAATTTAGGTTGGTAATAGGTGGTTAAAGTTTTTGTGAAGATTGGTGTTGATATAGTTAGCTATAGATTTTGATTTATATAGTTATAGACCTTCATATAAAGCAAGATGTATACTGCTACCTTAAAAAAATTTTACCCAACCTTTGTTAATTTAACATGATCCGGTGATGACAATGTGCATATACTCAAAACCTTCCGTTTATGTTATAAGGTTTAAATATATTTGTAAATTTTCCTTTGAAATAAAGTTTAATACTTTATTATAAGATAGCCCGGTGCAACGCATGAGTATTACCTAGTTATAAAATATAAATTGTCGCTCGAATGTTGACACGTGTAAAGAGCTTTAACAACCGATTAAAATAAAAAAAATGTTTTTTTTAAAAATAATTCTTATACTTGTTTTCAAAATTTTATAGATTCCTGTAAAATTTGTGTCTATTTAATGCAAATATCACAATATATTATGTGGTTAAAAACTTAAAATGATTCTATGTAATTAACATTGACAAGTTCAGATATGTAGGGTTTTTTTTTTTTTGAACATTAGATATGTAGGTTTAATGCATGTTTTAACTTTGATGTATTTAACATGAAAGAATCAAATGGATTTTCTTCTAGAATCTAGAAGACCTATTAAACAGCAAACTGTACTCATTGGCCCATGATAGAAAAGTTGATAATGTATATGGATGTTCATAAACAGTAAACTTTACTAATTGGCCCCATGATAGAAATTTTGTCAATGAATGTGGATGTTCTGCGAACCTGTTTTGACGATTTTTAAAAGTGTGTTTACAACTACCTAACACACCCATAAAAGGAAAAAAAACGCTAGATTTAACATATATAACCAAAGATATACTAAAATAGTAGCCCGTGTGATGCCGCTTCCACAATGAGCAGGGTGGTGGTAGTGTATGTGGGCCGTAATGTCTCATTTTTTGGTTGGGTGATAAGAAGGGAGGAGGATTTCCTCAAGTTAGTGATGCGCAGGTTCTTTTTATGGTGGTTATTTAATCTTAAAACATACTATATTTGGTTGTTCTGTTTAACTTAATTGTGCCAGGTTCTTTTATGTGCAGGTTCTTTTTATGGGTGAATATTTTACTTGGTATATTAATATATGAAACTCACTTTAAAAAAAAAAAAAAAAAAAAAGTATATTAATATGAAACGAGTATATGGAGGCGGTTCTCATTTACCCATGGAGAAAGGCAAGTCTTTTGACATGGCCTAACTGGGGTATCTTTGTGATCGTTTTTTGAAATCTTACTTGACCATCCCCGATATGTTACATTAATTGGGATGTACAAATACTGTGAGGATATTAGGATGCTTTACTTCTAGACCAGTAGTATGAATAACTACCTTATATTAGAGTAGACAATTATGTTGAAACGTATATATAGAGTGGTGGATTAAGTTTTCGGACAAGGGGTTAATCTATGCGGTTCTATTCATCAAGTTATATGTAGATTTACCTTACTATCCCCTGCATTGAAATGTATAGGGACAGATGCATGTTATGATCATATGTTTAATGCTCATTATATCCTTTTTAGTGAATCTGAGCTTATTGAAGTTAAGATTTATTGTATAAGTTGTTCTGAAAGGAAAGTTTTCTGATTTTTATGTATTTTTTGAATAAAATTCATATGCCAGTTGAGTATAGAGGCTCAATGTGTGAAGGTGAACCCTGATACACCTCAAAAGCAAGTCAGATTTTTGACACTTAATGTTCAGTTTAGTTTGTTTGAATTACTTATTTAGATTTGTTTTAATTATACTAATGTCCTCATGATGAAAGTAAAGAAAGGATGCTAAGAATAAGAATGTGACAATTATACCTTTCTTTGAATTCGGGTAGGTTTATATAATTGAATGTGACAATTATTTATAATATCTATTTATAATATAATTCCTTATAAAGTATATTGACCTCTCCTAAAATACTCTTATTTCTTAGTCTTAACTCTCCTATATAATTAATCTATACTTTTATACTATTTAATAATTAAAACAACAATCTCTTTAAAAGTTATGGAAAATTATCTAAAATCCCATAAATGATTAAATTACGATATCAGTCGTTATCGAAAATATCTCCATTAACCTTTTACATCAATTACCTTTACATCAATTATCTACACCACTCGACGCCGTCTACACCACCAACAGTCGCCCCCACCATCACACCTTGTCGCCACAACCACCACCGTATTGCGCGGGTATCGTGCTAGTATCTTATAATATTCATCCTGTAAGTTAATAAGAATTTCATTTACTTATTTTGCTTCAAATTTATCAGAACAAAATAAAAACTTATTTGAGTTATTTTTAGTGTTTCGGTAGTATTTTCAATTGAGTATGTGTTTTTATGAATTTTATAGAAAATCATAGTTGTCGGTTTATGCCAAAATAGGTATTAACATTTTACATAATAAACGGTTAATTTGCCTATCCGTTCATTCGGTGCTTATCCGATAAATTTTAAAGTCAGAAGCATACTATGAACATTTTTTTTGTTAGATATACATATTATAATGTTTTTGTCATAAAACATTTAACTTTAATAAATTTTTAAAATATAAAGTTTGTTATGGTTAAGTTTTACACATGATTGTATACAATAAAACTTAATATTTTAAAAAATTTAATATATATATATATATATATATTAAAGCTGTAGATTATTTGCTTACAACAGGGATCTAGCTTATGTACGTTGTCTTAACCGAATCTGCGCTAGAAAGTCCCTCACGCTCAATACCTATTAAAGAAAATCTCAACTAAACAGCCCGAATGGATGACACTTAGTTGGAATAGAACTCTTCATAATAGACAGAGTAATATAATATAACTAAAAATTAATAATAAAAAAGAAGATAATAAAAACATTTTGACTCATAGCTTTTACCTACAAAACAACTAACCAAATACGGAATATAAAAATAAGTCGTCTTTCGAAATATTACGAATATCAAAAATATTGTATGATCAACACAAAGGTCATCTTATTAGCGATCATGTAGATATCTCTTATATAAAAATAAGATTCTTATCACATCATTATTTTTTAAATAATGTTTACTTGTCATTATTACACTTATTTATATCAACTTTATCTTTTTTACCTTTTTGATTTGTTACATCATCATATTTAAAGTTTAAAATATTTTTTATTTGATTAATGATTTATGTCTTTTTTTAACATAAGCCAAATTAATGAAAATTAAAATGTAATTATCTAACTTTTTTTTTTTAATTTAATTTACTCATGATACTAAACTTTCCTTCTTTAAATTTATTTCATTTTTGTTATTTATGATATCCTTTTCTATAAAAAAAAAAATTAGTTTTAATTTTCTTTTGAAAACTCTATAAGTTAATACATGGTCTTTTAAATTTTCATCATTTAAATAATTTTATCATGATAGATTTTTAAAGTATTCACATATTATGCGGGTTAATAAGCTAATTATATCTAAACTCCTTTATAAAAATTATTTTATCTTCAAAAAATTTTTCACTAATTAAATGAACCTACACCACTTGACACTGCCACCAACACCAATAGTACTATCACCGACACCACTAGACCGCTTCCACCACCACTGTCGCCACATTGCTCAGGTACCATACTCGTATATTCAAAATATAATGTGTACTTTTTCGAGATTATGAGTATGGTTAAACTATCTCATAGTTTTTAGATATGGAGGTAATTTTATTAATAAGCCCGGATTGAACCCGGGTTATTAGCTAGTACTTTATTAACTTAGAGATTTTTGTTATAATTAAGTATTATAATTAAATTATAGATCTTCATTAATATATAATTTGAATATATTCGTTAGATATCTACCATACTTATTCCAAATTTTTCAATGTAACCCTTACGCCATAGATAGATATATACTTAAAAGATATATTAATTAATAATGTCGATTGAAAAATACATCGTATTTTAGTATATTGGTAGATGGTTGTTATGTCATTCGAGACTACTCCCTCTTCGGTTTGGCTCCGTCTTGCCGTCGAGAATTTTTACAAGGATTAAAGCTCTAGGCCGGAGGTCCTTCAGAAGCAGCCTCTTTACCAATGGGTAGGGATAAGGCTGTCTACATCTTATCTCCCTCAAACCCGGCTGTTGCCGGATTAAGTATCGTTGTTGTTGGTTGTTTTGTCATTCATGAAGTTAACAAAATTACTCTTCTTTGTAAAGGTGGAAAGAAACTACTTACTCCCCAGCCTCGTTTAAGGACCAGGTTTTTTCTGTACTTGAATCGAATCATTTAACTTCTAGTACCATGAATGAGGTATGTACTTCTGTTGGGTTGCAAAATATGGAAAACCCATTGGTTTGGATGATATAATTAAGGTTGATCTTATTGTGATTGGATCGGTCGCTGTTGATCCAAAAACTGGTGCTCAACTTGGAAAGGGTGAAGTAACTAACTCGCTCTATTCCATCATAAATATGACTTTGAGACGTAATTTAAAAGTGGCAAAGTGGGCAAAGTGGGCTGCTAGTTGGGTGACAAAATCGGCGGGGCGGGTAGGTAGCGTAGTGGGTTAATACATTCTGAATTGGCAGAACCGAAGAGAACCAAAATACTTAATATTACTACCCGTATAAGTTCTATAAAAGGGGAAATTTGTTTATGTAATAATATAACCTTTTAGGAACGTTTAACACACTAATATTGTTTATAAACTTTAAAAAGAATAGAGTAGAAATGTTTGCAAGCCCGACCCGTATCAATTCGCATTTGCAAGTTAGTCATCTAACCCATTCACTGTCTATCTGAGAAAAGAGTTTGTAACGAAACTTTGGTACAAGAGATCATGATACATTTTTTAAACCTAAACATTTTTCTACCCATATAAACTGATTTAACACAATTGGGGCACCAATTCGTCGTTTTTTCAACAACCTAAACTCGAAATTTTTTGTCTCTCCACTTCAAAGAGATGACGTCTCTTACCTCTTTTCCATCACCCACCAGGATGCCGACCCCTTCACCTGCCTTGTTAGTATCATCGTCCCGGGCAAAAGAAGGAACGACAACTTTTAAAAGGGACGATGAAAGGTTGTGATGGTTTGGTGTTTATTACTAATGTTTATGCCCCGTAAAACATTAATGAGAAGAAGGTTTTATGGAATGTTTTGAAAGATAAGGTTACCAGCTTCACCGGTTATTGGTTCTTAATAGGAGACTTTAACGCGGTGAGATCAGTGGAAGAGAGAAAGGGGTCAAGATTCAAGCAGAATTGTGCCAGGTTTTTTAATCTGTTCATTGAGATTGCCGGTTTACAGGAATTCAATATGAAAGGTAATAAGTTCACATACCTGAAAGAAGACGAGAATGGGGTCAAACTTATTAAGATCGACAGATGTCTTGTAAATAGAGAAGTAATGGTCGGAGGCGATATTTAGAGCATTGCCTAGATACCTTTCAGACCATAACCCGATAATGCTTACAATCAAGGAACTTAACTTTGGGCCAAAGCCATTCAGATTGTTTAATTCGTGGTTGGACCGACCCGATTGTGAGGAGATAGTGAATGAAGCGTTGGACTCGTTTACTTTTCATGGGCCTCCTGATATCCAGCTCATGAGGAAGTCCAAATGGGTCAGGCAACATCTTAAAAAGTGGAGGGATGACTTAGAAGGTAAAGAAGGGGAAGAATATGTTTTATGTAAAAAGGAGCTGGAGGAACTCGACTTACAGATGGAACTCACTGAGTTGACTATGGAAGAATCGTGGGTCAGAACAGAATGTAAGAGAAAACTGTCAGAGATGGATGAGTATAAAAGAAAAGACCTCATACAGAGATCGAGATGCAAGTGGGCTCTAGAAGGCGATGAAAACTCTCATTTTTTTCATGGGCTTATAAATAATAGAAAAAAAAGCAACTCTATTCCTGGCCTAATGATTGGAAACGATTGGGTAACTAAGCCTAAGTTAGTAAAAAAGCAGGTTTATGAATTTTATAGAGAAAAGTTCCGCGAAGATTGGAAGGAAAGACCGACTCTTGATTGTCAATTCAAGAATTTGATCTCTAATTAAGAGGCTACTGTTTTGGTGAGCCCCTTCACGAAGAATGAAATTAAACATGTTGTCTTCTCGTGTGGTGAGGACAGGGCACCTGGCCCGGACGGTTTTACATTCAAGTTTATAAAGAAGTTTTGGAATAAGCTGGAAGAAGATTTTGATCAGATCCTTCAAACCTTTCACGGAAAAGGGGAGATAAGTAGGGGATGCGGCTCCGCTTTCGTTACACTTATCCCAAAAGTGAAAGACCCAGGTCAATTAAATGATTATCGACCCATCACGCTTATTGGAGTTATCAGCAAAGTCATATCTAAGGTACTTGCAAACAGAATCAGGAGAGTTTTGGGGTCGTTGATAAGCAACAACCAAACAACGTTCTTGGAAGATAGATTAATCATAGATAGGCCTCTTATTTTGGATGAAACTATCGCATGGATTAGGAAAAGCAACAGAAAAGCATTTATTTTTAAGGTCGATTTCAACAAAGCATATGACAATGTCAATTGGCATTTTCTCCTCTCTATTATGGCACAGATGGGCTTCCCTCGAAAATGGTGTGATTGGATATACGGAGTGTTGGTTTCTGCTAGGTCGGCTATTTTGGTTAATGGATCTCCGGCTATTTTGGTTAATGGATCTCCTACTTTCGAGTTCCAGTGCTCCAAGGCATGAGACAGGGGGCACCCGATTTCACCGTTTTTGTTTATCATCGTTATGGAGGCTTTGTCTGCAATAATGAGAAAGATGTGTAATTCCGGGTCATTCAAAGGAATTGCCCTACCCAACGATGGGCCCATTATTTCACATCTTCTCTACGCAGACGATTGTACATTTTTGGGGGATTGGTCCGAGAGTAATTTGAAACAGGTGGCCAGAATGCTTCGGGTCTTCCATATATGTTCAGGTCTAAAGATAAACATGGGCAAATCGACAATGTTTGGGATCGGTGTAAGTGAGGAGGAGGTTAAAAGAGCTTCAGATATTGTCCGCTGCAAACCAGGTACCATTCCTTTTATTCACCTTGGCATCCGTATTGGTAGCAATATGAATAGAGTTGCGAACTGGGATTTCTTGTTTGACATTTTTAAAACAAGGCTGTCGAATTGGAAGGCGTCTTGCCTTTCCTTGGGAGGGCGCGTTACTCTAATCAAATCTGTTCTGGAAAGTCTACCCACGTACTATTTTTCTTTGTTTAAAGCCCCGGTTAAAGTTATTGAAGGTTTGGAAGGAATTATTAGGCGGTTTCTTTGGGGAGGGAGTGACGACTCAAATAAGATTCATTGCGTAGTCTGGGATCGGATGGCGTCACCTATTAATGTGGATGATCTAGGGTTTTGTAAACTTGCTGATTCAAATATAGCTTTATTATCTAAGTGGTTTCGGAGATATCGGATGGAACCTGAGGGTTTATGGAGGCAAGTTATAAAGGCTATACATGAAACTAAGAGTTGTTGACTGCTATTCCTGCGAACAAAACTGTGACGGGGGTGTGACAAAACGTTGTTAAAACTATCATGAAAACAAGAGTGGCAAACGTTAACCTTATCAATCTTTTCAGAGGCAAGTATGGAGATGGCTCCCAAATCATATTTTGGCTAGACCCCTGGATTTGCGACGTATCCCTTAAGGAGGAGTGCCCGATTCTGTTAAAAAAAGATAGAGATAAAAAGTGTTTAGTTAGAGAGAAATTTTGTTTTGTTGTTGAAAGTTTTGTTAGCTTTGAAACTGATATCGTCGAAGGCTTGCTCGAAGGTGAATCGGAAGAAAGAAGGAAGCTGAATAGAATCTTGGCTGGTCATCCACTTAAAGAGAATAGGGACACCTGGGTATGGATTGGAAACAACAAAAGTGGTTTCAATGTTAAAGCGGTCAAGGAATTCTTAAGAAAAGATAAGGACTATAGTGACAGATTTGTGTTTAGCTGGTCTAAATGGGTGCCGAAGAAAGGAAACATCTTCATGTGGAGACTGGCTATGGATCGGCTGCCCACACTTGAGGCTCTTAAAAAGAGGAATTGTGTTCCAACTTGGGGACATGCTGCCTATGTCAGTTCGATGAAACAATCGAACACTTGTTTTGCTCATGTACGATCTCCATGGAGATTTGGCAGAAGATTGGAACGTGGTGCAAGGTACCTCCCATTTTCCTTTTCTCTGTTAAGGACTTGTTCGAGTGGTACCAGCAAGGAAGACATAAAAAAAAAGGAGGAAGTAATAAAAGGCATTGTTTTTGCTACCGGTTGGTGTTTGTGGAAAGCTCGAAATGATAGGAAGTACAATAATGGCGATGTTAACACGGAGAAGATTTTTCAAGACATTAGATTGATTGGTTTCATTTGGTATAGAAGTAGAAAAAAGAATTGTACGATTAACTGGGATAACCGGTGTAATTTTGTATTGCCTTAAAAATTTGTACAGTTTGCTTCATCACTTTTTGGTGATGTAGGCCATGTGAATAAAAGTTAACTTTCAAAAAAAATATATATAAACTGATTTAATAAAAATTGACACTTCTACTTAACAATCAATTGATTTGATGGATTCAAAGTTTGTTGATATGCAAATTTGATAAGATCTGACTTTGAGATGTCATTAGCTCTCTTATCTATTAAAGAGTTTATAACCTTTAATTAATAAGTATTACTTACATTTTCAAGATGAGAAAAGTCAAATGATCCCTCACATTTTAGTTTTTAACACCTAATAGACTTTCCTAAATCATTTGGGTCAAACTTTCCAATTTTCTTAATTACCACATTTAATGATCAATATAAGTTTAATAACAATTCGATTGAGTTTTTTTACGTCATATCTAATCTCCTCGCTTCTATCATCCTCGATAACAAAAATTGAAAGGGAAAAATTACAAAGAAAAATGACTTTTTTTTTTAAGATTATACTAGTTTGGTAAATATTTCTGAAACTAGACTAATATGGTAAATAAGTTTCTTCACTATACTACTTTGGAAAAAAACTTCAAGATATGTTTATCTCGTTGCATTGTATTCTACTAGTTGATATAAAATCAGCTCATCGGTATATCATTAATATTCATCTAGTAATGAGACTTATCACAATGCTACAGGGATTTGCAGAACTTGAATATGGAATGCTCCGTTACATGGGAGCAATTGCTGTGTTACGTGGTATGAGTTTGTAGGCTATATAGCTCAAGTTTTGTTAAAGGATTCAGAAAAGTGGCTTCTCCAGTTTCTGTTGATTTTAAGAAATATGGTGCTAAAAGACTTGCAGAAATACAACCACCACCACCAACAAGACAGATATAGAAATGAAGAACAAGACATTACCTATGGGAATAAAACAAAACTATAACCACTTTGGATATCTGAAAGGGGCATTCTAACTGAAATTTTGCCTTTTTTTATTTTTTTTTTCTTACCTTTTCTTTGCATAGAGATAGAGAGAGTAATTCTGATACATTAACTTATGAGGAAACTGATTCGGTTTATGTTTTATCTCTAATGTATCAGTGGGTCGAAAGTTGCCCAAAGTTAAATTTTATTCTTTAAAACTTCTTTATGCTCCTCCCTCTCATTTCCCACTTCTGTAATCCAGTGATCCATGTATGAGTTGCACGCTACACTAATTCGGAAATTCTTGGAAAGTTTCTCTTTCATTGCATGATGAACAGCTGGTTGATGATATTCCTGTCGAGAAGCTACTTATCCATGTTGTACCTGTTGACATCATATGCACTCCAACCCAAGTTATCTTTACCAACACACCCATCCCGAAACCTCAAGGTTTAGTGTCTTATCATCTAAAATTACACAATGCACGCACACAGTTATCAGTGTAGGCATAAATCGATCATGTGGTTTTCTCATGTCATTATGTTTTCCAATTCATTTACTTCATAGCAACTTCAATAGCTAAATATATGAAAGGGTCATTTGGGTTATGAATGATCTCTAATATGTCAAACAGAGAAACAAAGTAAATATATCTTTGATACTAATTATGTTATAAAATGGACTACTAAATTTTGAACAACCCGTGTATTTTATCATCTCTATTATGTTAGGTATTTATCGGGACAAATTGTCACCTGAGAAGCTGGGTCAGATTTTGGTTCTTAGAGAACTGAAAGCCAAAATCGAAAGAGAAACTGGGCAGAGACTTCCTAGTGGCCCTTCCGGAAAATTGCCTCCATACTGCTAAAAGAGGAAGAAAGCGATAGTTTACTTTTTACATTCCGAAACAAAAAATGCAGAACGATTTAATAGGAGTTTATTCTTTTTGTAAATTGTTCTTATGTTGTAAATGAATAGCTGATAGTTAACTTCTTCAAAAAGATACCGTTACCTTTTCGTGTGCACAAAAATGCTACGCGGATTTGTTTCCTTCATTTGTCATGTACACTTTTTCTTCATGATGCATACATAGCTTTTTGCAGTTCCAAAAGAAGAGGTTGCAATGATCACTTCTTAGAAGAACTTTTTGCAGACATAGACCATGATGATTTGATTATACCTTTATTTCTGTTGAAGTAAATTCATCTAAATAGAACGCACTTATACCTTTAAACTCAACATTAATCTTTTTATCATCAAATTACTTACGAACTTGCCACATATGCTCTTAATTGGTAATTTTCAAAATATGTTCCTAGAATTCAAAATTAAAATGGAAGTGTGCTCTAGACCAGCAACTTCATACATGAACTAAAAAGCATAGAGTAGGGTCCATACAAGTAAAATGTAACACAAACAGATACTATTAATTTTGTATATTTGACTTTTTACAAAACAAAAACAATGCATCGTGCCTGCTACTAAATATGTCGTAATCGTAATCACTACATGCCTAGACATCCAACTATAGGGATGAATACAAGAATACAAACTTTTCATTTGATTCATAAAAGAATTGCAGAATATATTGGTTACAAAGTCATCCAGGACACCAAGTTCTACATCATTCTGTTTAGAGGAACTCTATCATTTGCGCGTGTGACCCGCTCTATCGGAGATATCGACTGTGGCATCGACATACCCACCGAAACGATAATTTCTGAAACAATCAATAGAAAGCATGTGAATACAAAGGGACTAAAAAGGGCTTGTCACATGAAATTTTACTCAAAGACCATGGATGCAAAAAAAAGTGAAGATACCAATGCCTTCTCGGATGGACAAATTTGGTCTTATGATTTCTTCAGAGTTGACCAGAAAAACATCACCTATGTAGAGATGGTTTGTAGGGACATAAACACTACATAATAATTCATCTCCATTTTCCCTCTGCAAGTAAGTGATATGAAAATCAGTTCAGGATCACAAGAGCAATACGTATTCAATGGCCCAATGTTTAGAATTCTTATTTATCACCAAAATGTCTCTAATGAATACTGGGTATATTGTTAACATGTGCTACTAAAACTCTATCTCAAATAGCATAATTATTGTCATTCTTCAAACAAACAATTTTATCTTTGATACTCGCATGCAAAATTAATTCACATTATTTATCCTCGCATCAAGATAATAGGACCCGCCATAACAATTTTATTTTTTGATACATCATACATGAAACTGTTTAAACTGCTGTACTTCTTGTACGATATAACCTTAGCCTTTTTGGACACACAACAAAGTATCCACCTAGGATATCAAAAATTCTAATAGCAAAAGTTACTTTAGTTATTGAAAAACAGATATGATAAGAACTAGAGTACCTGGAGAACAACTGATGATGTGATGAACCCAAAAGCATATTCTCCCAGACGAGGATGACGAATGATGGCAACCTCCTTAAATGCAGTGGTGTTCTGATCTGTAATCAGAAGAAATAACAATAAAATTTGATTAAGAAACTAATAACGACAAAGCATCTAAAGTCTGCATGTGACAAAAAAAGGCAGGTCACAGGGATTGGACAACGAGGTCTGAACGAGCAAATTATGTGGTCAAGCTGGGACAAAACATACTTAAATAGTCACTTAAGTTAAAGTCCATAATGACATAACTGATTAAGGAAAAACTTAAAGAACTCGGAGGAAACATTAGGGTAACTTCTTAAACCAATACCACACAGCAAAGACATCATGCATTGTCTTTGTGCTCCATGCAAGACTAAAATTTTTAAGAAAAAAAATCCTATAAAGTTGATTAAGTAGGATATTTTAGTTTTATTAAATCCTTACCATCTACTAGTGTAAATATCCAACACAACGTACTTCTATCAGTTTAATTAATACAACACAAACTAATAACTATTTATAGCCTCTCTATCAATCTTGTTAATTATAAATGGTAAATGAATGTCACCCAGACTACCTGGAGAAATAGCAGCACTAATTTGTTTCGATGCTGAGTATATGTGTTTTACAAAAGGCATCCTCTTTATAAGCCACTCCCCCACCCAGAAGACAGTGGCACCCATCCATGATGAAGCAAAGATGCCAACAAAGAATATAAAGATCAGCGATGTAAGAAATCCAAGACCTGCATGATTGAAAGCAAGAAAATAATGAAATTATATGAAGTAAAATATACATAAATCATACCTGACAATGGGTAGCCCCTAACTTAAAATATACTAATCTAAACGAACACTGAAATAAGAAGAAAGACATAATATTCGACTGAATAATCAGAGACAGATATTCAGCTGTAATAAAAGGAAGATACTCTATGAATTAGTGTTTCGAAGTTCTTTAGTTATGTGTGTTGTCTAAAGTTGTAATATTTAGATGAGCATATGGTTTTACTTTCGAAGTGCCTTTGTTACATGTGTTTAAAGTTATAATGAGCATATGGTTTAAGTAGTAGAAAATTTTGATTATCTAAAAATATGAAAGATGCAGTGACAAAAGAGACATCTTATTGTGAACAAAAGAAAGTCTTTATGAAATGGAAGTCATAGTCTGCAAATATTGGGTTCAAAGAAAGAGATGAAAGTAACTTATTTCACCGCTACATGATCAGTTTGTTGCAAACTAGCAATTGGTATGAAACTGATTATCCATAACGAATTATCTGAGTTTTGACCCCCTAAAAGGATATCAGAGATAGAACCAAAGGGTCTTTGGCCTAGAGGTATTAGAGGTGACCAATCAACTAAAAGGTAACTGGTTCAAGTGCCATCGAGAATAAATGTGTTAATAACGGTGTGGCATGTGGATATGTACCTTTAACTAAAGAAGTTATTCATAAACTGAATACTGCCACTCAATAATAGTCATACATTTAAAATCTAAACACCTCCACATGCACTTACGATTTGATGGTCTTGCAATCTTTACCGATATGAACCAAATTTCATAAAGTTCTTAGGCAGAGAAACTGTAAAGTGAACAGTATAAAAAAGATGACTCACCAAATATTTCAACACCAAGTCTTTCATAGATGGGACTGAAAAAACTATCAAAAAACTGTACAATCCACCATGTTATAAAGAATGTAACAGCCACCGGAAAAAGAACAACACTGAAACACTCCAAAATAAATGCAAGTTAGCGGACACATAAAACAGCAACAACAACCAGAATAACACATGAAAGGGTCAAGATATACCATCCGGTCATAAATTTTTTTGAAACCCAACTCTGAAGAACAGCATAACAAGCCTGTCCAAAAATCAAATCAATGTCAAATCGTAAACATAAGATCTGTCATCTGTGCCTCGCATACAATAAAATTACTTGCAAGGAGTTCAGCAAAAAACCTGAAGACATCTATTGCTCTAAAACTATCTGTAGTGTGCCCAAGTTTATTAATATTATCATTGCATGTACTCGTCAAAAAACTTCCTAATATATGTATCAGACTTTCAAAGCTTACTATTGTATAAATATTGCAACTTAATATACAGAAATCAGTAGCCTGATGCTTATTTTTTACATGCAGGTAGATTCAACTTTCAGAAACTAAGTGTTGAATGTACTGTAACCAGATACACCAAAGTAACTTCAGTGTTGTAAATATCGGATTTATCGGCCGATATATCGGTTATCGGCCCTTCACCGATAAGAAAAATGACTTACTTATTGGGCAATTTATCGTTTTGGTCAAATTTCGGTCAAAAACTCGGCACTTATCGGTCAATATAGGCACTTATCGGTCAATATCGGTAAAAAAAATTGACCAAATATTTTTTAAAAAAAAAAACGGGTTTTTATCAAACATTAGGGTTTATTACTTTCTTTAATTCAAATTTTTGTAGCTAATTTTTATTTAATTCTTTAATTTTTGGTTTAATCTTTAATAATCTTTTAATTTCTAGTTGTAAATTGTAATTAATTTCTTTACTACAGTTTTTCCCTTTTGAATATAGTCTATAGATACTTAAATTTCAAAACTTTAATTGTAATTATTTTCTTTTCTATAGTTTTATATTCAAATTATTGATGTGTTGCATTACAAATTGTTTATTTGTTAGTATATATATATATATATATATATAAATTTTTGATAAATTCCTTTACATTTTAGGGAATCCGATATATCCTATTTATCGCTTATCGGGTTGGCCGATAATAAACCGATAACCGATATTTACAACCTTGGTAACTTTACAGTTTCAGGATGCACAATACATAAATAATAGTTAGTTTAAAAACTCTGAAACATAAGAACTTGGAGAATACAACAGTAGTTTTAGTAAAATGTATACACTATAGCATAGTTTTCCCTTTTTTCTTGAATGCCAGAAAATTGCCGAGATAAAAAAAAAAGGGTAAATGCTGAATAACTAACTCATATTCCAGTTCCTCTCACATATTTATTGATTGGATTTCTAAGCAACACATCCTATAACGGCTTCCCTAATTTGTCATTTTAGTCATTTGTAACTGTAATTCAACTTGAAACATTTGCTAGAATATCAAAACATCTGTATTAGCACATTTGAGGATGTGAGACAAAGAGAGAGAATTCGAGACATGCTGTTAGTAAGAACGTTAAGACAAGCCAAGGAACATACAGATTACATCAAAACGCTTTTCACTTTTGAAAACGAATACCAATACACGTCAAACAACCATAAACAAGCAGACATTTTAACCAATGGACGCATTTATACAAAAGAAACCAATTACGCTTACATTACCAGTTACAGAAAAAAGCTTTATCATTAAAAGTTATCCAACTCAACTCCATTTGTACAAGTTCAGTACCAATTCAACGATCCAAACTCAATGCGAAAACAACATCGAAAGTTAACAAACGGCATTACAAGAACCCAAAAGTCATCTAACTTGAGGCTATCAACGTTCGACTTGTATCATTTTCAATCACATTTACTAAATATATACTTTAAAACTATCGTTAATACGTTCAGACAAGCATAATATCATAAATAACCACCCCTAAAAGTAGTAAGTATATATATACACAATTGATAAAGTGATTAAAACCCAAAAAGCCTAAACGGGCATGACCGATTTATGCATAGGACAAAGTGGGCGACCGCATAACCCAATTTTTCGGGGACACGTAAATCCTTAGGGCTGTAAATGGGATCTATATCTGATAATAGGGGCAAAATACTATTACTAATAATACTACTATTTCTAAAAATAGAAAAAAAAAATAAGTGAAAAAGAAAGAGAAAGACCTTGCGAGTGGAGGAATTGGGAGAATTAGGGGGGGATTTAACATTATCTTCAGAATCTTCAACAATAATGTCATGTTCATTTTTTAACATTATGTGTTGACTATTACTACTACTTGATTCCTTTGAACCGCCTTCTGCCATTTTTAGTAATGAATCTGATTTGGGGAGATGACCGGAGAAACGATCGGATGGGTTTTTTTTTTTATAATTATTTGTTTATTTATATTTTATATGTATGTATGTATGTGTATCTATTGAAGATACGAAAACAGTTGGAAAAAGAGGAGACTGAGCCGATCTATCTGTATTAATTTTGGGCTGCTTTGAGTAGAGTGGAAGTTTAGAGGTTTCTAATCTTTATTTTTGCACCTTCATTTTTCAATCATTTCTATCAAGTATCAACTACTACTATCTTTTATAATACGACGACTAGTACATAAAACAAAAATATTAGTATTTCAAAATTTAACAATTTAACATAAATTTTATTGAACTTCAATGTATAAAATGAACTAACGCATCTTATACATTGTTTTAAAACCTTTTTAAATATCGAAATAGTTTATTCACATGATGTTTTAAAACTGAAAATGATGTTGTAAGTTAGTAATGCAATTAAATCTTTTTGTTTATGTTAAATAAAAAAAAAAAAAGTTATGACATCAAATTTTATAAAACTAGCTTATGTGTTAATTCAAAACTCTTTTTTATTTATTAATTTAGTGGACTGTCATAAACACTTTTTTTTATAAATTTATTTCATTTATTGTTTTTGTTATTTATAATGTCATTTTTTTAAATTGTTTTTATTCTCTTTTGCAAACTTTAACAATTTAGATGTGATCTTTTAAGTTTCCATCATCTAAATAATTTTGTTATAACAGATTTTTTAGAATTATCAGCATAACATCTAGGTTAGTAAATTTATTAAATTTATTTAAAATATAAATTATACTGTCGTTGGATTGTCACAACTAGTGACGAAGATACAGTTTACATAACTTTAACTAAAATGCCCGGGCAAATTATATAGTCAAAACAACTCCAAGGTTAATGATTATCCTTGGATTATCGCAATTTCAATGACGAAAATATGTTTTTACAAAGGTTTTATTAATATGCTCGGATTAATTAGCGAGTTAAAATTATTAATATTGAAAACTGATGTTGTAAGTCACTTCTTCTTTTATTTATTTAACTTTTTTTTGTCAAAATTAAAATTAAGACTTCTTTTATATCACGATTTTGGTGAGGTGAGACTCCGTCAACCATACATTTATCTGTACGTTGAAACTGGACAACGTTGCGTGGGTACACTTCTAGCTTTAATTAACGTTTTGGTAACACATACAAAGAGACTTCAATTAACGCTTTGATCAAACATACGGAAAATATGTTGTTACTCTTATATATGTACTCTAAACTTGAAATACTAATTCTATTTAACACCCCGTAAAGTATTCCATGCATAAATGATTTGTGTTATAACCTTGATCTTGGATCAACCACAACGATCACAATAATCAACAACATAGATATAAAAGATGATTAAGGAGAAGAGGAACATATAGAGAATGTGTGGGAGTCTTATATTAGAATAAGAATGTGTGTTATAAGGATTAGGGTTAAGTCCCTTATATATACTAATTACAAGGGTATAATGATAAAATCACGTTACTATATATATTTGTATATAGCACTCCCCCTCAAATATATATTATTACATATTATACACCAATTTTTGTGTTGCCTCGTTAAAAGCCTTACTAAGAAAACCCAATGGGATAAAACTTAATTAAGAGAAAAATGGTGCAACGTGTATAATGCTCTCCTGGATTCATTAAATGTCATTTAATCTTGAAGTTCGATCTTGCATAACAACTGCTTCTATCTAATAACTTTGTTAATAGCCAGCCACGTCCTCACTTGACTGATTGTGTTGTATGTTCATCTCCCTTTCTTTTGTAGATCATATGTTGAGAAGAACTTCGGTGAGATGGACTATTTTCTTTCTCCTTTAGTGTATATATGAGTTGTGCAGGCAGCAATATTGTCTTCATAAATGGTCGTCGGGGTCTTCTAGATTGATTATGATTTTTCATTGTTGATTTCCAAGAAATTGTTGTTTGTCTTATAACATGATTTGTGTGGATAATTACATAGCATGAGTGTATCCGATTAGTTGTTTTTGTTTTGATATGATAGACCCAAGTCTTGTGTCCCATAAAAAATTGGAATATATATTTAATCTCATTTCAGTGTTTACATGTAAGATTTAAATTTTATCTCGCAAGTATATGTACCGAAAGAGCATTGTCAAATGTCGTGTTGTTTGCAAGATACATGAGAGTATCGATTGCACATAAAAATGATATCAAATGTTTCAACTCATACCCAAAACAGCCATACTACTGCTAATTAAGTAGACAGGTTCGAACTGAATCAAAGCACGAGCCTATGCACTTTCAAGACATGCCTATATATCTCAACTCTAACGGCACATTTACGAAATAATCAATGAATCTATTGTACCATAATCGACTCTATTAATTTAGACCATATAAATGATCTTTGGAGCTTTTGCCAATATTAAGCCTAAAGAGATTCTATATATATATATATATATATATATATATATATATATATATAGAGAGAGAGAGAGAGGATGTATTAGATCACAAGTTGTTGTTTGTTTTTTTGTTTTTTTTATTCACATGTGAATCGTTATAAAAATACATGTTATAGAAGAAACTTTTTTTTTTAAAACCTTACATATACCTATTTGTTAACATGTGAACGAAAACGTGAGCATATTCATTCACAAGTTCACAAAAGGCTATTTTGAAGTTTTTTTTAAAAAGTTTCTTCTACTACAACATACCTTTTTATATCATTTCACATGTGAATGACCAAAAAAACATGTGAACAAGTATATTACTTAAGACTTCTCATGGTTTTTACAAAAAAAAAATGGTTCTCAAAATAAGAAAACTATATACAGTATATATATATACACACACACACACATATGTCGCTTTTCTACATTCCCGTATAAATGTCTACTCACGACATCAATTAGTTTCATATGAAGTTTTTCAGAGCTTGTTAGGCCGATTAAAATCTATTTATTGTTGCATATATTACGGGAGAATATGTTTACTCATTACCCAGAATTTAAGAAAAAACTTTATGCAACTAATCGTGCCTTGTATAATGTAACACCCGTCGTTTAAAAACACGGTTTTCCAAAAACTTTCGCCTAACGGCGTCAAAAGAAAGCGGAAGTAAACTTTAAAAGTTCAAACCAGCAAAATCTGTTTGGTTTATTCAGTAAATGGTGTTACTAGCCATATCATCAAAATAAGTCTAAATAGAAACCCATCGGTTGCCCAATATCAAACAACCGACTACATTATCAATACAAGTCATTATTATCTAAACGTAAAGCAAATGTCTAAAGCGAGCAGCTACTATGGGTAAACTATAGCCAATTTCAAAATCATCTACCCATGCCTCACGTCTTCTCACATCTACCTGCTCACTAATATTGGACCTGAAGGCACAACACATTTTAAAAGAGCAAGTGTTAGCTAACAAATTAGCTAAGTAAGATACCACAAAGTTTATAAAACATTTGTCCATTTAAAACATTACATAAAAGTCATAATTACATCGTTAAGGCACATATTACATCGATGCATCACATCATCCATAACATATCACCGCATCAAACATCATCATCATAGGTTGAATCACCTAACTGTGCCTAATCATCTTTTACTTTACATATAACATATAAGCATCATCTTATAGTGTGACATAAGTCACTTACATTAGGCGTGACATAAGTCACTCATCACATATAAGGTGTAAGTTTGTGTGTAGGCGGTCATAAGACCTAACAGGGAACCTCACACCCAACTCGATGGATAAGCTTTTCAGCAGTCCATCAGTGTCGTTAAGGAATGGCAAGCCAATCCAAGAGTAGTCCGTATGTTCAAAGACATTGGTGGGTAATCACTCCACCCGGAGATACCAAACCACGTAATTACGTTCCAAGGAGCCACCCAAGCAACCATATACGCACTCACTGGGCAAGGGCAAGTACGGATTAAGCTTAACACTTTCATATCATATACGAGCTCGGTTTACATCACATATAGTTTAGGTATCCACGTTACCTAAACATCATCTCATATCATCTTTTACGTTTGGGCCCTTAAACGTGCACGTGTCATGGCAACTTAATAAGTCTAGTGAACTAGATGAACAAGCCATGTAGTCATGCACATTATACATATCATCAACATATATCACATTTTAATTCATCTCAAGACATTACATATCATTTCATAGCATATCATTACATCTCATATCATTGCATGAAATTTCGTGACATATCATTACATCTCATATCATTGCATGACATTTCGTGACATATCATTACATATCATCTTTCATTGCATAACATAGTTCATTTCATAATGTATTTGATAACAACTCAAAGCATTTCATATCATATCATAACGTCACATATCTATGGGGTAGCATTTCAGGCTTCAATATGCATATACATAGCCCATATCACCTCCCGTATAATTCCGAATACCCATAAGCAAATAGATACCATTTGAGGAAGTTATTATATGAAAACTATGTTTTTTTGTTGAACCCTCAGCGTGTCAAAGTAGTGTATCTTACCTAATGACGATCACAACGATCAATAAGCAACTTTAAAGTGTCTAGTATGTGTTCCCGACTACCTATAATCATTAAATGATTATTAACAATCTAATCACCTTCTTACTTATGATCATAACCAAGCTTTAAAAACTTGAACCATGTCAATGCTTGATTCAACAAAGATTCGACCATTAGATTAGAGTTCACTAAACTCGACAAAACTTGACCTTCGCTCACTATATTAACCATCTGAACACTTTTAGGTTTCATTCATCTTTAAAGGATATTACCATTGGAAAATAGACTCTCCCACAATTTCGTGGATAGCTTATTCGTCAAAAACGGAGTTACGGTTCAAAAGTTATAGTCGTTTAAAAATGTTAACAAAAATCAGTCCCTAACGGGAGTTACGAATATTTGTAACGGGAGTAACGCGCCTAACGGGAGTTATGAAAATTTGTAACGGGAGTTACAGTGGAGGTGTTATTGCAATTACCCAGCTAAAGGGAGTTACACAACCGTAACGGGAGTTACGACGACCAGTCGTGAAAAACAACTCCAAAACCTAACCAAACACATCCCAAACGACTTTAACACAACTCCAGGTCTTATGAACAGCAAATTAATACACTTAAAATAAGACCAAAATCACTCATTGAAAACACCAATTAATCCTTGAATCATATACCAACATTATACAATCGATATAAAAACCGTAATGACCTAAAATCGATTATAAACGTAATTGAATCCAACCCAAACCCTAAAACCAGAAATCAACGGGTTGAAAGGACTTATTATGCATAAAATAAATGTGGCTAATCATCAATTACCTGGAGATAGCAAAGGGGATGCAAAACTTGATCAAAACACCCTCGAATCACCCAAACGACGATGAAATCGAATAATAGAATGCTATGGAACCAAGGGGACAGCTAGGGCTTTAAAGCAAGAGTATAATCTCTGTATTATGAGTTTAAGGATAGGTTATAACCCGTTTTTGAGTTTAACCCTATGTCAAAACTAGTCCCTAAGCTTCCAAACGACTCATATTTTGCTCAAAACACCTATAGGGAACAGTTACAACACATTAAACACTTTAAGCACCTCTAAAGACATTTAAATATACTTTTAAACACTTATACACATCAATCATTAAGGTATTAAAGCCTTGCATTTAAAGCATGTTAAACATATAGATGCAGTGAATCATCTAAAGACTTAATAGACACGAAATGTTGACTTAACGACTAAAGTCAACCGTTAACTAGAATGTCCGGGATGTTACAATTACCTTCCCCTTAAGAGGATTCTATCCTCAGAATCATTTCACCACTCATAAATAAATGACTTAACCGCATCCCTCACTTTATCATATCATTTCAGGATTTCTTTGAGTTGTACTTTAACTTAGCATAGCCAAACTCATTTAGCGTCTTACAGATTCTTTTCTACTTTTACTTTTCATTTTAACCGTTTCGTCATTTCTTTGGTTCAACCTTTAAGTCAACCAGTAGTCGACTCATTTACTCAACTTTCATAAGTAGTATACACATTACATTCAGCGAAGACTATTCATTTGGCGAATAAGCCCGTTCGACACATATCCTCATTAACTTGCTACTATAAATCACACGATTCATTTGAGCAAAGGGTCGACTAACCAACTTTTAATACATAACGTATCCCTCCATAAAGTCTTATGGTTAGACCATAATACCCACTTTGTTCATTACAAGCTTTCTTTATTCATCACGAAACCTTCAGTCAATTTTGAGCTATTCCGAACTCTTCTTTAACGATTCCAACTTCATGAACTATTATATTCATGATCTTTGGCTACATATTCTATTCTTTCAATAACATATCATATCATGTAGTGACATCCAACGCATATGGCATAACCATGGTTGCATACGTACACAACAATAGATCTCGATGCACCATCGCACAATCATACGATTTTTGCCTAAGTTTCTAAATCATTCATTCTCGTTCCCATCAAACTAGGAGTAATAGACACCATTTGAGTTCACCATTCGCTTAATACTTTGCCAAAACATATCTGAAAATTGTTTACATAATGGTCATCTCGATTTGAAGCATTCAACAATTAGCTTTCACACTTTAAAAGAACTTATTTAACACACATATTTTCTTTCATGTCCAATGAAACGGTTCAATAGTTCACCAGGGAACAAACATTCTTGGACAACTAGTTTACTAATCGTTCATATCATTACCTTTAACTTCCTACTCAACTTGGTCTCTTAGTCCTTGAATGACGCGACTTCTCACTTCCGTTATGGGATCATTAAATAATTGCTTTCGTAACAAAAATTTCGGTGTCTAGTCTAGGCTTCTAACCCCATCACACGTCAGCATATAGGATTTACAACACCTCGTATCATAATAGATCGTATCACGTTTCAGGCGGCATCCAAATAAGTATATCACCACGATTCATAAGCCTGCTCAAGTACAACTTTTGGGTCATAATATGACCAAACGAGACAAAACTCAGTTCTTAAAAAATGTAGAAAACTCAAAGACCTTTTCAGAAATTCAAGGTTTGGCTCTTGAAGAGCTCTAATAAATAAGTGACGATATTTGCAAGACAAGTCTGCAGAATTCGTTTGAAACCTGACCATTTCTGGAAATCGACATTTTTCGCATATCTCTGGGCACAATCACAGGAAACTTTGTTCATATCAAATTTAGGGGACACTAATGTAATGGTCATCTCCTAAGTCTCTCATATAAAGAAGATATGATTTTCGCAATACGACTGAATTTTCAGACCCAATAAACTCTTTGTTTTGCAAATAATTTCCACCATCAAACATTCATGGCCACCACGACCCCTACAGTTCATACACATCAAATTATTACTTATTTATCATTATGAAATCATCAATTGATTCATGGATTTATTATATTCATTCTACAATCTATTTAACGCCCGATTGACTTAAATCGTCTCACAAAAGCAATCGAATCCATATAAACCTCAAGACCAGATGTGAACTCTATATTGGTTCCATTTTAACATTTAAATGACTTTGGAAACAACTTAATACCTGTAGGTAATCTCAATATACATATTTATTGCAATAACAATCACCGAATGACCCGGAATCTTCAAATCTAACAACAAAAACGTTTCCTATCAATCAAAACTCAAGATGTCCAGGTATGGACGAAATATATGGATGGAATTGACTAATTTTCAGCAAAGACTTTGATCTATAACTTGGAGGATAATTAATGGATTGAATACGTGCATCGATTGATCATAAATCCACCCGATATCGCAAGAGACGTACGAGAATCACTCTAGAAAAAGGGGCGGCTTAGGGTTCTTAGGAGGAAAGAATAATTTGAATTAGGGGATAATAATCTCACCTAACAACTCCTAATCATGTTTTTGAAGTTCGAGGAATGTCAATAATGGTCCCTAAACTTCTATACGTCAAATATCTAGCTTAGACCGTCCACCGGAAATTCTATCGACATATTAAACACATCTTAGCATCTTTAACACATAAACGCATATCTTCAAGGCATTAAAGCCTCTCACATATAACATATTAATCCCACGTGAACATTAACTCATTTAAAGTCTTAACAGTAGCAAAATGTTGATTTAACGACTCAAGTCAACCGTTACAAAAGTTTGTGATGTTGCAAATACCTCCCCCTTAAGATACTCGACCTAATCGTCATATATCATCCCGTAGCGAAATCAAGATTAAACGAGTCGTAAATCCAAAACAAACCAAAATATTAGCCGCATAGATGGTTCATGTACCGCATATCGGGCTTCCTTCAGAAGACCCCTTGTCAAAACTGGTCATATGTGTGCCGCATATAGCTTTTGTGCGCCGCATATTATCTATGATCAGGAAAGATAATTTCAAATGAAGCCTAAACATTTTTTCTTATACCCAAGCACAACTTTAACACTTCATAGCTCGAATGTAACTTCACATCATATCATAACGTTCATAGAATTGAAGAGCTTCATAGTTAAGGGGTTCAATCAGCCTTAGTGTCAACTTCTTTACTTGTTTCAGCTTCATCATTCTTTATTTCATTCATACGTGTCTACTTTTCGTGCGGTTAAATATGATACTATTCAGTGGTTCAATCATTCTCATCTTCACTTCATTCGGATCAGCACAAACACACACATGTCGTGATACATTTACAATTACGTTCGCGATCGGAATTGTAACTATATCCTTTGATACGTGTGCCCGGTAACCCTTCTATGCGTCACCTACTTATAATCCTTCAAGTATCCAGCATCAATTCTTCTTTTCCAACTTCAATTCCATGTCTTTTACACTAGTAGCCTCGACAACATTGACTACCAATCACTTTATTCAACTTCTTTACTTTGTGCACTGGTCAACACAAGCATGGCCATACAAACATGTTCGCGTCGGGATACGCTTGCAACTATGTTCCGGACCATAATTTCAATTGTATCCTTCCACATGTGCGTTTGTTCCCACATTTGTGTATCACTTTTTCTATTAATCAGCTCGATTCACGTGATTTTCAGCACACATACAACGTCTCATTTCCTTTGCGATCCTTGTCACTAACCCCATGGGCTAGACAACATTGATGGAATACCATTGCACCTAATTTCCCCACTTCCATTCACCTCATCTACTACACACATAAGTTACAATGCACATTTATAGAATTCAGTTAGGTAAATGGCACATTACCTTTGGAACCGTCTATCGTAGCGATAGGATAATTTACCAACAGAGAAGCGAGAAACGGAAGAAAAAAGGCTAAAACATATTCACACATCAATAAACAATCATCATATAGCCTTAATCCTACACTCTCACTCATCCCAACCCATCTTAAGGCATTTCGTTTGAAAGGCTAAGCATACCAACTTAAGTCTACGTTGTTCCTTATCGGTAGTCCAATTCCTATGGCATACCTATAGTCCTTGGTTTACTTAAACCATTTCTCTGATACCAACTTGTAACACCCGTCGTTTAAAAACATGGATTTCCAAAAACTTTCGCCTAACGACGTCAAAAGAAAGTGGAAGTAAACTTTAAAAGTCCAAACCAGCAAAATCTGTTTGGTTTATTCATTAAATGGTGTTACTAGCCATATCATTAAAATAAGTCTAAATGGAAACCCATCGGTTGCCCAACATCATTATCAATACAAGTCATTATTATCTAAACGTAAAGCAAATGTCTAAATCGAGCAGCTACTATGGGTAAACTATAGCCAACTTCAAGATCATCTACCCATGCATCACGTCTTCTCACATCTACCTGCTCACTAATGCTGGACCTGAAGGCACAACACATTTTAAAAGAGCAAGTGTTAGCTAACGAATTAGCTAAGTAAGATAACACGAAGTTTATAAAACATTTGTCCATTTAAAACATTACATAAAAGTCATAATTACATTGTCAAGGCACATATCACATCGATGCATCACATCATCCATAACATATCACAGCATCAAACATCATCATCATATATTGAATCACCTAACTGTGCCTAATCATATTTTACTTTACATATAACATATAATCATCATCTTATAGTGTGACATAAGTCACTCACATTAGGCGTGACATAAGTCACTCATCACATATAAGGTGTAAGTTTGTGTGTAGGCGGTCATAAGACCTAGCTGGGAACCTCACACCCGACTTGATGGATAAGCTTTTCAGTGGTCCATCAGTGTCGTTAAGGAATGGCAAGCCAATCCAGGAGTAGTCCGTATGTTCAAAGATATTGGTGGGTAATCACTCCACCCGGAGATACTCAAACCACGTAATTACGTTGCAAGGAGCCACCCAAGCAACCATATACGCACTCACCGGGCAAGGGCAAGTACGGGTTAAGCTTAACACTTTCATATCATATACGAGCTCGGTTTACATCACATATAGTTTAGGTGTCCACGTTACCAAAACATTATCTCATATCATCTTTTACGTTTAGGCCCTTAAACGTGCACGTGTCATGGCAACTTAATAAGTCTAGTGAACTAGATGAACAAGCCATGTAGTCATGCACATTATACATATCATCAACATATATCACATTTCAATTCATCTCAAGACATTACATATCATTTCATAGCATATCATTACATCTCATATCCTTGCATGACATTTCATGACATATCATTACATATCATCTTTCATTGCATAACATAGTTCATTTCATAATGTATTTCATAACAACTAAAGCATTTCATATCATATCATAACGTCACATATCTTTGGGGTAGCATTTCAGGCTTGAATATGCATATACATAGCCCATATCACCTCCCGTATAATACAGAATACCCATAAGCAAACAAGATACCATTTGGGGAAGTTATTATATGAAAACTATGTTTTTTTGTTGAACCCTGAGCGTGTCAAAGTAGTGTATTTTACCTGATGACGATCACAACGATCAATAAGCAACTTTAAAGTGTCTTGTATGTGTTCCCGACTACCTATAATCATTAAATGATTATTAACAATCTAATCACTTTCTTACTTATGATCATAACCAAGCTTTAAATACTTGAACCATGTCAATGCTTAATTCAACAAAGATCCAACCATTAGATTAGAGTTCACTAAATTCGACAAAACTTGACATTCGCTCACTATATTAACCATCTGAACACTTTTAGGTTTCATTCATCTTTAAAGGATATTACCATTGGAAAATAGACTCTCCCACAATTTCATGGAAAGCTTATTCGTCAAAAACGGAGTTACGGTTCAAAAGTTATAGTCGTTTAAAAATGTTAACAAAAATGAGTCCCTAACGGGAGTTACGAATATTTGTAACGGGAGTAACGCGCCTAACGGGAGTTATGAAAATTTGTAACGGGGGTTACAGTGGAGGTGTTATCTCAATTACCCAGCTAACGAGAGTTACACAACCGTAACGGGAGTTACGACGACCAGTCATGAAAAACAACTCCAAAACCTAACCAAACACATCCCAAACGACTTTAACACAACTCCAGGTCTTATGAACATCATATTAATACACTTAAAATAAGACCAAAATCACTCATTGAAAACACCAATTAATCCTTGAATCATATACCAACATTATACAATCGATATAAAAACCGTAATGACCTAAACTCGATGATAAACGTAATTGAATCCAAACCAAACCCTAAAACCAGAAATCAACGGGTTGAAAGGACTTATTATGCATAAAATAAATGTGGCTAATCATCAATTACCTGGAGATAGCAAAGGGGATGCAAAACTTGTTCAAAACACCCTCGAATCACTCAACCGACGATGAAATCGAATAATAGAATGCTATGGAACCAAGGGGACAACTAGGGCTTTAAAGCAAGAGTATAATCTCTGTATTATGAGTTTAAGGATAGGTTACAAGACCCTTGACCCATTTTTGAGTTTAACCCTATGTCAAAACTAGTCCCTAAGCTTCCAAACGACTCATATTTTGCTCAAAACACCTATAGGGAACACTTACAACACATTAAACACTTTAAGCACCTCTAAAGACATTTAAATGTACCTTTAAACACTTATACACATCAATCATTAAGGCATTAAAGCCTTGCATTTAAAGCATATTAAACATATAGACGCAGTGAATCATCTAATTAAGACTTAATAGACACGAAACTTTGACTTAATCACTAAAGTCAACCGTTAGTTAGAAAGTTCAGGATATTACAATTACCTTCCCCTTAAGAGGATTCTATCCTCAGAATCATTTCGCCACTCATAAATAAATGACTTAACCGCATCCCATTACTTTATCATATCATTTCAGGATTTCCTTGAGTTGTACTTTAACTTAGCATAGCCAAACTCATTTAGCGTCTTACAGATTCTTTTCTACTTTCACTTTTCATTTTAACCGTTTTGTTATTTCTTTGGTTCAATCTTTAACTTTGAATTATTTCGAATTAACATGTTTTGATATCCATTTTCTCTCTCCTCTATATAACTTCCATTTTCACCTTCCTTTCCATTTACTTCGAAACAATATTTACTCCTAAATCTCCCAAATTCCTTCATTCAATTCCAATCATCAATCTCTCTCATATTTACTTCATCAAATCTTCAAAACCCTAATTTCAATTTCATATTCTTTTCACTCAAATGGCTCTCAAAAATCTCCTTTCCTCCAATTTTGCCCCTGTTGCCGCCGTAACGAAGGCAAGGCATATAACTCTTACGGCAGATGCCATCCATATAAACATGAACAACTGGATGGCAAAACTGTCAAGCAGCCATGATCCTCAATCTATGATCGGACGAATTAACAAGTTCTTTCTAAGCAGTCCATTATATGGTGCTCTGACATTGAACCCTAATAAGATGTATCACGACTATCTTTGTGAATTCTGGTACACCGCCGTTTTTGTTGATGGTGATCTTCTTGCCATCCAGTATACCCTGAAGAAATGAACCAAACCCTTTGTTCTTACTCTTGACATCTTCAGGGAGGTACTCCAGATGGAGTACCACATGGAAAATGAAATGGCTGTCACACTTCCTTTAGGAATCAATACAAGGGAGGTGTGCAGATTGATGGGCCATATCGATATTTTGGATGAACATGGCCAACTCTCCAGGAAAGGTACCATTTACATGAGTAAATTAACAGATTCCTGGAGATACTTCTTCACTCATCTGGTTGAGTGTCTGGGTGGAAGCTCTGGAGGGTTAGACCAGCTTAACCAAGTGCATCTCCAGTTAGCTTACTGTTTGTGGTTTGGATATTGATATCGCCTATTTTATATATATTTATTTTATGCGATATTTACTTTTATATTTGAATTGTTATTACTTTAATAGACTTTTATACTTAATATGTGCTTTTATTGAATTATAGGTCTATAAGATAAAATATGATGAAAGTGGACTAAATAAAGTTTATTTGTGAAGAAATGAAGATAGCCGTTCAAAAGACGAATATATGACAATTATAAATCTGTCTTTCAAAATAAAAAGGAAAGTGGTGCATGGCCTTTTTCACGTGATGATTGGTAGCCAAATTTGGGCCTAATCATGGAATTGAGGTTAGGCTGGACTAGAACATTAGAAGAGAAGAAATAAAGCTAATGGCCCATTTGTGGAATAAGGTAACAAAAAAATAAGTCAGCAGCACAAATAAACCAACGTGAACAAGAAGTAAAAATCCTATATATACTACATAATGCAGCCGAGAGAAGACAGAATCCATCCCATCGAATAATATATCCAGAGGTTTTTTGTTTTGTTCGTAAGTTATCCTCAAAATTAAATTGAGGTGCTTTGAGGTTGCATTAATTAAGGGGTGTCATAATTTGTTTTGGGTTTTCGGAAGAAACAGCAGCCACGTTCGTGTTTAGAAATCGAGCAGCAACATATTCGCAGCAACTAGACTACTTCTCGTTCGATTCTTAAACTCTTTTACTATTACTTTCAGTTGTTAAATTGCAAACTTTATTACTATACAATTATTATTATGGATTATATTTATTTGATAATTGTTAGTTTTATTAGTCTTGTCATGTCTAGCTAAATCTTTTATCATCTACTTAGATGAAGTGATACGATAAATAATGGTTGCATGATTTTATGAATTCTAGTTGATTAATTTAACGTTATGTCGAGATCTTAATATATTTAATCTTTGTAATTTATCTATTGGTTTGTTGATAATATATGCATGATTTTTAGTGGTAGCTAGATTGTGTATGTGTTATTTTAATTAATTTGGTAGAATTAATTGGCTCTAATTCATGGTAGTGCGTTAGAGAACAACCATAGGTAATAAGATTAAACGTGTTAACGGTTTGGTAGAATCGATAGACATAATTGTTAAATAATAACAAGACAAGTTAATCAGTTAGGGATATTTTAATAGATGCCAGGTGGTAGCCGGTCTTTAGGATTGAATGAATTGGTTAATGGGTTTGGATAGAGTAATAAGCTAGGTACGCAACTAGTGAGTTCTTTGTTCTACCTCGTTATAAAATCAACAAGTTGGATTGGTTTTAATATAGATGCAACCTAAATAATGTGTGTCATGAAGTCGAAGTGGATGATCTTTTAACGTTATTGAATTGGGTTTTACTTATATGCAACCAAAGTTTGTCGTGTCATTGATTCAAGGTAGATGACTTTTAAATAATCTTGTTTTCAACAAATCTCTTTTCGCTTAATTCTACGGAATTACTAACTATTTTACAACTAACTTTTCAAAACAAAATCCAATATGACGGGAGTCTTGAAAATTCAAAACCTTTTCTAAACTACTTAAAACTTGCTTGCTCTTGTTAGTCTCTGTGGAACGATCCTAGACTTACCTTTAAACTATATTGCATACGAACGGGTCCACTGCCCGAGAGTGTGTAGTAGTCAGTTAATCGGTATTTCTTGTTTTTAAATTTATAACTCGATTTTACACATCAAGTTTTTGGCGCCGCTGCTGGGGACTAATTTAAGAGCTTTAGTTTGAGATTTCGTAGTTGATCCTTTCTTGTACTCACGTGCAAGAGAGTTACTTGTTTTCTTAGGTTAATTTTTGATTTTTAGTTTTAATTTTTAGTTTTGTTTCGTTTGTGTAACTCGGTGCGTTTTACGGTTTTCTTTGTTTGTGTTTTCAGGTTGTTTCTTAGTTGATGACCACAAGGGCTGCTGGTGTACCACTAGTAAGTCCTCAATCTAATCCGGGAAAGACGAAGAGACGAGGGAAGAAACCTTCTAAAACCGTTAACCTTTCACCTAGCAAAATAGATTCCTTAAACTTAAACGTTGAAGCTGAAAGTTCCATCCATTTCACACCACCGGAAAATAAACAACCAACTCCACCGAAAACTTCACCTAAAAATTCACCACACTCAACACCAAACTCCACTCCACCCTCTACACCTCCTACTACACCTAGAAACATGGCCGAAGACATGGTTCATCCGTTTGATAGGACTATTGGGGAGAGTACTCGAGTCATCGCACCTAATAGGGGCTCGGCTATTCGTCCTCCAACCACCGCTCCGAATTTCAATGTCAAGGGTAATCATTTGTCTCAGGTTGAGGAAAATCAGTTTGACGGGGTTCTTAAGTGGGATCCGTATGATCATGTGGAGAAGTTTGAAAAGGTTTGTCGATTGTTCAAGTATGGGGAGACTCAAATGCCACATGTTAAGCTTGAATTGTTTCCGTTGTCTCTCACGGGAGAGGCGGCGACTTAGTATAAGAATCTCGATGAAAACATATTTGAGACATGGGAAGAGTTGAGGGAAGGATTCATTGAGCGGTTCTTTCCGGCTCAATTGGTTGAAACAATGAAGTTGGAGATCCGGGCGTTTAAGCAACATAGTAGTGAGGATTTGGTAGATGCTTGTAAAAGATTGAAGGAATTGATGAAGAATTGTCCCGGGCATGGTATTCGATTAAATGAGCACATTCTTATTTTCTTCCGGGGTTTAGATAGCCACACTCAAAGGGAATTAGATTGGACTTGTGGAGGTAACATTAATAATGTCACTTACAACGAAGCCTATAAGATTATGGAAGATATGGTTCGTACAAGTTTGATTCGAGAAGCGGGTAGAACTAAACCGGATCTTGTGAAAACAGGAAAAAGAAGTGTGGCTCGGGTTGATAGTGGTGGAAGTAATGATGTTGTGGCTGAAATTAAGGCATTGGTGTCACACCCCGACTAAGGCAGAAAACTCGGGATGCAAGATAAAGCACACGCGCACATGGATGTTACATAGGAATAGCTATATGTGTGCATAAATTAAGCATGGATAGTCAATTTCATAATTCAAACAAGCAAAACACAGTTCACAACCTCAAGTTTCCAAGCATTCAAATAAAGTATGAGATAAATTCCCACGCAGGGGAAGAGATTAGGCCTAATGCCATCAAGCACAAAAGAAGGTATGCAAAACTCCAAATCCTATGCCTGAGGTCTGCTACAAGTCCTAAGTTCCAATTCTAGCCACGATTAGCTTGAACACCTGAAAGGAATACTCAAAAGTGTCAACACAAAGGTTGGTGAGTCCATAGGTTTTGTAAACAAGTATCAAGAATGGTGCCAGGTCGAAATATCATCAAGATCCACACAGCAATATGGCTAACAGCTTATGATAGCAAGAATCAAGTATCTCTATGCAACCAGCACTTATGGTATACCAGGCCTAACGGTACAAGTATCAAGTATCTCAACTGGTGCCTCCAACTCCACCATAAGTATCAAGTATCAAGCATCTCAAACTCCAACATAAGTATCAAGCATCAAGTATCAAGTATCAAGTATCATAGTTCACATCATACAGTACAGTCAAATAGCCATAAATGATGATAGACACAAAGGCACGAGTATCCTTTCACCCCAAAATATTTATATAAGTAAAAAGGGGCTACGAAACTCACAGTGATCTGGTACAAGCACGGTTTATAAGCATAGAGAACAAGCACCAAGATCATTAGGTTATATCTATCGAAATCCAAGTACACCTTGATGGAGACCTAAATATAGATCATTGATCATAAATGAACACACATATTAATCCATGTGATTAATTTATCATTGAAATGTCCTTGATGAACTGATGATTTGGTCCTTTGAAGATCTTTGAACATTTTGACTCGAAAAGAGTTTGAATGAACTTAAGTACGTGAAATGGACTCGTTTGGAACGTCTATAAACTCACACATAAATACTTATAATGTTAATAGGTTGAACGTGTCTTAAATAATCAACTTTAGCTTCAAGAACTCGATTTAGTTGTTCATAGAACTCGTACTTTAATAATTAACATAGAACATGTCCTTATTGTACTCGATTAGGGTTTGCATAATGTACGTTGTTTTAGATCGATTCATGAACTAGCTTTGATGTTAAGAAGTAGCCTTTGGTGTGATTGATCGAGTGATAATGATGTCATGAATTGGTTTGGTGATCGAGTACATGATTAGATTGTTTTGAGTTCATGTTTGATAAGTTATAGAACAAGTTCGTTTTGCTATCAGATGAATACAAGATCGTTTTAGGGTTTGGAACTCCAAGATCGTCCCTCTTGACAAGGCTCAGATCGTTCTAGGGTTTGGGGGGTTCAAGATCGTCCTAGTAACTTGAGTGCAAGATCGTTTTAGGTTCAGTCGTAGTCAAGATCGTTTCATATGTCTCTAGCACAAGATCGTTTTGGTTGTGGATGCTCAAGATCGTCTTAGAAGTTTCAAGATCGTTTTACAAGACCAACTCAGGATCGTCCTAATGGAATAGAAGCAAGATCGTCCTAGTGATCCAAGGACAAGAACAAGAACAAGATCATCTAGGTTATGAACGTGTGTTTGAGCAAAACCGATCCAAAGGATCAGTTACCCATTAAACGTACCAACAACATCACAACACCACACGAGATCGAACGAAGAAGTATAATGTACCAAACAGGTTGCCTAGGACGATCTTGGGACCAAGATCGTCCCATTCAAGACCGTCCCAGGTTCCAAACGGGCTGAAATAAGGACAAGAACACAATACGAAGATCTAGATCGACTTCAGGACTTGTTAGAACATAGAATTAGTACATATATGCACAATAACATTAACCATTAACACTTTTAACGATTTCAAGACCATCTATAACATGAACAAGGCGTGGCACATCAAGAACAAGTTTTCCTTCACTTTCAAAAATGAGTTTTGTAGATTAAAACATGTTATGACCCAAATTTGTTCACACAAATGTTATTAAACACATTTAGACACAAACCCATTAACTATTAACACGATTTTCATTCAAAAATTGGACCAAATCATCAAGAACATAAACTTGAAAAAGTACATTTTTAATTTGATAAAAAACTCATAAATTGTTGTTGTTACCTGAGATTTGATTCCAGAAATATGTTTTGATTATCACAAGGATGCTAAAAGTACAAACGATTTTGGTTTAACAACTTGATATGTCCATTTATATGCATATTCCCATATCGTTTCTAAGTCGTTTTAAGCTTAATTATGTGCGAATTATATGTATATTCGATGCTTTGATGGTATTGTTAGTGATTTCAGGCTTAGAACAGGTAAAATGGTTAGAAACAGCTTTCGGAGGACTAGAAGATGCACTAGGATGGTTCGTGGACGCGTACGAGTGAAGACGGAATGAAAACTACAAGTTTTGGCTGAAAACAGAGCAGGTGCGTCGCACCTGGTAGAGTGGTGCAGAGCATTTTCTTCTCAGAAAGTTGGAAGTTGTTGAAAAGCAGGGAGGTGCGACGCACCAACCCTGTGGTGCGTCGCATATCGGGCAGGATTATTTTGAAAGCAATGAAGTTGAACAAAAAAATTCAAATATCATGTAGATTGCTAATACCCTGTAGATGGCTAGTTATCGTCCTTAACAAAAACTTGATGTGTAAAATCTAGTCTTAAATTTATAAACAAGAAAATACTAATAGTTAGACTTCTACATACAGGCAGTGTACCTTATCATGTATAGTAAAGCTATCAGTAAGTCCATGATCGAACACAGGGATTGATTTAGAACAAGCGAGTTTAATGCAGTTTAAAAAAAAGAGTTTTGGATTTTAAGGACTCCCGTCACCTTGGATTTTGAAAGCGGTTAGTTAATTTGAAAAAGTTAGTAATTCCGTAGAACTAATTGAAAAGAGAAATTTTAATATCAATATTAATTAAAAGATCATCTACTTCGACTCCATGACACAACTTATTTAGGTTGTACTTAACTAAAGAACCAATTCAAATATGTTAATTAATAACCGAGAACTAAACAAAGACTCACCCCGTACCCGTCAAGTTCGTTACTTTATTCAATTCTCTTAATTAACTAGTTCCATTACTAAGACCGGTACCCCAAGAGGCCTTTCATAACTTTCCTAGTCAACTAATTGTTTGGTTATTTAGATAACAATTGTGTCTATTGATTGTACCCAACCATTAACCCGTTAACTCTTATTAACTATTAATTACTTTCTACCGTACCCGTCATAGAAACAATCGCTTCTAACCAAGCAATCAAAATAACTTTTACACAACCTAAGTTACCACTAAGATCATGCAAAAACCATCCGCAATTAAGAGTTAAATAACAAAGAATTAATAAGCTAAGATCTCGACACAACGTTAAATCAAATCAACTAAGAATTATAAAAATAGTGCAACCATCATCCATTGTATCACTTCATCTCAGTGGATGACGAATTATTTAGCTACTCATAATCAAAAACAAAGCACAAAGAGTAAAAATATAGAAGAACATATTGTACCAATGTGTAGAAAACAAGTAAACGCTAAGAAAATCGACAACCGAATGCTTTGAAGCTCACGACCAACCCTTAGACCTTTATGGACGAAAAAGCTGCTGAGAATAGCCCCAAAGAACCCTAAAATCGACTAGAGGTGATTGTGTATCGAATGGGAGGGTTATGGTCTTGTATTTATAGAGTTTGCAAAAACTCTTCACAAACCGACCTACAGGTGCGAGAACCATAGGCTTGTAATAGAATCGTCCCTATGTCGCCATGGCGCAAGAACCATATAACGTCTATTAAAAGAAGTAAACACATTATAGTCCAAGTTCTTATTTTTCTTTTATTTTTTTCTGTTTTTCATTCTTTTCATTCTCTTTTTTTTTTTAATGAACTACTTTTACCCTATCTAATTGGTACCCCCTTTTTATAATTTTGAAATTTGTTTGACAAATCATAACAATCATGCTAATCCGAATAATCTAGACTTAATCAATAATTATGACGACATCAATCTACCCCCAATAGAGAATACACCAATCCGACACAATCAAGACAACCCCAAACCATCCAAATAGCATAGGCAACTAATGATCAACCGAGGATTTCGACTATCGGTATGGCGGGAATAGGTTACATATTTAAATGGATTTAAAACAAACGAAAGGTTAGGCTCAACATGTTTTCTAAGTGTATCTTGCACTAAAAATGAGTACAAACAAGAGTTTAATAAGGAAATTCACTAACCAATGTAATTAGCTACTTAAACACATGCATACAAACATGGTTAAACAATGATGACATAAAGAAAGGGTGAATGAACAAAGAAAAACGGATTTAATCCAAATTTTAACTCTTTATCATCTAACAAACTTACGGGACAATCAACTAAGACAAGTTCTAGAATCAACGCAATCACCGGCACACTCATATCAAAGAAAGAAAAGCGGAAATGGAATAAATTATCCTCAAACTTGCACATCATAGTTCAAAGCTCTTAAAAGACATTTACTTTCGGATAAATCCAAAAGCCTATGAGAGGGACAAATTTACAAGGCAACTAAACCAAAACCGTAACACCTATCAAATCTCTAAATGAATCAGGATCTCACATATTTGGGTGTTTTGTGGTAGAGTGTGCTAGTCATGTAATCAATCCCAAATGGATTTGCCTTAACGATCATTCAAAACACATTTCACAATATAAAAAAAAAATTACCAAAGGGAATATAGCTCAATTACTTACTAATATGATTAAACCTATGTGACAAAAGTAATTAAACAATAGGACAAGCAATCAAAAGTTAAAAATCTATTCAATCTCATCAAAAGAGTCTCAAACTCACCCGACTTTTTCCTATTTACCTACCCCCCCATACTTGAGTTGTACCATGTCCTCATTGTACAATGAACTAAAGACAATCTATGGGAAATAGGTAAAAGCGAAAATAAAAACAAAAGAAAAGAATTACAATAACTTGCCGGATGTTGGTAAATGTTGGTATGCTAGGTAGAATTGTCACAATGAATGGGCGCTGAACTTACTGCCAGCATATGCATATGAATTACTCCTCTCCAAAAGCATAAAACACAACCAAAACAAACTTAAACATAATAATCATTAGAAAATTAGTTAAATGAAATAACCAACCAAACCCCCCCATACTTAGCGTTTACCCTACATAACCAAATAAACTACCCTAAATACGGAAAAAGTAAAATGTTATGGGTGCCAACAAAGGGCATTACAACCAAATCCAAAAATAAAATGTGCAATGTTTCAAGAACCATCAACCAAAGTGAACCAAATATAATCATGATGACTAAATGCCCACGGAATCCGGCACCGCCATCCCATCACCATCTTATCATCAAAATCAAGGATCAGGGAACACAGAGGGAACACTGTCAGCACCATCAGGATTACGCTCAGCAGCAAACCAATCATCTCCTGGAGCAACATGAGGAGTACCCATACCCGTATATCCTCTAGTCTCATCTCCACCCGGTGTAGAATAACTAAAGAAGTCTCCCCCATATCTAGGAGCACCGGTATACATCCCATAGCCCGAAGTCTGAGTAGCTGAATCAAACTCGGGAGGTCTATACGAGTATGTCTCCTGCTGATAACCTTGCGAAGGAAAGAGATAATCAAAAGTACCTTGGCTAGGAGGCACTATCTCATGAGGAGTATAAGTAGGGATCTCCGGGCGCTCATCCTCATCAACTTGACTTTATTGCTGCTGGTGAAACTGCTCATATTGCCTCTCCCACATTGGACGAAAGTGTTGTTGCTGACCAAGCACTTGGTGAAGCATGCTATTCGCTGTCCGGGCATTGTCAAGCAACATGTCTGTAGATCCCTGTAAACCAAAAACAGCCCCCTGTAAAGAAGATAAGTCAAAAGAAGATGAAGAAGATTTGGCTGCAAACTGGGGAGCACTAGAGCCATCCTCCCTACGCCTCTTTCCTACCGGCCGCTGCTCCTCTGGTAAATCCCCCACAAATACATCTCTTCCATCCACCTCAAAGATCAAACCAAAACTAATCAAATCATTGATTCCAAACCGACTACATGGAACCTTCACCAAACTCCTTGTATTCCTAGTTGTATCAAACCCTAACATCACAAAAATCTTACAAATAAAGTTCCCACAAACAAGCACACGATCCTTATGTGTAGCAAGATACTTTGCTAACACATAAGGTGCACAAGCAAAAGTAGTAGGAGAACCTTCATAAAACAACCGCATAAGCCAAGCATCAGTCGGTGAAATCTTCTCATTTTGATCATTTCAAACCAAGAAACAATGGGTGATCATCCGATGGCTAACCTTCAAAATAGGTACCTGAATTTCTGATACCTTACTTACTGTCATGGCTAACTTACCACTTCCACCAATCTCGAACCAAAAATCCTTGGTTGTTTAATCATCATCAAACCAGTAATATCTTTATCAAACACACCCTTCCTCAAAAACTCATAAGTATCCATATCATTCAACTCAGCTCCCGAAACCATCCCAGTCAAGTAAGAAAATTCAGGCACCGTACAATGCCTTTGAACTCCCCCTGCTCGAAAATGAATCACTTTCCTAGTGTAGAACTATTCCTCTTCAAATTTGTATCAACCCTAATTGTACTCAAAAATTCAAGACACCATTCACGGACCGGTGTCATATCACAATTAAAAACATTCTCCCACATTCTATACGTTTTTATCTCCCCATTTGCATTCCTACTCTTGCAAGTAATCATTTTCATAATAGGGTCCGTTATATTCAACTTCTCAAAATCCCCCCAACTAACAATTTTCGATTCCATGACATGCTTATACCGAAGGTCTTGAAGGCGGTTCATATAATGAATGCGCTCATTACCTGTAACTCCAGGGAAGCGCAACCACTCATGTCAGCGGGATGGGTCTTGGCACTCATGGTAAGCGCACTATCTCTAAAACGATGGTTGTCACTTGGGTCGGGTTCTCCGAAGTCATAACCACGCCTTATTCCTGGGACGAATTCCTCACTGCTGCTGGAGCCCTCCACTTGCTTCCTTTTCTGTAAAAATAGACAAAAACAACCAAGCAAGCAAGCATAAGTCACGAGAAACAAGAACGAACAAAAACAAAAATTCCAGACAACCTGGTGCGGCCCACCCCAATACTGGTGCGTTGCACCTGCTTCAGTTTAGAAATCCTGCACCCCCCGATATGCGTCGCACCGCATACATGGTGCGGCACACCTTCTTTAGAAAAAATTCTTTTCTTTTCAAATTGATTCCAGAAATTCCATGAACAAACAAACAATCTTCCCTCTTTATTTCAAATATAAGTCACTTTCAAAAACTACTCAATCACAATCTAAACAAGCAACACAAAATTACTCAAAATTAAAGCGATTACACACTAATTTAAGCATCAACATACCATCCTAACCCATCTAACATCAAAAGCCCCAAATTATTTCCAAACTTCTCAAGAACCCTAATCCGAATTTCTTCAAATTGAATGAAGTTACTAGTACATTAATAGTGCAAACAATGAAAAACACAAAACCCATTTAAAAGATTCAAGTAATTTCGTCTTAAACTCATTAATTTTGAAAACCACCTTGAATTCGGATTAGAGATGAACAATGGAGAACAATGGAAGAATACTTACCCTGGAGAACAATCCCCTAACCATCTTTGAAGAAATATGAAGTAGTAAATAGAAATTGGAATTTGATTTTAAGAATTTGAAAGCTTTTGTAAACAAAGGAAACAAAAAATACTATGAATGTGTGTGTTTTGTGTCGTGCCAGGAGGAAAGAAGAGAACAAATGGGTATCCTTATTCTCAGATTTTCGGGCCTACAAGAATCCCAACCCAATCCAAAAAGTCAATGCAAGTCAAACTGGGTCAAATTAGTCAAAACCATAGGTGGTGCGGCGCACCCCCATACTTGGTGCGTCGCATTTTCTCTTCAGAAAACTCAATTCTCCTCATACACCTTCAGGTGCGGCGCACCCGCCCTCTGGTGCGGCGCACCAGTAACCAAACTTACCTTTCGCACTTACCTTGGCACGTTATGACTTACTGTAACACTTTTGGACACTTCGGAACCTGCACATCTCAACAAAAAGCTATAAAAATGAAAAATAAACATAACTAAACTAACAAAACAAAAATCTTTTTGGTTTTTCAATTTTTCAAATGTTTTTGGGTTTTTTCAATATAAGGAACGAAAAATGAAATAAACTAAAATTAAAAATACTTTATTCAACTTCATTGCTTTCATTTGTACTTTGTACTCTTTACGACTTTGATATTTGAATTTATTCCCCCGCAATCGGGTTAGTTTATAAATTTAAGACTAGAAGTCGAACTTAAGTTTATAAGCTCACTTATGTGTCCCATAACTAGCCATCTCCCGCAATCGAGACAAGCATCAAAACAAACACATACTAGAAACCTATACGGAAAATGTCCTTAAACAAACTAAACAACACTTTATTCAACTTCATTGCTTTCATTTGTACTTTGTACTCTTTACGACTTTGATATTTGAATTTATTCCCCCTTGGGATGGTTTCATGGCCTTTAAATTTCACCCTTGTGATGGCTTCGTGACCTTTAATGCTTTTTACTTTGTAGACATTTTCGCATAAACCCTTAATACATGAAGTAACAACACTAGCTCTTTCGCAAGATTTAAGGACAAGATCAATTCACAAAGTGAAAAGCATGCATTTAAAGCCATATAACTAGTTATGTTCCCCACAAGAGTGAAACCGTGGTGCTTTGTGCCTACCGGTACATCATATGATGGAGTCATTAACTAATTCATATTTCGATTAAGTATAATTAACGCATGCATTTGTAATTTCCGAAATTGTGTTGAAGTTCAAGACAAACCTACTATTAATTGGAAAAATGAAATGTCACGGGTAATAGATATATGAAAGCTAAAAATAATCAACCTCATGTTTATGTTATTTTTCTAACATTTTCAAAACCCACAAATTCATCACTTTTCGTCTTTAACTAAGCTAACTCAAAATTTTAAAATTTGAGCCAAAATATGCATGTAAAGATAGAAACTTTAAAAAACTTAACAATTTACTTTCAACCCGGTTTTTCCTATTTACCTCTCCCCCCACACTTGAGTTGTACATTGCCCCCAATGTACAATAAACTAATTAAAACTAGGGAAATAGGAAAAAGAGTAATAAAAAGATTAAAAGAACTTAGAAACTTTCCAGGTTTAATGTGTGCTCCAAATGGTCGGTTGATTCCAAAGATAACAATAAACTTTATTTCAACCGCATTTAACTTCATCTTTTTAGCTCTAAGACACACTCAACAAAAACATCAAACATACCAAAATAAAAAGAAAAGGTAAAAACTAAAAATAAGACTAAAATCCTAAATACGAAAAAGAATCAAACTAAACTAAAAATCAAAATCTTTTTGGATTTTTTTTTTATTTTTCAATTTTTTTGGGTTTTTTAAAATTTTAAAAAAAATTAAATGACATTGAAACTAGACAAAAACTAAAAAACCTAACCTCGGGTTGCCTCCCGGAAGCACTAATTTTTGTTCGAGTCATTAGCTTGACTCCAATGTTATTTACATAAAATTATGACATTTTCCCCCACACTTAAATTTAAGTGGGGATGATAGTAGTAATGCGTACCTTCAAAAAATAAATTACCTATCCGAAGATGGAAAGGAGAATCATTATGATCAGTTGAAGGCACATCATGTTGAAACACACTTGTTGGTTTCTTTGCATGGGTAATGGAGTCTAATGGATCAACTTCTTTTAAATCACCTTTCACCAATGATAATGAAAGTAAATCATTCTCTAGAGCCTCTTGCATTATTATCTTACTCAAAATATCTCCGGACTTCATAAATTCTTCCAAAAATTCTTCCATGGTCAAGTCACCAAGATCAGAATGTGAATAATCATCACTCGGCTCCCCAAATTCATGCAAGAATTCTTCCAAATTCATTTTTACCTATAAAAGCAAACACTAGAAATCCCGTGAAAAGCAAGTGTGTAACACAAAAATAGACTAAAAAAAAAATAACTAATTAAAAATAAAACTAAAACTAAACTACGCTAAACTAATAAAGCAAGTAACTTTCTCGTAAATAAATACGAAAAAGGATCAAACTACAAAATCTCAAACTAAACTCCTAAAAACAGTCCCCGACAGCGGCGCCAAAAACTTGATGTGTAAAATCTAGTCTTAAAGTTTATAAACAAGAAATACCCTAGAACTGACTACTACACACTCTCGGGCAGTGGACCCGTTCGTATGCAATATAGTTTAAAGGTAAGTCTAGGATCGAACACAGGGACTGATTAAGAGCAAGCGAGTTTAATGTAGCTTCAAAAAAAGATTGGATTTTAAGGACTCCCGTCAACTTGGTTTGGAAAAGAAGTTAGCAAAGATTAAACTTAGCAATTCCTAAGAATTCAATGGAAAAGAAGATTGTTGTAATCAAATTTAATTAAAAAGTCATCTACCTCGAATCCATGACACTATAAATTTAGGTTGCACTTAATTGAAGAACCAATTCAAATATGTTGATTAATAACCGAGAACTAAACAAAGACTCACCCCGTACCCGTCAAGTTCGTTACTTTATTCAATTCCCTTAATTAACTAGTTCCATTACTAAGACCGGTACCCTAAGACGCCTTTCATAACTTTCCTAGTCAACTAATTATTTTGGTTATTTAGATAACAATTGTGTCTATTGATTGTACCCAACCATTAACCCATTAATTCTTATTAACTATTAATTACTTTCTACCGTACCCGTCATAGAAACAATCGCTTCTAACCAAGCAATCAAAATAACTTTTACACAACCTAGTTACCACTAAGATCATGCAAATACTATCCGCAATTAAGAGTTAAATAACAAAGAATTAATAAGCTAAGATTACGACACAACGTTAAATCAAATCAACTTGGATTAAAAACTATGCAACCATCATTAGTTGTATCACTTCATCTAAGTAGATGATTAAAGATTTAGCTATTCATGACAAGTAAACTAAAACTAACAATTATCATATAAATAAAATCTATAATAATTATTAAGTAATATAGTCTTGAAACAACTAATAATAATAAAAGTACTATTAATAATAAAAAGGAGTAGAAGATCGAACAATGAATGGCTTTTGCGGTTATGTTGAAGTCGAACAAAAGATGCCAGCCTCCTCTCGAAAACCAATCCCTCACGTCCAGAAACTCCAACCTTCAATTCGTCTTATGCAGCACACCCTCCAACCTTCAATTCGTCTTATGCAGCTCACCCTCCAACCTTCAATTCGTCCAACAATTCTCGTCCAAATTTTCTATACGTAATTTCCAAGTTAAGCTTTTCTTTTCTCCACCGACTTCATGAGACCAACACCACAAGTGGGCCGCTGGCCCTTGTTTATTTTCTTCACTAATTTGATGCTCTGGCCAACTTCCTTTTTTGATTGTGATATCATAATTATATATGATGAAGGTCACGTAAATTGCAATACTTATGGCCCAAATTCGACTTTTGCTCCAAACGACTTATCTACTGTACAAGTCCATCCCACATAGGCCTTTGGGCTATTTAATTTAATGAGGTGTGTAGCCAAAATCCAAAAGTCTAGTGAAATTGCATATCATTTATTCAGTGCAAGACTTTCGAGCATATATCCTTTAAAAATTGATTATGAATGTGCATCTGGATCCTCCAATCCTTTTCCTATGTAAAACATCATTTTTTAGCACTCTCATCGATTCCATCTTACATACCTACGATTCAATAAAATTAAATATTAAGTATAAACCGACTATAAAAGAAATGATATCGTGTAAAATAATTATGTATAAAATAGGCGATATCACAACCCAAAATCAAAAGAGATTTTTGTGAGTGTTTATGGTAGCTGCACTATGTGTTTTAGAGAGAGAGAGAAGAAAGATGGTGTAACACCCGTCATTTTAAAAACCTGGATTTCAAAATCTTTGCCAAACGGCGTTTAAAAAGTAGCGGAAATGTAACACCCTGCTTTATAAAATTGTGAATTTCAAAAATTTTCAACTTTAAAAATAACACCGTTAATAAAATGCGGAAACGACTTTTAAAAATCCCAATTGATTCTTAACAGAATCAATTAAAACATAATGAATGTCTTAAAAAGGTGTTACCAACCAGTATCATGACAATAATATAAATGTAATCCACAATCAATCTCCATAAAAATAGTCAACGTAATAAAAGCCAAAAGGACTAAATAAATAAGTCTACTTAAATAGTGCAACTATGGGTAACTAAAGCCAACGTCCAAAAGCTCCAATAATAGCTACCCATCTCACAAGCAAGCTACTAGCCACTGATCAATACCTAACCTGAGGGCACAACACATTTTCACAAAACAAGTGTCAGCTATTAAAGCTGAGTAAGATAACATGTTAGTATAAATAAAAGGATTGCCAATTAAAACACTTTAATAAATCAACTCATGCATATATATAAAGGCACAAATAACAAAACATAAACTGCATAATAAGGATTATCAAATCCTATAATGTGCCTAGCAGTCCTCTATAGCCACCAATATCCACATAACTACATAAGCTGCATAAATCAACAAAAGGTTATGCCATAATAAACTACATATAAAGGTTGTGTGAGGCGGCTAAATAGCCAAATATGGATCCCCACACCCGACTTGATGGGTAGACCTTACGGTGGTCCATCTATGTCGTTATGGATAGGCATAACCAAATCCATGAGTATTCCGTTAACACCAGGTGGTCAACCACGACACCCGAAATACTCTAAACACCAGGTTGTATTCACAAGAGAACATGATCAGGGTCCCAAGTGACGCCATAGCACACTCCGCCTAAATAGACGTCATGTGGGTTAAGCTTAACTCTTACACCAATGCTCGAGACTTTCACCAAACGATATATTAAAATATATCACACCAATATCTACATAATATTTTAGGGCCCTTAAACGTGCACGTGACATGGCAACCTAATTCATGTCTAGTGTACTATGTGTACAAGTCCACATAAATCATCTACCACACAATCAACAAGCTACATATATCAACAACACAACATTAAACTCATTTCTACCCAAGCATGCTTTAACAACACCCAAAAAAAAACCTCCCACGTATATCTCACATCCAACATATGCATGAGATAGTTGAAACAACTTAAATAGAGAGTTTATTTATTAAAACTAAGTTTTGTTGTGTCCTCAGGTGTCAAAAGTAAGTTATCTTAGCTTTTGAGAGCTTCACAAACCACAACTAATAATAGTTTACCAAACTTGTTATGTATCCCCAACTACCTATAACGAAGAATATATAAATATGTCAAACAAAAGGACTTCGCAAAAACGTAGATAATATCCACAATAAAGTCACGAAAATAGTAAACATTAATACTGCCAAGTTTAGTATCATCAAATAACCCTTTATTTATCTTAGCTTTGTGCCTGCTATGATCTGACAAAAATGAAGACAAGCTAGAACAGTATATATAGGTTTCGACATGTAGCAGCCACTTGCAACACAACTGATTCCTTTTATTTTGATAAAACATCAAGTGAAACAATAATAACTGTACCATTTTATACATATAGCGATTAGTACACAAATAAGGGATTACTTCTTCTTGCTTGTCCAAAATGACCTCACTGAAAAAAAATGGGTTTTGCCTTTCGCTTTTTTTTTTTTGACATATACTGACTTTAAAGTAAATGACAACTTTAACTTGACTACTTACATTCAATATAAATAACACCCTCTATTATTATAATACAGGTAGTTACCTCAATTTACATATATTATGAATAAATATCACCAAGGACAAATTCACCTATTTTCTTCCTTTTTTGATCCATACGTAATATGGACACAAGAAAACAACAAAGACACACAATCACTTATTTATTATTATATATATGTACTAGTCTGTGTATGGGCCAAGCAAAATATATATATATATATATATATATATATATATATATATATATATATATATATTATCTTCATTCTATAAAACCTGTACACACACATATCAACAAAAGCATTTCTTTCTTTTCTCTTATTATTTTGTGAAAACCACTAACAATGAAAGAACATGACAACTTATAATTATTTATTATCATGTATATATATATACTTCGGCTTATTGATAAAAGAACAAAAATAATCCACTTTTCTTACCCTTTATCTTTTGGCTGCTCGATAGATCCCACACAAACAATTATATCTTATGTGAATCAAAACTATTTTCCTTTTATGATCTTTTGATGACGGCTACACCACAACCCTTGTTCTCTTATATGTATATATTTTTGTTTCTCTTTTCTGGGCTCACCCCTACACCCACGTACATAGGGGATCTCTTATTATTATTTTTGATATTGTATCTATTTTTTTAGTGATCAACGGTTACAGTAAAACTCAAAAACCCTTACTGTTATTTATTATTTGTTTGGGCTTGCACGTAGCCTACACACACATATGGGATCACTTTTATTCTATAGCTGGCCAAAAGTTTGTTTAAATGAGATTAGGATTTAAAACGAAATATCATTGAACTTATCTTAATTACTACTACAACTAATATTAGTTGACAATTAAGCTCTCAAGCTTCACAATACATTTTAACTCTGCTTAAGGCCCGAATTTATCCACATATATGACACTCATTTTTATTTTATTTTTTACTTAATTAACACACATATTAATCCACATAATTATATGACGCCACTTAACGAGAGGTCAACATTGACTAACGGTCAAAGTTAACAGAATTAGAATAAAATAGTTCGGGATGTTACAGGAAAAGGATCACATTAAAACTGCTCCATCCGTAACCAGATGGTATCTTTATAAAATGGTGATACTAACGTGCATCATCAAAACAATATAAATGAAATCCAAGTTATGGCATAAACATAAATGTCATCATTAATACATGTTCATAAATCATGAACGAAAGTAGCCAAGACATAAGGCTAAAAGGGGAAGTCTAAGCATTCAACAAACTATGCTAGTCTTCTTTATTGCATCTACTCATCTCACCGAGCTAATCCTTTCCTAGCTCAAACCTGCTTATCCTGAAGGACACAACGTTTTCATAAAAGCAAGTGTTAGCTAATAAAATTAGCTAAGTAAGATACACACATTTTGATAAAACGTTCTTCATTTTACTTTCATAAAACTTCGTCATATTTTACTTATCAAAACATGATCACATTACACTTCATTCACAATTATCATAGATCAACCCATACAACCCTTTTCCCACATTGCATCACATTTCATTTCATATCAACATATACATCATATTATCATATACCCACATCTTAATGAGTATCTTATATCATATCAACATAGACTTACCACTTAAACGTAACTTCATATCATATCTTGGCATATCACGCATAAACTTGTCACACGTATTCATATTAGCACATATTCTCACGTCACATGGTGGTCTCACAACGTAAAACACATATACTTCTTCCAAACATATCTTATTATCATCTTAATCAACTTAATCGACTTCATCTTACGTCTTACATATCACACATAAACATATCACACATATATGCATAGCACATGTAGGACATATACTCTTAATTGTGCCTATGCATCGTTCTTATCACACGTCTCAACACATCTTATTAAATCCCACGTCACCTTGTAATCCCACGTTTTAAATTACATGTACATCTTTCTCACATATTCATATATCTATCTTAATCGACTTATTCTCACGTCTTACATCTTTACATATTACGCACTAGCTTTACAACTAGCATGATTTTCCACGTCTTACGCACTAGCATTACATCTAGCACGATTTCCCACATCTTACGCACCAGCATTACATCTAGCACGATTTCCCACGTCTTACGCACTAGCATTACATCTAGCACGATTTCCCACGTCTTACGCACTAGCATTACAACTAGTACGGGTTAAGCTTAACACTTCTCATGTCAATCTCACATATTTAGCTATAGCATTTCCCACGTATTTATCTTTCTTACTTTTACGCACTAACACTAAGGCTAGAACGATTTCCCACATTTCACACTTTACTTTAACATTAGGTATTCATTACCTAATTAATCCCACATCTACTTTAACGTTTAATCCTACTAACGTGCACAACTCATAGCAATTCCCATGTCTATCTAGTGAACTAGACATGTCATACTTAAGTCCCACATACAAGCCATCACATATCAACATTAAGGCATATCAACGACATTATCAACAACACATATCTTAAACATATCATAGCAATGTCATTATAAGCATCATACTTCATATGCACATATATACTTCTACTTTAAACGTCATCATATCAACATAAATCATTTCAACATGCATATATTACCACATAACCTCCCGCATAACCCGGAAAACCCAACACACATAAGATAATCCGATTAAGAGGTTATTTATAGAAAACCACATTTTGTTGTGCCTCTAGCGTGAGAAAAGTCATGTATCTTACCTCAATGGAGTACTCAACAATCACAATCGAGTTTACCGTGCTTGACAAGTGTTTCCGACAACCTATAATGAGTATGAATCATAAGTCAACTAGACACTTAAAGACACCTTAGACTTTTCTGGAAACTTGACATCATAATCATCTTTTAAAGGCATTACCATTAGAAAATAGACTCTCTCACGATTCCGTGCATAGTTTATTTGTCAAAAACGGAGTTACGGTTCAAAAGTTATGGTCGTTTAAAAATGTTACAAAAATCAGTCCCTAACGGGAGTTACGAATATTTGTAACGGGAGTTACAGTGGAGGTGTTATCGCAACTATCTATCTAACGGGAGTTACACAACCGTAATGGGAGTTACGACGACCAGACGTGAAAAACAACTTCAAAACCTAACCAAACACATCCCGAACGACTGCAGGTCTTATGAACATCAAATACATTTAAAATACGACCAACATCACTCATTGAAAACACCAATTGATCCTTACATCAATTGCATAAATGAATCCCTCTTTTGATTATCAAAACGACCCGAAACCGCAACGTTTGATTTAAAAACACAATTGAACACACATGGATCTAATTAAACACTTGGAATTCACTTATTTACATATAAACAACATTATTCAACATTAAACTTTGCATCTTGACATAGTTAATCAACTCTATTAATACTCATGAAAACGTCGTTTTTAACCGAAAACATCAGCTTCCAACAACCCCAACCCTCATGGTTGAATTTACAGGGACAAAACTTACTTTAAAACTTAATCAACAATCAATTGATGATATACTACCTGTAGGGTTGATCAACGGATCGAAACCAAGCAAAAACCCTTCCGAAATCCCCCGAAATCGACTATAACTTGAAGAATTAACCTAGGGTTTTGTGTGTGAGAATTTTCTAGGGTTTAGATCTGATTTCTAGCCTTTAGTTCGTGCATAAGCTATTATATATAGTGGAATAACGTTCAAAACTTTACATCTAGGCCCTCACACTTTTTTACAACCCGTTTTGGCCCTTAACGGCTCTTTTAATGCCTACGGGGACACTTATCGACCCTTATATCTTATCGAGAACATTAATTGGCTTTATTAATCATTATCAACTTTAATTTCATTACTTTAAATCACTTTAACACATATCTCATGTAGATCGTTAAATTCACGTAAGCACATATAAAATGCATAGTTACTAACGGTCGTTAACGGCAAGTTAACTGTCAACGTCAAAAAGTTTTGGGATGTTACAGGTGGAGAAGAGAGTAAATAGTTGTTTCTCTCTCAAGGGTTTCCAATCTTTTCTTTTTATACCTTTCCCATATTAAATGAACTCAATAAATGCAAGGACTATTTGCGAACATTTTGAACTAGAACTTTTATGAACACGAACGTTTACGAACCGAACTTTAATATTTCTAACGTACTAAATCATAAATTCGTCATATAATCCAAGAATTAAGATCAAATTGATCTTCATATAAGCACATAATTTAGATCTAAAGCACGTCAAGAACTTAATTAAATTGAACTGTCTAGCCGTTCTAATGGCGGAAGTACGTTTCTAGGAGCTTATTTAGAACATTTCTAAGACGGTTGTTACAATTGGCAAGTCACATGGATAAACAATTTGCAAGTATGGATGGTAGATTCGGATTGATTGAAAAGGATTTGAAGACGGCGGTGGCGGGTTGTGACATTTGTGGTGATAGGCATTACACTGAAGATTGTGTTAAAGCACCACGAAATGAAGAAGTTGATTATGTTCAAAATCAATATCGACCACCGTTTGCAAATCGAGGGCTATTTCAAAGGAATGGAGCTTATCAAAACCGGTACCAAGGTAATCCAAATTCTAATTTTAATTCTAATGGTGCAGGAAATTATAGGTCTACATTGGGAGCTTCATAGCAAGGAAGAAATCAAGGAGGTCCTTCGGTTCAACCGGTTGAAATAGTTGATCCTAATGCCGAGCTTAGGGATCTTGTTAAGAAGTTTATGGTTGATCAAGACAAGAAGAATGAGAACTACTGAACCGATATCACCGCTTTGAATGATAAGATGAATCAAAATATCAAAAGTCAACAAGCGGCGATCAAGGATTTAGGTGTGAGGCTTGATAGAATGGGTAATTCTAATCGTCAACAAGGATCTTTACCAAGTAATACCCAACAAAATCCTAAGCCTTCCGGTTCAAATGATGGAGGTAATAAGTATCAACACCCGAATGTTAGGAATGAGCATGTAAATGCCATTACTACTCGGTTCGGTAAGATAGTTAATTCTCCTATTTCTCCTCCTCTTTCTACTGCTACTAATGTTCCTATGCAGGTTGATAGTGAGGATGAAGATGAACAAGTTGATGAAGAGATTGTAGTGGAGCTGAACCAAGCCGTGAAACCACCGGCTGTTCCACTTACACTTACTACACCAGTTGCTACATCGGTAGCTAAACAGGCGGTTGTTGAGCCTCAAGTAAAGTCGTATAAGCCTAAGATTCCTTTCTCTCAAATATTGAAGAAGGATAAGCTCAAGGAACAATACGGTAAGTTTGTAGACATGATTAAATTGGTTTATATTAATGTGTCTTTGGTTGATTTGCTTTCAGGAATGTCGAACTATGCCAAGTTTATCAAGGATCTTATAACGGACAAGAGGAAGCTAAGGCTACTTTCCTCAATGCGGAGTGTTCAGCAATTGTACAAAATCAAATCCCTCCTAAGCTTGAAGTCCCATGGAGTTTTCTAATTACTTGTTCTCTTGATGCTAAGCTTACTTGTGATGCTTTGGCCGATATTGGTGCAAGCATTAATTTAATGCCTTTTTCAGTTTATAGGCGATTGTCTTTAGCGGCTTTAAAGCCAACTCGGATGAGCATTAGGCTCGCCGATCATTCATTTCAATATCCCATGGGGATTGATGAAAATTTGTATGTTAAAGTAGGCCATATTGTCTTTTTGGCCGATTTTGTTATCCTTGAGATGGAAGAGGACGCCAAGGTGCCTCTTATCTTAGGCCGTCCTTTCTTGTATACGGCCGATGCTATCATTCATGTCAAGTATAAAGTTATTTCATTGGGTATATGGAATGATAGAATTTCGTTTTCAACTTATAAAGCTTTACAACATCCTTACTCTACCAATGATTCATGTTTCAGGATTGATGTGATCGAAGAAGATGAAGCTTTGGAAATGGAATTGATGAATTTTTTGGACACGAATGAAGGAGAAGCTTTGCTTGCTTATAGTGAAGAGCAACAAGTGATGGTTGCAGATATGGTGAAAGAGATTATGGAATTAAGCACGGATGAGTCACCACTGGAGGATGAAACTTTTGAGGAGATTGAGAGGGATGGTTTGAAGATTGAGACTTCAGTGGAGAATCCACCAACCAATTTGGAACTCAAACCACTTCCCGAGCACTTGGAATATGCATTCTTTGAAGGTAAGTCACTTCTTCCCGTTGCCATTTCATCATCACTTTCGGATAATGAAAAAGGTAAGTTAATGACTGTTTTGAAGGCTCATAAAAGAGCCTTTGCTTGGCGTACAACTGACATACCTGGAATTAGCCCTGAATTTTGTAAGCATAAAATTAATTTGCATGAAAATTTCAAACCAAGTGTTCAAAGACAAAGGAGGCTAAATCCGAATATGAAAGATGTCGTTAAGAAAGAGATAATTAAACTTTTAGATGCTGGAATTATTTATCCTATCTCTGACAGTCCATGGGTAAGTCTGGTCCATTGTGTACCGAAGAAAGGGGGAATGACCGTTAACACTAATGAACATAATGAACTTGTGCCTACTAGGACGGTTACCGGGTGGCGGGTGTGTATTGATTATCATAAATTGAATGATGCAACCTATAAAGACCACTTCCCTTTACCTTTCATTGACCAAATGCTCGAATGGTTAGCCGGAAATAAGTATTTTTGCTTTCTTGATGGTTTCTCCGGGTACTTTCAAATACCCATTGACACCAATGATCAAGAAAAGACGACCTTTACATTTCCCTTTGGCACATATGCTTATCGTAGGATGCCATTTGGATTGTGTAATGCTCCCGCCACCTTCCAAAGGTGCATGATCGCGATATTCCAAGACATGTTGGAGACATCTATGGAGGTTTTCATGGATGACTTCTCGGTCTTTGGTGATTTATTTGACAAGTGTCTTTCCAACTTGGATAAGATGCTTGAGCGATGTGAGCGGGCACACCTTGTTCTTAATTGGGAAAAATGTCATTTCATGGTTAAAGAGGGCATTGTTTTGGGGCATAAGGTGTCTAGTTTGAGGATTGAGGTAGATAAGGCTAAAATTGATGGTATTGCTAAATTACCTCCACCAACTAATTTAAAGGGCGTTAGAAGTTTTTTAGGTCATGCCGGGTTCTACCGTAGGTTTATTAAAGATTTTTCAAAGATAACCCGACCTATGACCCATTTGCTTGAGAAAGATGTGGCTTTCGAGTTCAACTCGGATTTTTTAAAGGCATTTGAACTTCTCAAAGACTGTTTGACTCATTCACCCATTATGGTTTCTCCTGATTGGTCTCAACCTTTTGAACTAATATGTGATGCGAGTGATTTTGCAGTTGGAGCTGTTTTAGGACAACGAGAAGGTAATCATTTTCGTCCTGTTTATTTTGCTAGCAAGACTCTTAATAGTGCTCAACAAAATTACACTACTACTGAAAAAGAGTTGCTTGCTGTTGTTTATGCATTTGATAAACTTAGGTCGTATTTGGTGCTTAGTAAGACCATTGTTTTCACCGATCATTCAACCCTTAAGTACTTGTTTTCTAAACAAGATGCTAAACCCCATCTCATCCGTTGGATCTTGCTTTTGCAAGAGTTTGACATTGAGATAAAGGATAACAAGGGGGCTGAAAATTTAGCGGCCAACCACTTAAGTAGACTTGAGGATCCTCACCGTGAGGAATTGAGGGAAGAGGATATAGATGATGCCTTCCCGGATGACTATTTGATGAGTATTGATGATATTAATGTTCCATGGTATGCAGATTTGGCTAACTATCTTGTTGCAGGAATACTTCCAAAGGGGTGGACACATCAACAAAGGAAAAAGTTCTTTTCCGATGTGAAACACTATTTTTGGGAGGAACCATTTTTGTTTCGTGTTTGTGCAGATGGAATGATAAGAAGATGTGTTTCCGGTGGTGAAACCCGGAAAATCTTGGATGAATGCCACCATGGACCTACTGGTGGTCATTATGGACCATCTATCACCGGTAAGAAAGTTTTTGATGCAGGGTTTTATTGGCTAACAATTTTTAAGGAAGCTCAAACATTGATGGAGACGTGTGAAGCTTGTAAACGTCAAGGGTTTATTTCTAAGCGGGATGAGATGCCTCAAAAATTTATTCAGGTTTGTGAGGTATTTGATGTTTGGGGAATAGATTTCATGGGACCCTTTCCACCATCGCATAAGTGTCTTTACATTTTGGTGGCTGTAGATTATGTGTCCAAATGGGTCGAGGCTAAGGCTTTACCTAAGAATGATGCTAGGGTTGTTATTGATTTCTTGAAACAATTGTTTAGTAGGTTTGGTTGTCCTAAGGCTTTAATTAGTGATAGAGGAAATCATTTTGCCAATCACCAACTTGCTAAGGTGCTTAAGAAGTATGGTGTCGACCATAGGTTTTCAACTTCATATCACCCTCAAACAAGTGGACAAGTAGAGAATACAAACAGGGCTTTAAAGCGAATTTTGGAGAAAACGGTAGGTAATGATCCGAAGAATTGGTCTAGGAAGTTAGATGATGCTTTGTGGGCGTTTAGAACCGCTTATAAGACACCAGTTGGGACTACACCGTATAAGTTGCTTTATGGGAAGACTTTTCACTTACCAATGGAAATAGAGCATAAGTGTAACACCCCAACCAAGGCGGAACAATGAGATTTACAGAAAGTCGAGTATTCAAAACAAAGGATTATAAATAACATTCACCATAGCTTTATTTGATAAAAATAATTTACAATGTACAAACATGTGAACCAATTTCCAAGTACAAATGCGTCCACCGTACTTGGATATTAAGCCCACGAACCAAATAACAAGCACATGAAATAGTAAACTACAATGATCAAGGCGGATTCCATTGCCTATCACAAGGTTTGATCTTTGACTCCAAAGTGCAATGCAAATAATCATGAAGCATATAAATCCTCAATGCTTAAGCTTATTTCTTGAAAAGCATGAAGAAAAAGTGTCAACTACGAAAACGTAGTTGGTGAGTGCATAGGTTTTTATATAAATTTTGGTACATCACCGTTTTAATACTTAGAAAACCGATTACTATTACATTTCGAAATATCCAAACCATATGATCGACAAAATTTTCATATCATGTTATCAAGTTTCCAAATACCATAATGTCATATCAAGACTTGGAAAAATCCATAGTAAAATTTCAGGTTCTCATTTGTCAAATCATCATGAGAGAAAAAGTATATAAATCGATTAATCGTATATCATACCAAAATCATTCGGTTACCAAAATCATTTCAATATCACCAATTTCAACCACTTTCAAGATATCATACGAGGGACGATACCCAAACCGTATGTTCAAACAATTTCCAATTATCAACAATATTAATATCAGTTTCACTTAGCCACAAGGGCATAATTCAATATCAATTTCATTTAGCCACAAAGGCATAATTTACATAATTTTGATGAGTAAATGCGTGAGCCACTACTACTACCATTTTATCAAGTCCAACAATATATATAATTCATATCATGGCACAAGCTGTCAATCAAGTGTCGTATTAATAATAATAGGGTCGTGCCATGGAGACGACCATTTAAATATAAGGTAGCTAGAGCACCACTATGGTCGAACTGGAAATGAGGGTCGTCACAAAGGCAACCAACCTTCCACCGTTACACTTATGGGTAGGTGGACGAAACCTAGTTGCGCAACTCTCTAACTACAGGCCTCCACTTTCGGAGTAAATAGTAGTGTACCGAAAGAAAACGGGTTGACAGAACTCAAGCTCATCATAAAACATTTATCATCTTGAACATATGAAACAAATTCATTTCATAATCATTATATCAAGAATCATTTCATATATATATATACATAAGCAATTTAATTTATATATCATGCTTTTCACCCCGATAGTTAAACACATAAAATAGTTTGAAAGGGGGCTATGACTCACCTTGATATGCCGCATATTATACTCATCTATCCAAAATGGGTATTTCCCATCTATAGCTTCCTTGACCATATATCCATTATGTTCCTCCATCATATTTCAAGCCAAGACTATCCCTACGATAGAACTAATATACGTAAGTTCCTATCTTAAGCCATCACTTAGAAATGCCATTTTCATTATGTTGCTATCAATTGTGGGATCCAAGTATATTGGTAACACTCGCATCATTTTGGTTGTAGAGATTGATGGTGTAAAAGGTTACTTTTATTACATGCGTAGTTATAAGTTGTTAGGTTCTCAGTAACTTGGCTTCATTTGTGGTTTGACTTGGCATATTAGGTTATCATATATAAATGCCATATTAAGTTATATTATCCTTATTCATCATTTGATGTGTAACCAACTTTAGCACGAATTAGCATTTGTGATATCAATATATAGCTTGGTTAACATAATTACTTATGCGTATCTCACTTAATTATCTTTGTTTTATTTAGATTACACTTATCTCATGAAATTCGTTTAAGTGTTATGGGCCATTATCAATTGGGCCAAAATGTGATGGGTTTCAAGTAACTTGGGCTTAGTTTAGTTATTGGGCTTAATCTTATTTGGGTTATGTGCTTAATGGGTTATATTGGTTATTGGACTTTATGGTTCGTTGGGCCAAGTGGGCCTACTGATTTATGGTTCTATGGGTTTAGTATTTGTTGATGTACGTTGATGTGACAACAGCAACTTAGATTTGATATGTCGTTTAGATTGAGACATTATGTTAATTTATGTCGTATCTATATATGTAATTGATAGATTATGGTCTTTATGTTTTGTTAATGATCGATTACATGTTTTGGTGTTATATATATGTGTTATGTATGATGTTTGTTGTGTGATATACAAGTACAAACATAATATGTGTTAGGATTCCTTAATAACACTTAGGAATATAACTAAGTCTTATATCTAACGAAGATATGGTATATCTTCGTTAGAGGCAAACGAAGATAAACTTCGTTTGGTACAAACGAAGATTAACTTCGTTACATGGGCTGGGCAGCTAAGTTCGTAAGAACAAAGCCCAGCAAGCCCAGTTCGACCTGAAACATATATATACGAATGAATACCCTAAAATAATAACATTCGACATACACGTACACCAGACACCTAAGTTCGTTCTATACCATATAGAAACGAATATAGCATAATACGGCTGATTATTTACTTGATAATTAGCGATATACCAGTTTACTAATCAAACTAGTTATCTCGTGAGGATTCCGCACTCACGACATAATCATAGACGATCTCGAGAGCGATCTGTAGCTATCGAGGGACTCACAGTATTTGGGCCGGGTTAGCCCATTATGGTCTTTTAGTGCATCTTTTAGCCCATTATACAAATGGTTAGTTTCGTTTCAAATTTTCTGTTTTTAATTCAGATTTTTATGAAATGTTGGATACTATTTTGGGGTCAAGCCGAATTAGTTGGATCTTCATGATTTTTACACAATGACTTATATGTATCTAGTATTTTTTTGAGTTTTTGGTGAATTTTTAGATGATGTTTGTTGTCCTTAAAAATTATCCAAACACAAACTGTCCCGAATAGGCACTGCTTGCGACATCAGAAGTTTTATAAAAGTTCTTGATGTTCTGATTGTTAGATAAATCCCATGATTTTATGTTAAGTTCACAACACATTGAAATTACTTTCCACCAAGTATGACCTCCTGGAACCTTATGAATTAGGAGATAAAAATTGTTAAAGTTTATAAAATATTCATACCAAATTACAGTTTTGACCAGTTTCAGTAGAAAAATCATATCTTTTGTTTGGTTCAGTATTTTTGAGTAATTCCAAATGGAGGTAAATCTCAACTCATTTGTATACAACTTTTATTTTGAAAGTTCTGCTTGAAAATGCCCTCACATGCCCATTTTATCCGTTCGAAGACAGAAAACTGATTTTGTCAGTTTTGTCTTTGATCCAAACAACCAACCAATGGCTTGGTTTACTTATTTGACACTCTAAATTACCACTAACATGTTTGTTGGTTATTTTTGTATGATTTTAACATCAAATGTACAGATTATATCAAATTCAAAATCATAACCATCCATCTCAAATCCCCAAATCAAAATCAATCAAAACTAGTGCAAATCTAAGCATGCATGTTAAGATCTATGACTTTCAAGCTCAATCAACTTATTATCTTTTATGTGTGAGACTTTTTAATGATTATTTCTTATTATTCCATCATTTAAATATGCATGCATGAATAGATATATGTGTATTTAGTGATAAATTGAAAGGTAAAAAGAGTGGTAATCAAAAGAGTTCAAGTTATCAACCTTTGAAGATCAAAATAACAAGATGGGATGTGGTGTTGGGTCTTGTTCTTGATGGCAGCCCATGAGTCGTTTGTTGGCTGTTACAAGCTCAAAAATAAGGGAAAATAAGCTATCAAATGAAAGAAGGGGTGAAGAACAAACAAAGGAACATGTTGGGTACCCTTTAATGATCAAGAATCAAAAGAATGGAAGAAGAGTGGGTTTGTTTTGCTCCTGTTTCTGCTGCTGTTCGATCAGCCTCTTAAAGGGCTGATTTCGTGACCTTGTTGCCTCCGAATCGACTCCATGCTCCCACCATACATGACTCTAGTTGTTGGATGATCAAGAGAACTTATTATTACATTAGATTAGTTAGTTTCAAGCTCCATTTTGCCTTGGAGAAATATGAAAATGGAGAAGGAGGTGGAGATAGTTGAGAGAGAGTTTTTGGGAGGAGTATGTGTTGTGTTTTCAAGAATGAAAGGTGTGGGGTGGTGTGTGCAGATGTATGGACATGGGAGAGAAGAGGAAAAGGAGTTAGGAGGATGCCTATTGGTCTAATGGAGTGGTGTAGTGGGTTAGGAGTGAGCTCATTGGTTAACCCAAGTGGTTTGTGCTAGGTTTAAGTCCTAACTAGTGTTTGTATGTATGTATATGTATATGTGATGTATATTTATGTGTGAGTGTAAGAATAAGTGGGTTAGTTGTATGTTGATTGGTGAATTTTATAAGAGTTTATATGTATAATAAGTTTAAGTTGTGTACATATCTTTTAATTGGAAGACTTATTCAAATGTTGCAATATATTTATGTACTTATTATTATTCAAGATTACTATTATGTACATAATAGTTTATAAATCTATTTTCAAGATGGTCATTATATCTTTGTGTTCAAATGTACGTCAATTAGTTTGGCGTTTGAATTGTTGGTCCTTTGTGAAGATTTATGATTGTTATCACAACTTGTAAGTCTTACCTTATTATTTATATAACTTAACTTCTCGAGATTCAATTTTTGGTTCATTGGCATTTTGTCAAGTTCAATTAGAACTAATATCTGTAGCTTGAGATCGTATTGAATAATTATAGTTATTATTTATGGCATTTCTAAGGCATTTCACTATACTAGGGGGGCGATTATCGCTATGCTTTGAATGTCTAGAAGGCCGATTCTCTTAATAAACCTCTAGGGATAAGGACCTAGATAAGTCCAAGTAAATTATCCTAATTGGAAATTGAGGGTTGTTACAATAAGGCATATTGGGCTCTTAGGAATTGTAATATGGATTTGATTGAAAGTGGTGAATTGAGGTTTTTGCAATTACATGAGTTAGATGAACTTAGATTGCAAGCTTATGACAATTCTATGCTCTATAAGGAGAGAACTAAGGTTTGGCATGATCGTAGGCTTCGTAAGAAAGAGTTAAAGCTTGGTGATAAGGTTTTATTGTTCATTTCGAGGTTTAGATTAAAATAACCTAAATTGACTTCAAGATGGATGGGTCCTTATGTAGTTAAGCATGTTTATCCTTCGGGGTATGTAGAGCTATATAAGTCAAATGGGGAGACATTTATAGTCAATGGGCATAGGTTGAAAGTGTTTCATGAGGAAAAGAGTGTTGAGGGAGTTGTAGTTGATGAACTCCCATTCTTTAAGTTCAACGAGTGAGAGTTTGAACGAGTCTAGCTAACGACTCATTAATAAATTAAGCGCTTCTCGGGAGGCAAATCGTGTTTCATTTTTGTTCTTCTTAGTTTTATTTCTTTAATTTTGTTTTTTATAGCTTTTTGTTGAGATTTGCAGGTTTCGATATGCCCACACACGTTATGGTAAGTCTTAAGTGTGGCGGAGGTAAGTCAACACAATGCAAATTTAGGTAATTTTATTTTTAAACTTTTGTCTAGCATAATGTCATTTTTCTTAATATAAAAAATCCAAAATAGTTGAAAAAGTTTAAAAAATCCAAAAACATTTGAAAAACATAAAAAATCCAAAAAGATTTTGATTTTTAGTTTAGTTTGTTTCTTTTTGGTATTTAGGATTTTAGTCATTTATTTTAGTTTTTAGTTTATCTTTTCTTTTTATTTTTATTTTTATTTTGGTATTTTTAATGTGTTTGTTGAGTTTGTGTTAGAGCTTTAAAGAAAGGATTTAAATGCGCTTGAGATGCAATTAACTTATATTATTTTTGGATCAACCGAGCATTTGGAGCACGCACATTAAAGCCGGGAAGTTTCACTTTCTTTTACTCATTTTATATATATATATTTTTCCTATTTCCCGTAGTTTTAATTGGTTCTTGTACAATGAGGGCATTGTACAACTCAAGTGTGGGGGGAGATGTCAATAGGAAAAATCTGGGTGATTTTTGAGACTTTTTGAAACTTTTGCTTGCTTGTCCTTATAGTTGAATTACTTTGTCACATAGGATTTAATCATATTAGTAATTAACTATATTTCCCTTTGGTTAAATTTTTAAATTGTGAAATGTGTTTTGAATGATTAAATAGGCAAATCCCTTCTGGATTGATTACATGACTAGCACACTCTATCACAAAACACCAAATATGTGAGATTCTTGATTCATTTTTAGATATGATAGGTGTTTACGGCTTTGGTTTGATTGCCTTGTAAATTTGTCTCTCTCATAGGCTTTTGGATTTATCCGGAAGTAAGAGTCTCTTTTAGAGCTTTGAACTATGATGTGCAAGTTTGAGGATTATTTTATTCTATTTCCGTTATTTCTTTCTTTGATATGAGTGTGCCGGTGATAGCGTTGATTCTAGAACTTGTCTTACTTGATCGTCTCGTAGTTTGCTAGATGATAAAGAGGTAAAGTTATGATTAAACCCGTTTTCTTTGTTTATTCACCCTTTGTTATGTCATCTTTGTTTAACCATGTTTGTATGCATGTTTTTAAGTAGCTAATCACATTGGTTAGTGAATTTCCCTTGTTAAACCTTTGTTTGCATTCATTTTTAGTGCAAGATACACTTAGAAAACATGTTGAGCCTAACCTTTTCGTTTGTGTATAAATACACCTAAATATATAATCTTTTCTTCACCATACCGATAGTCGAAATCCTTGGTTGGTCATTAGTTGCCTATGCTAGTGGGATGATTTGAGGTTGTCTTTGTTGTGCCGGGTTGGTATATTTTCGTTTGTTGGGGGTAGATTGATTTCGTCATGATTATAGATAAAGTCTAGATTATTCTAATTAGTAAGAGTTATGATTTGTCAACATGTTTCAAAGTTATAAAAAGGGGGTACCGATTAGGCAGGGTAAAAGTAGTTCATAGAAAAAAAAAACAGAAACAATAAAAAGAATTGAAAAACAGAAAAATATATAAAAAAAAGAAAAACGAACTTGGACTGTCAGTTGGTATTTCCCTCATTTTTGTCAAATCAAGTTTTTTAGTTGGTGAGTTAGTTAGACCAACAATTGCTTCATTGTATATCTTTTGGTATTTGAGTTGGTATATATGTTTAAACCAACAAAATGTTCTTAAATTGTTTATATTCTTCATTTGAAGTTGGTAGAGTTCGTTTAAGCCAATAGTGGTATGTAATGGTGGTTAGTAGTCATTTGAAGGTGATACACCACAATGGTGTCGGTTTTAATCGATCTATTGGGGGAGTAGAGTTGGGAGAACGTCTTTTGGGTTATGGATAGATGGCAACTAGTGATATGGGTTGTGTTGGAATAAACTATATGTAGATCTTTGTTAGTTGTTGTGTTATTTCCTTTTAACACCAATTATATCCCTAAATTTCCATACACATTGTTAATGACCCTTGTAAGCTTCCAGAATTGTACGTTACAGCCGCTTTTAATTACCTCTTTTAATAGACATTATATGGTGTTAGCACCATGGCGACGTAGGGATGATTCTATTACAAGCCTATGGTTAAAATATATGCATCACGACTAGGATTTAAGTGATTGATACAATATTTCAACCCAATAGTTTGTTAGTTGGGGAAAGTTAGTTGAGATGTTCTTCTTTCATTTGATTAAAGTGCTTAGTCGTGTTTTCAAGGCTTGTGGATCATTCAAATATTGTCAAACATTTCGGTTTTTCAGTTAAGATTAAATTGCTTAACCACTCTAAATTATTTTCTAACTTTCATGGTTTAGCTTCTTATTGATTATTGTCATGTTTTGCACTCGAGAACCAAAAGAATATTTGTCTTGAAATTTGAATTTGCTTGAGGACAAGCAAAAGCTCAAGTGTGGGGGAATTCGATATCGCCTATTTTATATATATTTATTTTATGTGATATTTATTTTTATATTTGAATTGTTATTATTTTTATAGACTTTTATACTTAATATGTGCTTTTATTGAATTATAGGTTTATAAGATAAAATATGATGAAAGTGGACTAAATAAAGTTTATTTGTGAAGAAATGAAGATAGTTGTTCAAAAGACAAATATATGACAATTATAAATCTATGTCTTTCAAAATAAAAAGGAAAGTGGTGCATGGCCTTTTTACGTGATGATTGGCAGCCAAATTTGGGCTTAATCATGGAATTGAGGTTAGGCTGGACTAGAACATTAGAAGAGAAGAAATAAAGCTAATGGCCCATTTGTGGAATAAGGTAACAAAAAAATAAGTCGGCAGCATAAATAAACCAACGTGAACAAGAAGTAAAAATCATATATATACTACATAATGCAGCCGAGAGAAGACAGAATCCATCCCATCGAATAATATATCCAGAGGTTTTTTGTTTCATTCGTAAGTTATCCTCAAAATTAAATTGAGGTGCTTTGAGGTTGCATTAATTAAGGGGTGTCATAATTTGTTTTGGGTTTTCGGAAGAAGCAGCAGCCACGTTCGTGTTTAGAAATGGAGCTGCAACATATTCGCAACAGCTAGACTACTTCTCGTTTGATTCTTAAACTCTTTTACTATTACTTTTAGTTGTTAAATTGCAAACTTTATTACTATACAATTATTATTATGGATTACATTTATTTGATAATCGTTAGTTTTATTAGTTTTGTCATGTCTAGTTAAATCTTTTATCATCTACTAAGATGAAGTGATACGATAAATAATGGTTGCATGATTTTATGAATTCTAGTTGATTAATTTAACGTTATGTCGAGATCTTAATATATTTAATCTTTGTAATTTATCTATTGGTTTGTTGATAATATATGCATGATTTTTAGTGGTAGCTAGATTGTGTATGTGTTATTTTAATTAATTTGGTATAATTAATTGGCTCAAATTCATGGTAGTGCGTTAGAGAACAACCATAGGTAATAAGATTAAACGTGTTAACGGTTTGGTAGAATCGATAGACATAATTGTTAAATAATAACAAGACAAGTTAATCAGTTAGGGATATTTTAATAGACGCCAGGTGGTAGCTGGTCTTTAGGATTGAATGAATTGGTTAATGGGTTTGGATAGGGTAATAAGCTAGGTGCGCAACTAGTGAGTTCTTTGTTCTACCTCATTATAAAATCAACAAGTTGAATTGGCTTTAATATAGATGCAACCTAAATAATGTGTGTCATGGAGTTGAAGTGGATGATCTTTTAACGTTATTGAATTGGGTTTTACTTATATGCAACCAAAGTTTGTCGTGTCATTGATTCAAGGTAGATGACTTTTAAATAATCTTGTTTTCAACAAATCTCTTTTCGCTTAATTCTACGGAATTACTAACTATTTTACAACTAACTTTTCAAAAAAAAAAAATCCAATATGACGGGAGTCTTTAAAATCCAAAACCTTTTCTAAACTACTTAAAACTTGCTCGCTCTTGTTAGTCTCTGTGGAACGATCCTAGACTTACCTTTAAACTATATTGCATACGAACGGGTCCACTGCCCGAGAGTGTGTAGTAGTCAGTTAATCGGTATTTCTTGTTTTTAAATTTATAACTCGATTTTACACATCATCGTGTGGATTTTGATGAAATCCTGTTTGTTGACCTTGTTGACAGAATCAAGGCTAAAGGTAGAAAACCCCATGTTCCATATATTGGTTATAGTCTTTAATTTTCAAAAGTACCTTGCAAAATGAATATGACATTCAAACCACCAAATTCTCTGTCCCTGAATATATGAGGGAATTATCAAATTTAAAATCCAAACTTGATGAGGTCCCAATCCCTCATAATATGCTCTCCATTCTTTCATCAAAGAAGATGTTGAAAATGTACAAATTGTCGCAACAAGACCAGTTGGCACAGAAGAGGCGTCAGGCGGGTCTCAAAACAATGAGGGACCCTCTGAAGTCCTCAATGCTGAAAGGGTGACACCTATTACCCAGGTTGCACCTATCCCACAGCAAACTGTTATTAATATCTAAAACCCTCCCACGAGACCAAGAAATTCTAAACGTCGTCTTAGGAGGGATGGAGTACTGCTCTCATCCCATAGTACTGAAACTAGCCATCCAGAATTCTCCCAACAGGGTTCTGGAGATGTCAATATGGGAAACCTACAAGCAACCACTTCCAACATTCTGGCAGGAGGAAGTGGTGAAGAAAATAGAGAGTTCGCCAAACTCTCAGTAGAGTCCGTGTTAGTGCACAATCTTGAACAAATCCATACTTCTGACACATCTCTAGCACAGACTGGGATTACTGGAGTCTCACCTCTAGTTATTCCAGTCTCAACTTCTGTGACAGGTGATATAATGAATGTTGATGGTACTTTAATTGTTGAGGGGGAACAGATTGAGCAGGTTGTTAAAGGAAATCTAGAGCATGAGGCTCATATTGATTTGAATAGAGAAGTGGAGATTACTCAAGTTGATGATCAGGTTGTTGGAACCGGTCCAGAATGGGATATGGTTGATTCCCCATTGTCCGAGGGGAATGATTTTGATGAAAATATGGGCTTTCTGGGTGAAGAGGAAGTTGATCGTACTGTTACTTCGGTCACCTAGACAATTTTGTCAGACATGCCACCACCTCCTTCACCAAGTTCACCACCACCAGAAAACAACCAACACCACCACCAGAACAAACAATAACAACAACAACCCCTGAACCACAAGGTCTGGCAACCACTCAAACAACTAAAAATACCACAAGGGTGTTGCCAGTCTCTTCCATCTCCAGAATTGTAAACCTTTCAGGTGGTCACTCCACTTCTTCTTCCACCGAGGTCCAAGGCCTTTTTAGTAAGGTGACGGACCTGGAGAGATCCCTCCAGACCTCTTCTCAGGTTGTCTCTGACTTCAAATCTGTACTTTCTAATAATATGAAGTCAGGAATGAATGTATTTGCTGGAAATGAGAAGATGGTCTTTAAGAAACTGGATGAACTGGTATTGGCCACTAATAACATTCCTGAAATAATCAGAGTGGTAGTCCAGGGGTTAGAAGAGAAGCTAGTCACTTCTGTTACATCTGCCATTAAAGTTGAAATTGCAAAACCATTATCTGGCATGACTGAAGATCTTCTGAAGTTGACTACCAGAATTAGCAGTCTGGAAGGCAGGCCAACTCTAGAACAAATTTCAATTATCAACAACCTTAGAGATGAAATATTGACAAAATTCTGAGGTGATATGCTGAAGGAAATAACTGAAGAAATTTCTGGGTCTGTTCTAAGAAATATTCAAGATGGGTTGCTTCCACAAGTTGTCAAACTCGTAGACAAAGAACTGCCAAAACAGTTGCCTAAGGAAGTTGATCATATCATGAAAGAACTTGAAAAACTTAGGCAAAATGTTAACATAACCACTCTAGTGTCTGGAAGGAACTTTGGTTCATCTGATCGTCACATGCTTGAACAAATCTGGAATGCCCACATGTCTAGTGATCATTTCAAGGGGGAAAAGTCTGGTGATGAACTTCAACAAAAAATTGAAGTATGGAAGAAGGTTATTGGAACAAATGTGCTTGGTACTGATGCCAGTGCACAAGAAGCTCAAAGGGCACTTGGTACTGATACCATTGTACAAGAGGAAGAAGAAGTTGCTGGTACTGATGCTACTGAGCAAGTGTTTGAGAAATTCCTAGATATCACTTCAGAATTAAAAATGGTGAAAAGAAAGAAGCATGTGGTTTCTGGAGGGGAACCTTAAGAAAATACTGGAGAAGAGGCTGGTGAGGAGTTTGCATCTGCTGCTGATGAAACCTCCAAAAGACTAGAGCAACAGTGCATTGCCATAGAAATTATCAAAAAGAATCTGAAGGATGATCTGGTTGCCCATAAGTTGGACATGGCAAAAATGGGAACCTTGGATTCTTACCATGCTGGACGTCTGGGAGTGCAAATTGAAGTATACAAGAAAATGAAAGATGATCCCAGAGTCCACCAATGCATTGCTGCACTAGATGATGTATATCTAAGGTCCATATACTCTCAAGATGAACAAGTATATGACTCAGAAATTTATGGGGTAAGTATATTGAACCTTGTTGCCAAAAGAAGGGAAGCACTGGAGAAGCTTCAAACCCAAATGAGGAAAAATGTTGCAGTCCTTGAGAATGAATACAGAAAAAAAATCAAAGGACTACCAAAACCTCTAGCAAAGAAGACAAAATCTGCCAGAGATGCAGATCTCAGTACATTCATTCCTCTGGACCTTTCCAAATCAATTAATCAAGCAAAAATTCACAAGGAAGTGGAACAAAGGAAAGTGTCCAGAGAAACTGAAGAGATGGTTCAGGTTGCCAAGTCAAGAGAAAGGTATAATCATTTGTTGTCCTACAGAGCAAATGCCAGGCCCATTCTTAGTGTAGAGATTCGTCTGACAGAAAATCATGAGAACCACACCAAGTTTCATGTCAAACTCTTTAGAGAAGGGAACTTCACTGATGAAAGACCAAATACAACTGTCAGAGCCTTTGGTTGGTCTGAACTCAGATAAATTGGGCTTTCCTTAAAAGGAAGAACTGATGTAACTCCTGACGCCAGTCTTTTCATATAAAGAATTTCTAAGGAATGGTCTAGGTTGGAACAGATGGAGGTCTCTTTGGGTCTGTGAGCTGTAGTAACTACACCAACTTCTCCAACTTCCAAGAGAAAAGCCAGTGAGAAGCCAGTGGGCATGTGCAGAAGAGGATGGCCTGACTCTTTTATCATTTACTTGTTTATTGTAATTTCCTTGTAAAATTGTAACTTTTTCACCAGTTGATGTTTGTAAATATAGTTGCAATTTTATTTTCACAAGTATTTGATCAGATTAAGTCTAGCAAACAAAATGTATAAACTGGAAACACTAATGATCTATAAAGTATTTTTCCAGTAATTAAAATTTAGACTTAGTCAAAAATTCAAGGATTATTCAAGCACAAACTTGTATAGATAAAAGCTTGAAAATCCTTACATAATTTCTAAATAAATAGGGGGAATTTGTTAGGTCCAGATTTATTGGACTCGCTCTAGACAAGCTACTAGAGCCCTCTGAAGATTTGTCCAGAAATTATGAGAAGACCAGTGAACCTTTTACTTGTACAGGAATCTGGATTCCACCAGATTGGTTTGTTGGACTTCACTCCAGTCAAAGATCATCCTACTGAAGAACATTCTCATAGAAATTCGAAGACTGAAGTCTGAAGAAAGAAGTCTAACAAATAGCGGAGCTCACTGGAAGACTTACCAGATCTCTTGACTGGAGACCACTTAAGTGTTCTAGACGTTACAAATCTGAATACTGATTACGAGGAATTGACTTTATGCCTTTACACGCTTTTACCCGGACAACTCTTTTGTCCTTTGTTAAAAGCCTTACACACGTGTAAAGGTGGTTGGTTAATTAGAAGATAAGTCACTATCAATTGACTTTATTCTTGTACTTTAACCAATGCATTTAAAGAATTAAAGTAGTTTCCTTAAATGCATGTAACCATATTTTTACGGAAAAAAGAATATTATATTTATTGTTTTTGCCTATTAATACCAAGTCATTTCCCTCGTACAAATAACACACTTTTGCAATTTAGTTCCTTTGCTTAAATACTCTTGATCTAAACGGTTATACTTCACAACTTTAAGTATTTCAATCAAAAGAGTTTATTTAACAAATATTAGATCACTTGTAATTCATAAGGTTGTTTAGATACTTACTTTGTAATATCTTAGTTCCGCAACAACCTTGTATTTTATTTAACATCAATAAATAAAATACACTTGAGAATTACATTGTGTCTCACCATTTACTTTACTTGCTTATCTTTATATTGCTTAAGTTACGTATTACTTTATATAATATATTCTTGCATTTATATTTATTGTAATACTAGTCCAATCTAGTGCTTAATTGACTTGTCGTATTATACATTTGTGGGTTAAACCATCGAGTGAGGGACTTCACAACTTTGACACTTTTGTTTTTGTAGGGCTCTAACAAAACAAAAAACTTCTATTGTGAGGAAGGAAACCTGTTAAAACATCTTTTGTGGGTTTCCGTACAAATAGCCCGTTAAAAATATTACTAAAACTTGTTTTCTTTTTTCTTGAACGTATTTATTGGTTACATGAATTTTTGTTAGAAATATTATTTCTAGTAGTTGATTTGTATTTAATCATATTTTGTAGTTGTTTGTAATTTTCATAAGTATGGAAGGGGGTCTAATGTAAATTGTATAGAGGTATATAAATCTCCTCCATAGCTTAGTATTATAACCTTTTACACATTCAATGTTATCCGATCTTTCCACACATACTAACTCTCTCTCTCTCTCTCTCTCTCGATACACACAACCACCATTAACACACACTAAAACAAACACTAAAGCTCAAATTATCATCATTACATTTGGTATTAGAGAAAAATCAGTCAATTCTAACGATCCAGAATCATTCTGTACAATTGATTACAGCAAAATGAGTGTGGTTTTCTTCAAAATTTGTTCACAGATTGTCTAGGATTTTGATAATAATCATTCTGTATCAAAATTAAAGTTCAATTCCATCAGTAGATTCGATTTCATCTATGCTCGACAAACGGATAAATTAGTGGGTTTGAATTCTGTTTGATTTTTGATATTACTTTGTTTGAGGATTTGTTCGCACTTGTTTTCTGAACGTATTGGTACCAATTTGAAGCTTTAATTCTCAAAAATAAAGAAGAAAATGGAAATTTTAAGTGAGCTCGATATTTAAGGATTTTTCTGGACGAAGAAGACGACTGCAAATCGACTATTTTGTCGTTTTGTGATTTCTAGTGTTTACCGAGGTTGTTGATTTAGACTTGTTCTCTTTGTAGAGCTCCTTGCTCGGCAATTAAAAGTATACAGAAGTTAAACAAAGTGTGGAGAAATTGTTTTATGTGCAGAGTTATTAACTCAACGAATAATTGAGTTCTTACCTTTTTGAATTCTTGGTTAAGTATTGGAATGACTTGTTCAGTTTGCAGAGATATCATCTCGGCAATTAAGAGGAGTTGAATACGTTGGTTAAGTATTGGTGATCTGTGTTAGTGATTGTACTATTTGCCAAAGTATAAGCTCGGTATATAGTTATGTTACTTGAGTGTTAGATCTATGGATTACTAAAGGAAAATATGATTCTTGGATGGAGAAATATTTGAGTGATATTATGAGATTTGTGTGTTCTTGAGAGAATATTTTGAGGTTTGTGTGTTTTGAGTTTTTCACATTTGAGAGTTTCTTTTGGCTTTATATATAGGAAGGGAAAGGCATGGGGAAAATTTGAGTGTTCTTAATGACTGTTTCCAAAACTCTAATTACCTCACTATTAGTATTTCTATCAACAAGCATTTTATTCGTTAACCTTTTTCAATTTTTTTTAATTTATAATAATTCTTTTTCTTAGCTTCCAACACCATAGTTTTTCTCCATGTTACTTTTCATAAACAAGTTTCCCTTAATGAATTCAATTACTAATTATCGCTAAGAAGGCTAGTCACAATGAATCCAACTCTCAAAAGTTAACAAATCTAAATCGTAGGTGTTACACTTGTGTTGTTCGAGTGTATCAAAAGTATGAGGATGTTTACAAGAAATTCAAAGATCTTTGGGAAGAGAGTGCATGTTTTGTGTCTGAAATTAATGACTTGAAATTGATTATTTCTTCGTATCAGGCTTCCGAAATATTTGAGTCAATAAAGTTCAATGTGTCAGATAAGTTGACCACCATGTTTATTCAAGAACCCACATGGGATGAAATAACTGATCATCGCAATGTTCGTTGTACATGTAGTTTTAATCCCAGGATTTCCAACAAAACACATGTTTCATGTGCTGTCATTTGTTTTCAAGAAAAACGATTCATGTATGAGATGAGTCAAAAACTCATGGAACAAATCAAAAGTCTTAAACTTGAAATTGACCAACCCAAATCTGAAAACAAATAACTCAAATCTGCAAAGGATCTCATTTTGTGAAACATAGAAAATTTTCAAAAAGAAAATGATCAGTTGCAATCAAAGATTTCTAAATTAATAAATGAATTGGACAATTCTTTCACAGAGCTCAATCATTTAAACTTCTCCAAAAGATAAAAGAACTGCGTACTTGAAACAATAGAGTTAAATTGTAAATATCCAATAGTGGAAGGAGTATTAGTTATTGTTAGAAATATTATTTGTAGTAGTTGATTTGTATTAAATCATATTTTGTACTTAGATTTAATTTTCTTAAGTATGAAAGAGGGATAAGTGTAAATTGTATATAAGTATATAAACCCGCCTCCATAGCTTAGTAATGTAACATTTCAATCATTCAAGCAATCTAATCTTTCCATTACATCCTTACTCTCTCTCTCTCACGACACACACTGTTAGTGCATGATTCTCGGTGAAATGAGCATTCTAGATATGTGTTGTATATTTGTGTATAATTTCAAGTCTTCTAATTATCTTGTAGTTACCGTTTGTCTTAATATTACCCTGGCATATTTTGTGTAAGCCAATTGGGATCCAACTTATGTTTATATGTTTGTTTATTATTTGTATTTTGCAGGTCTTAGACATAACATGTAAAGAGTCATTAAGTTAATATTTTTTTTGCTTATTAACAGCAGTTGAGATATTAACTTAGTGTACTTCCAGAGGGAAGTTAAGATATTTGTGTTGCTGCGTATTTACAGCAGTTTGATCATTAATCTTATATACACACTTCCAATAGGTAATATTGACGGCACTTTTTCTGCGTATTCACAGCAGTTGAAATGTGTCAAAGGCTAATGCTAGTTCTGTGTATCTTTACAGTAGTTAAAAAATTAGTTGAGTTAATGTCGGTTCTGCGTCTTGACAGCAGTAAAGACAATAACTCAGAGTACAATGTCGGTTCGGTGTCTTGACAGCAGTAAAGACATTTACTCACCATATCTTAAGTGTTATTTGAGGGTTCTTAGGAACAAGCAAAAAGTCTTGCTTGGTCAAAGTAAGAACACTCAAATGTTCATTTGAGAGTTTCTAAGAAATAAGCAAACGTATGCTTGTTCTCAAGAACTCACAAATGGTTTGAGAGTTTCTGTGGAAACAAGCAAAAGTATGCTATGCCCATAGAAACGCGCAAACTGGCCAAAACCTGAATGGGCTTGGGCTTGGAAGCACGCATGGGCCTGCGTGTTTCAGAACACGCATATAGCCATTTGCGTGTTCCTAGCCCTTGCCTATATATAGTGGGTGTGTGTCATGCGTGTTTGAACAAGAGTGTAGAGAGAGAAATGAGCAAATCCTAGAGAGAGAAAACTAAGAACACGCACAGTTTATCTTGTGGGTAGTACTCGTCTCGTGCACGAACTGCAAACACACACTCGACCCCCCAAACGGCTCGTAGACTGCAAGTTACCACATGTTAGGGAAGGTGCGTCCGGAGAGCCATTCCCAGAGTGTTTATCATCACGTAAAAGATATATATGTAGTGATATATATATCATCTAAAGGTAGATATATAAACCGTGGGTTATCTCGAGGAATTTCCGCACCTCGAGATATCCTTAAGTCGATCACTGGTTTGATAATAGTACAAGACCTGAGGGACTTACAACTTGTATCAGAGCCACAGGTTTTTATAACTTTGGTTAGAGATTGACAACGGTTTTGTGGTATCCCTTTAGTTATGGTTTTTCCAAATATTGATTAATCTATTCCTAGTAACATTTTCTCATAATCTCGTGTATCCTTGAGCAATATCGGGCTCGGGATCTCTAAGAAATTGTGTGAAAGTGGTGTTTGTGTGTTCTCAGATTTTGTGCGTTCATGGACCATTTGCGTGTTCCTGGATTTTGCGTGTTCCTACACTTTTGCGTGTTTCATTTGCATGTTCCCAGTTTGTGTGTTCTTGTGTAGTTTGCGTGTTTATAAGTTGAACCACATACACAACGGCAACAAACTATCTTAACCAATTAATACTAATGGACCATGAGACTGGTAAGGGTAATTCACCACCCAAGCTAATGATCATAGACCAACACTTTTCTTGGAACGGTTGATTTGAATCCTTTATGCAATTCACTGATATTAGAATGTGGACTAGTATGACAGAAGGATATAAAGCCCCAACATATGAGGACAGTGGTGTTACCAAAGTATATGCTTATCAAGATATGACTGAATCCGATAAGAAATTATATGAGGCAGAGAAAAAGGCACTTTCATGTTTAAAAATGTCATTGCCACAAGATATACTACATTTGTTTAACGGATCCAATACATCTAAAGAACTTTGGTTAGCATTAAAAAATCATTGTGAAGGGGATGAAACACTTAAAAAGAATAGAAAAGACCTTCTAAAGCATCAGTATAATGTATTTAATGGCTTAAGAAGTGAAAACTTAGATCAACTAATTACACGATATTATCATTTGCTAGCAGAGTTGCAAGCATTTGAGGTTAAATACTCTGAGGAAGAGAAGGTCGTGAAATTTTTGAGCTCTTTGCCAGAAAAGTGGAATCACTATATTACCACTTTGCAAGAGAAAGCAGATTTCGACGGCATGTCTCTAACCCAAATAGTTGCTAAGTTCAGGGGACAAGAAATGAAACAAAAAAGGAGGGAAGCAGGATATAATAATGCTCAGATTCCCGAGCATTATTACGGTAGGCCTTCGATCAATGTAAATCAAGGTTCCTCTGACGAAAGCACAAAGGCTTTCATGACTGAAAATGTTTACAAAAGGTCTTTGTTGACTCTGAGGGGAACATATGTCTTGTTTCGAGTCAAAGCGACAACTTAGGCAATCGTTGATATCCTACCTCCAGTACTAGTTCCACCTCGCCTATAAGTGTCAAATGTGCGGAAAGTCACTTATCCGTTCTTGCGTCATTTGTGACATCATATGAACAGTTTATCCAAGGAAAGGTTCAAGATCCTAGTCTTATCGATGAAGACTATGAACAAATTGATCCCTTGGACTTAGAAGAGATGGATCTACAATGGCAAATGGCTATGCTCACTTTTCGGGCTAAATGGTTCTATTCAAGAACAGGGCGAAGGTCTTGGGTTCCAAGCTTGGCTTTGATAAGTCAAAAGTAAAGTGCTACAATTGTGAAGGATTTGGACATTTTGCTAGGGAATGCCAGAGACCAGAGAAGAAGGATAAGTCAATGGTGACTCATCAATACTTCAATCATGGTGGAAAAGTACATTCATCTTCTGATATCTCAAAACGAAGGTCACTCTATGATGAGTCTAATGGATTACAAGGTTCAGTTGATCAGAAGCTATCAAGAGCCTTAGTGGTCCAGCAACAAGATGAATCATATGACTGAAGTTTAAAGGTGAATGAAGAGAATAATGCATATGTTGCCGAAGTTGGTTCGGGAAGCAGCTCAATCAATTCTGATGAAACATCTTCCCAAGAATCAGAAAATCCTACTAAAGAAGATGCTATTTTCGCTCCTATTGAATGTTCCTCATCAACAACTCAAGTATCTAATGTAAAGATTGTTGATGATGGTTCTAAGGAAGAAACTTCAAAGGAGGAACAAGTGAAGATCCCCGAAAACTTAGGTGTAAAGGATCTAATCACCTTTATAATAGATTTCCATGCACCTGAGCAACATATAGATTTTTCTTTGCATTCATTAATAAATGTATGCAAGGATAATTTTAAAGTGTTTCAAACTGTATGTGAATTATATCTAAAGGTTAATGATTTGCAAGAGAGATTGGACAAGGATCAAGAAGAAACTTCTCTCCTAAGACAACAAGTTAATATTTTATCCAGGAGAGAACGAGACTTGTCAGAAAAGATTGGACGTGGCAAAAAGGAGAATGAATTTTTTCAGAATGAACTAAGGGAGGTTACTCTCGGAAAGCAACTGGGAGAAGAAAAACATGATAAACTAAGTGATGAGTACACTTCACATTAAAATGAGTTACTCTCAGCTTAATCAGAGATAACCAAGTTGCAATCCAAAATTGATAATATGAGAGATATTCGAGTTTTGACAAATCATACTTATGAAAGCATTAAGAAAGGAAAAGGTCATAATCTTGAAGAACTCTCAAATAAAAGGAATTATAATGCTGAGATACCTCCTCCAATCAATCACATCTATGATCCTATTGTTAAAGTAAGTCATGATGATAGGAACACTTCTTCAAAGAACATCAATGGACAGCATGAAAAGCCAGAGTCATCAAAACAAACAAAATTTGTATATGATAAGGGTTCAATCACTCATTTTACTCTCAAAGGAAGTAAGAAAGTGTTTGATAAAAAGGAGTATTCCTTGGAAAGTATAGAGCCAGAATTGGTTGACAAAGTTTGGGAGGTTGATGTCACTGACTTTGAGAAGCAAAATAAAGATTTCAGAAAAGCTAGTCCTAGAAAATTATCATCAAAGAAATTCACTAAATATCCCATTCTCATCAAATCAGAATTTGATCCTCTTGCTCAATCAAAGTTTCTTTCCGAAAAGTCTACTAAACTGAAGTCTCAAGAGATCATATCAAAAAGGTAGGGTCCTCATGCATTTGATATGCATGATATGCAAAAAATTCATCATGAGATAAATGAAAAAAAAGAGGACGAAGACTATTGAAAGAATTTCTTGCTTCATTTGTAGAGAAAGGGGACATGTGGCAAGTTTGTGTCCACAGAAGAGTAAATCCAGCAAGTCAAGGCATTCATGTGACTCAAGTGACTGGGATATTGAAGATGCAAAAGTTCAACTGAGAAAGAATAAGGGTAAGCAAGTTGAAGAAAGGTCAACAAGTGTTTCTCCTAAAAGGATTTCTCAAAGGAACTCACCCGCACGGAGTGGATCTCCTGGAAATTCCTCAAGGTATGCTGCTAGGAGCAATAAAGGCCAATAAGTGTATCTCCTAAGAAACCTTCAGATGGTAGTCAAGCTCAGGGCAAAATACGAAAGAGGAATTCCACTCCAAAACGAGAAGTTTTCAATCGTGTTCGTAATGACGATACATATTTCTATGATCGATTCACCAGAACGGTTAAAACTGTTCGTTCTTCTTTGTTTCAAAAGCATAGTCTAAGGAGAAAGATTGAAATATCTCTAGAGAGAGTGCCAAGAAACAAGAGACAAACTTCAAAGTCTAAAACTCCAATAAGGAGTGATGGGTGTTGGACAAATGTCTCAGTGAAAGGTAAAGACGATTAATTCAAGTCCACTGAGGCTTGGGTACCGTTTAGCAACTAAGTGCTTATCTTTCGTGCGGAGAACACAGTCAAGGAAGATCATGTTATATTGGTTATCGGTGACTGAGTTCTAGGCACATTTTCATTAGATAACATAGTGGGTTATCGTACTTATGTATCTGTTTTCATCATTGTAAATCATAGTGCAAGTATCATGAATGTTGATTTATAATTCAATTATAAAGGAACAACTTTGAGAAAAATGAGTGTATGTAAAGTATTGCTTTATTTTATGCTTGTTAATAAATCATTTGTGATGACATGATTATTAAGCTAATGATTGATGTTATCCAATGATGAATATGCAATGATGAGTTACATATGATGTTTACACTAAGGCCTTTGATCGATCACGTTTTGAGTTTCTAGTCCAGTTAACTAGAATGAGATGCCCTTTGTTTTTATCTCTCAAGAACCGGCTTATTCATAAAATGCAACACAAAAATAGAATAATGATTTAAGGGGGAGTCGTTACTACAAGAGAAATGACTATTCAATATGGCATTTAAGTTTACTCATTTGCTATATCTAATCTCTTCAGTAGTAATTGTTCCTTCTAGAATCTTCTTGATATGGAAAATCAGAAAATGTAACACAAAAATATAATAATGGTTTAATGGGGAAGTCGTTACTGCAAGAGAAATGACTGTTTAATATGGCATTTAAGTTTACCTTGCTATATCCGATCTCTTCAGTAGTAATTGCTTTTTGTAGAACCTATTACATGTATCTGACTAAGCATGCTTATTCTAAGGTTGATTAGAGTACCTTCACTCTTGAAGACTACTGTGATTGACTTTTAAATTTCATGCTCAGTAGGGTATATTGCATATGCCGGACTAAGCATAACTATTTTAAGATTGATCAGAGTAATTTTGATTCTAAAGTTACTGTGATTGATTTTCTAAGTCTTATGCTCCGTAAGGCATATCGCAAGGACAGTATTAAGCATGACTATTACAAGATTGATTGGAGTGACTTTGATCCAAAAGTCCCCGTGATTGATTTTGTAACTTTATGCTCCGTAAGGTTCTTGCTCAATAAAAGGGTTCTACTACACGAGAGACAATAATTAGAGTTTCTCAGATTTCAAAAGGACTTGATTGTGTTATTGGTGAACATAAGTAAAAATGTGGATTGTGACAAGGAAGAAGTGTAACATTAAAGGCATGAATTTGAGTGTGTTATGTATGCCTCAAATTAGGTCTTGTTTTGAAGCTGCACAGAAAGTTAAGTTTGGATACTTAAGGTTTCGGTCAAAATGGATCAAATGAAATCATTTAATTGATGTATTTGACAGATATTTTGATTTGCAATTTATTTAGAATAATTGAATTGAATATGCTTATTGTATGAAATAACTTGATAATTGTTTAGATTCTAATCTTAAGTGTGAGAATCTACTGTATGTTATCAGTTAAATCTGTTTAAGTATTTTCATAATTCAGTTATTTCTTTTTGAGGTGAATGCATGTGTTGCATAGATCTCATGAGTTCGCTGATGTGGTTGCAGTTTTATTTATCTTATCCGGATGTGTGTCAACCGACAAGATAAAAGATCTCCAAAGTATATGAAAATTGTGTCTATCCAGTCCGGAATGAAGAGATCTCAAGCTTAAATTGGAAGCAGAGTATACTTACACATCAGCAACTCAAATAAATTCAAACGGAGACAAAAGTTATGACGGAGAAATTATTTAAGGGTGATTAATTTCATATCATTTATTTTTGTTGTATTTGAATTTATGTTACAACATTGTGTGTGTCCAATGGCTGTCACTGTCAACACTTAAAGATGGTGCATTAAATTTCATTAATTTATAACATATTAGGTTGTAATTTGATGTTTTTACTTTGCAAGATGTTTAAGTAGCGACAATTCTGAAGAATTTCTTTATTAAGAAAAATATGGTAATGTTAATATGAAAAAGTGGTTTATTACTTTCATCATGTTCTCTAAAGAATTCTTTTCGTTAATCAAGTTTGTGAAAGTTGACTTTTTGTAAGTCAAGGTTCCTTGAATCGAAGAAAGATAGGTCATGTTTATTATGCACAACATACCAAGTGGACTCATATGTATGTCTTTAGCAAAATGGGCTATTAATACATATTGTAGTCAAGTGGGATCATGCCAAGTGGACTCATATGCATGCTTTAAGCAAAATGGGTTAATAATGCATATTGTAGTCAAGTGGGATTAGCTTTGTGTATTTTACACTAGTTTGATTTGCGTGTTTGTGTCAAGTGGGCTTCTATATGTGCATTTTATCTAGTTAGACCGTTATGCGTGTTTCACCAAGTGGGCTGATATGCATGTTTGGCAAAGTGGGTCGATATGCGTGTTTAGCCAAGTGGGTCGGATTTGCGCGTTCTAGTGGATTAGGGTTTTCATGTTTTGGGTGGATATAAATAGGAAAATAACACGCATTTAATGATTATTTTAAAATCATTTGCGTGTTCTTCCTGAAATCCTCTCCATTTGCACGTTCTTGCTTGATCACTATTCACTCATTTTCGATTCATTATACTTGATTTTTACGTGGTTTTGTTACTAAAAACACTTCTTGAACAATGGTATAAGATTAACAAGATTTCTAAGTCCATGTTCGAGTTCAAATGTCAAGATTTAGGGTTTTTATTTACGGCCATAAAATCACTAAAAAGGACAAAAAGGACAAAGAAATGGAACATTAAAACTTGTAAATCCCCATTTAGGAAACTTTTGATGCCATTTTCATGAGTTTTAATGTTCAAAAATCTGGATCGTGTTTGAAGAAGATGAACAGCCATATGCGTGTTCTTCATCTACGTGTTCCTGTGAACCCAGATCTTCAAATTCAAACACATGCGAATTTTTGCGTGTTTGTGATGACATCATCACAAGAAACACGCATGTTGACCAGTCATCACCCTTTGCGAGTTCTTGTTGCCAAAAACACCCATTTGCGCGTTTGTCACCATATGCGTGTTTTAGGGCAATATACGTGTTTCATAACATTAAAAATTTGTTTAGTAAAATATGAAACATCACTTGCATTGACTAGTCAAACTTGACATCATATGTGTGTATTGTTACCATATGTGTGTGTATAAGGATTTTTTCGATTATAGGACTCGTAAAATTTTCAAATCGGGAAAATTTTAATTGGTCAAATTAGAAAGGACATGTACCTTATGTTGTCGTTTATTAAAACTTAAACATTTTTAAAAGGATTTTGAGAAAAATGGTCTCACTTCTTATTAAAAAAAAAATATATAAAAGTTTTAATTTCGACGTGTTGTTTTGATAAACTATAAAATATTTTAGTGGAATATGTAAGCAAATGGTTTCTATTACACGGAGAATAAAAATAGTTTTATTATTCAACTTGTATGTCAGTGCTTAAAGTTAATAACACTTTCGGATTTGATGAAACTAAGTGTTTCAAGGGCTTAGAAAATGTTCAAGGACTTTTAAGCTTGGACATTTTCCTTTAATGATTAAAGTTGATAACCTTTTCGGAGCCGATGAAAATAAAGAGTTTGAAGGGCTTAGAAATTGATTAAAAACTTTAACATTCGATGATATTTGTCAGTAATTAAAATTGATAATATTTTGAGAGCCGATGAAACTAAATAGTTTTAGGGGCTTAGAAAATAATTAAGAATTTTAATTTTGACATTGATTGTCGATAGTTAAGGTGGATAACATTCTCAGAGCCGATGGAACTAAGAGTTCTAGGGGCTTATAAATGTTTAAGAGCCTTAAAGATTGACATTATTGGTCGATTGTTAAAGTTAATAATATTTCTAGAACCGATGAAACATGATGTTTCAAGGGCTTAGGAAATGTTTAAGAACTTTAGAGTTCGACTTCATTTGTTGTTGCTAACTATTTGTTTGGTTGTTGTTTGTATCTTTGTACAGATGGCTGAGAGACACTTTCACAGAAATCATAATTACTTGATTGATTTGAATGTGAATCAAGCAAATCCTGAGAGATTTACAAGGATTCTTGAGTTTCTGCAGCAATCAAGAGTCAGACATATTCTCACAGCTGACCCAGTTATCTATCTGACTTTCTTAAGTCAATTCCAGGCATCTGCAAGATTATTACCCAGTGTTGTCCCAAGTATCGAAGCGAAGGTGAATAATCAGACCTTCCAGTTCACTGCCTCTGACTTTATTGGTATTCTTGACTTGGGAACTGAAGACCAAGAGACAGGGGTAAATGGTCCAACCACATATCCCCAAGCACTTAGATTGGGAGCTTTCAGAAGAATGGGGTATGTTGGTCCCGCCAATCAGAACACATTCAAGAAGAATTGTTTGATGGGCAGGTGGAAATTCTTTTCACATGTGATTCTTGTTGCTTTGGGCCATAAGAAGTCGGGTTATGACTCTTTGAATGTCGAAACCCAGTCACAGGTGATTTCGTTGGTGTTGAACAAGCCTTATAGCTTTTTTCGTTATATCTTTAACGAGATGTGCAGACAAATAAGGGCGAGGGATTATGAGAGATTTTTGATGTATCCTAGATTTGTGATGCTGATCATTAATGCTCGACTACCCAATCTTGTTCCGGAGGGTCCTACTGATTCGGTGACTATAATGCCTAATCGCATCTTTAGCAATAGCTATAGGCATCGTGGAAACTTGGCTCCACAAGATCTACCGAGGGATAGAGAACTCTTTGATGCACTTGTCAATCCTGCTTATGTTGCTCCAGAACATAAGAGTGGACGGAGTGGTTGAGGCACGGACCGGTACCGGGTCGGTACCGGAAGGAACACCACTCCGACCCCCCGGTACCGGTGGGGAGGACAGCAGCCTGGGCACAGTGGTGCCGGTTTGGGTACCCAGTTTTGTGACCGTTGCAAAAAAAAAAAAAAAACGTGGGGCCCACCTACTTTTTCTCTCATTCTCTTCTCTTTCTCTTTTCTTCCTCATTTTTTTTCTTCTTTTCTTTCTGGCCGAACAGACCATCCTCCATTCTTTCTTCTTTATTTTTTTTTTTCAACCAAGTTTTATGATTTACTTGTTTTCGTATGTTTGAATAAGATTATGTGTTTTATTTGTGTTTTTAAGTTGTATTAGTTTTAGTTTATTAAATAAAATGTTTTAGTTTTAAAAATAAATAGAAATTAAATTAGATAGAAAAGGGTGGGGAGGGGAGGGGAGAGGTGGTGAAGTGCTCCTAGGTTTCGGGGAGGGGAGGGGAGGAGAAGAAAAATAAGGGAGGGGAGGGGAGGAGCGGGGAAGCTCTCCTCCCACCCTAATGGATTTGCACACGAGGACTCTGATGTTGAAGGTGATTTTGCTGCTGCTCCACAGCCGATGCCTCAACAACCTCCCGTTGCACCAGTGATACAACAACAACAACAACAACCAGAACAACCACCTCAAGCTGCAGCAGAGGCTCCTCAAGCGTTGTTAATCCAGGAAGAGGCTGCTCAAGCAAATCCTGAGATCGTTGCTGAACAGCTTCTTGCACAGAACTAAGAGATCAACATGGAAGTTGATGCTCAGGGTTTGGGTGCAGAGCACTTCGTAGACATGGTTATAGACAACCAAGACGACGCTGCTGATGACATTGGAGGAGATGTCAACCTCGAAGAAGGAGGTAACGGGGATGAGGATGAAGATGATGATGGAGACGATGGTGAAGATAATGCTGGTGGCAGAGTACCCTTAGGTCAAGGTGCTAGTAGTACATCTGCACCAGTAAATTTCTCCATGGCTGAAGTTGATTCCCGGCCAGTTGTAGAAGAAGAAGATCCTTCTGGGTTAGGGCGAAGTCTCAGTAGAAAGAGACAACGTCAACACTTTGATGTGGAAGAGCCAAGACGAAGGTTGGACGAAGCAACAACAAGCATCTAAGAGCCTGTGCAGAGCTTGGTAGAAGATAGAGGTAAAGGATTGGTTGGTGAAACTTCCTCTAGTCAGCAGCACCATCAATTCCTGCAGCTCAGGTTACTCATGTTGTCATCAAACCAGCTGTAGTATCACTGGTTAGTGCTAAAGATGACCAGTCACCTCCCAAGATTGTCAGACTTTTGGGAATCAAGTTTGGAGATAGACCAATTTTGATGACTGCAAGACCTCACGACGCTACAATCACACCAATCATGTCTTCGTCAACGATTCCACCATCTACAACAAGACCATCAGTGACTTCTTCACAGCAAGGAGTTTTTCAGACTAAAAAGGATCGTGTTGCCAAGGTAGCTGCTGATCTTCAGCAGATGGGAGCTCTAGTTGCAGGCTTGTCTGACTAGCAAAAAGGAAAAGAAGAGTCACACCAAAAGGATGTTGGCCTCATAAAACAAAATCTCCTAGAGCTTGAAAATAGCCAGCTTGATCTACAAGAAACCCAAGAAGCATCAATTAATTCTATCAATGGAATTGTTGATTCTGTTGGGGTACACCACAAATTGCTCAAAGGTCAAGCTGCTCATCTTGAGAAACTGGGGAAGAGGTCAGCTGAGCTGCATAAAAAATCAAAAATCTTGAATCTCAAGGGGAGAAGTCTGGATGCAAGGAGGATGAACTCAAACATCGTCAAAGAGATGGTGAAGATGAAGATCCAAGCGGCTCCAGACAACAGGAGGAGATTCAGAGATTTATGGGCTTAAATGTCAATGCAGCTCAGGGGAGCAAAGTCAACATGCGCAATTTACTGTTGCTCCTTCATCTAATCAACTAGCTGAAGAAGAACTGGCTGGTTTCCAGAAACAACCGACTTGAGGGGTAGGAGTCGATACTCAGGTCAGACCAACTACTGAGGAAGAAGTTGGGAGTGAACTACTGGATGACATTGCTGCATACTTCAACTTTGATGATTACAGGAACATGTTTGAAGATCCGATAGACCCTTCAGTTAAAGGCAAGTGTGCTTAAGTTAATGCACTACTTGACTTACTTGATCCAAATGAGAAGGGATTAGACGATCCAAATGTGAAGGGATCAGACGAGCTGTCTCTACAAACAACCATTGCAAAAGACAGAGTTGAGGTGGACAATCAATTAGGGTTAGACTCAAAACAAGAGTCTTGAACTTCTAATTTGATTGAAAGGATGAGCGGGAGTCAAGCTAGTGTAACACCTGAAGTTTCTGAAGAGGGTTTTTTGGCCACACTTAGGATGACAAACGAAGACTTGAAGGCCATATATAGATGTTGATTTCAAGGGGGAGACTATTAGTGCATGATTCTCGGTGACATGAGCATTCTAGATATGTGTTGTATATTTGTGTATAATTTCAAGTCTTGTAATTATCTTGTAATTACCGTATGTCTTAATATTACCGTGGCATATTTTGTGTAAGCCAATTGGGATCCAACTTATGTTTATATGTTTGTTTATTATTTGTATTTTGCAGGTTTTAGACATAACATGTAAAGAGTCATTAAGTTAATATTGTTTTTGCGAATTAACAGCAGTTGAGATATTAACTTAGTGTACTTCTAGAGGGAAGTTAAGATATTTGTGTTGCTGTGTATTTACAGCAGTTTGAACATTAATCTTATAAACACACTTCCAATAGGTAATATTGACGGCACTTTTTCTGCGTATTCACAGCAGTTGAAATGTGTCAAAGGCTAATGCTAGTTCTGCGTATCTTTACAGCAGTTAAAGCATTAGTTGAGTTAATGTCGGTTCTGTGTCTTGACAACAGTAAAGAAATTTACTAAGGGTGAGTATGGGTCGGTTTGGATCATTTTTGGCTCAAAACCGACCTTCGAACCGATCAATTCGGTTTTTAAAAAATCAAAACCGTTGGATTCGGTTTTTTTTCGGTTCAGTTTTTTCGGTTTTTTGGTTCGGTTTGGATCGGTTTCGGTTTTTGTTCGGTTTATTTTTTTTTTTTTAAATTTACTTTTTTGTTTATGATGTTATATATTTAATTTCAATTGTTAACAAAAAACCTATGATATAGAAACTAAAATATAGATATGCTTTTTAGTAACTAATGATATAGAAACTAATTATACTAATTATACAACGAATTTATTTTATTGTACATTTTCATCTAAAACATATAATTTATATAGATTTGTACACTAAAAAGACAAAAAGTTTAAATATATTAGCATATTTACAAATTATAAGTAATAAATATAAATGTAATATGATATAAATATAAAATAAATAAAAATATAATAGGTTCGGTTCGGTCCGGTTTTTGATCGGTTTTTGACATATGAAACCAAAACCGAACCGATCCGTTCGGTTTTTGGAAAACAAAAACCAAACCAATGGATTTTGTTCGGTTTTCGGTTTTTTCGGTTCGGTTTTGTCGGGTTTTTTCGGTTTTTGATTTTTCTGTTCGGTTTTTGCTCACCCCTAACATTTACTCACCATATCCTAAGTGTTATTTGAGGGTTCTTAGGAATAAGCTAAAAGTCTTGCTTGGTCAAATTAAGAACACTCAAATGTTCATTTGAGAGTTTCTAAGAAAAAAGAAAAAGTATGCTTGTTCTCAGGAACTCTCAAATGGTTTGAGAGTTTCTGTGGAAACAAGCAAAAGTATGCTATGCCCATAGAATCGCGCAAACTGGCCAAAACCCTAATGGGATTGGGCTTGGAAACACGCATGGGCCTGCGTGTTTCAGAACACGCATATAGCCATTTCCGTGTTCCTAGCCCTTGCCTATATATAGTGGGTGTGTGTCATGCGTGTTTGAACAAGAGTGTAGAAAGAGAAACGAGCAAATCCTAGAGAGAAAATACTAAGAACACGCACGGTTTATCTTGTGGGTAATACTTGACTCGTGCACAAACCGCAAACACACACCCGACCCCCCAAATGGCTCGTAGACTGCAAGTTACCATGTGTTATGTAAGGTGCGTCCGGAGAGCCGTTCCCGGAGTGTTTATCATCACGTCAAAGATATATAAATATATATATAGTGAGATATATATCATCTAAAGGTAGATATATAAACCGTGGGTTATCTCGAGGAATTTCCGCATCTCGACATATCCTTAAGTCGATCTCTGGTTTGATAATAGTACAAGACCCGAGGGACTTAAACACATTTCCTCACACACATAACTACCATCAACACACACTAAAACACACACTTAAGCTCAATTTCACTTTATTACATTAAACACACTTCCATTGCTTTTAATTTGTTTTTGAGTTACTCGTGAAAGTTATTTTTGGTTGTTGTCGTCCAAATTTATAATAATCATTAAAAAAAAACGTTTAGTTTCTTATTTTTTATTGTTTTCTTTAATCATTCGGGCAGATTTTTTTTTTGAGTTGGGCTAATATCTGAAGTTTTTGGGCCGATTTTTGTTTTTCATAATAGTTTGTTGGGCTAAGAATAGTTTTTGGACTAAAGCTTTTAATTCTTAGATTAAAAGGTGTCATTTGGATTAGTATTTTGATTTTGGACTATTGTAGATGCAGATTTGTTGTGACAATCGCAACATAGATTTGATTATCGTTTATGTTTTTAGGAACTATGTTTGTAATCATTTGAATAAGAACTTGTGTTGATATTTAATGATTACGTTTGAACTTCAATATTATATCTGTTTATGTTTTGTATTGTGTTTATATGTTATATATTGTTTTGCAGGTACAAGAACATAGAACCAAGGTTTATAAGTGTCATAGAATACTTAAACGATGGTTGGATGTTGTGTACGAGCCAAACGAAGTCAAGCAAAGGACCAAAGGGACGATCCTCTTGCTGACATCATCAACACATAGGATTACCCTTGTGCTGACATCATCAGCACGAAATCGGTTGGTTTATTGCTAATCGGGCTTAATTACTTGATTAAGGCCGAAGCCCACATGAACCAATATCATTCTAGTATAAATACAAACCTAATCTACGAAATTAGGTAATCCTTAGAGATCTTTTTAGGGAATTGTACATGAACTTACGAATTCGTTTGACTTGTTGCTCGTGTGACCTCCTACACGAACCACAAGCTTCTTGCATCTCCTTAGGTTGATTAATTACTCATTAATCAGCAAAAGGCAATAGCAATCTAGTTATCTCAAGAGGATTCCGCACTCTTGACATAACGAATCACATCTTATTACGATCCACGCAACAATAGGGTACCTTACAAGTGGTATCAGATCCCTAAGGTTGATTACCAGGAGGTGTAAGATTGTTTGGTTGGCTATTGATTGCAAATTCGTTTCAAAATTCGTGTTAATTAGCATTTTCGTGCTCTTCTTCGTGTAACCTCGTGCATACGTCAGCACGAGGTGTACTTTGTGTTCGTGCTTACGTCACCCAGTTGACTTCGTGTTCAATTCGTGCCACGTCAGCGCGAACTACTCTTCGTGCTACAGATCGTGACATTTGTACTTCGTGTCACTTGTACTTCGTACGATCCTCGTGTAACTTCGTGCCACGCATCCTTTTTTGTGTTATTTCGTTTGATTTGATTTCAAAAGATTCGAAATGACTACCATACTAGCTGCCGCAAATTCACCAAATGCCCTACTCATTAGCCAGATGATCATGCATGATCATGAGGTTGGCCAGGGTAATACACCTCCAAAGCTTTTTCGTATGGAAAATTATTGGATGTGGAAGAGACGACTTGAAGACTACATTCATCTCACTGATATGGACATGTGGCTTGTGATAACTCAAGGTTTTGATTGGCCTTCTTATGAGAAGAATGGAGTGATCGGTAGGTATACTTATGCTGATATGCCGATTGAAGAACGAAAAAGATATGCAATTGAGGGTTAGGCCTTGTCCACTCTTACTGTGCCCTTACCTCAAGATAGTGTACACTTGTTCAAGAAATACACTACTTCAAAGTATTTATGGGACGCTCTTGAAAGATATTGTGAGGGCGATGTAACGTTGAAGAAAAATCGTATCAAACGTCTGAAGCGCCAATATGAAGCTTTCAATGGACTGAAAGGAGAATCTCTTGATGAGATTATTACTCGATTCAGTCATTTGACTACTGAGTTGTCATATTTTGAGGTTGTTTATCCTCAAACTGAGCTAGTTGATAAGTTTTTGGACTCACTACCTAAGACATAGACTGATTATGTTCATCAACTTCAAGATGATCAAGAATATAGCTTATAGGATTTTGAAAAGGTGGTCTCCAAGCTTAAGAACAGAGATATGAATAGAAGAAATAAAGATACACACTCGGATTTCACTCAAGATCCATCATTGTATCATGTTAAGTCTGTTCATTTAGCAAGTTCTAGCTCGGAGAACAATGCATTTCTAAGTTGTGCTGAAGCTACACCAATAGTAGATGCTGAAGGTAAAACTGGATATGTTGCTTATGACAATGCAAATTCGAACTTCAAGAGCAATGTACAATCTTTTCACTCTATGCCAATGAGTATGAGTTCTGCAGAAGGTAGAATGAGTGTTTACTCAGCCTTTTGTAATGCTCATGAAGCATTTATCGGAGGAAAGATTACTGATCCTGCAGTGATTGATGAGGATTACAATCAAATAGATCCTGATGATTTGGAAGAAATGGATCTACAATGGCAGCTAGCTATACTCACTATTAAGGTCAGAAGATTCACTTAGAGAACTGGGAGACCTATAGGAAATGACACTAAAGGCTTTGACAAATTGAAGGTGAAATGTTTTAATTGCGATGGATTTGGTCATTTTGCACGAGAGTGTCAACGACCTAAGAGGATTGATAATACCGTTGGTGGTTGTCAAAATTACAATCAAGGCGGTATTACTCCAAGTAATCAGAAAACTCAAGCAATGATTACATATCCTGCTACTCCACAACAGCCAGTTTCGTCACCATTTTTGGAGTCAAAGGCCGTTGTTGTTCAGAATCCGGATGGTACTTATCAATGGGATACACAATTTGATGATACCTCGAATCATGCCTACATGGTAGAATTATATGATGAGGTAGCTGCAACAATTGATTATGCTGTATACTCAAGTGAAGAAAGTGCATCTGAGATAGTTAAGCAGAATGTACGTAATGTTGCTGAGACTGTGAGATCTGAGAGTGAACCAATGACAGCTGTGAAAGCACCCGAAGAAATGGAAGATTCATCTATACCTGTTGATGACATTTCCAAGAAAAGCATTGAAGATCAAATGAAGAACTTCGTGATACCTGAAGGTATGACAACTGAGGACTTTGTTGCATACATGGCAGATTGCAAGGCTGCAGATTAGAAGGTATCTTGTTCTGTGCTTTCTATTGTTGATGTTTGTAAAATGGTGTCAGACTTGAAACTTGAGGTGTTCAGACTTAAAGAAGAATTAATTAGTTTAACTACTGAAAATGTTATCCTTAAGAAGGAAAGTAATGTGTCTAAAGATTCCGATTTACTTCTACAAGGTCACCAACAAACTGAATTATATTTTAATCCTGATGAAGTAATATACTATACTTTTGAAAGACTGTGATACAGTTTTCTATGATAGAGAAGTATCTATAACTAGGATTGAACCTAAGTCAATGATAAATAAAGTTTGGTGTGTGGAAAATAAAGAAGAATGGTTAGCTGAACAAATTCCATATAAGGATAGACATTATGCTTCTTTTAAACCAACAAGAACTATGGAAGAAGCAATACAGACGCTTGATACCATAAATGAAGGAGTATGGTATACCAATCCCTGAAATAGAATATGGTCAATCTAGAAAACAACAAGCAAAGAAGTGTTATACTTGTCGTCAGAAAGGTCATATAGCTATTGAATGTCCAAATAGGAAGGTCAAGAATCCTAAGAATGACAGTCAAGTCAAAGGTTGTTGGTGATATTCCTAATACTAAAGGGAAGGGTAAATTAGTTGAACAAGTAGCTTCACCACAGTTTATAAGTGCATTTAGAAGAGACTATTATGAGGGGTATGCTAAAAGATATCCTGATAATAAAAATGCAAAAAATTATGTTAAGTTACTTAAATCGTAATCATATGGCGAGTCTGATGTGATAGATCAAGCGATTAATTTCAATAGATCTAAGACACCAAAACGATAGGGACCTTCACAGAATACTACTTCTAGTAGTGGAAGTCCGAGTCGTACTCGTACACCTCAAAGGAGTAATTCACCTAGGAAGATGGCTCAACAAACTCGATCACCTCCTTCTAAAATTAATAGTTCGTCTAAATTTTATGATCCATTAGGGAGTCAACCTAGATTTGGTACTGACTCACCAAGGAATTCTCCTCCTAAGACTCGTTTCACTTCACCTAATAAACAGTCTTTAACACCATCTTCTTCCAAGGCTCCATTATAGAGCGAATTCTCCTCCTAAGACCGAATTAATCATTAGAGATGAATTCGGCAAACCTAAACCTCAAAAGGTTTGGGTTCCCTTCAGAAACTAACCATCTTATTGTCTGATGTGCAGGGAGAACCAAGGAAGCCTACCAGTCTTTGGTATGTTGACAGCGGATACTCTCGGCACATGACAGGGGACAAGAATGTGTTGTCCAATTATGAAGATGTAAATGGTTCTTATGTTATTTTCGCAGGTCCCAAGGTCAGCAACATCTCGGGCCAAGGTGATGTTATCAATGGGAAGAGTTAGCACATAATCTATTGAGTGTTTCTCAAATCTGTGACAAGGGTAACAATGTCCATTTTACTGAGAAAGAAGCACTTAAATTGAAACCAGGATATGTTATTCCTGAAGACTGCTCATAGGAAGAGAGACATCTATGGCCTTGTGTTAGGTGTTGATGATCCAAAGGAGTCTGTTTGCTTGTTATCAAAAGCAAACGAATCTGAATCTTTACTAAGGCATAGAAGAATGGGACATATCAATTTTCGAAAGATGAATGACATTTTCAAACATGGTTTGGTTGACGACATTCCCATGAAATAGTTTGGAATGGAAGATAAATGTGTACCTTGTTTAAAAGGTAAAAAGCAAAAGTCTGCACATAAACCGAAACAAGAAAATTCTATTGCCAATCCTTTCGAGTTACTTCACATGGATTTATTTGGTCCATTGAATGTAAGAAGTATTGGTGGGATGTATTACTGTTTGGTGATTACTGATGACTACTCGAGATTCTCATGGGTATTCTTTCTTATATCGAAAGATGAAGCTCCACAGATTTTGATAAATTTCTTTGTCGAAACTGAAAATATTTATGGAGTTCGCGTTAAGAGAATCAGGAGTGATAACGGAACTAAATTTAAGAATAATGTGATGGATGTCTTTTGTTTGTAAAAAGGAATCCAGCATCAATACAGTTCGTCGTATGAACCACAGCGGAATGGAGTTGCTGAAAGAAAGAATAGGACTCTAATCGAGACAGCCAAAACTATGCTTGCAGATTCAGGGCTTCCTACTATGTTTTGGGGGGAGGCAGTGAATACAGCTTGTCATATTATAAATAGGGTTACTGTAGTGAAGCGTCATAACAAGACATGCCATGAGCTTCTACATAAGAAGAAACCGAATTTACAGAATGTTGAACCATTTGGTGTACCGTTTACTTTCTTGAAGTATCTACCTCAGTCAAAGTTTGATCCAAAGGTTGAAGAGGGATTTTTCATGGGTTATAAATCGGGAACATCAATTCGATGGGTTTATAACAATCAGACAGGCAAAGTTGACTTGGGTACAAATGTCAAGATTTTTAGTCATAAGCCCGCTATTCATTCTGGAACTTGCAAAAATTTTGATTACGATAGAGTGTTTAGTTCACTACACGATCCTGCTTCTAATTCATATCCTGAGACAGTTGATGATGTGATTATTTTAAGAGATCACATGGATAATACTCCTACATCTCCGACTACTCGAAATGTCAATACTACTCCAACCATAGTTCAGTCTACTACTGTTGTTGATGAAAGTGGTAAGGACACGTTTAAGCCAACAGATTCAGATGATAGTGAACCCGAGAACACTATACCACTTACTCCGTCAAAGGTTTCACTGCCTGATGATGATCCTATTTCTGAAGAATCGGAAGATGATTTTAGCTCTCCTGAGTTTCAGATTAGAACAAATTTAGGAGAAAGTCTGAATGTTGATTCGGTTCCTCAATATCGAGTTAATAAGGATCATCCAGTTGAAAATATACTTGGTAATGCTACAGAACCTGTTCGAACTAGAAATCAGTTGAATAAGGAACTGACTAGTTTGTTTTGTGAAGTGAAAGACACTGGATTGATCACTGAGTGTTTATATTCTGGTTTTATTTCACAAGTAGAACCTAAGAATGTTAAGGCAGTACTTCAAGATCCATGTTGGGTTGAAGCTATGCAAGAAGAATTAGCTCAATTTGAAAAACTTGGAGTTTGGGAGTTAGTAGATGTGCCTAGAGGTAAAGAACCGATTGGAACTCGTTAGGTATATAATTGCAAACGAGATGACAAAGGGATCGTTACTAGAAACAAAGCACGTTTGGTTGTTCAGGGGTTTGCACAACGAGAAGGATATGACTATAACAAAACTTTTGCACCAGTTGCTAGGATTGAAGCTATAAGGTTATTTTTAGCCTATGCAAGTTTCAAAGGTATAAAGGTGTATCAGTTCGACATTAAGAGTGCCTTCTTATACGGTGAAGTTAAGGAAGAAGTATATGTTCACCAACCACCGGGGTTTAAAGATCCGAACTATCCAAGAAGAGCATATCGACTGAATAAGGCTCTTTATGAATTGCATCAAGCACCCAGAGTGTGGTATGAAAAGTTGTCGACACATTTGTTGACAAATGGTTTTACAAGAGGATCGATATATAGCACATTGTTTATCAAGTGGAAGAAGCGAGATTATCTAATTGTACAAGTTTACATGGATGATATCATTTTTGGTTCATCTAATATAAAGATGTGCAAAGAGTTTGAAACGAGCATGAAAATTGAATTTGAAATGAGTGCTGTGGGGGAACTTCAATTTTTCCTCGGACTGCAAGTTGATCAAAGGAAAGATGGATTCTTTATTCACCAGTCTAAGTATGTCGATGACATCTTGGAGAGGTTTCAAATGTTAGAATCCAAGACATATGGTACTCTTATTCAACAAAATCATGGTTTAGGAGTTCTTGATCCAAAAGATGAACTTGTGGATGTAACTTATTATCGTGCTATTATTGGCTCATTGATGTATCTGACTGCTTCGCGTCCAGATATTATATTCGATGTTTATCTTTGCGCTAGATTTCAAGCTAGTCCGAAAGAGTCACATTTGGTTGCAGCAAAACGTATTATACGTTATCTTAAGGGAAGCCAAGGGCTTGGTCTATGGTATCCTGTGGGAGGAACGTTTGATTTTGTTGCATATACTGATTCGGACTTTGACGGTTGTAACAATGACAGAAAGTATACGACTGGAGGTTGTTAGTTTTTAGGAGGAAGATTAGTATCGTGGCAGTGCAAGACGCAGACATGTGTTGCTCAGTCTTCATATGAAGCAGAGTATATGGCTACTGGTAGCTGTTGTTCCCAGGTATTGTGGATTCAGCAACAACTTTGTGACTACGGTATGGATTTTCTTGATACTCCTATCAGAATAGACGATAAGTCAGCTATAGACATTACAAATAACCTTGTCATGCATAAAGTCACCAAGCATATTGATATTAGACATCATTTCTTGCGTGATTGTGCCCAAAAGAAGTTAATTCATTTGGAAAAAGTTATAACTGATGATAACTTAGCCGATTTGTATACCAAAGCATTTGATAAGATTCGATTTGAGAAGTTAATTCTTCTCAATGGGATGAAGAATGCTAATTCATATTAAATCTCTCAAAGAACTAATTTTGTAAGTTTGTGTCTGTAAATAACTAGAGTCATAAAAATACAAAAGGAGTTCTTAGTGTCATAAAAAACCATAAAAATGTGAAAAATGAGAAATATAACTGAGGATACTTAGCTTTTAAGTCTGCTTAATCGTAATATAACTGCTTAGTTCAGTGATTACAATTTGGGATATATTGGTAGATACAAAGTAGCAAGGTTTCCTTAATCTGAACTTAAATTATACAATGTTCTTGTGGGAAACATATTCAGATATATGGCTGAGAATGCTTGCTTTTCAGTAATGAATTGATCTAGTCCTTAAATTTTGTGAAAGATCTAGCATAATATAGGATTTGTTCAAAATATAGGCAAAAACCTCTACAACTCATGAGCATGAAAGTTAAAGGTGATATTGTTTATGCAAATGAAATGAATGTTAATTAAGAGGCTAATGTGGTCTTTGATATTCGGACAAGTATGTCCTCGGGGTGTCTTTGTATACCTAGCCTACCTAAAGCTTCCAACTTAGGATAGATTGTCAGAAAGTTCGCTATATGAGTCTCATAGAAAATCACGGGTTCCTTATAAATAATGAAATGCAAAAGCAAATAAGTTAAATCACAAAGTAATTAAATTTTGTTATCTAAAAAGTGTCTCATGATTTGTTTAAGGATGTTTTTGAATATATATTGAATATTTGTTATCTTAGTGTTTGTATCGATTACGGAAGTATATCTGAATGTGGGTCACATAAGTTCGCAAACTATTCAGTGGCATATTAGGCTACTCGGGTTACATGGTGACTGTCCTTGGCCAGTGTAACACCCCAACTAAGGCGGAAACAATGAGATGTACAGAAAGTCGAGTATTCAAAACAAAGGATTATAAATAACATTCACCATAGCTTTATTTGATAAAAATAATTTACAAATGTACAAGCATGTGAACCAATTTCCAAGTACAAATGCGTCCACCATACTTGGATATTAAGTCCACGAAACAAATAACAAGCACATGAAATAGTAAACTACAATGATTAAGGCGGATTCCATTGCCCATCACAAGGTTTGATCTTTGACTCCAAGGTGCAATGCAAATAATCATGAAGCATATAAATCCTCAATGCTTAAGCTTATATCCTGAAAATCATGAACAAAAAGTGTCAACTACGAAAACGTAGTTGGTGAGTGCATAGGTTTTTATAGAAATCTTGGTACATAACCATTTCAACACTTAGAAAAACATATGATTGGTATATTTCAAAATACTCAAACCATACGACCGACAAAAATTATCATCTCCAAATTATCAGTTTTTCCAAATACCATAATGTCATTTCAAGACTTGGAAAAGTCCATAGTAAAATTTCAGGTTCTCATTTGTCAAATCATCATGAGAGAAAAAGCATATAAATCGATTAATCGTATATCATACCAAAATCATTTCAATGTCACCAATTTCAACGTCTTTCAAGATATCATATGAGGGACAATACCCAATCCGTATGTTCAAACAATTTCCAATTATCAACAATATTTATATCAATTTCACTTAGCCACAGGGGCATAATTCAATATCAATTTCATTTAGCCACAAAGGCATAATTTACATAATTTTGATGAGTAAATGCTTGAGCCACTACTACTACCATTTTATCAAGTCCAACAATATATATATAATTCATTTCATGGCACAAACTATTAATCAAGTGCCGTATTAATAATAATAGGGTCGTGTCATGTAGACGACCATTCAAATTTAAGGTAGCTAGAACACCGCGTGGTCGGACTGGGAATGATGGCCATCACAAAGGCAACCAAACATCCCACCGTTACACGTTGGGTGGGTGGACGAATCCTAGTTGCGCAACTCTCTAACTACAGGTCTCCACTTTCGGAGTAAATAGTAGTGTACCGAAAGAAAACGGGTTGACAGAACTCAAGCTCATCATGAAGCATTTATCACATTGAACATACGAAACAATTTCATTTCATAATCATTTCATATATATATGTATATAAAAGCAATTTTCATTTACATATCATGCTTTTCACCCCGATAGTTAAACACATAAAATAGTTTGAAAGGGGGCTATGACTCACCTTGATATGCCGCATATTATATTCACTTATCCGAAATGGGTACTTCCCATCAATCGCTCCATCATACATCCGTCACGTTTCTCAATCACATTTCAAAGCCAAGACTATCCCTATGATAGGACTAATACACGTAAGTTCTTATCTTAAGCCATCACTTAGAAATGCCACTTTCATTATGTTGCTATCAATTGTGAAATCCAAGTATATTGGTAACATTCACATTGTTTTGGTTGTAGAGATTGATGGTGTAAAAGGTTTTTTAATTACATGCGTAGTTATAAGTTGTTAGATTTTTGGTAATTTGGTTTCATTTGTGGTTTCACTTGACATCTTAGGTTATCATATCGAAATATCATATTAAGTTATGTTATCCTTATTCATCGTTAGTTATTGGGCTTAACCTTATTTGGGTTATGTGCTTAATGGGTTGTATTGGTTATTGGACTTTATGGTTTGTTGGGCCAAGTGGGCCTACTGATTTATGGTTCAATGGGTTTAGTATTTGGGCCGGGTTAGCCCATTATGGTCTTTAGTGCATCTTTTAGCCCATTACACAAGTGGTTAGTTTCCTTCCAAATTTCATCTTTTTAATTCAGATTTTTATGAAATGTTGGATACTATTTTGGGGTCAAGAAGAATTATTTGGACCTTCATGATTTTTGTGTCTAGTATTTTTTTGAATTTTTGGTGAATTTTTAGATAATTTTTGGTGTCCTTAAAAATTATCCAAACACAAACTATCCCGAATGGGCACTGCTTGTTAAAAAAATCCCATGAATTTATTTTAAGTTCAAAACACATTGAAATTACTTTCAACCAAGTATGACCTTTTGGAACCTTATGGATTAGGAGAGAAAAATTGTTTAAGTTTATAAAATATTCATACCAAATTACAGTTCTGACCAGTTTCAGTAGAAAAATCATATCTTTCATTTGGTTCAGGATATTTGAGTGATTCCAGTTGGAGATTAAACGTAACTCATTTAGCTACAACTTTTATTTTGAAAGTTTTGCTTGAAACGGACCTCACATGCTCGCTTTATTCAATACAAGACAGAAAACCAATTCTGTCAGAATGTTTATTGGTTAATGCATCCCACCAATGGTGTTGGTTGCTTGTTTTAGCCTCTAAATTACCACCAACAAGATTATTACTTAATTTTGTATCTCTTAACATCAAATATACAGATTTCAAACAAATTTCAAGATCATTCATCATCATTTTCAACTGAACTTATACAAAACATAATTGATAATCATGATTCTTGCCAAAACATCTTTTGATCATCCTAAAAACAACATGCATGTAAAGATCTTGTATTTTCTCAACATAAAATGCATTATTTACTTGTAAAACACATATTTACTGATAATCAAACTCAAAAGCATTAATGGATCATTGAAAAATTTATAGATAAAGATGTATTGAAATCGATTTTGAGAGAACAACCTTAGATGATGAAAACCTTGACATATATGGCCGTTTGAGAGCTATTGATGCTTCCTATCCATGCTCCCATTGCTTTTAGCTTAACCCCATACAAGATTATTGTTAGTTATTGATTGTTTGATGATTAAATCATGAGTTTATGGGTTGTTCTTGGCCCATATTTGCTGCTGCCGATCAGCCCCCTTAAATGGCTGATTTCGTTTGGTTATTGCCTCCAAATCACCTCCAAGCTTTCACCATACATGACTCTAGGTGATAGATGATCCATATGACTTATTATTACATTAGATTAGTTAGTTTTAAGCTCCATTTTGCCTTGGAGAATCCGAAAATGGAGAAGAAGATAGAAGGAAAGTTGGGAGAGTTGAGAGAGACCCATTGCATGTGTGTGTGTTGTGTTTGAGTGTGAAATGAGAGAGTGGCCTGGTCTTGGGGCATAAAAAACGTGGCTATGGCAGAAAATAAAGGGTATGGAGTGAGTTTATTGGTTAAAAGGTGTGGTGGGAAGACATGGGTTGGTTAACTCATGGGGTGAGGTGTTGGGTTAGTTCCCAACTAGTGTTAAGACATGCAAATAAGTATATGTATGTATTATGGGTGTGTGAGTGTAAGAATAAGTGGGTTAGTTGTATGTTGATTGATGGATTTTATAAGAGTTTATATTTATAATAAGTTTAAGTTGTATGCATATCTTTTAATTGGAAGACTTATTCAAATATTGCAATATATTTATGTACTTATTATTATTCAAGCTTACTATTATGTACATAATACTTTATAAATCTATTTTCAAGATGGTCATTATATTTTTGTGTTCAAATGTACTTTAATTGGCTTTGTGTTTGAATAGTTGGACATTTATAGAGATTTTTGGTTGTTATCACAACTTGTGAGTCTTGTACAATTATTTATGTAACTCAACTTCTCGAAATAAAATTTTTGGTTCATTGACATTTCACCAAGTTTGATTAGAACTAATTTATAGCTTGAGATCGTATTGAATGATTATAGTTATTGTTTAGGGCATTTCTAAGGCATTTCAGTGTACTAGGGGACAATTATCACTATGCTTGAATATTTAGGAGGCAATTTCTCTTAATAAACCTCTAGGGATCGAAGCCTAGATAAATATAAGTAAGTAGTCCTAATTTGAGATTGAGGGTTGTTACAGCCATGGTATGTCGAAAGTGTCACAACTCAAAGGAAACTAGAAGTGCCAAATGTTTAAGAGGACAAATATCCGGGTAATCGTGGTTGAGTCACTCTTCATAACTAATAATAAGAGAATTATTTCTCACTTGCAGACTTATGTAAATGCTAATCTGATCTAATCTGCAAAAACTTAGAATTTCTTGTAAATAAATAAAGTAGTTTAGTTTTTATTTTTGTTTTTATTTTTATTTTTATTTTTGTACTAATAAGTGTCAGTTTGTGTGTCAAACTAGTTCTTATTGCACGAGAGATTTGATAAGTATCTGATGATTCTGTAGAAAGTTATATGATTCTTAGTGAATTATATGTTGCTTATGGTAAGTATGTTTAAAAGATGGATTTTCTAATTAATACATAAGTTGTTTAATTTAGAAAATGAAATGGATTTGAAATTGAAAAGTCAAAATATTTTTGAATGTGTTTCAAGTAAATTTTTGAAATTTCAATTGTTTTTGGTTGATAAGTATGCTTGACAAAGATTGGACTTGACTTAGATTTTTTATCGATAGGTTAAGACTTTGATTGTTTTGCATATTTATAATTTTTGTTGATCTTGATGCATTGATAAAGTTTGTTAATTGTGCAGGTTGCAGATTTTATTTTATATGTATTGAGACGGACAACAATCTATGCACGAAACGTGCTACAAGGATGGATTGCCTTGTATTTATTAACCTAAGAATTAGTGTGATAGGTTATAACTGTATTATCAAGATCACAACCTAAGATGTAATGTGATAGGTTGTTGATATAATAATTTGTTGTACTTGCAATGCATTATACATTAAATATGTTTTGATGTAAGTTTGCATTTGTTGAGTTAAACATCAATGAAGAAATGATCGATTTTATGTCAAGATAATAATGTAAGATTTCTTTGATACATTATTTTGATGACAAGTTAGTACAGATGATTTACGAGTACATATTCGAGCAGATACAGGTTTTTGGTAACGAGTATCTTCGGGTTTATGTTTGTGGACGTTTTGTAATTTTTCCTTTTTTAGATTTCTAGAAAATTTACGAAATTTGGTTTAGTGTGCAATTCGTGTGAATTGATATTCAAACTCGTCCGTGCTGACGTCATCACGAAGACCACGAAGTTTGTCCTTCGGCCCGACCCACAAGGATTCGAATATAAATACAGGTTTTAACCTTTCATTAGTTTACCCTAATCGAAAATTAACCCTAACTAATCACACGAATTACTCTCCTTCGTGCCACTATTCATCCGCCCCCTTCTTTCAATCGATTTCATCTTTAGTTCATGTTTTTCACTCAGATTTGTTGGTAAATTCACGATATAGGATAGATTATTGATGTTTTACCCTCAAAAATCATCGGATTTAAGCCGTTATAATGCTTGACTTTCGAATTTTTCTTCGCGTGAACAGTAACATGGACGAACCAAGGATTGTATCTTTGTTTTTTGGTGATTTGGACTAAAATTGGACTTAAAACTGGATTAATTGATGTTTGTATACCTTAAATCTAATACAAGTTCACTTTAACATGTTTAAAATCAAGATTAATTGAAGAACATACCAATTCGTGTTCATCAAAATCGAATTTGTTTTGATTTCTGGGCATTTTAAAACAGTGATATACGTGGAAAAACAAGTCCAAGTTGATGTTATTTGATTGATTTGAGCATCATATGGAGGTGTTTTCATGAACACGAAGGCTCGTGCTGACGTCATCACGAAGAGGTTTTACCTCGTGCTGACGTCACCACGAAGCAATCTTGGAAATTTTCGAATTTTCTTTTTTTTTTCTTATCGTTTTTGTCTAATTTGTGCAGATATGGCAGGACAAGGTGCTCGCGTGTTGATATATCAAATTTTCGAATTTGTTTGATTTGTCAAGGAACATAATGCTGCGATTGATCTCAGCATTACACAGTCGGGATGTACACCAGTGTTTCACGGTGTCCTTCGGTATTTAGCACGCTCTCATATTCGTTTTGCTTTGACCGAGAATCCTCCGCTGATTATAAGTCTTATTATTGAATTCTGGAACTCAGCCAGATTGGTGCAAGTTGGTAATCATACTATGATTCGCACTACTGTTGTTGGACGTAACATTCAGTTTACTGCTGGAGACTTACGGACTATTTTGGACTTAGGAATGGATGATATGGAGCAAGGTCCTATTGAGTTTGAAAAAAGCTTTTGTGACGGCGCTCTCAGGCATTTGGGATATGTTGGTGATATTACTCATCCTTATCGCAAGAATCGTCTTCTAGGCAAATGGAGATTATTTGCCTACTACTTATTGAGGTCCCTTAGTCATCGGAGTGCAGGTCATGATCAGTTGAACATTTTTACTGCTTCTCAGATGGTTGCTCTTGTGCTAAACAAACCCTACAACTTTTCTCAGTACATATATGATAATTTCGTAAATCAGTTGAGAACTTTTGGAAACGATAAGAAATTCTTTCTGTTTCCAAGATTTGTGATGATAATCATTCGGCACAAAATAGCAGATTTACCGATTGATAGTCCTACTTTCCATTTGGGTCGTCTGACTCACAAGGTGTTTGTTGAGAGTATGAAACGCTTTGCAAGTCATGGTGTTCCTAATAATGTTGCCAATCCACCATTGTTCGGAGATCTTATCAGTCCTAACTATGTTGCACCTCGACAAGGTTGGGAAGATGACATACCTGTTGCTGCTGCTGATGATCAGGCTCAAGATAATCCTCAAGAAGAGCGAGCTGATCAGTTTGAGGGACTCAATGATGTTCCTCTGTATGCTGGAGATCTGGAAAATGATCCAGATATGGATGCTCTTATGCAGGATGTTGATGATCCCGCAAATCTTGTGCCACCATCTTCTGGAGTTTCTATTTCTACCTCTGCTCCAGTTGGTGATGATGTTGGTCCTTCTGAGCTACCAGTTACTGTTAATGCTGGTGATGACTTCCGAAGACGATGAAGAAGAGGTTGAGAGATTACCAAAGCGAAAAAGAAGACAAGGAAAAGGAGTTGATGCTGTGGAGAGATTTCCAACTTCTCAGTGATCTCAGGCTGAAGTTGATCGAGAGTTTGCTGCATATTAAGCTGCCATGGAAAGATCTCAAGCTACTCCATCAGTTGCTGCTTTAAGAGCTTCAGTTTTTGATGTTCCTGTTTCTGTGTCTACTACTTCTGCTGGTGTTTTTGTTGGGGAGACAAGGTCGAGACCAAAGTTTATTATTCGAGGAATTGGTTCTCGCGTACAAGTTGTCACTGAGGTTACAACTGTTACGATTCCTACTGCTCCAGAGTCTACAGTTCTTTAAGAGCCAGAGCCGACAATTGTTGCTCCTAGGCCTTTTTCTGCTCCTATTCAAGCTACAGATCCTGTTTCTACTATCATGGGACGTCTGTTGGCTCCTTTGCAAAGACCTCAGATGCCTCCCACAGGAACTTTCAGTGCTCGTATGCCTTCATTTGAAGCTATGATGCCACCTCATGCCTCTACATCTGATGTTGCTTCTACGTCATGTCCAGTTGCTCCTGTTCAAGTGCAACTGAGTCGTTTGTTTTCAAAGAAGAATATGTTAGAGATGAAGGTTACAGATTTGGAGAATCAGCTTAAGCTCCAAGCTGCCAAGCATCAAGAAGAAATGGACTTGATGACAACACTTGTTCATTCTCTTGGTTCTAGACTTGACCAATTCTTGGCTCAAGGGGGAGATAAAGATGGTTGTAAGGATGATGAGCTTGCTAAGAAGACAAGAGATGATGAACATGAAGATCAAGATCCAGCTCAAGGTCCAAACCAAGGACAACCATCAGTTGGTGAGCCAGAGGATAGAGGTCACGGTCAAGATGCTACTGATGCTGCTATGGATACAGAGACTGCAGATACTTAGGGGGAGTCGCCAAGATAGACTGAGTCGGAGATTGCTGGTACAACTGGTGCTAGTACTTCTAGGACTCAAGATAAAGGTAAAGCTGTGATGGCTGCTCCAGATGCAGATCCTGATGATCCTAACGATTATGATGAGGAAGATTCCAATTTAGGTAACTCCAATTCTAAGTCTAATAGAATAGAAAGGGAGATTCAAGAAAAGCTAGTGAATGATCCTCATAATCATGGTGATAAAGAAAATCTTAGCAAAGGAAAATCTACTAAGGATAGTGAGTCAACTAAGACCGATTCTACTACCAATGCCTTTACAGAGTCAGATTTGCACCCATTTATTGTGCATAGACTAGAAAAGATATTGGGTTATGATCCACAGGCACATATGAGAGCTAGAGCAGAGATTATGGATTTTGATGATTATTATGATCCAGGATCACTTAGGGATCAAATGAAAGAACGGTCAGGGTTAACTCATACATTGTCAGGGTCAGAGTCAGATTTGGATTCAGATTCGAATTATGAACCTTAGTGCTAATGATTTTTGTTTTTGTAATGATTATAAGATAGATATGAATGTATTTGTTACATTATATTTATGATATAATATTATTGTTGCAAGTTAAAATAGATAAAGATTATAAGATAAATATTATTGTAATTGTTGCATTATATTTATGATATAGTATTATTTATTTTAATTTCTTTTATGTATTTATACTATTTTATTATGTCTTGACTTATGAATTTATGTTCTTTATCTTTGTATATGTGAATTGTTTGAATTGCAGATAAGCTTCAAAAGACAGGTGCATTGGACGATCTTGATGCTGAAGATGATTTAGACAGTATCAATGGTGAAGTTATGGAAGAAGGAGAGTTCATCACTTCAGAAGCTGATAGAAAAAGGTTGCTTGATATACCTTATGACTTTGATCGCGTCTTTAATGAAGATGAAGTTATTCAAGTTGAATCAATAGCTGAAGTAGAACATCTCAATCTTAATCAAATTAGACATAGTCCAGATGAACCTAGGAATACAGCAAGTTTGAGATTTGTTGTATCTGCAAACATAATCGATGAAGAACATGACAATATTTTTGAGTTAAACTGGAATATTGATGCTACACGAGAGATTGATCTTAGAAGATTCAATATACCTCCGGTGCAGCAAGACCCTGAGTTTATTATTGATAGAAGGGTTCCAGTGGTTGTAACTCGTGCTGGTTTTCATGTAGGTGGAAATTTGAAACCATCAATGTTTTGGGAGTTTATCTCAGACAAGGATGCACCCAAGTACTTCTCATTGATACAAAGTTGGTTCTATGATCATAGAATCAAATTGTTTATTATCAAGAGAAAGGAGGGATGCCAGTACATGTCAAGGAGTCAAAGACACTTCCACTCTCTCAGTGATTCTGATATGATAGATTTGGGAAGACAATGGTTTGTTAATTTTCAGAGCAATGGACTTGCAGATTTCTACTAGAATAGATTCAGAGATGAAAGAATTAGGAATTTCATGGATAGAGGTCTAAAGCCAGAAGAGAGGTTGATTAAGCCAACACCTTCGAAGAAGATTAAGAATCAAGATGGCACATTTCGTTTTGAACAGCGAAGGATTAAATGTGTTAAGAAGGTTCCTACTATCAGATGGGATCAAGATATGCTGACGACGATGACATTTTGGCAGATAGATATCAAGTCAGGCGAAGCACAGATGTTTGTTGATGATTCAAAGAAGAAAATGTTCCTACGCATGTATAATCCGATGCAGGTTGTCAACTTGTCAAGAGGTGATCAAAGAAGACTTTTTTATACACCTTGTTCAACAGTAGAGTTTTGCAACATTCTCGCACATTGCTTACAAGAGAGAATTCATGCGAATAGCACAATGCTTTTGTTTAATGGATAGCTTTGAAGTTCAAAGACTTTAAAGAGATCTAGTTGCAACTGTCAAGGGGGAGTCTATAGATGCAGATTCGTTGTGACAATTGCAACAAAGATTTGATTATCGTTTATGTTTTTAGGAACTATGTTTGTAATCATTTGAATAAGAACTTGTGTTGATATTTAATGATTACATTTGAACTTCAATATTATATCTGTTTATGTTTTGTGTTGTGTTTGTGTGTTATATATTGTTTTGCAGGTACAAGAACATAGAACCAAGGTTTCTAAGTGTCATAGAATACTTAAACGATGGTTGGATGTAATAACACGATTTCTGCTCTGGATTCGATCTCAACAATGGCGGATGTAAGTGTGTGTTCTTGGTGTGTTTAGTGTGTGTATTGAGAGAGAGTATGTGTGTGTGAGTTTTGAGACGGACTGAGGTGTGTGTGAATTGTGAGGGTTGTTATTGAAATAGTTATATGTACATGTATATATATGATGCCTAAGGAATGAGGAGTATTTATACTATAAGTCCTTACACATGCTAAACTTTATATTTAGCTCCTCATCCTTAGTTATCATATATCTATTATTTAACAACCAGTAAGTCCACAATCTTAATTACAACTTATCACTATTTTTGGATTTGTAACATTCTCCCCCTTAGTGATATATTGTAATGGATGAAATACGTGTTATTTTGTCTTGTAGGAATGAAGTTGATGAGCCCGGTGGTGAAGACAATTGGTATGATGAAACAAGTCTTCAAAGCTTTCTCATTGTCTTTGGAGAGCTTGAATCAATCTTGGTCTTAGACTTCTTGAAGTTAAAACATAAGGTAATTCTTAATGTTCTTAATTGAACAGGGAATAAAAAGTGTGTTTAGAACCAAGAATCAGAGTTGTCTTTTGAAATGCGGAAGGTATAAACTTGGCGTTGGTTCTTCAATCTTCGATTCTTGAGTGAAAATTGTTTTCTTGGAATAAAGTATCAAAAACTTCTACTCTCCCCCTTGATGTATGCATAGGACCATTCTTGAACAAGTGTAAATGAACAACTTGAAGATCTTGAATAAAATCTATTGATGAAGACTCTTTTGAAGCTTTACTTCTTGGTCTTGAATCTCCCAATCAATTTTCAACTTTTCGTAGCCTTGATCTTTGTTACATTTAACTTGAACACTTTGGAGAGTAAATATTTGAATAAAATTTGGATAAATCTCTTAAGAAGTGATCATGCTCCCCCTCAATTCATGAGTATAAACATTTTGGAGCATATTTGAACATTTGTTCCATCTTGAGATAATATCCTCTCATCATTGGTCTCATTCTTATCTTTGTAAGCATCTTGATTTTCTTTTACAAGTCAACAACTCAGTCGACTAAAATCCAGTGAAAATCTGAGCTCAATTAACTGAAATTTCATTAATTATAAGTTTTTCCATTAATCCCATACATCCTTAACTCTAAATATTCTCTCTTATCTTCATCCTTAACCTCCATACACTCACTACAACCTTCTCACTAACTCCATGTTTGCACAAATCAAGCTCAAAATTTTTCTCTCAATCAATCATAATCTTTTTCTCCCCTTCATAATGACATGGTTGGGAACCAATGTCATTATGCAAACATTGATTGATTAAATACTAAAAGAAATATCACAAGTTAAAACGAGATTTGCATGGAGAAATATCAAGCATCAACTCATCAACCCAAACCATTAGGCCAACCCAAAGAATCCTAAGGGTAACTAAAATGTAAGGTTAAAGTTGTTGGTACAAACGTTATAGAATGGTGTTGGTGGTTTTTGTGTTTGTGAGAAGAGAAATGGAAAAACTGGATAAGAATGATCCGTTAACATGTTCAAAAATCAATAGGATTAATGAAATGACCGATAGAAATGTATAACATTTTTTGGATTTACTATGTATCATTGAAATATGCACAAAGCAATGTTCTAAAATAGTTCGGTCTTGCAGCTTTTCAACCACGAGATTGCTTCAAAGAATATAAATCATGGTCAGTGTCACCAAAGCGTTCGATAACCAAAATCTATTATTCTTAAGAACTTTTAAGTAATAACCGAGGTCACTATTAGACTTCCCGTTCACTCGATAATCACATAAATGCAATTATGAGACCTACGTTCAATGTTGGAAAAGATGTTAGTATTGGTAGGATTTCCATTTGATCATCGTGGAATATCAATTAAGATATCACTACAAATGTTCCGGCTATATCACATAGATAAGCAATAATATCACACAGATATGACTCGAATGTGTCTTAGGAAAATGAAAATGATCAAATGAATGATCAAGCACGATAGCTTTAGACACAACGTGATCAAATGAAGTCGGGGACTGGAGTAGAATGTCTCCCTTTTTCAATATCAACATCTTCCAAATGAAGAGTCAATAGAAATGTGAAAATCTCCGTGAGAAATGAAACAAGTATTTGTTGAGAAACACTTGAGTGGTTAGGTAATGATGTGCATCGCTTCACTGGGTCCATGAAGTCTTTAACAAGATATCAACAAATGACATCCGATAAAAATTTGTTTCACCCGACGATTTGAGAAATTTAGGGAAGGGTATCATTTCTTTTAACCCTTTTCTCACAACATATCACCATAACCTCTAACTTTTCAACTTTACTCCCTCCAACCTATTTGCACAAAACCATCATCGCTCAAAATACTCTTACAATCTAATGAATGAATTGAATACTCCGGGGTTAGAACTCATCGGCGATGATGAAGTTCATGGAGTGAACGAATCGCTCATGTGTAAACTAATCACCGAACTTCAATTGATTGAAAATCATCAAACGTGTGTATGAAAAGGTTTAAAACACATTTGAAGTTTTGAAAGTTCTAAAATCACAAACTCCCCCTTAATCTATGCAAGACTAGATCAAAACATTTTCCATAGAATAGGTAGAGCAAAAATTGGTTTTTGTGAAATCAAAAAGAGTAAAATCTTTGTTGTGATATATACAGAAAAATTTGAGAGTCTAATGTGAACAAGATTTTAAGAAACACAAAGTTTTGCTTCAACAACAATGTTCATAGTAAGACTCTTAGGGAGTACACAAAGGCGTTCGATCCTTCGCATCATACATCAACAAGCTGGATGCAAATAAACACTTTAAGCAAAAAAGAATTTTCTCTCAATCAATTGTTCAAGATGAGACAACTGGGGAGTACATAAAGGCGTTCAATCCTTTGCTTCGCATATCAACAATTGAGAGTTTTGAAAAAATTTGGTTAACAATAGAGAGTAACAAAATCTTTTGGCGGGAAAAATAATTTTTGCCCAGGGTTTTCAAAAGAAATCATGAAAGCCTCTTTTTGGAAATAAATAAAACAATGAAGCACGGGTTATACATAGAATATGTATAAGCCATTGTGATATAAATAAATCAATGAAGCACGGGTTACATACATAGTATATGTAAACCACTTTAAAAAAGAAAAAAATAAAGAAAATCTTTTTGTTATTTTCAAAATTTTATATTTTTGTATTTAATTTTTGTCTTTTCAAATTTGTATTTTGTTTTTCAAGAATGTATCAAGAACAAAATAAGTTAAGGTTCAAGATTTAACATGCCAAGCTTGGAGATAAGAAAATTAAACCTCTTTTCGTCCAATGGTTTGGTGAACAAATCTTCAAGCTGATAGTTCCCACAAAGTAGAGCTCAATGTCATCTTAATATGATCTTTGAGAAAATGATATTTCACATCAATATGCTTTGATCGAGAGTGGTTTACTGAGTTGAATGCAATAGCAATGGTACTTTGAGAGTCACAATAGATAGGGATATGATCATATTTCAGACCATAATCAGTTAGTTGCGTCTTCATCCATAACACTTAAGCACAACAACTAGCCACAACCACATATTTAGCTTCAGCTGTTGATAGTGACACACAATTCTGTTTCTTGGAAGACCAACTCACAATTTTATCACCTAAAAATTGTAAAGTACCAGAAGTGCTCTTGCGATCAAGCTTACAACCTGCATGATCTGCATCTGAATAGGCAATTAAATTGAATCCAGTATCCCTTGGATACCGGAGACCTAAATTGGGTCTACCCTTCAGATAACGAAATATTCGTTTCACAGCTTGAAAATGTAAATCAGTTGGAGCAGCTTGATACCTAGCACACATACATGTTGCAAACATTATATCTGGGCGAGATGCTGTAAGATACAACAACAAACCAATCATACTTCTATATCTCTTTTGGTCAAATGGTTTTCCATTTTTATCAGCATTAATATTTGTTCGAGCAGCCATTGGGGTAGAAATTGACGAACATGTAGTCATATCAAATTTTTTCAACATATCATTAATGTATTTACATTGTGATATAAAAATGCCATTTGGTAATTGTTTGATTTGAAGACCCAAAAAGTAGTTCATTTCCCCAATCATGATCATTTCAAAATGTTTCGGCAAAATGTTTGACTGGTTGACCCAAACATAATGTCATCAACATATATTTGGACAAGAAGAACATGTTTACCTTGTTTACGAATGAACAGGGTAGGGTCTATTATGCCTTTGGTAAATCCGCCTCTAATCAAGAAAGTAGTTAAAGAATCATACCATGTGTGGGGTGCTTGCTTAAGACAGTAGAGAGCCTTGTCTAACCTGTAGACATGGTTTGGCCTTTTAGAATCAACAAAACCTTCTGGTTGTTCAACGTAAACTTCTTCTTTGAGTTCACCATTCAAGAAAGCTGTTTTCACATCCATTTGAAACACAATGAAGTTTCGGAATGCGACATAAGCTAAGAAAATCCGAATGGCTTCCATTCTTGCAACTGGAGCAAAAGTTTCGTCGAAGTCAACACCAGGTTGTTGGCAATAACCCTTTGCAACAAGTCGAGCTTTGTTCCTCACTACTACTCCATTCTCATCCTTCTTGTTCTTGAAAATCCACTTTGTTCCAATAGGTTCATCATTTCTTGGATTTGGAACTAATCTCCATACTTTCAGTCTTTCAAATTGAGCGAGTTCTTCTTGCATAGCTTTAACCCACTCTGGATCACGAAGAGCTTCAGAGATAGTTTTGGGTTCGATGTTGCTGAGAGAAAATGCAACAAGACACTCGTTTACTGAAGTACGAGTAGATACTCCGACTTGTGGATCTCCAATAATTTGATCAGTACGATGATTTTTCAGCATACGTGACCATTTGCGATCATGAGGAAGAGGATCATGTTGTTGAACATCTATATCATCATCATTAAAACCTGAGTTTTGTTGAGAGATGGAATTATAGCTTGATAGTATAGCTTCCTCATAGGATGGATGATCGAAGTCAAGTGGCACATACACATTTGGATTGTTTATCGGATTGGTGGTTTGAGTAAACTGGGTAGGTTGTTCTTGAACATTCACTTGAGAAGAAATATTAGGAGAGGATGGTGAAGAAGAATCATTTAAAGAGGATGAAGAACTACTACTAGAAGATGTAGCACCTTGCTCAGAAGAACTTGATGATGATTCATGATTATTGTTAGGAACTGGATTATTTGTCTGAATTGGTTCAACGATGACTTGAGGTTCTTCATCATGAATCGGTTTAGAATTGTAGAATTCTTCAAAAAGAATATCTAATTCATCACTTGTTGGAGTTGAAAACTTATTGAATTTAGATGCTAAAGTAGAAGTCCTTGATGAAGTACTTGAAGCACTTGGATCATTACTTGTTGGTATCAAACTTTCTTGTTCAAAGATCATGCCAGACATCTCATCAACCCAAACATTCATTGTTTCTTGAATTGTAGATTCGGTAGGCAATCGACGTCTTGGAATAACCAACAAAGTAACCTTTATCACCTTTCTTCTTAAACTTTCCAAGATTCTCCCGATCATTCAAAGTATAACAAACACACCCAAAGATATGAAAATAGTTGATGTTGGGTGTGCGTTTGTTAACAACCTCATAAGGAGTCTTCTCGAAACGCTGGTTGACAATGGACCGATTCTGAGTGTGACAAGCAGTGTCAACAGCTTCAGCCCACATATTGGAAGGCAATTTGGAATAAACAAGCATTGTTCATGCAGCTTCCACTAGCGTTCGATTTCTCCTTTCAACGACACCGTTTTGTTGTGGGGTACGAACTGCAGAGAATTGGTGAGTAATGCCCTTGGATTTACAAAACTCATCAAATATGGCATTTTTGAACTCAGTTCCGTTATCCGAACGGATGTAACTGTTAGGTCGAAAATCGACTAAGTATAATTTGTTCAAAATAGTTGAGGCTCAGTGAAGAAAGCTTGCTCAGGATTCTGAAGTCATTCAGAATAAAGCTCACTGAAACTTCACTTCAGATTCAGAATCAACCAACACTGAAGACGTTCAGACGAAAGTCAAAGACTGAAGACTGAGGAAGAAGATCATCTCAGAAGCAGAGCTCAGAGAAGATCTTACCTGAAGTTAAAGCTGAAGAGGCTCAGTGAAAAAGTACTTACAACACTTTTTCACTGATTACGAGGAAAGTCTTTTTGCAGCTTTAACTACCTTTACCCGGTTAATTACTATCAACCTGGGATTGGGAAAGTTTTAGCAAAAGGTTGGGAATAAAGTATGTCAAGTCACATCAAAGAAACTTACATACTTTACCTTAAACAAGCATGTTATGGATTTGTCCCACAAATCCATCCAACCATATTTAGTACGGCATATTGCCATGTCATCAGGACATGTTTGCCTATAAATATAAGACTTCTCACACTTGCAATATTGCTTGGAACTTTGGCAATTGCAACGTGTGATATTACTCTAAGTATTCTTACGAGTAATTCCTCGTCGCATAGATCATTTGTATTTCTGGGGTTGTTTAAATATTTTCACAAGTGTGATTATCTTTGTTCCGCAACAACTCTTGTATTTTGTTTATAGCAATAAATAAATACATTGAAAAGTACATCTCGACTCATTGCCATAATACTTGATTATATTTAGTAATTTATATAGTTTCAAGCAATCTTACTTTATTACTCTTACCCACTATCTGGATCGTAAGTCTAACTAATCCTATCTAGTTTCGATTTACTTGCTAGTCGGGCTTCTTGATATAACTTGTGATTACTATTGTTTAACCTTATATTTTGTTATATCTTGATCTCTTGTACATCTTGTTAGGTGGAGTAACATTTGGTATCAGAGCCTCCCAGGTTAAATCATTAAATTGTTATACCTGTTTTGATCCTACAAGATGTCTGGAACCGAACAACCAAACCCTAACCCAAATGCCAATATGAATCAAAATCCACCACCTCCACCACCAGTTCAACCCAGTGTTCATGTTCACTTTCCAAACTTGCCTAGATCTGCATTTGGTATCAGAGCAGAAGGCTAACATACTTGCCTAGATCTGCATTCTCTCGATGGCCAACCCAGAGAATACACAAGGAAACCCTTTAAATGCTGGACCTCCACCCATAAATGAATTTGAACAAACCAATGACCATACTAACAATAATTCACCACCACCTCCTATTCCTGCTTCTCCATACGTGCATGTGCACTACTCGAATACTCCTGTTCCAAAATTCAGTGGGAATGGTGATGAATTTGGCACGTGGGAGGCTAGGATGTTATTACATGTTACTGGTATTGAGAGGAATATGCTTAAAATTTTAAATGAAGGACCCTATATTCTTAGAAGTCCTCTCAATCCACTTCTTGATCCCACTGGAGCATGATCTGGGAGGGAAAAGAGAGAGGAACATTGGTCTGAAGAGGAAAGGAGACTTGTCAATATTGACACTACTTTAAAAGTCATGATCCTTGGGGCCGTTCCTGAAGCTCTAATTCCTACACTAGTGCTTTATCCCAGTCCCAAAAGCATGTGGGATGAACTAGTAAACCAGTATGAAGGTGGTGATGATACTATTGTTACCAGGAAAGTGGCTTTAAATAAGAAGTACGAGTCATTTTTTGCCCTACCTAATGAATCATTAACTGGTACCTACACTAGATTTATGTCTATCATAAACCAGTTAAGAGGGCTTGTTAGAGCACATAAAGTGCACAATCTGTTGTCCGATGCAATAATTCTAAAAGGCTGAGAAATTCGTACAATTATGCTTACGAAGTTTAAGTTCGTAAGAACTATTAAGTTAGTAAGGCCCAGCCCATTTGTACGAATTTGACAGCCCAGTCCGTTTGTACAGCCTATAAATATAAGTCTTAGGTCACGAATTTAAGTTGATGATTTAGTTGCAACATAGAGTCATTCACTAGGTTCTCGAGGTAGAGATCTATACCTCGAGATACCGCCTAAACTATCACGATTCGTCTCAATGATTGTAATCCGTAATCATTGTAGATGTTGTTCATACGGATTCATCTTGTAATCATATGATTAATGATAGTATTTTTGTGTTTATCTCCTGTTCTTATTATCTTCATGTGTGTTTATCATGATAATCATTAATTAACCCTAAAGACGATCATAGACGGATTCCGCACATCTATGATTGTATAGATCTCGTGTTAATCGATCCGGGAACGTGCTGAAACACGTTTTCACAGGGCTTGGGGTAGAGAAGGACAAGGACATACTTCTTGAAAAATTTTGTGATATTCTTCCTTCAAAATGGTCTCACATGATCGTGGTCTTGAGACAAGGTAAAACCTTGCATTCCCATACTCTGTCATCTTTGTATGGAGCCTTCAGATTCACTGAAGAGAATCAAGCCTAGAGAATTGAGGCAGAAAAAGAAGCTATTAATCATGCTTCCAGTAGTTCCCCAGTGGTTAGTCATACTGAACCACCATGTGCAGCATTAATGTCTTCCGAGAATGTATTTTCTATGAAGAAGATGATGTCTGAATTAATGGATTCTGGAGTCATGAATAATATCTCTCCAGATTCTGATGAAACTGACAGTGATGATCTAATGGCTATGATGGCTAAAATGTTTAACCGTTTCAAAGCCAGAGCTAACAGACCCACTGGACACAATGCACCCAGTTCTTCCACTGATAAGACAAATTTGACATGCTTTAAGTGTTGCAGAAAAGGTCATTTCATGAAAGAGTGCAAGTCCAATCAGTTTGTCTCACAATCTGGTCCATCACCTTCTTATAACAAGCCTGATGATAGCTACAGATTAAAATACAAAAAGCTTAAGGCTCAAATTGCTCTCATGTCTGCAGAAAAAGATAATAATAAATGCATGGTGGCAAAAGAAGAATGGGTTCCCTTTGATGACTCATCAGTAGATGATGAAGAGAAAAGAGATTGTTGTTACATGGCTCTAGCTGATGAAGAGCATCTGGTGAAAGAAGATGTCACATCTGGAAGATGGTGGATATTGTCATTAAAAAGGTAATAGATTATGACAAAGAAACTGATCCTGAGTTAAAATTGGATATTGCTGAAGCTTTAAACTCTGATTTAATGTTTGTGGAAACTGTTCGTTCAGAAATGTCAAATAATTTTGAAACAGATTTTTCTGAAATGACAAACTTACAATCTAAGTTAAAAGAATTGCAAGATATTGAACTAGCTTTCAAAGAACAAGTTTTGGTTACTGAACAACTGGTCCAAGAAAAGGAAGAACTGGAAAATCTTTTATCAAAAGAAAAACTTGTTATCTAGTCATGGCTTGAGACCAAGAAACCATATGATGCTGCACGTAACCAGTACCCCTCCCAAAAACGTGCATATCTAGGGGGTGATGTTAATGCTGCTGCATTAATACCTATTGTTGATCGACTGCCTGAAGTGTTAAAACCTAGCACTATCTATAATGAACCAACAACACCCAAAACTTGTATTATTCCTCCTGTTCAATTGTCTGAGGTTAAGACTGGAGCTCCACAGATGAATGCTCCAGTCAAGAAGGTTAAGCAGAATAAACCTTTGTCTCAATCATCTTCTAAAGAACCCTAGGTTCAGGAAAAGAAGAATGTTGTTCCTCCACCTAAGCCAAAAGTACAGTCAACTGGAAAGGCTATGTTGTCATTTGAAGAAAATATTTTGTTAAGGTTAGAGAGTCAGTTTCAACTATTGCTCGACAAGTTCAAAGTTGTAATGGAAGAATTAACAATTTCGAGGGTACTTCATCTGGCCCTAAACAAAATACAAAACCTTTTTCAAAGAAAGAAAAATCGAGCACACCTATTGTTAAGCAAAAGAAAAGGTTTCAAAACTACCAGCTCTAGTGGTGTTTACAGAGAAACCTACTATTTTTGAAAGTGAAATCAACCAGATACCTGCTGGGATCCATCCTTATGGATCCAGAGAACCCATCAGTCAATGGGTTCGCAAACCTTTAAACTAATAATCCGGTGGATATGCAGGGCGATCGAAAGAAATATATTTGGTATCTTGACAGCGCTGCTGGCAGGACAATGACTGGATGTAAGACCCTGCTGGAGGAGTTCGAAGTTTCAGGCGGACCCTCCATTACTTTCGGAAATGATGGTTCTGGAAAGACTGGGGGATATGGTGTTCTGAACAATGGTCAAGTCAAATTCAGACGAATGGCTTATGTAAATGGGTTGAAGTACAATCTCATAAGTGTGAGCCAGTTGTGTGATGATGGCTACCGGGTGTTATTCAACATCTCTCAAGGCATTGTATTTAATAAGGATTGGAAGGTAGTCTTGATTGCTCCCAGGAAAGGAAATGTGTACATAATGGATATGGAAAGCTCTCCTTCAGAGCAGTGTTTCTATACCAAGGCTGATGAAGACACAAACTGGCTATGGCATAAAAGGTTGTCCCATTTAAATTTCAAAAATATCAACAAGTTGTCCAGAAAACAACTTGCAGATGGGATACCTTCTGTCTCCTTCAAAAAGGAAAGACCATGTCTAGGATGTGAGATGGGGAAGCAGAAATGCACCAGTTTCAAAACAAAACAGAATTTTAGCATATCTGAACCTCTTCACATGCTTCATATGGACCTCTTTGGTCCAGTGAATGTTCAGACTCGTGCTGGTAAGAAATATACCCTGGTAGTTGTTGATGAATACTCCAAATATTGTTGGGTAATATTTCTTAGATCAAAGAATGAAACTGCTACTGAAATCATCGCTCTTATCAAGCAAATTGAGCTCAAATACAAGTGAAAAGTGTGTCAGTTAAGAAGTGATAATGGAACAGAATTTCAAAATGCAACTCTGGAGAAATTCTACACTGACACTGGCATCTCCCAGAATTTCTCATCAACACATACACCAGAAGAGAATGGAGTTGTGGAATGAAAGAACAGAACGCTGATAGAAGCTGCCAGGAGTATGCTTGCTGAATCTGGTCTTCCTAAAATGTACTGGGCTGAAGCAATTGCAACCGCTTGTCATACTCAAAATCGCTCAGTATACGTGAAGAGACACAAGAAGACATCCTATGAAATATTGAGAAATAGAAAACCAAATATTGGTTATTTTCACGTTTTTGGATGTCCAGTATACATCCTGAACGACTCCAGTCAGTTAGGCAAATTTGATGCCAAAGCTGATGAGGGATATTTCTTAGGATATTCTTCGCAAAGCCTTCAGAGTCTACAACAAGAGACTGGAAAAGGTCCAGGAGTCAATACATGTCACATTTGATGAGTCAAATGAAGCAATCAATATAATGCCAACCCTTAATTTTCCCTCAAAAAGTCTAATTATCTTTGGTGAATCTGATCCTATACACTACAATAAAGATTTATCTGAAGATGCTTCCAGTCATCCTGACTTGGAACCAGTGCAATTTGAAAAACCTTCCAGTAATACTTCATTCTATCCTTCAATAAGTTTCAAATTACCCTCTGAACTTGTTATTGGATCAGATGTTCGTACTACTCCTCCAGTATCAGATTCAATTGATCTTGAGCCAGTAATCCAAGAAATGCCTTTAAATGAAGAATTTCATGATGCAAATCGTGATCTTATAGATTCTGATGAAGATGCTGAAGTTTTCTGGCAAGATCCTACTCCAGAGAATCAATTGAATTCTTGCACTGATATTGTTGTAAGAAACAATCCTGGTCAATACTCTAAGTGGACAAAAACTCACCCAATCAACCAGATTATAGGTGACTCCAGTAGAGGGGTTCAGACCAGAAGTGCCTCTAGTGAACAATGTTTATATGTCAGCTTCTTGTCACTGATGGAACCGAAGAAGATTGACGAGGCATTGAATGACCCAAACTGGGTGATACCTATGCAAGAAGAGCTTCACCAGTTTGAACGAAATAAAGTTTGGAATTTGGTTCCTCCTCCAGTTGGAAAGAAAGAACCAATTGGAACCAGATGGGTCTTCAGGAATAAAGTTGACGAAGATGGTCATGTGGTCAGAAATAAGGCCAGATTGGTGGCACAAGGGTACGTTCAGACAAACCTTGACTTTGAAGAATCATTTGCACCAGTAGCAAGGTTAGAATCCATCAGAATGTTTTTAGCCTTTGCTGCTCATCATAAATTTAAGGTCTATCAGATGGACGTCAAAAGTGCATTTTTGAATGGAGAATTAGAAGAAGAAGTTTTAGTCAAGCAACCTCCAGGCTTCATTGATTAAAAGCATCCACATTGGGTATATCGTCTGGACAAGGCACTGTATGGCCTCAGACAAGCCCCTCGAGCCTGGTATGATACTCTGACTAAACACTTATAAGAAAATGGTTTCAAAAGAGGTGTAATTGACAATACCTTATTTATTCTTTGTGAAAGAGGTAATCTTCTGTTGGTACAAGTTTATGTTGATGATATTATTTTTTGTTCTACTGATGAATCTTTGTGTAACAAATTCTCAAAAATCATCTATTCAAAATTTGAAATGAGTTTAATGGGTGAATTAACATTTTTTCTTGGACTCCAGATTAAACAAACCAGTGATGGTATTTTTATTAATCAAGAAAAATATGTTGGAGATATTTTAAGAAAATTCGATATGAACTCTTCACCCTCAAAATCAACTCCTATTTCTGCACCTTTAACAATAGATTCAGACCCTGATGGGAAGCCAGTGAACACCACTACCTATAGAGGCATGATTGGTTCACTAATGTATTTAACTGCCAGTAGACCAGATATAATGTTTGCAACATGTCTTTTTGCCAGATATCAGTCTAACCCAAAAGAATCTCATCTGGCGGCAGTAAAGCGCATTCTGAAGTACCTTAAGGGTACTCCCAGTTTGGGTCTTTGGTATCCTAAAGGCTCAGGCTTAGATCTAATGGGTTATTCAGATTCAGATCATGCAGGTTGTAAGATAGACAGGAAATCCACTACTGGTGGATGTCATTTCCTTGGTGGCAAACTGGTGAGCTGGACCAGTAAGAAGCAAACTTCAGTTTCTTTATCCACTGCTGAAGCAGAATATGTGTCTGTAGCCAGTTGTTGTGCTCAGATACTCTGTATGAAGCACCAGTTGCTTGATTATGGTATTAAGTATTCAAAGACTCCTATCTTTTGTGACAATACCAGTGCCATTGCTATCTCAAACAATCCAGTCATGCACTCCAAGACGAAACACATTGATGTCAGGTATCATTTTATTCACAATCATGTAATGAAGAATGATGTTGAGATCCACTTTATCCCCACTGACAAACAACTTGCTCACATTTTTACAAAACCTTTGGATGAGAAAACTTTTCAAAATCTTGTCAGTGAGTTGGGAATGTTGAACCCTTAATCTGGAACCTTGTTATGAACGGCTTTGTGACACTGACATGGTTCTTTGATTCCAGATTTATAAATCTATGCCAGTAAAGCTATCGAACGCCTTTCTGATACTATCTTTGCACTGATAGATTTATGGATCACCATTCCAGGGGGAAAGACTCAGACCACATATTTTTTTTATCTAAGTTTCAGGGGGAATTTATTAATTTATTTTCTCACTGGACAAATTTTTCTGAAAAATGTTTCTAGTACCTTGTAAATGTGTCCCTCTCATTAATACTAGATAAGTTGATGTGCATGTTTGAAGTAACTTTTGTTACTTTGTAAATGTGTCCCTCTCATTTGTTTATATTAGTTGATGTGCGTGTTTGAGGATTACCAGAATGGTCAATCTGGGTACTTACTGAAGTGTCCCTCCAGTGTACCATTAATGCATGTTCTACTGGCCTTATCCACCTGTGAAACTGGAGTGTCCAGTCAACCTCCAGATGCATTAAAATGAGTCTGTGTGTGTCAAATCATTTCTTTTTAATATCTTAAAGATAGTGCATGCCAACCTTACAAAATTTTCATCTGGACAGTTATTGTTCAGCTTACATAGCATGACACTTTCAATTTAAATGATAGTTTTTGTTACCTCGGGAAGACAAAAAGTGTTAGTGGGTATTTTTTTGGGCTGTCAACCGTCATACATTTATGTGTGATGGGAAACATTAAATGCGGATGTCAAAACCGATCAAAACTGTTTTGAACTATTTCAAACTTACCGTTTTGAATTCCATTTTCTCTTTCCTTTATAAATACTCGCATTTACCTTTACTTTCAGTTTCATCTCGAAAAATCATTTACTCTCAAATCTTCAAATTTCTTCATTTATTTCCTTCTTCATTTACTCTCCAATCATCATCATCTCTCTTATTAAATTTCTACTTTCACTTTCATTTTCATAATATCTATAATGGCTCCTAAACCATCTCCTAAAAATCTCCTTGCTGCAAACTATAATCCTATCGATAATGTCAAGAAGGCATCACATATATCTCTTTCTGCTGATGCTATCCGCATAAATATGAATAACTGGATAGCAAAACTCTCAACAAATCACACCGCCACCTCTATCATTGGAAGGTTGAACACCTTCTTCTTAAGTAGCCCACTCTATGGTGCCCTAACTCTTAATCCGGGCAAAATGTACCATGAGTACCTATGTGAATTCTGGTATACTGTTGTGTACGTGGAGAGTGATGAATCCATCCACTACACTCTAAAGCAAGGCACCAAACATTTCACCATTACTGTTGATTCCCTCAGGGATGCTCTGAGGATGAATTATTTTGATGAAAATGAGATGCCCATAGAGATTCCATCTGGAATCAATACCAGAGAGGTGTGCAGACTGATGGGGCACACAGAGATTGTGGACGAGAATGGTCAGCTGCTCAGGAAGGGCACTGTATATATGAGCAGGCTGACAGACTCTTGGAGGTATTTCTTCACTCATCTGGTTGAGTGTTTGGGTGGCAGTTCTGGAGGTTTGGATCAGATTAACCAGACACAGCTCCAGATTGCTTACTGCCTGTGGCATGGATACAGGGTGGACTTTGCCCAGATCTTTTTCAATGATCTGGTGGACAGACTGAGGGTCAAGAGCAGGAAGGCCTTCATTCCATATATTCGCTTTCTGTCCATCATCTTCAGAAGGGCCTTGAAGAATGAGTACAATGAAAATACAACTCATTTTTCGATGTGTGAATACTTGAGGGACCTCAACCAGTTGACCTCATCTCCTACTGAGGTCGACATCCCATCGGTGATGCTTTATCAGTTCAGGATTCAAGAAGATGCAATTGCATCATCACCGGATGAGGAGGTTGCTGGTGAGCCTCATAATGTTGAGGAAATTACTGATGAAGTTATTGCTGAAAGAGTACAACCTATTTCCCAGATTGCCCCAGGTCTTCAGCAGCCTGGTGTGAATATTGTTGAAATTCCACCTAACCCCACCAGGCCAAAAAATAAAACTAGACGTCTGAGGAGAGACGGAGTTCCTGTGTCAGCCATTCCAGAATCTACTCATCAAGATTCTGGAGAAATGGGTCAGGAGACTGCCCAGTAACCATTTCCCCAGTTCAAGTAGAAGGAAGTGGTGAACAAGAAAGAGGATCTAGATCACCTCTTGTCATTCAAGTGGCTACTGCTGAAAGTGGAGACATCATGGTTGTTGATGGGTCCCTGATTGTTGAAGCAGTTGAAGGCGAACAAGTTAAGCAGGCTGGAGAAGAGAATCTGGAGTAGGTGGCTCAGATTGATCTAAATGTTGGGGTGGAGAATGTTCAAGTAGAGGACCAGACAGGTGGAACCGGCCCAGATTGGGATATGGTTGATTATCCACTGTCTGAGGACAATGACTTTGATGTTAACATGAGTTTTCTGGGAGAAGAAGTAATCGATCACACCATCCACTCTGTCTCCCAGTCAATTCTGTCTGATATGCCTCCTCCACCCCCAGTAAATACACCAACACCTCTTCCAGAACAAACAACCTCAACAATTCTTGAATCACCCTCTATTTTAGATCTTCCACATTCTGAACCACTGGCAGTCACCCATCAAACTGAAGGTATCACAAGGGTGTTGCCAGTATCATCTATCACCAGAACTACCAATCCTTCCGGTGGTCTCTCCTCTTCTTTTTCAACCGAGGTCCAAGGCCTTTTTGATAAGGTGGCGCACCTGGAGAGATGACTTCAGGCGTCTTCTCAGGTTATTTCTGACTTCAAATCTGTCATTTCCAATAATCTTAAGTCAGAAATGAATGTTTTTGCTAGTAATGAGAAGATTGTCTTTGAGAAGCTGGATGAACTTGTCATGGCTACAAATAAAAATTCTGAATCAATACAAGTTGCAGTCCAGGATATCAAGGAAGATGTGGTAAGGAGTGTCCAGACTGCCATTCAAACTGAAGTTGCTCAACCTCAGGCAAGTCTGGCTGGTGATGTTCAGAATCTAGCCACCAGAATAAGCTCTCTGGAAAGCAGGCCCACTCTGGAGAAAAACTCAGTGGTCAGCACCCTCAGTGATGAAGTTGTTAGGAAGTTCAGGGGAAACATGTTGAAAGAAATCACTGAGGAGGTGTCTGAAACTCTCCTTAGAAATCTCAGAGATGGGTTGTTTCCTGAAGTTATGAAGATGATTGACGCCCAGTTGCCTCGCCACTTTCCTCAGGATCTTGAGATAATCAAAAAGGAAGTGATGCAGTTGAGGAAAACTGTAAACAACATAGCTCTAGTGTCTGGTCGTACATTTGACTCCTCAGACAGACATACATTGGACCAGGTGTGGAATCATCTTCAGACTAGAGATGCTTCCAAGGGGGAAGGTTCTGGTTCTGGAACTTAGAAGGTTGATCTCAGGAAAAAGATAGAGGTTTGGAAGAAGGTGATTGGTGAAGATGTCACTAGTACTGAAGCCAGTGGACATGTTGTGGAAGAGGCTGCTGGTACTGATGCCAGTGAGCCAGTTTTTGAAGAATTCCCAGATATCACTACAACAAGGAAAAGTCTCAAAAGCAAGAAAGTGGTATCTGGGGAACCAGCAAATGAGGCAGATGAGTATGTATCTGCTGATGAGGCCAAAGCAAAGAGACTGGAGCAAGAGTGCATCTTGATCGAAATCTTCAAGAAAAATTTAAAAGATGACTTGATTGCTCACCAGTTGGATATGGCCAGGCATGGGACTCTGGATTCTTACAACGCTGGTAGGTTGGGCATACAAATTGAAGTATACAAAAAGATGAAGGATGATCCCAGGCTGAAGAAATGTCTGGATGCCTTGGATGATGTCTATATTCGATCCATGTATGCTTAGGATGAACAAGTTTATGATTCTGAAATCTATGGGGTAAGCATACTGGATCTTATTGCTCAGAGAAGAGAGGAACTGAAAAATCTCCAGCAACAAGTAAGGAGTAATGCAATGGCTCTGGAGCATGAATATAGGAAGAAAGTTAAGGGTTTGCCCAAGGCACCAGTCAAGAAGTCCAAAGCTGCCAGAGATGCAGATCTCAGTACCTTCATTCCCTTGAACACAACTGAAAGAATCAATAAAGAAAAATTTCAACAAGTGGCTGAACAGAGAAAAGTGTCAAGGGAAGTGGATGAAATGGTGAAAAAGGCTCAGACAAAGGAAAAATATGAACATTTGTCACAATTTAGAGCTGATGTCTGACCAATAATGGGTTCTGAGATCCATCTGGCAGAAAATCATGATAATTTCTCTAAGTTCCATGTCAAACTCTTCAGAGAAGGGAACTTTACTGATGAAAGGAAGGACACCTCAATCAGGGCTTTTGGATGGTCAGAGTTAATGGAGATTGGGCTTTCATTCAGGGGTAAAGATGTCTCCCAGGATGTGAAATATTTTATGAAGAGGATTGGCAAGGAATGGATGAGGAAGGAGTTGATGGAGATGGAGCTGGGCTTAAGGACTTCTCTTACTTCGTCTTCATCTCCAGGTGTAAAGAGGAAGGCCACTGAAGAGCCATCTGGGCATGCTGAAAAGAAAAAGGCCTGACTCTAATATTGTACTTGTATTTATTTTTATGTTGATAAAATTGTAACTTTCCTTCAGTTGATGTCTATAAATATAAGTTGCAATTCCTAGTTTTCAAAAGTACTTATCCAGATTAAGTCTAGAAATTAAAATGTACAAACTGGGAACACTGATGATCTATAAAGTGGCTCTCCAGAAATTTAAATTAGACTTAGTCAAATTTCTCAAGGATTTTTCAAGCACAAACTTGTATAGATACAAGCTTCAAAATCCTTGCATAATTTCTAAACAAATAGGGGAATTTGTTAGGTCCAGATTTACTGGACTCACTCTAGACGTAACTACTGGAGCCCTCTGAAGATTTGTCCAGAAATTATGTGAAGACCAGTGAACCATTTACTTGTACAGAAATCTGGATTCCACCAGATTAGTTTACTGGACTTCACTCTAGTCAAGATCTTTCCATAGAAGAACATTCTCACTGAAGTCAAAGACTGAAGTCTGAAGAAAGAAGTCCGACAAATAGCGGAGCTCACTGAAAGACTTACCAGATCTCCTGACTGGAGTCCTTGTCAGTGTTCTAAACCTTACAAGTTTGAACACTGATTACGAGGAATTGACTTTATGCCTTTACATGCCTTTAACCGGACAATCCATTTGTCCTTTGTTAAAAGCCTTACTCGCATGTAAAGGTGGTTGGTTAATTAGAAGACAAGCCACTGTCATGTGACTTTATTCTTGTACTTTAATCAATGTTTTTAAGGAATTAATGTAATTTCCTTAAATGCATGTAACCATATTTGTACGGCAAAAAGAATATTATATTTATTCTTTTTGCCTATAAATACCAAGTCACTTCCTCGTCCAAAATACATACTTTTGCAATTTGGTGCCTTTGCTCAAATACTCTCGATCTAAACAGTTATACTTCACAACTTTAAGTATTTCGATCAAAGAGTTTATTTAGCAAAGATTAGATCACTTGTAATTCATAGGTTGTTTAGATACTTACTTTGTAATATCTTGTTCCGCAACAACCTTGTATTTTATTTAACATCAATAAATAAAATACACTTGAAAATTACATTGTGTCTCACCATTTACTTATTTGCTTATCTCTATATTGCTTAAGTACGTATTACGTTATATATATTCTTGCATTTATATTAATCGTAATACTAGTCCAATCTAGTACTTACTTGACTTTTAATACTAGTCATCTCTAGTGATTACTTGACTTGTTATTCTACACTTGTGGGTTAAACCATCGAGTGAGGGACTTCACAAATTCTGTTTCTATCATTAGTTGATTTTTTATACACAATAACTATTATGGTTTTATGTATTTGGTGGTGTGTTTAATTGTTTAATAAAAACCATTATTTGAATTTTTTTAGTAAACTTTTTACAACATTGTGAAAGTGTCCAAATATGTTTTTATTAGGACGCTATTTGGGTTCTTTATAGATATATATTGCGACTCTAAAATTGGTTTCCTAATCTTATTTGAGATATTAGGACCTTTTATTTTGTCCTAAAGCAGCAATTATATTACATTTTAAGGGTCCTATAAATTAACCTTTAAGGACGCTATATTGGGGTACCAAAATAACAAATTAGGTAATCACATGTTACGACATTGCAAAAGTGTCCTAATATGTATTTATTAGGACGCTATTTGAGTTTTTCATATACATATTTTACGACCATAAAATTGGTCTCATAATCTTATTTGAGATGTTAGGACCCTTTTTTTGGTACTAATGTAACAATGGTATTACATTATAAGGGTCCTATAAAGTAACCTTTAAGGACGCTATAATGGGGTACCAAGATAACAAAAGTAGGTAATTACATGTTACGACATTGCAAAAGTGTCCTAATATGTATCTATTATGACACTATTTGAGTTGTAAATAGACATATTATGCGCCCATAAAATTGGTTTCATAATCTTGTTTGAGATGTTAGGACCCCTTTTTTTGGTACTAACGTAACAATGGTATTACATTATAAGGGTCCTATAAACTAACCTTTAAGGACGCTATAATGGGTACTAAAATAACAAAAGTAGGTAATCACATGTTACGACATTGCAAAAGTGTCCTTATATGTATTTGGACTATTAGGACGCTTATGACTTATTACGACCGCCTTACATGAAACCCTTTTACAGTTGGTCCTATTAGACGAAAGGTCCTATAAAGTAGCATTATAGGACGGTTTTGGGCGTCCTAAAAGCCCCATTTTGTTGTAGTGAATAGAACGCCCTCAATATCCCATGACAAATAAGTAATTATACATATAGACTTGCTGTATATCTTAGACAAGCAATAACACATACTAAATGGCACAAAGCATGTTGACCGACACACAAGTTAAAGAAGGACGAAAAATGATTTGGGATGTTACACTTAAAATGCGACCCGTAGTTCTCCATCAATGACTTACGGGAAGTCTTGATCATCTCCAACTCCTCATCATCTACACTAGTGGGAATGGGTTGCTGAAGAAGCCTAAATGACTCGACCACCTTCTTTCGGAAGCGTCGATCTTCCTTTTTCTTCCGCTCCTCTTCTGCTTACCCCACAACATTTACTTGTCTTCGTTGATCCCGATTTGAGAGTCTTGTGATGCGTGTTTCCATGCCTCTAATAACAAAACTATGTCCCGAATGGATCACTTCTACTTGTCTGCCACTTCTTTCCCTTATTTGGTCAATTGCCTGGGTGCCGGGACTTCTTCGACCTTATCTGCTGTTTCTTGAGGTTACCTTTGTTGTTGTGCTTGTTGATGTGCCATTTGCAGTTGTTAAGTATTTGAAATTGTTGATAATTTTCATTTAACTGATTTTGAATATCGGTGATTATCGAACCATATTTGCTTGATTGCCCTATCATATTAGTAAACAACATGGATGGTGAAAACCCCAAAGGCATGTTTAGGAGTTCTTCAAAATCAGCATCAAAATTGTAGCGAGATGGTGTGGGTTGTGTAGATTGTTGTTCATTTGAAACATTTTTGTTGTTTTTCCTAGGCATGGTTATGGATTATAGGTGAGAGAAAAAATATAGAATTTTGATGAAGCTCTTTTTTTTATATAGTCAAAAATGAGTCCCACACACAGTCCGACGTTGCGTCTGAAAAAAGGAGAAACACACCGACGCTGACCATAGACGTGCCGGTAGGGCTGTAAAAGAACTGAACAGTTCACGAACAGTTCATGAATCATTCGTTTAGTTAAATGAACGAACATGAACAAATCTCTCGTTCGTTCATTTACGTTCGTGAACATTTGATAATCTGTTCGTGAACGTTCGTTCGTTTATGTTCATTAACCATCGTTCGTGAACAATAGTTTGTTTATCTTCGTGAACATTTGTTCGTTATGTTCATTAATTTAAAAATATAAATATTTGCTTTATATAATATATATATTATTAATACCTAATTATTTAAGAAAAAGTTTAAATAAAAATACTTAATTTATAAATATTTCGTTTGTTTGTGTTCGTTCATTAGTGTTCGTTCGTTTGTGTTCGTGAACAGTCGTTCATGAACACAAACAAACGAACATGAACAAGTTAATCTGTTCGTGAACTGTTGGTTAAGTTAAACGAACAAACATGAACAAGGTCCCGTTCATGTTCGTTCGGTTCGTTTACAGCCCTATGCGCCGTTGCTTATAGTGTCGAACGCCTCTAAGGCGTCCGACGTGCGTCCGCTTGATCTATAAGGAGGCATCTTATCTCTCGCTCTCCCACTTTTTTCAGAAGAATATAATTTGAGAAAAGAGTTTAGAACAGTTGATTACTAATAGGCTACCCAATGCCTCCGTTCCTCTACTCGTCCGCCATGGACGGACGAGTCCACACCATTGGGTGGGACTCCTCCATGGCTCGTTCGGTGGACTCATCCCTCCAACTCGTTCTTCCAGGGACAAATTGAATTGTGCTTTTTTTTTCTTATTCAGGTGTATATATATATATGTATATATATATAAATACATAATAGATAGATAGATAGATAGATATTGAAGAAAAAGATGGGATTTACTTTTTGTAGTTAGAAGTTAGCAGAAAAGAAAGATAAGGGATTTTTATTTATTTTTTTCCACTTTTGTCTTTTTTGTATCATTATTTTAAATTTTCAAATTATACCCTACACTTTAGTCATTTATGCATTATTATTATTATTATTATTATTATTATTATTATTGTTGTTGTTGTTGTTGTTAGGTCGAAAATCGACCAAGTATAATTTATTCAGAAATATTGAAGCTCAGAAGAAATACTTGTACAGAAATTCTGAGACGTCCCTCAGAATTAGTTCTTCTGAAGCCTCACCTCAGATCAAGATCAACATATCTGAAGACGTTCAGACTGAAGTCAAAGACTGAAGACTGAAGAAGAAGATCATCTCAGAAGTAGAGCTTAGAGAGGATCTTACCTGATTGAAGATCTGAAGGCTTTCAGTGAAAAAGTATTTACAACACTTTTTCACTGATTACAAGGAAAGTCTTTTTGCAGCCTTTAACTACCTTTACTCGGTTAATAACTTTAAATCTGGGATCGGGATAGTTTTGGCAAAAGGTTGGGAATAAAGTATGTCAAGTCACATCAAAGAAACTTACATACTTTACCTTAAACAAACATGTTATGGATTTGTCCAACAAATCCATAAATATTCCCAACCATATTTGTACGGCAGATTGCCATGTCATCAAGACATGTTTGCCTATAAATATAAGACTTCTCACACTTGCCAAAATGCTTGAACTTTGGCAATTGCAACGTGTGATATTACTCTAAGTATTCTTACGAGTAATTCCTTGTCGCATAGATCATTTGTATTTTTAGGGTTGTTTAGATATTTTCACAAGTGTGATTATCTTTGTTCCGCAACAACTCTAGTATTTTGTTTATAGAAACAAATAAAATACATTGAAAAATACATCTCGACTCATTGCCATAATACTTGAATATAATTAGTATTTATATAGTTTCAAGCACTTGTTCTTTATTGTACATATCCATATCTGGATCGTGGTTCATAACTAGTCTTTATCTAGATTCGAACCACTTGCCAGTCGGGTTACTTGATATACTTGTGTTTATTGTTAACCTATTTTATATCCTGTTATATCTTGTTCTCGTTGTACATCTTGTGTAGGTGGACTCACAGTTGGTATCAGAGCCTCACAGGTTAAATCATTAAATTGTTATACGTGTTTTGATCCTACAAGATGTCTGGAACCGAACAAACTCAACTCCACCACCACCACCATCACCAGCTCAACCCAGTATTCATGTTCACTTTCCAAACAATCCGATACCTAAATTTAATGGAATAGTGACACATTCCTTACTTAGAAGGCATGTATGCTCAAGTACATCGTTGGAGTTGAAAGACACTTGACCACCATTCTTGTAGAAGGTCCTTATGTTCCCAAGAATGCATCAACTGTTGTTTTTAACCAAGATGGGACCCCTAGGTTAACACCCAAGGAAAAAGATCATTGGTCAGAGGAAGACCATCGTTTGGCTGACCTAGATTCCAAATTACATAATATGATTCTCTTTGCTGTCCCAGAAAGTTTAAAACCCACTCTTGTTTTACTTGATAGTTCTAAGTTAATGTGGGAAGAGTTGTTAACACAGTTTGAAGGAACAAAGGAAACTATCACCACAAGAAAAGTTTCTTTGAATAAAAAGTATGAAGCATTTTTTGCATTACCAAATGAATCTTTAACTGAAACATATCTTAGATTTACAAATTTGGTCCATCAATTAAATTTTACTTGAAAAGTTTTGTGATATATTACCTTCTAAGTGGGGGAATTTGATCATGGTATTAAGGCAAGGTAAAACCCTTCACAGTGACACTCTGGCCTCTTTGTATGGTGCCTTCAGATACACTGAGGAGAATAAAGCTGAGAGAGCCGTGGCTGAGCAAGATGCAAAGAATTATACTTCAACCAGTTCTGCATTGGTTCATTATTCTGAACCACAAGATACTGCCCTACTGTCTTCTAAGAGTTATCAGTCTGACTTTGTGAAGAAGATGGTAGCTGAATTAATGAAACTTGGTATTTCTGAATATGCATCACATGAATGTGATGAGGATGATGACCTTGTTGCTATGATTGCCAAAACTTTTAATCGTTTTAAATTTAAATCAAAGAGAAATGGCAAACAATTTTTTACAAATAATACTGTCGATAAGTCCAATTTAGAATGTTTTAAATGTGGAAAGAAAGGACATTTTATGAAGGAATGCAGATCATCACAACCCTCCTCATCACACACTGTCCCTAACCATTCTATTTTTCAAAAGCCTGATGATGGGTACAAAGCTAAGTACAAAAAGCTGAAAGCCCACATGGCGATGATGGCTAAGGAAGAATCCAATAAGAATAGCTGCATGGTGGCAGACACTGAAAAATGGGAGGATTCTGACGTGTCATCTGAAGATGAAGAAGAAGTAAGGGATATGTGTTTCATGGCTCGTGAAGATCATGGTCATGTTGTCAAGTCTGATGTTGAATCTGGTCGTTGGGTGGATATCATCATGAAGAAGGTTAGTGCATTTGGTTTTGAGAAGGATGAAGAACAAAAACTGGATCTTTTGGTTCTTATAGAGGCCGACATAGCTTATGTTGAAATTGTGCGTTTAGAGAGTATAAAAATGTTTGAAATAAATTCTTCTGAACTGAACGCCAGTCAGGCCAGATTAAATGAACTGAAAGATGTTCAGTTGGCCTTGAAAAGTTATCAATCAATGGTTTCTAAACTTGAACTGGAAAAGGAAGAACTAAAAATCATTTTGGAAAAAGAACAGAAAATTATCAAATCTTGGATGAAATCACCTTTTCCAGAAGCTGCCATAAAGAAAACATTTGAAAATAAAAAAGAATTGCTTATGGCACTGGTGATCTTCATCTAACGTCCGTAATAACTGATGTGGATGCTCTTCCAAAAGAAATGAGACCAGAAATCGTTTTTAAAGATCTTGGAAAATCAAAAGTGATAACTGATCAAGCCCAGGAACAACCTGAGAGCAAATTTGAAGCATGTCAGACCAGTGCCTCAGACAAGAAAGCTAAATCCAAGAAGCCTTCCTCTCAGTCTTCAAATAAGGTTCCTAAGAACCTTCAGAAGAAGAAAAATATGATCCCTATTGAGACTTCTACCTCAGATTCTGGTAGAGCTCAGGTGTCTAATTCAGAGTCTATTTTGTTAAGGATTGAAAGTCAATTTCAAAATTTGGCTAGGCAAGTGCAGAGTTGTAATGCACGTTTAAAAAATGTTGAAAGCACTCCCCAAAATCCTAAACAAAACCCAAAACCGTTTTCAAAGAAAATCAAGCAAGAAAAGCAAAAATCTGAGAAGAAAAAGGTTTCTGAAGTCATTAAACCAACTGTTTTTGTGTCATCTGAAATTATGACTGAAATTCCTTTTGATCCATCTGTTCCTCATGTATCAAAGAAATCTGAGGCGGCTCAGGAAGAGCCCAGTGGACCCATCAAGAGATGGGTTCCCAAAAAGAACTAATCTTTGTGTATGTGTAGGGTGACCGCAAAAAGAATACTTGGTTTCTGGACAGTGCTGCTGGCAGAACCATGACAAGTCACCAGACCCTGCTAGAGGAATATAGGGTGCAAGAGGGGCCCTCAATAACATTTGGTAATGATGATCATGGACAAACTGAGGGATATGGTGTTGTGAACAATGGACAAGTCAAATTCACTAAAGTTGCATATGTGAACGGTTTGAAATATAACCTGATCAGTGTCAACCAACTTTGTGATGATGGCATTAAGGTTTTATTTGATATTTCACAAGGCACCATATTCAACAGAGATTGGAAGGTAGTAATGATTGTACCCAGGAAGGGAAACATTTATGTTGTAGACATGAATAGTGCTACTTCTGAACAATGTTTTTACACAAGGGCAGATTAGGACACCAACTGGTTGTAGCACAAAAGGTTATCCCATCTCAATTTCAAAAATATTAATAAGTTGTCAAGAAAACAACTTGCTGATGGGATACCAGCCATGTCTTTCAATAAAGACAAGCCATGTCCAGGGTGTGAAATGGGAAAGAAGAAGAGAGCATCCTTCAAGACCAAGCAAAATTTCAGCATCACTGAACCACTTCATATGCTTCATATGGATCTTTTTGGTCCTGTGAATGTTCAGACAAGAGCGGGGAAGAAGTACACTCTGGTTGTAGTCGATGAATATTCAAGATATTGTTGGGTGATCTTCATCAGAAACAAAAGTGAAGCTGCTGCTGAAATCATTGCCCTCATCAAACAGATTGAACTCAAGCACAAGCGAAAAGTACGTCAGCTCAAAAGTGACAATGGCACTGAATTCAGAAATTCCACTCTGGAAACCTTCTACACTGCACTGGCATATTTCATAACTTCTCCTCGGCACATACACCAGAGCAAAATGGTGTTGTAGAAAGAAAGAATCGAACGCTGATAGAAGCTGCCAGAAGTATGTTGAATGAATCAGGTCTTCCAAAATGTTTTTGGGCTGAAGCTGTTGCAATTGCTTGCTACACCCAAAATCGTTCCATTTATGTCAAAAGACATAAGAAGACTGCCTATGAAGTGCTCATAAATAGAAAGCCTAATATTGGATATTTCCATGTATTTGGATGTCCAGTATACATTCTGAATGATTCCAGTAAATTGGGCAAATTTGATGCCAAAGCTGATGAAGGTTACTTCCTAGGTTATTCAACAATTCGCAAGGCCTTTAGAGTGTATAACAAAAGACTTGAAAAGGTTGATGAGTCAATTCATGTTACCTTTGATGAAACAAATTCTGCAATCTTTAATAAACCAGTCTCTGAACCACCTTCAGAAGGTCCTATCAGTTTTGGTGAATCTGATCACAATGACAAATCTGATCAGTTACCTGAACGTGTTTCTGATCATACCAGTTCAGAACCAGCTACAAGTCAGCGAAGTAACATTCCGTTTTATCCTTCAGTCACATTCAAACTACCCTCTGAATTGACTATTGGATCAGATGTGCGTGCTACTCCTCAGATATCAGTTTCCCCTGAAATACCTCAGAATGAAGAATTTCATGATGCAAATCGTGACTTACAAGATGATGAAAATGATGATACTGAAATAGTTCATTCAGATCCATCTCCTGAAGTAAGCCAGAGGAGTTCTTACACTGATATCATTGTTCATCCTGGTCATTACTCTAAATGGACTCGTTCACATCCAATTGATCAAGTGATTGGCGATCCAAGTAGAGGGGTTCAGACCCGAAGTGCCACAAGCGATCAATGCTTATATGTCAGCTTCTCATCACTGATGGAACCGAAGAAGATTGACGAGGCAATGAAAGATCCAAGTTGGGTTGAAGCCATGCAAGAAGAGCTTAACCAATTTGAAAGGAATAATGTCTGGGAGCTTGTTCCATGTCCCCCAAATCTGAAGAAAGAACCAATTGGGACAAGATGGGTTTTTCGAAACAAAGTTGATGAAGATGGTCATGTAATCAGAAACAAGGCCAGACTTGTTGCCAAGGGTTATGCCCAAGAAGAAGGTGTTGATTTTGATGAGACTTTTGCACCAGTGGCCAGACTTGAAGCTATCAGAATTTTCGTAGCATTCGTAGCTCATCATGAGCTAGAAGAAGTTGTGTATGTGTATCAATCACCAGGATTTGAAAGCAAAAAAAAACCTCATTGGGTGTATAGACTGAACAAAGCTTTATATGGTCTGAGACAAGCACCTAGAGCCTGGTATGATAATCTAACTCGACATCTTTTAGATAATGGTTTTCATAGAGGTGCAATAGATAACACTTTATTCATCTTGCATGAGAAAAGTGATATCTTGCTTGTACAAGTATATGTTGATGATATTGTGTTTGGTTCTACAAATGAAAAATTGTGTGACAAGTTTTCAAAAATAATGTCTTCTAAGTATAAAATGAGTATGATGGGTGAACTGACATATTTTATGGGTCTTCAAGTAAAACAAACCAGTGATGGTATTTTTATAAATCAAGAAAAATATGTCAGAGATTTGTTAAAGAAATATCAATTTGATTCTGTTTCATCTAAAGATACTCCAATTTCTGCACCATTAACTTTGGACTCAGATCCTAATGGAAAACCCGTCGATCCCACAAAATATCGTGGCATGGTGGGATCATTAATGTACTTAACTGTAAGTAGACCAAATATAATGTTTGCAACATGTCTTTGTGCACGATTTCAATCTGATCCCAGAAAAACACACCAGAATGCAGTAAAAAGGATTTTTCGATACCTGAAAGGTGTCCCCAGACTAGGTCTTTGGTATCCCAAAGGCTCAAGTCTAGATCTCATGGGCTATTTAGATTCTGATCATGCAGGTTGTAAGATAGATAGGAAAAGTACCACAAGTGGGTGTCATTTCCTTAATGGCAAATTAGTTAGTTGGACGAGCAAGAAGCAGACTGCAGTATCATTGTCAACTGCTGAGGCTGAGTACATTTCTGCAGCAAGTTGTTGCGCTCAGATTTTATGGATGAAGAACCAACTAACTGATTATGGTGTTAAGTATACCAGAACGCCAATATTTTGTGATAACACAAGTGCCATTGCAATATCTCACAATCCTGTCATGCACTCTAAAACAAAGCATATCGATCTCAGGTACCATTTCATTCGTGACCATATTTTAAAAGGTGATATTGAAATTCATTTCATTCCCACTGATAAACAACTGGTTGATGTGTTTACAAAACCTTTAAATGTCAAAACTTTTAAACATCTCATCAGTGAGTTAGGAATGTTAAATCCCGTGTAGCATTTCAGGGGGAATAGACAAAAATATTTTTACAGGTAAAGGAATTTTTTCTCTAAAGGGGAATTTTTGCCTCAGAAAATATTTTGTTTGAAATGGTTCAGAAACTGAAGGACTTCAGAATTTTAGAAAATGAGAAGATTCAGATTGCACTCCCTTTACCTCTCTCAGAATTTAAATAAATTACTCCTGAAGTCCATCGAAACCTTTTATTGTATAATGGATACCGGATTGGCAAGTGGACACGTGATTTTTACTGTTCCATGATACTTTTTTGCTGACGTGTCATACCACTTGCGCCGTAAATGGAAGTTAATGATTACTTTTGCATTAAAAAAGGTTGAATACTTTTTGGAAATGTGGGGTCATGGCCGTTGTTGCATTAAATGCGGACGTGTAACCAACATTATTTCGGATTTCAAACCCGATCAAAATTATCTTTAATAAAATATCATTATATTTTATTGGATTTGAAATTCAAAATTATTTTTATTTATTTTCTTTGGAAATCCTTTCGAATTCCCTTCGAAAATATAAATACCTTTTTCAGAAAATATTCCTTCATTTACTTCGTTCTTCATTTACTTCGTTATTCATTTACTTCTAATCATTTTTCTCTCTCACATTCTCTCTTCTTCAAAATCCTCAAACCCTAAATTCTTCAAATTACTTTCAGTTTTCCCTTGTAGAAATAATGGCTAAACCATCTCAAGCCAAATCTCTCATAAATTTCGAATATAATCCTCCTAGTCCTGTAGTCAAACCAGGATCTAATTGGCCCAAAGGTTTCGAACCAAAAGCCATTAGGTTCAATATGAATAATTTCAAGGTGGCTTTAAATGCCGATTCTAAAACCTTGATGGGGAGGATCAACACATTCTTGAAAGAATGTCCTCTTCATCATGCCTTGACTGCAGATCCCCAAGTAATGTATCATAGATACTTACTTGAATTTTGTACACTGCCAAGGTGAGCAAGGATGATAAATGCATTGCTTTTACATTAAATGACGGCACAAGGCAATGTGTCATTTCTCTTGATGGGTTCATAGAGGCCCTTCAATTGAATTATTGCAGACCTCCCTCTGTATATAACAAAAGATTGAAAGGTGTAAATTTTCGGGAGGTTCTGTACGTGATGGGTCATGATGGTATGTTGGATGAGGATGGAAACCTGAAGATTTCTGGTCACATATTTTTGTCAGGTTTGAATAATTGTTGGAGGTATTTTTGGACCCAACTTGTTGAGTGTCTTGGGGGAAATTACGGTGGTTTGGACCAGATTTCCCTCATTACTGTTGAATTGGGCTACAATCTGTGGAATGGGATAGCATTTGATTTTGCAGAGATGTTTTTCTCCCATTTGGTTTCAAAGTTGAAAGGGAAAAGGAGTCCTCATATCTCCTTTCCAAGATTTCTGAGCATTTACTTCAAACAGATTCTGGGAGATGCATATTCTGAAGGGGGACCTGAGCTGTCAGCTATTGAGTTCTGCAAGGACTTGTCCAAAGAGTCTACATCTGAGGTAGAGCCAGAACTCACATCTGCCATGCTTCAGGTATTTTCTAAAACTGACACAGCAAGACAAGCTGGCTCAGAAAGGTCACTGGGCGGGTCGCAAAAGAATGCAAGACCCACTGGTGCACCTCGTGACAAATTGTTGAGCTTGGTAAAACCCAAACCAGCCTCGACCACCCAGTCACAAACTCCCCCATCCACTAACCAACCTGAGGATCTTCTAAAAGATCCCTCAGGATCCCCAAAGGGCTTATTAAAACGTCGAAAATTTAAGAAGTCCTCACAGCCCAAGGACATTAGTACCGAAGCTAACCCTTCTGGCTCCTCCCAAAAGGAACCAGAAAGAATCGAGTCAAAGGGACAACCCACAGGCAACGATCTCCGCAATTTCTGTAGGAGGGGATGGTGAAGAAAATATAAGTGAGTCAGCCCAACTCACATTAGAGTCTGAGTCTGCACAAGCACATACTTCACAAATCTTACACTCTGTTGCAGCACAATCTGATGAAGTTTTTGGTGAGACACCACTAGAAACTAAGGATCCAAACTCTACGGCCGATGATGTTTCTCTTGCAGAAGGCACAAGAGTTACTGAGGCAACCCCAATGTCTACCCTTCCTGAAACAACAATTATTGCAAGTGACGATGCATCTACTCGTGAAGTAGTTGTTGAACTTGCATCTGGATCTGGCACAAGTGGTCAGATTCAGGGCATATCTGATCAGGATCAGGTGTATACCTCTTTCTGGGATGAAGATGAGCCACCTCAGGGGAATCTTGATTCCCTTGCTGACTTTGAGTTTGACGAGGATCTATTGGAGGAGAACCAGTCGTCTGGTTCTGAGCCAACTTTCAACCTCACAAACGTCCAACAACCTCTCCCAGAAAATCCAAATGTTTTGATTGAACAACCTTATGTCCGCCCACCAATATCACATGAACACCCTCTCTTTCCAGAAGGCTCAACACCTGCATACATAACTTCACCAACCTTTCAACCACAATTACAACATCTTCACCCCCAAATTCAACAAGTTCCAAAGCCTATCAATTATGATGAAGAAGCTGAAAAGAACCTGGATTCTGCAACAGAATCTGAGGGTCCAACTGAAATGCAGATTGATGATGTTCTGCAAGGGCTTCGGAATATTCAGTTTGTTGCTTCTGCTTCTGCACAACCACCTCCTCCTTTGAGTGTTGAAGCACAGTTAGAGAAACAAAATGCCGAAGTCCAAAGCCTACTTCTCAAGGTTGAGAACTTAACAAAATCTCTAACTGCCAATACTAGCTCCATTATTGATATGAAAGGTGCTCAGATCTTCCTTGGAACTGAGTTGACCAAAGTTGCTGGAAATGATGGGCTAGTAAGTGGGAAGCTTAATGAGCATGTGATGGCTTGTAACAAGATCAGCTCAGCCATCAGAGAAGCCTTCCATCTGACAAAGAGGGATGTTCAGACCACCGTTGTTGCAAATCTGACATCCTCTGTTGAAGTAATGAAAAATGAAGTCTTGGCAGTGGCGAAGGAGGTGAATGAGTTGGTAAAGAAGCCTGGGGTTGAAAATGTAATGGAAAGGGTGCAATTGGAGTTGTCTGATAATCTTGTAACAAAATTAACAACTGCCGTTGCAGCCCTAGTTGAAGAAAAGGTTAAGGAGATGGTCACTGACTTGGCAACAAAGGAAAATGCAAGGATGGATAAAATTGTTGAAGAAATTAAGGAGTTTGTATCCATCCTTGACAAATCTGTCAAGGACCAGTCTCAGAAATTGGATGAAGTTCTGATGCTGCTCAGAAGGGAGCTTGCAGCTGTTGTTCCTCCACCCCCATCATTCACTGCAGAAGATAGACAAATGCTGAAAGAAGTCTATGAACAAGAGAAGCTGAACCTCAATTCTTCCTTCAGATTAAGGGCTCAGTTTTCTACAATGAGTAAAGGGATTTCTGACAGCATAACACAACAAAGTTGGGAACCTCTGCAGAATATGCAAAAGGCAATTGAATTGTATGCTACAATGCCTGTAGAGATTCCCAATGGGGGAAGTGGTGATGTGCCGATTGGTTTGATTGCCAGTTCACAAGAATTAATTGAGGCAACCAAGAAGTAGTCTGAAGCTGAGGGGGAACTTCAGAAAAAGAAGGAGGCTGAGATTGCCAAGGCAAAGGGCAAGGCTCAAATTGTGGAAGAACCCTAGTCCAAGGGAAAGGGTTATGGACTTGTGGTTGGGAAAAATGTTGATGAGCAAGGTTTTCTTCTGACTGATCCTACTGCAGATGAAAACAAGTTGAAAACCTTGCAGAAACAAGTGTCTAATCAGTTCATTGCCTTAAGAGAAAACAAGCTAAGAGAAAGAGAACAACATCAGAAGATGGGGAATCTTGATCATATTGATGCTGCAGCTCTTGGTCTTTCATTGGAAAGATATCAGAAAATAAAGGAAGATGCCAGAGTGCAGAAGGCTTTGGCTGAAATGACTGAGTATGAATATGGGGTAAATTACTCGCCTTTGGAACAAAAGTTGGATCATCTCACCTTTCAAATGTCTGTGGAAGACTTGGTGAAAAATAGAACGGCTGAAATGGAGAACAAAAAGAAAAACATTCTGGCTGATGTTCTGAAGGTGGAGAAAATTCTGACAAGACCCCCAATAAAGCCCAAAGTAACTGGACCTAGAACAACAAGGAAAAGTTCTCGTGATGCAGATCTTTCAACCTTTGTACCACTTTCTGAAGATGCTGCTGCAGCCCAAAAGAAGGCAGAAATGGCTCAGTATGAGCATTATCTGAAGCATCGTTCCAATTCTGCCAAGATTACTGATGTAGAAATTACAAAGGAGGATGGTCTGAGGCTTTTTGATATGGTGGTTTCAAGGGAAGGAAGGGCACCATCAGAATACACACAGGTCTCAGTGCATGAATTCGGGATTACTGAACATAAGGAAATGATCCCGATTCTGAGGGCGAAGCCGAAGTCTCATTTAATTGGTGCATTCTTAAAAAGATCCAGCAGAAGTTACAAGCCAAGAATGAGATGGAAGCTAGGATGTTTGGGAAGAAGGATTCCCCTCTGAAGAGGAAAGCTGTTGATGCACCTGAAGGCTCCAGGGCTGCAAAGAAGTAGTTTTCACTCTGAAATTATCATGTACTTGTAACTATTTTCAATTTTATGTACTTGTAACATTACTGAAAGTCTGTACTGTATATATATGTTGCAAGTCTTTCACTACAAGTAGATGATAGGTTTAAGTTAGAATCTACACAAGTTAAAATTCTAAGACATCAATGATCTATAAGATGTCCTTAGAAAATTTTTCATATAACTTAAAACCAAAACTTGCTTTTTAGACTTACGAACATTTATAGATAGAAGTCTAAAAATGCATGTAACATTTCAGAACAAATAGGGGGAATTTGTTAGGTCGAAAATCGACCAAGTATAATTTATTCAGAAATATTGAAACTCAGAAGAAATACTTGTACAGAAATTCTGAGACGTCCCTCAGAATTAGTTCTTCTGAAGCCTCACTTCAGATCAAGATCAACATATCTGAAGAGGTTCAGACTGAAGTCAAAGACTGAAGAAGAAGATCATCTCAGAAGCAGAGCTCAGAGAGGATCTTACCTGATTGAAGATCTGAAGGCTCTCAGTGAAAAAGTATTTACAACACTTTTTCACTGATTACAAGGAAAGTCTTTTTGCAGCCTTTAAGTACCTTTACCCGGTTATTAACTTTAAACTTGGGATCGGGATAGTTTTGGCAAAAGGTTGGGAATAAAGTATGTCAAGTACGTTACATCAAAGAAACTTACATACTTTACCTTAAACAAACATGTTATGGATTTGTCCAACAAATCCATAAATGTTCCCAACCATATTTGTATGGCAGATTGCCATGTCATCAAGACATGTTTGCCTATAAATATAAGACTTCTCACACTTGCAAAAATGCTTGAACTTTGGCAATTGCAACGTGTGATATTACTCTAAGTATTCTTACGAGTAATTCCTTGTCGCATAGATCATTTGTATTTCTAGGGTTGTTTAGATATTTTCACAAGTGTGATTATCTTTGTTCCGCAACAACTCTTGTATTTTGTTTATAGAAATAAATAAAATACATTGAAAAATACATCACGACTCATTGCCATAATACTTGAATATAATTAGTATTTATATAGTTTCAAGCACTTGTTCTTTATTGTTCATATCCATATCTGGATCGTGGTTCATAACTAGTCTTTATCTAGATTCGAACCACTTGTCAGTTAGGTTACTTGATATACATGTGTTTATTGTTAACCTATTTTATATCCTGTTATATCTTGTTATCGTTGTACATCTTGTGTAGGTGGACTCACAATTATTATTATTATTATTATTATTATTATTATTATTATTATTATTATTATTATTATGGAGGGTTAAAAGTGTAAAGTTTAGAGTTATAATTAAATAATTGGTGGATCTAAGACTAGTTATTAAGAGATAGTGTATTGGATATGTTTTGAGGGGATTAATCCTTAGAATGTTTTTTGCTAATGTCACAAAGACTAGTACTTGATAAATGATTCTAAAAAATTGGTAGCCTCTAATGTCATTTTTGAGAAAATGGTTGAGAAGACTTCCGTTGAGATGTGCCTCATCATTATTTTTTTTCTATTTTTAAACCATTGTCACACAATCTAAGATCGGTGGTTGATATAACTTGGCAACATTAACCCCACTGGTAGGTCCATCCCAATATTTTTAAAAGGGAAATACCATCAATTTTTTATGGATGTATCATAATGTATAAATTATATAGCTGACTTTACAAGCCAGTAATGCACAGTTATGGTACATCCATCAAAATAAATGGTATGAATATCCCTTCCCTTTTAAAAATCACACCGGTTAAGGCGGTGTTTGATATTGCGATTACAAAACAAATCTGCGTTTTCAAAATATATTATGCGTTTTCAAAAACTACGTTTTCATAGCCAATAATCACTTTTTCATACAAACTACGTTTTCATAGCCAATAATCACTTTTTCATACAAACACTTTTCTAAATTATCTGCATTTTACAAACACAATAATCAAATAATCTTTTTATAGCGCAATTCCAAATACCATTTAAATGGAAGGACTTGTCAGTTTAACCGATTAACAGTTTTTTCTTATATCTTTCATAAAAGAATTATCAAACTTTTTATAGTTCTACAAAAGTCAAAACCCAATTACAGACTCTAAGTTTTTTTTTTTTTTTTAAGGTGAATTTCGCTTGAGAACTTCGTGTCGCGATTTGACAACGGGAAGTCTAGCATACGTTGTCTTAACCGCGTCCGCGCTAGAGAGCTCCCTCGAAGTAGAAATGTCTATTTCAAATACCCGATGGGGGGAAAACCCCCTACTAATCCGCCCGAAGTCATGACGATCAATAGGGGTAAACCCTTGCCCCCTCAGACTTGAACCTGGGTATACCCAAGCCAAGCCTTCATAGGAAGACTTTCTATGTACTTCCCAACTCTTGAACTCATAACCCTTTCTTGTAAGACAAGTGCTCAACCACTTGAGCTAACTAAGAAGTACTACAGACTCTAAGTTAATATCGAATAGTTATACCAAGAAATATTATAAGTTTTAAAGTTGATAAACAAGAAAAAATACTATTATTAAAATATACAAAAGCATAAAAATAAGTTTAAAATTTAGAAAAAAATATAAATTTCCATAAAATCGGGCAGTTCACCGCAATTACAGTTCGACTAGAAAAACTTGGCCCAAAAAAGATTAACCCAAAAAAAATTCAATTAAACCGTTCGAATGATCGGTTCCACCCATGTACTTATAACATTAAGGTGGCGTTTGTTTAGCACTTAATATACTCAGTCATGACTTAATCAAAGATATTTAATCTATTAAGTCATCAAACGTGTTTGTTTTTTGACTTAATAAACAAAAAAACAATAGTATTGTCTTAATCCATACAGACGTAATTTATCCATTCATTCACTTATCAATTCAGTTGAAACCTACACATAAAACTAAATTTGATTATTAAAAGCATTCAAATTCGTTAATTTTGTATTATTTTTTTCAATTTTGCAATTACATTCGAAGGGTTGTGATTATTTGAAAACTAAAATTTTCGTGAAAACAAAAAGGCTGGCCAAAACACATGTGATATGAACTTAACACAATGTGTTTTCTAAATACACATTGTGTTAATTTCAAATCACAATGTGTTTGACCCGTTTTCTGGTTTCACGCGCTATTAAAAACATACAGTGATTGAAAACTTAACACAATGTGTTTTTTTTACGCATTTTGTGTGTTTTGGCTAACTTTCAAATTTTAATTAGTTGAACAATCATTCAGGCTTTATGCATTGTTGTTTTGGCCAGTTGTTAAAAACTGAGTATACAAGGTTTGATAAATTATATATTTATAAATAATAATAATAATAATAATAACAATAATAATAATAATAATAATAGGGTTTATTCCATAAAAAGGTAACTTATTTACATGAAATTCCTATTAAAGGTAACCTATTTTGTTTCGTCTATTTAAAGGATCCTATTTTCAAAAAATTCCTAATAAAGGGTATATCGTTAGTTTTTGACAGACGGAGCTCGTTAAGTGTCACGTCACCGATGCCACGTCATCAGTTTTGATGATGTGGCACTTGACTTTGACCGGCCTAATTTCAATATATATATGAGTCGGTCAAAGTCAAGTGCCACGTCATCAAAACTAATGACATGGCATCGGTGACGTGGCACTTAACGAGCTCCGTCTGTCAAAAACTAACGATATACCCTTTATTAGGAATTTTTTGAAAATAGGATCCTTTAAATAGACGAAAACAAAGTAGGTTACCTTTAATAGAAATTTCATGTAAATAGGTTACCTTTTTATGGAATTTTCCCATAAAATTTGTAACACCCCGCTAAAGCGGAATATAAGGGATGCACAGACAAGTACAAATGCACACAGTACAAGTTCAACACAGCCATTAAGATTAATCAAAGATCAAGAGAGCAAAGTCATTACAGATCATAATTAAGTCTAGAACAAAAGTACAAATGTTATTACAGAATATATCTGAATCAGAATAGTCAAATTCATGGGACAGAACAATTTTCTCATCGAACAGAACTTGAACTGGAATAGCAATAAGGTCTTCGTAGCTCCTGAACTTGTACGCACGAACCGTCGCCAAAAGGATGAGCTTAGAACGGAAGGCTCTTATGCTAAAGATCTACTACCTAGCCTGAAAAGCATGTAAGTTCAAAGGTCAACTACGAAAGTAGTTGGTGAGATTCACATAAAGTACTTTATAAATATACATAGTACTGGTATGTATAAAAGTCAAGTCATATAGTTTGTACGGCTGTCAAATGTACCTTGTTGTATTAACAATAGTTTAGAATATGTAATGTACTTAATATGTATGTCTATTATTACTGCTCATCCGCTTGGCCATGACGAGCTATGTTAATTCAGGGAACTCATGTAATCAGATAGCATATAATTATGAACTAGGTCAGAACCGGTGACCAGAGCATGTGATCAGAACAGGTGATCAATAAGTCTACGTAAATAGTCTGTCTGTATATAAATAGTCTGTCTGGAAATAGTCTGTCTGAAAATAGTCTGTACATAAATAGTTTGTCTGTCTCAAAATAGTACGTAGAACAGTCCAGATCATATATATATATATATATATATAAGTACAAAATAGTTTTCATGCTTTTCAGTCCCCGATAAAGAACTTTTAAAATGTACGAAAGGGGAAATAAGTGAACTCACAGTGATTTGGTAGAATATAGGAAACTAGCACAGAGTACAAATACAAGGATAGACAAGTATATCTATCGAGATCCAGTTACGCCTTGATGAATTCCTATGCACATAACAATCATATTGAAGTACATATATTAGCACATGTGATCATTTAATCACAAACTGTCCTTGATGAACTGATGATTTGGTCCTTTGAACGTTTTGACTCAAAAGAGTTTTAATTGAACTTTAAGTACATGAACTGAACTTGAACGGAACGTCTTTGAACTCATATTTAATCACTTATAATGTTAAAAGGGTTGAACAAGTCTTATTTGTACTAGGTTAAGGTTTGCACTTTGTACGCCGACCTAGATCGAACTATGAACTAATTTTAGTGTTATTGAACAGCCCTTGGCATGATTAGTCAATTACTAGTATCGTTACGAACTATTAACATGATTAAAGGTCAAGTCTTGCGAAGATGAAGTCTGAATTGTACGAAGTCCACCTTCGTTTGGGGAAACGAAATTTAATTTTGTTTTTGAAGAAAACGGGTATTTGCTTCTTGGTGTAACACGAATTTTAAATTCGTTTAATGGAGAAAGAATCTCAACTTTGTTTGGGAGGGACACCTGCATTTGATGTAAAAACGAATTTAACGAACTTAGAGTTTGTACGAAGAAAACGAGGCTTAAACGAATTAGAAGCTTATTTTCGTTTGGAGGAGTGCCAATTTCGTTTTATAAGGTGGTATCTTCGTTTGAAAAACACATGAAACGAATTTAGGACTGCACTTAATATAATCACGGGTTTTGAAGATTAAATCATGTTACGACCCAAATTTGATCACAATACAGTTACTAGACTCATTTAACCATAAACCCATTAGTTTTTTTAACATGACTTTCACATCAAAATTGACCAAATCATCAAGAACATAAGGTATAAAAAGTTTATTTTTAATTTCATCAAAAACATAAGATTTATTGTTGTTACCTCAAAACCGATTTCAGAAACACGTTTTGATGATTACAAGGAAGCTAATGATATCAATGATTTCACCCAAACCAACCAAAATCAGGAGATGAATTTCGTGTGTGTTTTAAGGTGTGGGGAGTGTGTGAAGAGAGGTAGGAGATGATGAATAGTAAACTTTTAGGGTTTTACACTTTCTATTTATACCTTACCATAAAAATGAGATTTCACAACTACAAGGACCATTTTGCAATTAATTTAGGCTGAACTCTTTTATAAACTTTTAACATTTACGAACCGAACATGTTATATTATTGCACGTAATCACGAGCTCGTCGTACAATATTAATATTTAGATTAATTTGAAGTTCATATAAGTACATAATGAACATCTAAAGTACGTCTAGAACTCATATAAATTAGACTGTATGGCCGATCTAGTGGCATATGTACGTTTTTAGGAACTTAAATAGAACATTTCTGGGACGGTTGTTACAAAAATAAGTATACACTAAATGTTAGGTCCAGTTTAAGCTAAACTAGAGCTCTCCAGTGACATCTGGAGAGCATGAGGAATTGTCTGAAATATTAGAAGTCCAGTTGCATTGTACAGGTTTAGCAACTGATGACTTCCTCCAGTTGAGATCAGCAGACTAGAATCTGAAGACCTTCCAGTTGAAGTCAAAGACAACAAATGGAAGATAGAGATTGGCAATGGCAGCGAAGCCCAGTTGACAATCTACCAGATTAATCAACTGGAGAATCCTCTAGTGTAAATGCTCTTACAAAGCTTTACACTGATTACGAGGAAAACCTTTTTACTCTACATCTTTTTAACCGGACAATGATATTGTCTTTGGATAAAGGTGCAAAGATGTAGAGTGGTTGAATAAAGTAACCTTTTGTCTTACTTTATTTAGCACACACAAAGGATTATTTAAACAATACTTTTGTGTGCTGTCAACCATATTTGTACGTCGAAGTTGAGATCCCCATGCTCAATCTTCGACTATAAATAAAGGTCCTTGCACAAGAAGAGTACAACAACTTTGCAAATACATATATTCTGCAATATTGGTGAACTTGTGCAATATTCTCTCAATCGCAAAAAGGAACATTTTACAACTTTAAGTGTTTCGATTGTTTAGGAGAATTTCCAAGTTTAGATCAATTGTAATTCATGGGTTGTTAGGATATTTACATTCATGTATTATCTTGGTTCCGCAACAACCTTGTATTTTATTTAAACAAGTAATAAATAAAATATACTTGAAAATTACATATTGTCTCACCAGTTTACATACTTGTCACTTATATTATTGCAGTGTGTTAATTTACATATTTTGTCACCTTTATACATTAACTCCAGTTAACCTGGTACACGATCAATCTAAACTGGTCACATCCAGATTAATTGATCGTGTTGCAAAGTTCTCTCACCATTGACATGGAGGTGTCTTCAGCACCCATCTAGTAATAGTTGGGACTTACAATTGGTATCAGAGCAGGCAGGTTGAATTGTCTCAATTCTATAACCTAGGTCTGCTTCGATGGCTGCTGAAGGTGAGAATGGTTCTGGTCCTAATGAATCTAACCCTTGTATTGCTACTCCTTTAAATACTAACCCTCCTCCTCCTCCTCCAACTCCTGGAGCTAACCACGTTCATGTACATTACTCCAACTCTCCTGTTCCCAAATTCGATGGGAATGGTGAGACATTTGGTACATGGAAGGCTAGAATGCTCTTGCATTTTGGTGGGATAGAGAGGTATATGTTGAAAATCCTTAAGGATGGACCATATATACCCATGTCCAGTGGTGTTAGCCCTCTTCTCGATCCCACTGGGAGAAGAGGCACCAGGAAAAAATCTGAGGAACATTGGTCAGATGAGGATCGCAGATTGGTTGATCTTGATACCAAACTGAAAAACATGATTCTTTCTGCTATACCTGAGGAACTAATTCCTACCCTTGTGCTATATTCTAGTGCAAAATCTATGTGGGATGAATTAGTTCTCCAGTTTGAAGGAGGAAATGACACCATTGTCACTAGAAAGGTTGCTCTCAACAAGAAGTATGAATCCTTCTTTGCTCTTCCCAATGAAAGTTTGACTGGTACTTATACCAGATTTACTGGCCTAATTAATCAACTTAGAGGCTTGGGAGTGGAGAAGGATAAGGATATTCTTCTTGAAAAATTCTGTGATGTTTTGCCATCCAAATGGGCACACATGGTTCTTGTCTTAAGACAAGGAAAGACCTTGCAAAGCCATAATCTTGCCTCCCTTTATGGAGCCTTCAGATTCACTGAAGATAATGAGGCTGCAAGATTACTGGCTGAGCAAGATGCTTTAAACCATGCTCAGAGTTCCAAGGCTGCCAACTTTTCTGGGCAACCTTGTGCTGCTTTAATGTCTACTGAGAATGTCCAGTCACATTCTATGAAGGAAATGTTAAACAACTTTCTGAACTCTGGCCTAACCACTAATCTCAGTGATGGTTGTGAGGAAACTGACGATGATGATCTGGTAGCCATGATTGCTAAAACCTTAAAAAAGGTTTAAGCATAAATCTAATCGATTTAATGGGTCCAATAATGCTTCCAATTCAATCTCCATGGATAAGGCTAATCTTACCTGCTATAAATGTGGTAAGAAAGGCCATTTCATGAAGGAATGCAGATCTAGTCAGATGAACAACCAAACTGGTCCTATTGTCCCAAACTTTGTTAAAACTGATGATTATAAGGCCAAATACAAGAAACTTAAGGCCCAAATTGCTCTCATGTCTCTTGAACAAAATAATGAGAAAGAAAAGAACAAGTGCATGATGGCTCAAACTGAAGGGAAATGGGAACTCTCTGATGATTCATCTGATGATGAAGAAGAGATTGGAGATGTGTGTTTCATGGCATTGGAGAGTCAACAACCAGTGGTGAAAGATGATGTTGTGTCAGGAAGATGGGTTGACATCATTTTAAAGAAGGTAAGGGACTATGATGTCGAAATTGATTCAGAATTGAAACTGGATATTGCTGAATCATTAAATGATGACTTGTTATTTGTTGAAACCATAAGAACTAACTGTGAAAGATACTTAGAAACAGTTTTGGTTGAATTTAACAACATGAAAAGTCAAATAAATGATTTGCAAAGTGTCCAGTTGGCTCTTAAAGAGTCAGATTTGAAAAACGAGGCATTGGAAAGAGATAACCAAAAACTGAAATTTGATCTTGAAAAGGAACATATGGTTATCAATTCTTGGGTACAAGCATCTGGTAAAAATTATGACGCTTTTTCTAAAACCATTGATGCTCAAAAAACTGCCTGGAAATCTGGTGATCTTCAGATGGCAGCTGTTTTACCCACAATTCACCAATTGCCAAAATCTGTTAGAGTTGAAACACCTTATGATTCCTCTGGCACTGTCAAATCTGAATCCACTAAGACCAACCCTGTTGAGGTTAAAATTGGAGCTAAGAAGGCTAAAGCTTCAGTTAAAAAGGAATCTGGTGACAATCCTTTATCTCATAAGTCTAATGAGGCCTCAACTCTAAAGAGTAAAACCCCTGCTGAGCTCAAGTCCATAGGCCAGCAGCCTGATGAAAAAAACATTTTGTTAAAAATGGAAAATCAACTCCAAAATTTGTCAAGGCAGGTACAAAGTTGTACTGCCATAATTAAAAATTTGGAAGGAGGTGCATCCTCCTCAGTTGAAAAACAAAATGTCAAAACCCCTCCTCAAAAACAAAAATTAAAACAATCAGCTCAGAAAGGAGCATATATCGAAAAGAAAAAGGAGGTCAATGTTCCACTAAAACCAATTGTTTTTACTCTAGAAACTGGAGAGAATCCAATTCAACAGCCAGTCAAGCATCTAGGACTTCTCAGAAGAAGTCCAGTGGACCCATCAAGAAAAGATGGGTTCACAAAAATAACTGATCACTTACTTGGGTGTGCAGGGCGATCGAAAGAAGAATATCTGGTATCTGGACAGCGCAGCTGGCCGGACTATGACCGGATGTAAGCCCCTGCTGGAAGAGTTCACTGTCTGCGATGGACCAGCGGTGACATTTGGTAATGATGGAAGTGGGAAAACTGAAGGATATGGTGTTGTTGACAATGGGCAGATTCAGTTCACTAAGGTTGCATTTGTCAATGGTTTGAAATATAACCTGATAAGTGTCAGTCAACTTTGTGATGATGGATATAGGGTACTGTTCGACATTGCTCAAGGCACTGTTTTTAACAAGGATTGGAAGGTAGTCATGATTGCACCAAGAAAAGGGAATGTGTACATCATGAACATGGAGCCTGCTCCAAAAGAGCATTGTTTCTATGTCAAGGCTGATGAGGACACCAACTGGTTGTGGCATAAACGGTTATCCCATCTTAACTTCAAAAATATTAACAAGTTGTCAAGAAAGCAACTGGTTGATGGGATACCTTTGTTTTCCTTTAAAAGGGAGAAGCCATGTCCAGGGTGTGAAATGGGCAAAAAGAAAAGAGTCAGTTTCAAGACCAGGCAGAATTTCAGTATCACTGAACCTCTTCACATGCTTCATATGGATCTTTTTGGTCCAGTGAATGTTCAAACTAAAGCTGGTAAGAGATACACTTTAGTTGTGGTCGATGAATACACCAGATTTTGTTGGGTGATATTTATCAGATCAAAGAGTGATGCACCTGGAGAAATTATCTCTCTCATCAAGCGAATTGAGCTCAAGTATACCAAGAAAGTGTGTCAGTTGCGAAGTGATAACGGTACAGAATTCATGAATAAAGAATTGGAGATATTTTGCATTGACACTGGCATTTCTCAAAACTTTTCGTCAGCTCGTTCTCCAGAACAAAATGGTGTGGTTGAAAGGAAGAATCGCACATTGATTGAAGCTGCCAGAAGTATGTTATCTGAATCTGGTCTTCCCACCTGTTTTTGGGCTGAAGCTGTGGCAACTGCATGTCACACCCAAAACCGGTCAGTTTATGTCAAGAGACACAGGAAGACTGCCTATGAAGTCCTCAGGAATCGTAAACCAAATATTGGATATTTCCATGTATTTGGTTGTCCAGTTTACATTTTAAACGATTCCAGTCAGTTGGGAAAATTTGATGCAAAAGCTGACGAAGGTGTCTTTGTGAGACAATTCATGTCACATTCAATGAATCAAATGAAGCAATCAACAAAAGATCAACCCTTGATTTATCTTCAGTTGTCCCAGTTAATTTTGGTGTATCTGATAAGGTTAATCAATCAGATAGTACACCAGAAAATGTTTCCAGACATCAAGTCTTAGAACCAGTTAAGGAAAAGAAGAACTTCAGTGACACCTCATTTTATCCTTCTATTAGTTTTAACCTACCTGAAAAACTGTTAATTGGATCTAATGTACGCGCCACAACAACATCAGAACCAGTTCAAGCTTCTCCAGTTCTTCAAGATATACCTTTGTTTGAAGATAATCATGTTAACTCTTCAGTTGACACTGATGATGAAGTTGAAGTAGTTTGGACTGATCCTCCTCCAGTTGCTGCATCTGCTGGAGATCATCAGGTGTCTTGCACTGATGTTGTAATTTACCAACCTAGTCAATACACTAAATGGACTGCTGCTCATCCCATTGAGCAGATTATTGGCAATCCAGATAGTAGGGTTCAGACTAGAAGAGCCACAAGTGATCAATGCTTGAACGTCACCTTCTTATCACTGATTGAACCGAAGAAGATTGACGAGGCTATGGCAGATCCAAGCTGGGTTGAAGCTATGCAAGAAGAACTCAACCAGTTCGAAAGGAACAACGTTTGGGAGCTTGTTCCTTGTCCTCCAGGGTTAAAGAGAGAACCCATTGGAACGAGGTAGGTCTACCGGAACAAGATGGATGAAGATGGCAATGTTATCAGGAACAAAGCTAGATTGGTTGCCAAGGGTTATTGTCAAGCAGAAGGTGTTGATTTCGATGAAACTTTTGCTCCAGTTGCAAGACTTGAAGCCATCAGAATTTTCTTAGCTTATGCTGCTCACTTGCAATTCAAGGTCTTCCAGATGGATGTAAAAAGTGCGTTTCTAAATGGCACATTGGAAGAAGAAGTGTATGTTACGCAGACTCCAGGCTTCATAAATGAAAAGCATCCACATTGGGTATATAGACTGAACAAAGCTTTGTATGGTCTTCGACAAGCCCCTAGAGCCTGGTATGATACTCTAACTAAACATCTTCTCAAGAATGGTTTTCAAAGAGGTGCAATAGATAATACCTTGTTCATCTTGAAAGAAAAAGGTAATATCTTGCTGGTACAAATTTATGTTGATGATATTATATTTGGGTCAACTGATGATGGAATGTGTAAAAGGTTTTCGAAAATTATGTCTCAAGAATACGAGATGAGTTTAATGGGTGAATTAACATTTTTCTTAGGTTTACAAATTAAACAAACCATGGATGGTATTTTTATTAACCAAGAAAAATATGTCAGAGATTTGTTAAGAATATACAAATTTGATTCAATCCCATCAAAAACCACACCTATCTCAGCTCCATTAAATTTGGACTCTGACCCAAATGGAAAACCAGTGGACCAAAAAGAATATCGTGGAATGGTTGGTTCACTGATGTATTTAACTGCCAGTCGACCAGATATAATGTTTGCAACATGTTTATGTGCCAGATTTCAGGCAAATCCAAAAGAATCACACTTGCATACTGTTAAACGCATTTTCAGGTACCTGAAAGGGTGCCCTAGCCTTAGTCTTTGGTATCCCAAAGGCTCTGGGTTAGATCTAATGGGTTATTCAGATTCAGACCATGCAGGTTGTAAGATTGATAGGAAATCCACAACTGGTGGATGTCACTTCCTAGGGGGAAAACTGGTAAGTTGGACCAGTAAGAAGCAGACTTCGGTCTCAATGTCTACTGCTGAGGCAGAATACATTTCTGCGGCCAGTTATTGTGCCCAGATTCTCTGGATCAAAAACTAGTTACATGATTATGGTATGAAATTCACAAGAACCCCAATCTTTTGTGACAACACCAGTGCAATTTCTATATTTCACAACCCAGTGATGCACTCAAAGACAAAGCATATTGATATCAGGTATCACTTCATTCGTGATCATGTTATGAAAGGAGATATTGAAATACATTTCATCCCCACTAATAAACAGTTAGCTGATGTTTTTATAAAACCTCTTGATGAGAAAACTTTTAAACATCTCATCAGTGAACTGGGTATGTTAAATCCTTATTAAACTGGAAAGGCCCTTCAGTTGAGGATGGTCTAGGTGATCCTTGATTGGTTGGAGATTGAACGCCTTGATGTACTCGAAGACTAATCATTGATCAAATGGATCACATTTTTAGGGGGAAAAAGACTCAAAATATTTTTTCAAATAAAAATGCTTTTATTGAAAAATGCAACTGAAAGTCATCAGTTGAAACTAGCATCTAAATTTTCCAGTTTGCTAGTTTGGTCTTGTCTCAAAATGGTGGTCAGCCAGATTTCATAATGTTATGTTTTACTTGGTGGATACTTGTGACACGTGATGTTACTCGAGTGCTAACCTCGCACTCACGAACGTCACCTGACATGTCTTACGTGTCAAGACTTTTGCTGAAATGTACTGCACTTTTTATGGGTATTGGTGAAGTAGGTGGGTGAGTGGGAATACCAGTCATCGTAGCATTAAATGCTTGATGGGAGGTATTAAATATTTTTGAATTCTCAAAATTTTGGAAAATAACTTTTTACAAATTATTTCAAACTTTTGGGGACTAAAAATATCTTTTCGTATATATCTTGGCAATATTTTACTGCCTATATATACCCCCACCAAAATATCCGTCTCATTTACTTCTCTCAAAATTCCTTTCATTTATTCCTCCAATCATTCACAATTCGAGATCCCTTTCTCTCTTTCTTCTTTAAGTCCAAAACATTGAAACATTGAGGGAAGCCCGTGTACCATCACCACTGAAACATTGAGGGAAGCCCTTAACCTCAATTACTGGAGACATAATGAAAATCCAGTGGTGATTTCCTCCAACATAAATTTCCGCCAGGTCTTCCTTGATATGGGAAATAAGGAGATGGTGGAGGGGGATGTTTTGAAGACCAAGGGGTCCATTACAATGAAAGGGCTTTCACCATCCTGGAAGTTCTTTATGGTCCACTTGGTGGAAAGTTTGGGAGGGAGTTCTGGTGGCTTGGACCAGATAAACTCCTTCCAGGCAGAGATGGCTTACTGCCTCTGGAATGGACTGAGGGTGGACTTTGCAGGTATTTTGTTCAGAAGCCTGGTGTTCAAGCTGAAGGGCAACAGGGGTCCTTGTGTCCCCTTTTCAAGATTCCTGTCCCTTTGTTTCATTCAGATTCTGGGAAGAGAAGAGTCAACAACACTCAATCCTTGTTCTCTGTGCCAGAACTATTGAGGAATCTGGACAACCTGGTGTCCACTTCTGATGAAGTCCAGATGTCCCCGAGAATGATCTTTGCATTCTCTAAAACTGATGCACCACAATCTGGTGAGTCAGAAAGGCAACTGGGCGGGCCTCAAAATAATGACGGACCCACCGGTTCGTCTACTGGAGCGGTAATTGTGGTAGAAGCGGGAGTCCAGGCGATTCCTAAAGCAAGAAGATCTTCTAAAAGCAGAAGGAGATCAAGATCTGGACTTGCTGCACCTGACCAGTCACAATCTGTGATAGTGGTCTCTGAAGCCGCTGCCGGTGATATTGCAACTGAGGATAGAGCAGTTGTAGTTGAGGCACCAGTCACCTCTGTCCAGGGAGAAGATGCTTCGGGAACGGATCCTAGAACTGATGATACCATTAAGGCAAGTCAAACTGGTCATCAGGAGTCTAAACAACTTGTTCAGCCACCCCCAACATTTATGGATCTTGGCATAAATGAGGGTGAGTTTCAGCTTGAGTCTTCGGACTCATCTGAGACGGAATCTGACCAGGAGATGGCTAATGCAACTGTACTTGATCAGCTCCCTTCTATCCTTGGTCAATCCCAAGAACCACATGTTTCAGTTTCCCCAATAAATGTACAAAGCTTAGATATACCTCCAATATTCGCCTCTCACCAACTACCTTCCTCTATGGGTGTGCCTAGAAATAGACATATCCTAACCCCACCGTCGCCGTCGTTCACACCTGAGCACTCTCAGCATGAACGACACATTGAATCTCTTCCCTTCATTTCTACAACCCCTCCTCTTTTATCAACTGATGCTACTGCAACTGGAGAACCAAATATTGTCATACCTCGTCCAGTTGCACCTGTAGCTTTTTCGGCTGGTCCAGTGACACCTTCTCCTCAGTCATTGGAAAGCCAATTTGTGTCTTTTCAAGCCGATCTCTCGAACCTTCTCGCGAGGGTGGAAGAGATTCAAAAGACACTCGATAAGAACACCAAGTCCCTCTCCAGGTACCACAAGGATCATTTGCAAAATATTAAAGTGGTTGACCTGGGGATCAACAAGTTATCTGCCAATGAGGACTTGGTGTTTGGCAAGCTGAACGAGTTAGTGGAATCCTCCAATCAACTGGCAACATCTTTAAGGGAGGCATTCGCACTGACTCAATCTGGAGTCACATCTTCAATATCCAACCTGCTGAATAGTATTGTCAGATCATCAGAGGTTGATATTAAGAATCTGGAAAGGCAGGTGAAAGATTTGTGTAACAAACCTGGCCTAGATGTGACAGAGCTTGGCAGTCAGTTGGCCTCTTCAGTGGGTCTAAAGATCGAAGAAACTTTGGCTGCCAGTGAGAACAATTTGATTGAAAAGGTGATGTCTGAGATCACCAAGATTGCAGCGCCCCAGGTCGATCTCACTCCTATTACATCTGAGATCGATCGGTTGAGGTGCAGTCTGGATACACTGGCCAGCAAAGTGTCTGAACACTCAACTGCTATATCTGATCTGACCACTGAAGTTGGCAAAGGAAGGGAGGTTGAAAGTGTTAAGGAAGTCCCTGCAACTGGGCTCTCTTCAGATGATCTCTCAATACTTAAACAGATTTTAAAGAGTCAAGAGCAGACAAGTGGAAATGTTATGACTCAGTCTCAAGAGATAAATCATCTATGGAGGACAGTTCGCATAATTTGTGGAGTCTTCAAAGAGTGCAAAACAATGCAATCATGGCAGCCTCTAGATCGCTTGCCCTCTAGTCATGCCGATTTTGAAGCCATCAGGCAAGGACTAGATGCTGCCAAGGGGGAAAGGTTGGTACATGCCCCTCGCACTCTTGTGGAGACTTCAGGTAAAGGGAAGGAGATTGTGGCGGCTACCAGTACTGAGGCTGGTGAGCAGGAGATTGAGATGTTTGATGATGTGGTGGTTGGGAGTGTTGATAAGGGAAAGGCCATTGCTGATGAATCTATGGAACCGGCCACCGATGCACCAATGTTGGAAACTAGCAATGTTGATTTGTTGCCTCCAGTTACTGAAAGCGAGAGTCAGAAATTAGCAAGAGTGGGATACCTGGTCAAGGAAAGGAAGAAACAGATGAAGGTGAACCAATTTGAATCAAGAAGAAGTCTTCCAACCCCTCTTGTTGATATCACTGATGCTCAACTCCTTGGCTTGACACTTGTTGAATACAAGAAGATCAAAGAAGATCCAAGAATAGTCAATGCACTGAAGGAGATGCTTGAAGTTGAACTGGACAAACACTACCAGGATGATGAGGCTGAACTGGATGCAAAGTGTTTGAATGTGTCGGTGCAGAAGGCCAGAGAGATTAGGTCTGAAGGGATTCTCAAGAGAACTGAGCAGGTAAAGAAGGCGGTCACCAAAGTGATGAATCCACCCAAGTCCAAAGGAAGAAAACAAAAGGCCTTGCCAAGAGATGCAAATCTGAGGACTTGGGTAGAACCATCTGAACCCACAACTGATGATATTCGAACTGCTACACAAAAGCTGAGCACGAGCAAAATCAAACTGACAAATGAATCTGAAGCTCGCACATATTTGTCAGATGTACAGCGTCGAAGGCACAATAGAGGCAGGATTACTGATGTTAAGGTTTCGATCAAGCCTGGTGCCAAGCATTTTGTTGTTGAGGTACAATACTTTGGTGGGCCTAAGAGAACAACTGAGAACCCAGATGTCCATCAGTATGGTCATTCCGAACATGTAGAGATGTTGAGGTTGCTGGAGGGGAGACAGAGAAAGAATAAGGTTGAAAAAGGCTGGGAGTATGTATTGCAAAATCTTATCAAGTTCAAGGAAAACATTGAAGAAAGATTAGGCCTTGATCCTGAAGATACTCAGCCAATTTCATCAGTCACAAAGAGAAGGAAAACTGGCGAAGGGCCATCTGTTTAAGTTTTCCTTCTATCTATCTGCTTGTAATTTTGTATACTTTCTTGTAACTTATTTGTAAATGTTGTGTATATACAAGTTGCCAGATTGTAACTCACAAGTAAGATATCTGATAAGATCTACAAACAATTAAAACAAAATCCAAGACATTTGATGATCTATAAAAATGTCTTGGAAACTTAATAGGTTTTATCAAACTCAAGTATTTCAAACTTAAACTTGTATAGAAACAAGTTTGAAAACACTTGACAATATTTCAGGACAATTAGGGGGAATTTGTTAGGTCCAGTTTAAGCTAAACTGGAGCTCTCCAGTGACATATGGAGAGCATGAGGAATTGTCATTAGAGATGTCATTCGATATACTTTCGACGAATTTTTAAATCCGAAGGCGGAGCCCGTACGGCTAACGCATTTGGCTATGACACTCTATGACATATCATCTCCTATGATCTATCACCCTCACCATCTCACTGCGCCAACGCACGGGTACTTGCTCTCGTATATATAAATAACATTCAACTTAATTGTAAATATAGATTATTTATCTAACAATTTGACAAGTTAGCAAAAATTTTACATGTCATTTGAATGAAGATGTCATGTAACATCTCTCGTATCATCTCTTAGTTATATATAAAGATAAAGATCAAATACTGAAAGATAGAACCAGCGTACTCCTACAGAACAGAATTGATAAGATGTATGCTCAAGAAGTAAATGCTCGAAACCACGTGGAATAAAGATTCGATATTAGGTTTCCAAGCTAACATCTCATCTACTAGTTTCTCAAAAAAAAGCCCTAGCTGGCCAATTGATCTAAGACCAAGAACAATATGCTTACTTATTATAAGTAAAAACCCTGATATTCCTTTATCGTTCAAAAAAAAAGGAAAAAAGAAAAAAACCCTTGATATTCATTGTTTAGTTGTTCATGTTTTTTATGTAATCGTAACTAGGTGAAACTCGTACGATGCGTCGGCCTAATTTTATTTCTACATAATTCATTGTAAATGACAAATAATAAAAGAATGTTATAAGTTCATTAGCAGTTCTACCCCAGGGATTGTTCTCCTGCAACCAAGCCCACTGCCATGTATCACTATTTAATACAATAATAGAATTAACAATACCAATTAAAGTCGACACAAAGACCAATATTGTGCTAGCAAGTATGTGTTAGTAGCTTTCTCATTGGTCATTTTGGAAGGAAATAAATGATCTTTAATCGTGTCCAATATATCATGTAAAAATAGCAGTGACACCTGTAGATCGTACGTGTTAAGTCAACCAAATATTGTTGTTCTCAACTACTCGCTATGAGAATGAAAATGTATGACACTAAATAAACATCAATATAGCAAAAAAGGTTAATATGTCATAATTTTAAATCAAAAAATGTGATACATTATCAAGCTGCAAAAATAAATGTATTCAAGCGTGGTGAAACCTACAATAATGATTTGATATTCAAAACATTTTCGGCAACTTAGTATTTCTATTCTAAAAGGTTAAATGAAATTATTTTAAATACACTTAAAAAAACCTCATAAAGACAACTATCGTCTATAATCTATAATCTATGATAAAAAAGAAAACCTTAATTCATATTTGAAAATTTTTTGACCATTATATTAAGTTCAACTTATATTTAAAACCATTAGATTGAATGATAATGTTATATATCTTTTTTAACATTTTTATTTTTTTAATTTCAATTTAACAAATTCCGGCCAATAGTTATATAAAGTAATATCTACATTTTATAAATTATAAAAAACAATTATTTTAATGAAATTATAATGGAAAATAATTCCTAATTTTATACTATCTATTTTATAATCTCATGTTTTTTTCTTTATAACACTTTCTCTTGTTTTATTTTTTATGTTGTTATCAATATATGATTTCATATAGGAACTTTATCACATAACGTAATAAATATTAGTTATAATTATTTAATTTTACATCGTTAATATTTTATAATACTTAATTACAATATATTACCTTATATTATATATATATATATGGAGCCTAAGATAATAAAAAAAAATAAAAGGATGTAAAGATTAATGACAACATCACCATTTTTCAACATAATTTTATCTATGTTTGTTAAACTGTGATATTATTAAATTTAACATGTAATTAATGATCTCTATAATGTAAAAGTTTTCAGCACTTAGTATCTACATTTACTTTTATACCTTCATTTATAAAGAAATATAGTTGACATACAAATTCTATTGATAATGTTTGATACAATATATTAAAAATAATAACATAATCAAATCCCAACCTATCTTATTTGTAACTATTAATTATATTAAGTTAGTTATAACGAATAGTTAATATATTTAATTCGCATATTATGCGTGAAATAATTTAGTTGTGTTTATGACAAGTTTTTCCTGCATTATACAACCAAACCATATGGCGAAAGAGTGGTAACAGAATATTAGTAGACAATCACAATACAAATTTATATTCGTAAAGACTCTAATCATAGTTATATGTTCCATTACCTCAAGTATAAACCTGTGTTGATACAATGAATTCGATGTTAAGAAAGAAGTCAAGAACAATTTTCACAATAAAAAAGAAAATAAAATATAAATGAGTTCGATATAGGTTCCTTATGTACCTAAGAAAGAAAAAAAAATTAATAACTTATGTATATAAACTCAATTGTCAGGCAAACTTTTCTTAGTTCTTAACTCTTTGTGTGTGATATAATATGTATATTTATTTATTAATGGAGATCACATTTCAAAAGCCTTAGTATGTTACAATCTCAATCTGCAATAACAACATCAAGAATTGGTGCATCAAAAATGCAAAATTGACATAAATAATAAATAATTATAAATATAAAAAAATAGATTACATAATCTTAATACAAAAAAAAAATTATTGACAAGTTGAATCGACTGGTTATTATACGCAAAATCTACTGAAGAAAGAATACCTAAAACACATGAATTATTATTAATAAAATTATTTTTAGTTCAGAAAAAAGAAAAAAATAAATTCTTTATAAAAATATGGATCATTAAATATGAATATAAATTTTGAAATTGAATTATATCAAATTCAAATGTGGTAAAGTTTACGGAAACAAACAAAAACCATCATATATTTCTAATAAATGTTGAACCATCATAGTCCAAGGCTCTGATACTACATGTTGCAAATAATATGATTTGTATTGTAAATATAATGAAAACATGATAATAATAATAATGTGTACCTGACGATTTAGAGGACCTTGTAAGAGCAAGAATGTTTGCCATTGTTGTCGGATTCCCAAAACGAGATGATTGATTAAAGATGGGATGAGGAGAGAAAACACACACACAATTATGGTGGAAGATTAGTCTTGGAAATGTTGTACATGCCTCTCTATTTATAGAGAGAGCATTTACAACTTTAGCCCCTCGTGTTTAGTATGTGCAATATAAGTCCCCGTAGTTCCAATCATCTAATGGAAAACCCTATAATATATCTTTAAGACTAAATACGCCCATCGTATATTTACTAGACATAGGGATTTAAGTTATCGTCAATTATCATATCACGAATGATAAACGACCAGTGACGGTCACATTTAACGTGGTTCCAACATTCTCCCACTTGACCAAGCGATCATTTATCTATGAGTATTCAATAAGTCCGGCCGGGATAATACTCATTTTGTTTTAAACTGAAATCATAGTCAATAAGTACAGTCGTAGAGAAGAACATCAACTCAGGACCCCCACTAGTCAAACTATGACTCAAATTTAAAACTAATAAGCAATGATTAATTGACTAAGACAAAGTCTGTACACCGTGATAAGTACTCAAAGTGTAATTATCAGACAAGCAAAGCTTGAATATAGAGGAAAATTTTGTTAAGATAACAATAATAATGACCAATAAGTACAACATGCTAACATAATAGGTCCTTTAGTAAGCCTCATTTTCGACACATGTCCTACGAAGATTTTTAAAGGAAGAACTTCGGTCATTGGATCCACTAGCATACTATGTGTACTTATGTACTCAATACAAAGAACATTTTCCTCAATCCGTTCGCGTACAAACAGATCTTTGTATCGAGATACACCTCAGCGCCAGTTGAACTGTTACTATTCAAGAAAGTTACGGTAGCTGAGTTATCACAGTAGAGCTTCAATGGTCTAGTAATAAAGTTGACGACTTTCAGTCCACTGACTAGGTTCTTTAACAACATCTCATGACATGGTATTATAGATGGACGTTGTAGTCAGTTTCTGTTTATGACTCCGTCAAGAGTTAGGTCTGACAGCTAATCATAAAAGTATATTCAAAAGTAGATTTCTTATCGGAATCAGAACATCCTACTACTTCTAAGTTGTCACATCTTCTATAAGTTAATGTGTAGTCATTGGTCCTTTGCAAATATCGTGGAACCTTTTTAGCCGCTTTTCAATATGCTAATTCAGGATTAGATAGTTAACTCCCAAGCATATCGGCGATATAAGCGATATCTGGATGAATACAGACCTGAGCGTACATAATGCTCTTAACTACTTGTAAGTAAGGTATCATCCTCATTTGCTCCCTTATAATCTCAATCTATAGTGGGTGTGTAGTGTTGCATGTTATGGCGTTCTAAGATGTGTTCAATATAAGCCTTTTGAGAAAGACTATGAACATCATTACGCCTATCTCGATGTATTTTGATACGTATGACATAAGAGGTATCACCGAGATCTTTCATGTCGACATTCTACTTTGACTCACGCAACATATCATATCCAAGTTGTTACTTGCAAGTATAATATCATCCACGTGCAAAACAAGGATTGTAAATTTACTCCCACTGATCTTAAGATAGGTGCATTAATCCACTTGATTCTTTAAGAAGTCTTGTCCTTTTATGACTTCATCAAACTTAAGGTACCATTTTAGTGATGCTTGCTTTAACCCATATATGGACTTAGTCAACTTGCAGACCATGTGCTCTTTACCTTTTGGGAATGAATCCTTCAGGTTGCCGCATGTATACATCTTATTGCAAGTTTCCATTCAGAAAAGTGGTCTTGATATCCTGATGTTACTCTAAATCATAATGAGCGACGAATGTCATGACAATCCTTAAGGAATCTTTATGAGAGACAAAAGAAAAGGTCTCTTGATAATTAATTCCTCCCCTTTGATTAAAGCCCTTCGCAACCAGTTTGGCCTTATAGCGTTCAATGTTTCCATTTGGGTCTAATTTGGTTTTAAAGATCCCAAACGTCGTTATCGCCATGGAATTAAGCTCTTAAATCATTGCTTCATTCCACTGAAAGGCCTAGTCGTTTTTAATGGCTTCATGATAAGAGGTAGGATTAGTAAGCTTTCCAATGTGCTCAACTTCAGTGAAATAAGTTATGAAATAAGACCTAGATGATCTCTTGAGTTAATTTTCAGGTTTAGTAAGGAAGATGCTTCAGCATTAGTAGTATCCAGGTTAGGAGGATTTTGTTTAGGAGAAGGTGGATCAGTGATATTAGGAGCAGCGTTGGGTACAAGAGGGATTATCGGAGGAGTAATAATAAACGACGAGTAGTTCCCCCCACTTCTTGTACTTCTTGCAAATCCAAGTTATGATTCGTGCTCCCACTTATCTCTGAGTTCTCGAGAAACGTGACATGATGCGTGTTAATAATGCTAGTAGTGTGAAAAGGACAGTAAAACCGATAACATGTTGAATTATCAGGATAACTGATAAAGAAACATGTAAGTTTCTTTAAGTTATGGTTATAGACTTATGCTTTAGTAGGACAGTCTCATACTTTCATATATTTTAGACTCGGTTTTCTACCTGTCCAGATCTAATGAGAAGTTTTAGGATCAGGTTTTGATGAAACCATAATGAGTATATGAACGACTGTTTTAAGGCCTAAGTTCAAAGGAAAGTAGGTAACTTAGTGTTGACCAACATACTTTTCACAATGTCCATTAAGGTTCTATTTTTTTAGCAACACAATTTTGTTGAAGAGAATCAGACATGGTGTATTGGATAGTTTATGTCATGTTCCTTGCAAAAGTTATGTAACGGACGAGGAGCTTGACCAATATCAGTATGTCCCCGATCAAGTTGGTTTAAAATCAAAGTTTTAAGATCACTAAAAGTTTGTAAGGATTAAGATCAGATATAGGTGCATATAACGCAATAATCGTCAATGAACGCAATAAATGATGTATGTCATGTGATGGATGCAGGAAAGGGGCCACCAATATTAGTGTGAATTATTTCCAACAAGTTGGAATTTCTAGTGGCTCCTCTTTTATTCCCTTTAGCCAATTCGCGTTTGAGGCATTATATACATGTTTCAAAATCACTAAAGTAAAGAGAATGTAATATTCCATCCTTTATGAGTCGTATCATACGAACTCGTGAGATGTGGCCAAACATTTATGCCACAACATGGAGGAATTCTCTAATTATTTAGGTGATTTTGTCTTTGTTTTAGTTATGTCATCAATATTAGGAAACAACAAAGATTGTGAGAAATTGTGACCGAAAGTCATCCCACCATGTATTAATTCGAACATGAATAGTAAAGGAATCAAATATTACATTAAGTATGTTACCTTTCTTAGCTAGCCAATTCTGGATATTATGGCAATCTTTCTGACTGTGCCCTTTGACACAACAAAATTTACAGTTAGGATTGCTCATCAAGAACATAGAGCTAGAGGCAACTGCACCATGATAAGCCTTTTGAACTTTATTCGCAGTCTTATTACTGTTATTACCCTTCTTCTTATTGAAATTGCAGTGATAGTTAAGCGAACAACTTCATGGCTGGCCCAACTTAAGGTGACCCTTTTCTTGCACACACGTTGCGATTAGTTCACTCATCGACAACTTATCTTTCATAGAGTTATAGTTAATTTTGAAGGTGTCGAAACAAGTAAGCAATGAGGTCATTATAAAGTGCGCAAGAAAATTGTGAGAGACTTCCATTTTTTGGACTCTTAAACTTATGAGTCATGTCAGTCTTATTCATTATGTGTTCACGAACACTGCTATTTCCTCTTAGACGTTGATGTGTGTTTGTTTTACGGGTCTTTAAATTTATATGTTGTACAAGTAACTAAACTAAACAAAACCACACTTATGGACAGCGAACCCGGTTGATGTAGTATAGGTTAGTGGTAAGCTACAGGATCGTTCGCAGGGACGCATTGCACTGTTTAATCTATACCTAAGTGTAATCCTAAAGGTTGGGGGTTTGTCACGATTTCCTATTTTAACTAATTAATTGCAGAAAATTAACTCTAAGCCACACACTAGTAGTGAGGGGCTTAACCTGAAAATAGAATTGAAAAAGCGAATAACAGTAATTAAATTAAAATACTTGTTTGGACATCCAGATCTCATGGTACGACCAAATACTAGTTCTACTGGTTTGTTAGACTGTTGGAAACTTCGTCAGGGCTCGGATTCTCGTTAGATTCACCTTACCTAAGTTACTAGTGCTGTCGCTAGACTCACACTACTCTATAGACAAATTCTCGTTAGATTCATTGTCTAAGCATTAAATGACCTAAAGTTTGTGTTACTTGTTCATCTTTTAGTTACCCGGCTCTTAAGCCATGACCAGATATAATTCCCTCCGGTGACCACAGTGTTCGTTTCCAAGTCAAAGGATCGCGTCTGACATTGTTAAGCATCATGTTCAATTCAATCTAGTTATTATGGTTCTGGATCCCTCGGTTACAAGTGAATCACTTTTTACTTCTAGTTAAAGACCGACTAGTCGTTTTCTGTCCTAGCATGTTAGTCCTAGTGTATGATCATAGACAACCATCAGAATTAAACTAACATATTCAGATATAAAACCAATAATAACATGACCTACTAATAAACATGGATCTACGATGAACAGTAAAAATCACACTCCAACAGTAAACTAACAAACACAATTAAACAGTAAACGTCTACATGATCACATCGATTCCAAACAAGTATCCAGCCCTTAACCTAGCATTATTAATGGAATAACAAAGTCTGAAAATATGAAAGACATAGTTCAAACAAATAAAAGATAAATAGAAAGCTAGATCTAGACCGAGGATGAAAATCGGAAGGCGTTAGAAGCTCCAAAACCTTCTTGGAATATGCAAAATCGACCTAGGGGTGTTGTTGGGCGGCTAGGTGTAACACCCCATCATTGGCGGAAACATGAGGTGTCATGAAAAGTACAACACGATATGGAATTACATAGATACTGCTAAATGAATCAGAATATAGTAAATATATTCCTAAAACATGAGTTCAAAGTCAAACCAATGCTAAAATAGCTTATTACAACCAAGTCCATAAAGAAATAATCCAAGGCATGTAGCCTTAAAGTCTGGCAATAAATAAAGGAGCACTAATCTCCGAAGTTCAAGCCTAGCATAGCAGTCTTTATCCCTGATTAGCCTGAGTACCTGAAAAGTATACTAAAATGTGTCAACACAAAGGTTGGTGAGTTCGTAGGTTTTAGTTAAAAAGTACAGTAATGAATAAGTCTTGTGTCGATTCTTTAGAAACAAAATAGGTAGATGTTCAATATATAGTGAGCAGAGCAACAACTTGCAGTTCAACAACTTGCGGTACCTATCTTACATAATGGTATGTGGCCTTGCAGTTCAACAACTTGCCTTGGTGGCCTTACAGTTAAACAACTTGCCTTAATATAAGTCTCCAATGCACACAATAAGTACGTCTCAATAAGCACAATCATTAAGCACATAATCACACATACAAACAAAAACAAGCACGTCACATGGCATCAGTAACTCTATAAGAACCAGCTCTATATTGAACATCAATAAATATCGACAAACTGTTTTAAAAAGTAGAAGTATACTTTCCACCCCAAAGCATGTAAAAAAAGGGGCTACGAAACTCACCTGAAAAGTGTTATGAAAGTATAACGAACGAGCACGACAAGCACAATCAAAGTCCACGACAATCAACACCTACCAATAATACATGACAAGTCACAATGAAAGTCTTTGGTCTTAAGTCTTAGCCTATTAGAAATGCCTTTAAGTGCACATGTCTTTATTTAATTTCTAAAACGACGTTTGACAAAATTCGAATAAACCGAACAAGAGTCTGGATTTGACAACAAAGTCCTTTATTAAGTTCAAACACATTATTATATCAATACAACCTCATTTGAAATCATTTTATAATTCAAAATAAGTTTCACTCGAATTTTAATCAAAACTAGACGAAACCGGAGATTTTACCGAAAAGCTTACGAAACTGAAACGAGTAGAGGTTGAGCTCAACCTAATGGTTGAACTCGACCAACTAAAGCCCAAATATGTTATTTTAAAATCTTTTATTCATATGTTAGCCAATTGGACCAAAACTACACCTTTTGAGAAAACTAGTCAAGTTTAAGAACCGAATAAGCGCGTATGGACACGATAGGCTAATGAAATCGACTATATTAGTAGGGAAGTGGTTGAACTCGACCATGGCAGGTTTATTTTCACCTGGACAGATGTCAAAATGATTCTTTTCTAAGTCTTAAAGGTCCGAGAGTTAAAACAAGTCATTTCGGGTCAAACTAGGAACCTTACGAGCCGTTTAAGCGACAAAAGTCAACAGAGGGTCAACCTAGACCACCAGAGGTCGAGCTTGACCAGGTAGAGGTCGAGCTAGACCTTCCTAGGTCGAGCTAGACTAGCCTAGGTCGAGCTAGACCTGGACGGGTTCGGATTCATACGCGATTTGAGCAAAACGAACGATTTTGACGCGATTTTGTTAAAATAACGAGATCTAAGGCTAGCCAATTCATACCCATGAGTCTTGATTGCACAAATGTGTCACAAATCAGTACAAAAAGGGTGAAGTTCGACCAATTTCATACATCATGTGATCGACAATTGCACAACCTTAATCTTGGATACGGAATCTACTCGTTTTAGAGTCTTTTAGCCAAGTAAATGATATCTTCAATTCTTGTAGTTGCACAAAATCCAAATTACATGAGTGCATAATGTATCAATTCAAAGCCTTAATAAAGGTTCAATTCGTTTCTTACACACAATTGTAACCGAAATTGCACAATCAACAATCAAAGACATGATTCGCTTAGCTTTTGATAAGAACCGATAGAGTAAACATATATATACAAATAAAAACGAATTGGAGAGATTAAGAACAGAACTTACACAAGTTTTTGATGAAGAGAATGATAATATTCACTTGTTTCTTGATCAAAGATTGAAGCCTTGATTGATTGAAAGCGTTTAAAACCAAAATCGAGAGAATGATTTAAGAGAGGATTTGAAAGACAAACTCTTTTCTCTTCTTGTCTAGGAAATCTGAAATTTTTTTGTGAAGAAAGGGTGTTTTTCAAAGAAAACCTTTGAGAGAAATCTTATGTATGTAAACCTTTTTGATGGAATGAAAGATCAAGTTTATATAGGCATGTATGGTTGAATTCAACCATGGTCGAACTCAACCAGGTCGACCTAGACCAAGTCGACCTAGACCAAGTCGACCTCAACCAGGTCAAGCTCGACCAAAATCTGGAAAATAGACTCTTTTACGAAAACGTGGCCGCTTGAATCATCAAAAACGGAGTTACGGTTTGAAAGTTATGACCAAAACAAAATCAATACGTTTTTCTGTTGTCGACTCGATTAATTAATTAAAACGACGCCATATACGGCAAAGGTAAATGATATCCGTTGATTCGCTTAATGTTTTGAAAGTTCATTTTAACTTTATTTGGCATTTCTATGAGGCAACTAGTCTTCTTCAATCATTTGCTCCAAGTCTTAAAAAGATAAAGACACTAGTACTCAATAAACATGTCTTGTCTTATTCATACTCTAATCCATATAGCCGTACGTCTAAAGACTTAAATTGATAGTTAATAACCTTCTACAAACGGAAAAGTATAGTCAGACGAACGCTCAGGTGACGGTTGTCACACTAGGGCTGCTGTTTCGGCTATCTCCTTAGGGTTTCGAAGGTTAGTTCGACTTAAATAGGCAGCAGAGTCGGTCTCCTGAACTGGGCTCACCAGCGGCGCTGGTGAGTGGGCCTGATGGACCAGCGGCGCTGGGATGCTTGAGGGAGCGGCACTGGATTTCTCCAGCGGCGCTAGTAGATGACTGGCCAGCGGCGCTGGCTATTGCCAGCGGCGCTGGTGGCTCCTGCTGCACCTCCCGCGTCTTCGTTCAGCTCCAAATCGCTTCCTTGTGTCTTGTAATCATCATAGGCTTCCCTCCTGAGTTACTTGATGCCATTTACCCTCTCTCGCATCTTCCGTGAATCTATATAAACATGCAATTCATTAAGTACCAAAAGTTCCGGAATATTAACTCATTTAGACATAGAAATGAAGCCTTTCAATAGGTGTTTTTATCACAATTTGGACGCTCATCAGACGTTTACTTAAAGTGGTAGCTTCTCGAATACTGAGATTAATGTAGTTCTTGACCATCGTTACTGACAAACTATTCGTCCTATCCCACTTTTAAAAAACTCGCTTTCTGAGTTGCAGAAGAGTTTGCAGTAATAGCAGTGGGTTCATTATATGAATGACATAGTCAAGGTCTAGAATCTACAAAGTTAGAAATAATTAATCTTTTCTTGAAGCAATGTTTGCTCCTGTAAGTGACTCAATGCCTAAGTTAAGTACTATAGTGGAGATAAGGAGGATATAAATTAATGATACAATTGATAAAAGATTATTATTATAGTAATGCCTATAATAATTTATAATAAGTAGGCTTAATAGTAATGTTCTTATGGTGACATAATTAGCTATCTAAGGGAGACTAAGTAACGTCTCTTTAATAGTAATGGAACTAAAGTAATGCCTAAAATAAGTAGGCTTAATAATAATGTTCTTTTAAGTAATGAGACTATGACCATTATTATAGTAATAAAGCTAGTGATAGATAAACCTATTGTAAACACCAAAATAATAAGCTAAAGTAAGGCTCTACTTTGATGTTACATCACCTTTGGGCAGAAATAACTAATATCTAAGTACAAATGAGCATTAGGGTCGTGCAACACAATGCGTATCTTTTGACATTTGGGTACAAAAATAAGAATCGTGTATATTCTGCATGCAAATAGTCCTTTGGGCATTTGGGCACACAAAGCATATTAAATCACCTTTGGGTAGAATTATTATACTTAGTGTTCATTATGCAAAAGGAAAAAAGAGCACAACATGAGAATCACATTTGACGTTTGGGCACAAATGATGAGACCATGTACATTAGTGCAAAGCCCCTAAGTTACGGGGTCCGGGGTAACACCCTTGAAAGCGGGGTCCAAGGGGCGGTAGCCCGTACCGACTAAATCAAATTTCATTATTGAATTATTTATTTATTCATTTTAATTTCCATTTATGTATTATGGTAAAAAAAAATGTCATACAAAGAAATTTTTTCAAAATTTAAGTGACAATTTTGCCATAAAACTTTTAGGTGATATTGTATTCGACAATTAAGGAGAGATCAACAAGTAATGGTTGATTTTGATAAGTTAAAGTCAAACTAGACAAGATTAGGTCTAACTTGACTTTGAAACATTAAGGTTGAACTGGATAAGATGTTAGGTCGAATTCGACAATAGTTTAGGTCGAACTCAACTTAAATAAATTAGGTTGAACTCGATAGATAGGTTGACCTCTATAAATTTTTAGGTCGAACTCAACCTATAGGTTGAAATTGACATATAATAAAGAAAAATGTCATGGTTTATATGACATATTAGTTCAACATCGAGTAATTTAGTTCAACGTGTTTTACATAACGACATTATATGTAATAAAGGTAATGTCAAATTTAATAAATGTCACCTAGAGCAATAATTTAGTTCAACATGTTAAGTTAAATGTCTTAGGTTCAATCCTAGCCTCTAACATTATTTAGAAATATATGTATATGTTAACCAAAATGATGCTTAGGTAGAAGATGTGTTGCTCACATGGATGCTGATGTGTCACCTAGAGTAATATGGAGCCGCCACCTAGGAAAATGCTGACATGGCGTGAAGAGGAGATGCCACGTGAACGTTTTAAGATAGCCTTATATATATATATATACTATCTTATAATAATTATCACTTTCTCTCTCATAAAAGTGTTAGATGCAAAATTACCACTTTACCCTTTATTAATTAATTTACATCATCAATCTCTTATCTTTTAAAATATCTCCACTATATCTTTACATCAATTACTTACACCCACCACCAACAATAGTTCGTCACCACCACGACCGCCGTCACCACCACCAGTCGTCGTCATGACCAAACCACCACCGCATCGCGCAGGTACAATGCTAGTATATAGATATAGATATAGATATAGATTAGAAACAGTAATTATTTCTGTAATACGTGTGTTAAAACGGGAAACAATCTAATATTGTGGTAAAGATAACGTGTCCTTTTAAACACATGTTTGAAATCAAATACAAGTTTATTTTGTATGTATTTCGCTCTGCTTTTAATTTTATGATCTCCGATATGGATCTTGTGAGATTTTGGGCTGTGATCTCGGATTTAGATCCTGTGAGATTTGGATCTCGCTTTGCTTTTATCCTTTGATGGAACAAGACTGCGTATTTTGGACCCCAATTCTTTATGTATTTTGCTTTGCTTTTAATTCTGGGATATCGAGTTTGGATCATCTGAGATTTGGGTTGTGACAATGACTGCATGTATATCAGCATATGTTCAAATCAATCTTTCCCTTTATAGCGAAAAAGTTTTTCTTCTTTCAGGAATTCAATATTTTTCATTCAACTAATATATTTTTGTCCTATTGCAATCCAAAAGAGTAAACTAGCACGGTACACGCACAATACGAGAATGTTCGTGGCGACATCGGTGTGATGATGAGAACGATTGTTGGTGGTCTAATTAGCGGCGTCAAGTGACGTAGATAATTGATGTAAAGGGTTGATGGAAATGTTTTAAAAAATAAAAGACTGATAATGTAATATAATTGTTAAGAGTAATTTAGACATTTTTTTAATGTAACTTTCGAGATTGGGCTATTATTTTTATAAGATAATATAGAGTATCTTTTTCGTCTCAAAAGTTGACATAATTTTCATTTTCAATTCATTAAGTGAAAAAATATCAATTTTTACCTTAAGGTTGATAAAACTTTGCAATAATGGTCCTCCCCTTACACGGCGTTGGTTTTTGGCCGTTAACGTACGCACGTGTTAAACACGTTAGGGCACTAATGTCATTTCCCCTCTACACTCGAGAGATTGAAAGTGCAAAACGTGACATGTTTATGGATGAAATTGCAATTTACTCTAACTTATATCAATTTGTTATTGTCACCGCCATCTCACACATATCTAGTATGGTGGTGATGATGACGATCTTAGGGTTTCGGATGGTGGTTAGGTGGTCGTCGGATCTTTGTTTTACTTTAATACTTGTTTTACAACACTCAACCCCTGTATATACATATATATATATATATATATATATATATATGAAATTATCAAAACTGGTTTTAGTATATACACGGTTTCTCTCAATAGACTATATAGCCTAGTTGTTAAAGAGTATTTTTCATAGATTGATTATATATATATATATATATATATATGTATATATACTAGAGTGGTGTTCGCGCGTTGTAGCGGTGACGGTCTATAACGCTTTAGACACCGTAACAGTTTATAATGTTCAGTTTTCATGAGATGCGTCAATGCAAGATCTAACCGTATATATCATTCTAAAAACAAGTCGCATATTAGGTGCAAAAAATAATGAAGTGCAAACACTAACCATGAAAAATGATCATTTACAATTGCAGGGGAGGAGACCAACGCAATTAAAAAAATACTCAACGATTAAAATTTAATAGAATATACAAAGGACATAATTGGTTCGTAATTTCGTGAGTTATAAAAAGGTAATTATTGTTTAAACATTTTGTAATATAATCTATGACAATTAAGATGTTTTTTCTTATCCGTAGCAATACCTTCAGCAATAATTTTAGAATTAATGTGGATTTTATAACAATAAGGGTTTTAGTTAATTGTGGGGTTTTTTTATTAAGGGTCATTTCGAAATTTTAGGGATAAGGTGTGTGGAAGTAGTTTAAATGTAGAGGGTATATTAGGTAATCTAAAGGTAGAGAGTTGAATGGGGGAGGGAGTAGTTTGTTTATATAAGTAGTATATATATTATACTATTAAAAGAGTAGGTTGGGGGTACACTTAACATCCCTAATCCCTCTCCTTTAGCATAATACTCTCTTCTTATTAATCCTTAATTTTTTCAATATTTATTTAATAATGGTCGACCCTTAATAAAAAAAATCTTCTATAGCTTTCGTATAGATTAAGTTGTGATATTGGTCATATTGATGGTTGCTCGAATCATACCGTTACTGTGTAAATTTTTAAATTGTCTACATTTGATGGAAACCAAAAGAAATTGTTGTTGCTCGCTAGCTTTTCGTTGCATAAGAAAAGCACTCCTGAATTAACTTTGACTAAAAGAACATCAAAAGTTGTCATCAAGAATCAATTTAATAAGAATATATATAGAGATTTATGAAGCAGAAACTTACCCATCAAGAATTAGTACTTGATCTTCGTACGCAATGCAACTTCTTTATTTTTTTAATTATTAATATATGTTTATGTTTATTGACTGAAATTAGTTTAATATAAAAGCAAGCTCTGTTTTAACGACATGTACAATATTAATAAATCGACTAATTTGTGTGTTCTTATTTTTTTTTTATTAAGCAACTGCTTTCTATGGATGTTTATTATGTGTCAGACTTGAGTTCTTTTATCATATATGGTTAATATTTTTTGAAAATGGATTAAGTACAAAGAAACTTTATAAGAGAACTTACCAGATTTTTCTATGTTTTTTTACTATTTGCAGGGTACGACCATACATGGCTCGATCAATGGTGAATGGGCGGAAAATTTTAGGAGTATTTTGACCGATGCAGTGGCTATTCAGCTAGCAAATTTCCATGTTGATAGAAGCGCTGGAACCTGGCGTTACTCAGATCTTACATATAAGATCACCTTTCAGCCAGATACTCTGGTCAAAGTTCTTGACAACTATTCAGGTCCTATGCACCATTATGATTTCAGAACTTTTGAAGAAATCATTGAGCACACCCTATGAAACAATCGGATCATTGTTACGCTGTGCACTTTTGTATTTAAAAAATAAATTTTGTTTATCTAAATTTGAATTATCACCACTAACCATGTATATTTTGACATGTATTCATAGACATTATTGGTTTGGTTGTCGCTTTCGGATTTGGGATCCTAGGTTTTACACTCACAAACAAGGCTAACAAACGAAGAGTTCTTTGCTTGGAGGATAGAGAGTACCCGTCTTCTTTTAACCTTTATACGTATTCGATGTTTTTACTTGTATATGTACATTAACATGATATTAATCATGTTGACCAACCTTTAACCTTTGTTTATTTTTTCTCTCATTTTCTATAGGGGAAGGCAAGCTTATTGCACTTTAAATGGGATGCCTATGTTGACCAATTTAACAAATTATTGGTAGCTCAAAAAGGCGATAAACCCAATGTTATAATTGTTCAGTTCGGGAAGGTAAAAGGCTATAATAAAGGTGCATTATCGTTTGGGACATCTTTGTATGCAACTAAGTTGTACATCAACGACGACATCCCGGCTATTCATGCATTCATCAGTTTTTGGAAATATAATTTTCTATGTTGCACACCATTAATATAAATTACATTTTATTTTATTTACTTTATATACTCATTGGCATATATTAATTACCTTAATGCTCACTTTTTACAGACGACCGTCATATAAGTGACACGGACAACGATGAGGAAAGTGATGACGACGACTTATTGTCCAAAAATGAAACTGGATCTCAGATTTTAATCCAGATGATGAAGATTGTGACGATACTTATGCTGAAGATGAAATGCATGACAATCACATAAGTGGGACGGACAATGATGAGACAGTGATGATGACGACATTTTGTCCAAAAGTGAAGCTGAAACGGATTGAGATTTTAATCTAGAAGATGAAGATTATGACGAAACTGATGTTGATGATGAATTGCTTGATAACGATGAATCCAATGATGAAGGTGAATTGAATTATTCAAATCAATCAGGAAATGATCCTATATTTGATATCGATTATTCTAATAATGAGTACGATTCTGATATGTATGACATGCCTTCCCCGAAGGATTAGTTTATTACGCATTACTTTTTCAACTTTTTGTCTTATTTGAATCGTTTTGTGTTTTATTTTAGCATATGTATATATATATATATATATGGGAAAAATAAAATGAGTCCATCTTATTTTGAGTCTAAAAAAAATCCATTCATTTTCTTCCATCTCCTCCAATTCCAACCACCTCCTACCACCACCACCATCATCTCCGACCACCACCATGATCATCCGGCGACGGCGACCATCTCTAGCGAGACTTACACATGTGTAAGTACATGTGTAAGTACAACTTATGTACACAACAATGAAGGTTAAAGGCGGAGCCCGTCAATCCATGGCACTATGGCAGTAGCCAAGGGCGGAGCCCGTTAGTCCATGGCGGAGCCATAGCGGCTAAGGGCAGAGCCCGTTAGGTAGATCACCCATCACCGGTCACCCCTATGACCTATCACACTATGACCTATCACCCCCACCAGCTTTGGTTTATAAATATCCTTATGGGTGAAGCTCGCTCCGAATCATAATTTTTGACAACCACCACCAGCCACCATCATTGCCGGAAAGTTAACTTACACATGTGTAAGTTGTACTTACACATGTGTAAGTCTCATCGAAGACGGTCATCGTCTCCGGAGGATCATGATGGTGGCCGGAGATGATGATGGTGGTGGTGGTGATGGTCGGAGTTAACTTACACATGTGTAAGTTACATGGATTTTTTTTGTACTCAAATTAGCTAGACTCAATTTATCCCACCCATATATATATATATGAACAAGAATATGTGGTTGTTGGACCCTTAAGCTTGGATGTAGATTCTCTGAAATTTTGATTTTGTAATTGATGTGTAATTTCTAGTCTTAAATTTATAAACACGAGATACCTAGCTACTGACTACTACACACTTGCAGGCAGTGAACCTGATCGCATGCAGTATAGTAAATTCGTTAAATCCGAGGTCGAACACAAGGACTTTTGTAAGTAATTGTTCAAATGAAATGATTCAAATAAAAGGGGGGTTTTGTGGCCGAATTGCCACGTTGCAAAAGTTAGTTGAAAAAGTTTGTAATCCCCCAGGATTAATTGAAAAGAGAATTTTGTTGTTGAATTTTAGCAAAGATTTAAAAGAAACCCTTACTTGGATCAGCTCACATGTCAATCATCAGGTCTAAAGATTACTTGCATTTGTTGAACGACTCAAAAGGTAGATAAGATAAACTCCCGTTATACTTGAAACTTTAACTGCTCAAAATATAATTATTGCTCTCGCACTTAATTTCTATTCAAAACAATTAAGCATTAAGAACCTAAGTTGATTTTTATGATTTAATCTTTAAAAGCTTTCTCCCGAACTGCTTATTTTCCTAATCAGATCCCTCTATCATAGACGTTTACACACTCACAATGGATTTAATTGTTTAAAATCTTTATCGATAGTTTCTCCCAAACTCCAATAACTTTAGGTTAATTAAAGACCGATCAACCGTTTCATAAACCAATTGACAATGACATAGATTTCTCCCAAACTTCTAATTACAATTATCAATCAATAAATATAAAAGATAAAAAGAATATTTAAACCCAAATAAATGTGGATCTACGATTAAACATAAAAATCTTATTCAACAATTGCAAGTAACATCAAACCCATCCTATGACATGCTTACTACCCAAGCGGATGCAAGAGAATTAGCAACTCATAATGGAAAGACAAAAACAAACAATAATATATGAAAAAATATTGTACCGAATGTTGAAATCGTTCAAGACTGTTCGTAGCCGAAAACCCCTTGAAAAGCTGATAAACAATAGCTAAATAAATCTCCAATCGTGCTAGCAATCTTCAAAGACTGTTTGTAGCTGTAAAACCCTTGAAAAGCTGTTAAAATTCGGCTGGCGAGCAAAAGGTAGGGTTTTGGAATGATTAAGCATGCTATTTATAGGTTTCCAAAAATCTTGTGCAAATTGGACCCTCATTGCGGCGCAACCAGGTAGTTGCGGCGCAATGAGGCATTGATCATCGCTGACTGTTGACTTTCGTTGACTGAAGCCGGGAGTCGTTGCGGTGCAACAAAACTTTACTATTTTTTCGTTGCGGCGCAACAACATGTTGCAGCGCAATTGGTCTTTTTCCAGCTTTGTCTTTTGTTGACTTTCTATAAACTTCATCCAAATGTTCCGGAAATCATTAGTAAGCATTTATTTCACCTTAATAATGTTGTTTTCTCCAGAATTACGCTTAAATACCGGTCAGTAACCTGAAACACTAACAAATACCATAAACGCACCAAATGTATATAAAAACGACTCAATAATCATGCTAGATCAACTACATTCACTGTGGGAAATGGTATAAAATACAATATATCAGTAATCCATAAAAAACATGGGGACCAATCATTTATATACTATAAATAAATATTAACAATTAATATGTGATGGGATTTACACCCATGCATAGTGTGTATGTGTTTTTTTCATAGATCAATATATAATTTATATGCTATTAAGATCTAAAAAAAATATGGATATACAAGTTTCTCTTAGATATAATGTATTTATCGATAAAGATAAAATATTGAATCATATACGAAGAAATTGATGTTGATGATGATTTTTGAAGATAACTTTGAAGATAAAATATAATGTATTTAGAGATTAAAAGTGAAAAATGTGAAAATTTCAAGGACGAAGAAAATAATTTACCCCTATTATTATAGAATATAATCTTATTTTTAATCTTTTTTTATATACAGTTGTTCTAAATAACCTATCGACAAATTATATGTGTCAGTTTCTCTTAGTGTATATATAAAGAAAAAGTTAAAGATTAAACTACTATTAAAAGTTCTTAATTAATATATAAATAAACTAGCACGATACCCGCGCAATGCGGTGCTGGTTGGGGCGACAACTGTTTGTGTGGGGGGGGGGGGACTATTGGTGCTGGAACAACGTCAAGTGGTGTAGATAACTGATGTAAAGGTAATTGATGTAAAAAGGTTAATGGAGATACTTTGGATAAATGACTGGTATTATAGTTTAATCATTAATGATATTTTAGATAATTACTCCATAACTTTTAAATAGAAGGTTCTTTTATTTATTAAATTATATAAAAGTATAGATTAGGTGTATAGGAGAATTAAAATTAAGAAATAAGGGTATTTTGGGTATAAAAAAATACTGAAATTTTTGAAGTAAGAGAAGTCAATATGCTTTATAAGAGTTTATAGATATATCATGATCAAATCACCAAGTGAGTAAATGACCATAGAGTTTCCATCTACTTACCTTCTTTTATTAGAATATGACCGTCTACATCCAATTCTTTTATACTTTTGTCTATAATAAAATATTAGGAATACTATCATTGTTAATTGCAATCATTTTAATTTATTACCTCAAATAGACTGCATACATACACTGAATCAACAAAAATATGTGATGTTCATGAACACTTTTTGTTATTCATTAATATATTGAAAATGCTTGATATCAAAAAAGAAAAATAAGTGGAGTATACATGGAATGATTGAATGAGTACACCAGTAAGTGGGGAATGATCTGAAAATGACAATGTCACTAAAGAAGTAAGAAAATAACTAAAGAGCCAAAAAGATGCTAAGGGAAAAATACTTGCGCGTCACTATTTTAAAACATAGAATACCACTCTTTTCTTTTCCCTATTTTTTTCTATAAAAAGTAAGGCCTTTATATATATCGTAAGGGTAAGCAAAAAACCAAATAAAGAACAAAAAAAGTGAAAAAAATCAAGAAAACTGAATCGTTAAAACCGAACAAATCGGTTCAAGTTTCGGTTTCATGAGAAAAAACAAATTAAAAACCGAACCAAGCCAAATATATTTTGATTTAGTTTATGCTTATACCAAATACATTTATATTTATTACTTATAGATAGTAAATATGTTAATATATATTTAAAGTTTTTGCTTTTTTAGTATACAAATGAATATAAATGTATGTTTTAGATGAAAACGTATAATAAAATCAATTTGTTTTATAACAAACTTATACCGTATTTAACACCTAAAAGAGATAACTAGTTAATAAAAATCATCTATATATTTTAGCTTCTATATAGTTTTTTTTTTCCTTATCAATTGAAATTTAAATTTATAACATAATCAACGAAGAGCGTATAACATTTTTTTTCAAAAAATATTGTAGCCAAAACCGAAACCACTCTAAACCAAATCGAAAAACTGACAAGCCGAACCAAACCAAAACCGAATCTATCGTTTTTGGTTATTTAAAAACCGAACAGACGGTTTAGGTTTTGGTTTTGGTTTTAGGCTAAAACTGACTCAAACTGACCCATATTCACCCCTAATATATCATATAGCATCTATAATATGTAATAAAAGAGAAACTTTAATTTATAATTTTTAGCCCAACCCACTAGAGTAACTTCAATAAAAACTGGAGTCTAGAATATTTGTCTAGAAATAATCAAGACCAGTGACCAGTCTACAACAAATATCACCAGAAATTCACTCTAATCTAGATCTGTCAGTGAATTAAAGACATTCCAGTTGAAGTCGAAGACAAATTTTGGAAGAAAGAAAACATTCCAGCTGCAAAGCTTAGTGGATGCTTTATGCATATCAAGACTGGAGTGATCCATCAATGTAAAGTACTTACAAAACTTTACACTGATTACGATGAAGACATTTTACTTTTACACACTTTTGTCCAGACAATACCTTTTGTCTGTATGAAAGTATATTTGTGTATAAAGATGGTTGGTTTAAAGTAAGACGTGTCACATCCAATGCGACTTTATACCTTACTTTAAACAAGCAAGTTAATTAATTAAATGTTATTCCTTAAATGCTCTAATATCTTTATGGATACTTTACATCTTCCTATAAATAGAAATTTTTGTACAACCAAGAAGATAACTTTTGCTCTCTTGGTGAACTTGTGATATATTTTCTTAATCGTAAAAAAGAATATTTTACAACTTGCATTTGTTTCGATTGTAAAAGAGAACTTACAAGTATAGATCACTTGTAATTCTTAGGTAGTTAGGATATTTACAATAATCGTATTATCTTGGTGCAACAACAATCTAGTATTTTATTTAATATCAATAAATAAAATATATTTGAAAGTCACAGTGTTCCACCATTTTACTTATTGTATTAATATTGCAATTGTCTTGTTTAGTTATTTACTTAATGTCAAAATGACCAGCATTTGGCGTACGGTCCACCGAAATTGGTGATGAGTGAATTATTTATGATTATTCCCCCATATGTTTGTCACTAATTTGATGTTAAATGAGCCATTAATGTGAATTTTTGGTATTTAATCGCACTTAAATTATTGACAGGTTCAATACAGCAGGGTGATGCAAGAAATCCTTTTGGAATAAACAATCAAGCTAAAAGACAACGTGCATGAAGCTTAAAAGGATGAACTGTGGAGATGCGAAAAGCAATCAAAGAAATCTGGAACTTTCGGAGCCACGAGCAGCGCTCACCTCAAATTCATCAGATCCATAAGAGTGCTGGTCGCCCTCCCTAGCGAGCGCCACGCGTGTCGGTCAGCAAGGGTGTTTTCTGAAACTTATAATAACCAACCTCAAACCCTTAGAAAGGTGAGTGCCGAACATAGCAGCTATAGATGTCGAAAATTAACATTTTTTAAAGGCTTTTACGCAGATCTATCATCGGCGATCATCAAAGAATCCGACCCAGGGATTTAACATCACCCGGTTTCAAATCTTCAATCTCTTTACTACTTTCTTTCAATTCTATGTTATTTTATTTTATCAGATTGTTAATGGCTACCCACTTAATGAATAGCTATGTACTTAGACGTTTGTTTGGATGATGTAAACGTGTTTTGATTGTCGTCTATTGGTCCTTGTTGAACTGTTTCTATGCTTAATCACATACCCATGATTATTTGAGTTAAAGTATATTATTTGTTTTTCACATACAGACTGTTTTGGTGATTTGTTTGGGATAAACTGATCAAGTGTCCTTAGAGTCATTCATTATGTTTGCAAAATGTTAATCGGTCATTAATTAATGTTGACTTCTTATTTCTAACGAAACATGGATTGAAAACTAATAATTTGATTTAGGTGAACATGTGTATTTATTAAATTGTGTTTGGTTAACCCAACTAACAGAAACTGGTTTTGGGTGACTCAAACATTTAGTGTCAAGTGAATTTAACAAGGATCTTGATTTGATTTAAGTCATAGTTACAAAACGCAATTCTTTATAATGCTCAGCGACTGACCTTAGCATAAATTTTATCTGAAGGTTTGACAAGTCAAAAGACAGTCAAGCTAATTATTGGTGAATGTAACTAGAATCTGAATGTGAAAAGTTTTAAAACAATCATAATCAATAACGCTTTCATCATGTGTATTGAACCCAAATGAATGTTAGTTTAAATATTTTAAGTTGGCTAGAATCGGGTGAAAACTTGGTCAACGACTTGATTTCTTGTAAAACTCGGTCAAACTCATCTGGATCGGTCAAGAACCGGCCGGATCAGGTCAAAACTCGGGTCAACTTTGGACAAAAATAAAGTTTTTGTCTTTTTTTTTTTTTTTTTAAGATTCCTAAATTGGTTTAAGTTTATGTTTCTAATGAATGAAGTTTAAACTTTGAAGTATTATATTAAAGTTTCTAAACTATTATGTTTTAAGTTTGAAGTTTATTGCATATAATTTCAAAAACCATAAATGTTCTATATTAAAACTTGATTCGGGTTCTCCTTGATTCCGATCCGAGTTGTTAAAAACTTGTGACTCCCCCCCCCCCCCCAAACCGATCTGATCCTGAGTTACGGGTTCTCCAACTTTATTTATGCTGGTTGACATTAATTCATATTGTTGATTATGGATCCTTTAATTATTATTATGATACGTTGCCGGTAACGTCATTTTAAGTTTTTTTTAATTATTTAATATGAATCAATTGTGTTTTAAAAAGTCGAATCCGTGATTTATTTAACAGAGTTTACAATTAAAGTGATTTTTTTTTAAATTCACATTTTAATAAAGCGGCGTATAACATGTACGAACGCTATCTTTACATCTATATGAAACAAACTACTTCTTCCTTTTTTCAATGCTCGGTCTTTAAATTATCTAAACTCCTCTTTTTTTTTGCTAATTTAAATATTTCTACCCAATATACATATAATATTACTAATGAAATTATTTAAATTATACATCTCCGACCCTTAAAATAACTATACTACTTTGTTTTTATCAATTACCTTTACAATAATAATCACACCGCCACCGCCGTTGCCACCCATCACCTCCATCGCCACTGTATTGTGCGGGTACCATCTAGTTTTAGTTTATATTTAACGTTTTGTGTACATATAACATTCCATATCTATCTACATATCGCAATCTAACAGTCTTAATTAATATTCATTATATTTTTATTCGTACGTAATATATAGACACATGTATAAATTTGAAATGGCATGCTAGTATTTTATTAGTATTTATTTGTTTCGGTATTCTTAAAGTTGATCTACCTTCCTTCCTAACTCCTACCTTCGAAGTTATCAAATCTTGGTTTGATGTCGGTATGCTCGATTTTTTCTTTTAATACTTATATATATTCCCACATAAAGTTAAAAAAGAACTCAACTCAAAAACGATCTCCTGTCTTTCTCTTTCTGATCTTCTCTCAAAACCTCTATAATATTTCTCTCACAACCGACATTTGTCCTACCAAGTTGACAATCCACAACTTGGGTTCATACATAGTCAAATTATTAATCGTGTGATCAGAATAAATTCTTCTTGCAATTATACTTTATTTATATATAACATATTTTATTTTATTTATTTGTACTTTAGTAAAAATATATTAGGTAAAGTAACTCAAACCCAAAAGTGATTTCGCTAGCTTGCTTATTTATAAAAGGTGGTGGTGGTCTTGGTACGGAAACTCTGTAGCAATGACGGCTTTGTATATGTGTCTTAAATCTTATATTTATAAATAGTCATATTGGGTGGTATATATTTTTGTTTGATAGTAACCCTTAATAAAGGGTTTGTGTTAAATAGTGAAATATATCTTGGAATATTTTTCATGTGTTTTACAAAGGTGGCGAACTCAAAAGATATAAGCGATTATGCAAACTTCGATCGAGACAGGGACGATAGAGAAGGCGGATCGGCTCCGGTGGCACCAACATCAGCTGATCATGATCAATCACCACTTGATATGTATTCATCTGAGTTTAGTATGTCAGGAGAGTTATCTGCTATGGTGACTGCTTTGACCCATGTTGTTTCTGGTGGCGGTGAAGGTGGTGCTGTTAGTACTGTTTCGCCATCTTTTCGTGCTGGTGATGGTGGTAGTTATTTAATGGATTCGCCAAGTTCAGCGTATTCTTCTTCGAGTTCTGGACAGAAAAGGGTTCGTGATCAAGAAGGAAGTGCTGAACAATTTACGGAACAGTTTACTCAAAGATTTTATGGTGGTGTGGGTGACTTTAGAGGTGGGGAGTCATCATCTTCACAAGGTTAGCTTCATTTCCATACAAATATAAAACATGATCAACAAAAATGGTATCTAATCTCGTCTTTCATGACGTATTGGAAGATGAGATGTAGACGGTGTTATCTATTTTAAGATAGAGATGTTAATTCTAGAAAAACTTCTGGCTATTTTTGTAAGAAGTAAAAGTCGAACCCAAAATTAAAACTCCAATTTAATTGATAACCCAATTGTCCATTTTGTCCCACGTTTCAAAAATGTTTTATGAAATTTGACTAGTTCTACAAAGTATACATGCATGTTAAGCTAAATGTTAAACCAGACATTAATACACATTCAATTCACAAAGATACAGTTTATTTGTTGTTTTTGTCACTTTGTATATTAGTTTCAAACATTTAACATATGTGTTTTTTAGTCTTTTTAAATACGTTCACATGGATATATATTAATTCATAGGCTGAACATATGACAACTACTTTTTATTTCTTTTGAAAAGTATATCTTGTAGATAATTAGCATGTTTTTCATGCATATTATTCAGTTCCCTTTTTGCATTTTCGAATGTAACAGTAAAAGAAGAGGTAACACCAATGCCCACCACCACAACCACGGCTGATGCGGCGCAACAACCAGCTGCCATAATGGGACAAAGTCAAGCAATTGAGTCAACCCAATTTGAACAAACAGGGGAAAGAAGAAGAAAATACAGGGGAGTAAGGCAAAGACCATGGGGAAAATGGGCTGCAGAGATACGCGACCCACATAAAGCTGCCCGAGTTTGGTTAGGTACATTTGATACTGCAGAGGCAGCTGCCAGAGCATATGATGAAGCTGCCCTTAGATTCCGGGGAAACAGAGCAAAACTCAATTTCCCCGAAAATGTAAGGTTAATCCCACAACAACAAACCCGACCCGTTACCCAAATTGCCATTGCAAATCCTCCAACTACCCAATTTACAATCCATCACCAACGACCGCACCACAACTTTCAACTACCAAATCCCTCCGCGGCCAGAGATTATTGGCAGTACTCGCAGTTACTACAAAGTAGCGCAGATACACGCCCGCCACAACCGAGAAATGATTTATTACCACAAATGTATACATCATCAACAATGACTTCTTCACATTCACAAACATCCGATTTTTCATCTGCCAATAATTATCCACTGCTTTTTCCAAACCTTTCGACAGGATATTTGAATTTTCGACAGCCTAGCGGTGAAAACGATCAGGATGATCAACCCGATTTTTCAGCAACACCGTCTTCATGGCCCGGTTATGATCAATTCCCACCACCACCTTCAAATTAATAATTATTTCATTTTTTTTTTTTTTTGGCATGGTTTCACTAATTATGTGTTCATTTATAGAGCTGGGTTGCACATACCTTGTCAGGTTTTGTACTATACCTTTTTTGTCATACAAATTCTTTTAAATGTTCTCCTTAAGTACGAAACAATCTTGTAGGTGTGTGTAACGAAGTATGTTTTGAGAATTTATAAAAAAAGAAATTATAATTCTCATTTAAATTAAACGAGTTATAGTGGGTTCATTAAACAGTCCAAATTGATAACGAAATCATAAATTAAATACCAATCAAGATATAGATAACCAAATGCAAACATAAGAACGAATATATACATGTACTCGTTTTCCTCGTTTCGAAGAGACCGAATTTTTAAAATTTTTAATTTCTAATTTTCACCTCAAATATATTTATTAAAGTTATATTAGAAATGTATCCACACAATAATATGAATGATAGATGAGATTTTAGATAATTATAAATTTCAATATAGATGAAACTCAAAAATAAAAATTATAAAACTTTAATTGTACATGCATGTGAAGCAAGTGTCTTGATCTTTGACCCATGGAATTATTAAGTAAATTGGTGTTCGAAATGAACCCAATGTCATATCGATCATAAGTAAATTATAGTACATTATTATCTATCCTTAAACTATATAAGCATGTTGTTAATTACTTGATGGAACTCATCCCTAATTTTATTTACTTACAGCTTTTAGGATTTAATAAATTTCAATACCTTTTCAAAAAAAAGAATTTCATTAAGTCTAACCCAGCAATTACAAAATAACATCTCAAATTAATGGTTAAATAGTTATACTAAGATTTGAACATAAGGATCTGTCTACCCGTTGAAAAGCTAGCTAGCCAGACATCAAATGTCTTTGATGAGGATAAGTAAAACTTCCTGACTAGCTTTTCAACGAGTAGAAGGTTCCTTTTTCTTCGTGTTCAAACCTTAACATAACAATTTAAAGATGTTATTTTGTAACTGTTGGGTTAGACTTAATGAAATTTTATTTTTTTTTAAGTTTAATGAAATTTATTTAAAAGAAAAAATCGAGAACTTATCTGTTATTTCGTTACATCATATCTAATCTAATCTAAATTAAAGAAAACAAGTGTTTAATTGATTCTAGATTCTATTTTCTTTTTTTTTTCTGTTACATTTGCATGCAAATCAAAACCAAGAATTTTAAGAATGGAACAAATTAAAGTATATGGAAAATTCGATTGATTTGATTTCTTAACTAAAGTATCCTAAACAAGATAGAAAGCGTTAGAATGTTTTAATTTGGCTTGTTGTGTCCGATGGTTTCTATAATTTCCGTCTGATATAAATCAATAGGCTGAAGTCCATAAGTTGTAAATAGTTTTGATGTGATGTGATGTTTTTATCTAGATATATTTCCATCAACATCCATTCGTGGCAAGTCTATCTTCTATCATTTTTTATGTCAATTTACTTATATTTTATTTCATGTAGTTAAACGAAGTAACGAACACCTAAAATCCGTTACAAGACGTTACAAAAATGACAAAAGATTATTAAAAAGTAGGATATACATTCTGTATGTACTACTTTTAAAAAAATAATCGTTTATTTTTCAAATTGTCGAAAGTTTTATAATATTGTCATCTAACAACCTTAAAATATTTTTACGCATACTATCCTTTACCAATCTTAATCTTAATCTTGATCTTTTTTCTTTTTTAATAGCAGTGGTGTTGAACTCAGCGGCATGCCTTTTAATTGTCCGGTAGAGATCGACCACGTCACCAGCACAGTCAATCCGTGGGCATGACTGGCGGTGGAAGTCTCACTAACGTTCTGGAGGAAACTTACTAAAAGGCAACTGATCTAACATTAATGACCAATCATAGCTGTCAATTTTTTCAAAATTAATTAAATCAACACATGTCTAAATTAATTTATACTTTTTGATTTACCATCACCAATTTACACTTTTTAACCTAATTTAAAAAAAATTAATATTTTATTGCATAATGTCTATCTAATAACTAGGGATGTTACATATCTATATCAATATTTTATTTTATATTATCAATTGTAATCAAATTAATTGTAATATTGTTGTTATTAGTAATTGTAATCAAACTATAATTAGGATAATCATTGTTATTATTAGTAATCAAAATCAAATTATATTTAAGATACATATTCTTCTTATATAAATAAAAATCTAAAGGCAAAATTATTGAAAACCCCACAAACTAGAAATATGTGGGATATTCCACACGTAAGCTTATGCGTCCGAAAACATTATATTCACTTGTCTTATATATGTATGTATATGTATAAGTAAAAGATATATATGGTGGGATCCTGAAAGAACGTAAAGTAGCGAAAGTTTGTTTTATCTTTTTAATCCAAGCAATGAGCCATATATAAGGGTACGGTACGAACTTTGCCCTTTAGTGTATTGATAAAAGGTAGCTGGTGAAAGTGATAGGTCTTACATATGGGGTGATAGGTCATAAGGGGTGATCAGTAATGAAGTAATCTACTCAACGGCCTTGCCTTTTACCATCCGCCACAAACTAACAGGTTTCACCTATATGTTACGGCTATACACCCTTTGAAAAAAGTAACTTATCTTTTTAAAAAGTAAAAGCGTGATGGGTTAATTAAAAAAAATTAATGATAAAAGTGAAAATAAAAAGTCAAAAAGACAAATTAAAAAAAATCAAAAACTAAATTTTCTATCTTTTCTCCTTAAAGTACCTTTTCTTTTTATTTTTGGACCCTAATTTCGAGAACATGTGATGCAATACATAATTTAAAAGTTATCATGATTTTCTTTAAAAAAAGGTTATTGGTATATATATGGGGGAAGTGAGTATGGGGTTGTCCCCCATCTAAGCTTAGATGGGGAACCCCTCACAATTTGTTTTTTTTAATCCATGAATATCATGGGGGCCCCATCATTTGTTTAAAATACAAATATTATTAAAATATTTGTGTATGAAGGATTCCCCATCTAAGCTTAGATGAGGAACAACCTCATACTCATTTTTCCCTATATATATATATAGGGAAGGGAATATGAGGCTGTTAGGCACTTTAGTTGGGTAAAAAATCCCACACATACATTTTTTTAAACCATAAAAATCATAGGAGCCAAGCATTTATTCAAAATATTGGTATATAAGGGTTTTTTCATCTAAATTTGGTGCATAAAAGCCCCATACTCACTTTTCTTATATATATATAATTAGTCATTCAATATATAAATTTTTAAGCATGTGAATATCTCATTTTCCAAAACATAAGAAATGATAAAAAAAGAAAAAAAAAAGGTTTTTTTTTTAGGTTTTTTATGACCACGGGGTTGAGGTTTCTCTTGGGATAATTTTAATCTTATTTGGATGTGAGGACTTCTATTTTCAAAATAAAAGCTTCAAAAAGCTTGTGATTAAAAAGCTCATGGAGTAATTCCTACCATTAATGACAATGTAAAAAAATTGGAAATTTATTTTTAATGGTTGAGTTTTAATTAATAAAATCAATGATTTTTAAAAATCAATAACTAATAAAACTATACAAGCAGATTATATATATATATATATATATATATTTTTAACTTATCTAATATTGCAAATTGTCACAATTTATTTTTTATGGATATCTAGCCAAATTTGTTTTTTTTATCAATAAAATAAACTCAATGTCCATTTTTTTAATTATAAATTTTTTAACTACATCTTACATCTTGTTCAGTTTTATACGATTGGAAGCTTCAATTTTACAGTTCCAGACTCAATATAAGCCTCATTCCTTAGCTTCAGTCCCAACCCCTTAACTCCAGCCCTATATCCGATTACTTTTGTCAAACTTACCCATAGCCTCAGAAAACATTATAAAAGGAATGAAACCTATTATTTATCACCTCACCATATTTATCTTATAAATTTACAATACATCAAAAGTCGTCATGTATGAACACTTGAATAAATACGACGGATTGTCAAATACAATATTAGTTTTATAAGAATTTATTTTCCTTTTCATTTGTGTACGGGATCAAATATGCGTTTAATAAGAAGCAAACCTCTAAAAGAAGTTTAGTCAAATATCAAAAATTTAGTAAATAAAAGAACAACTTTGGTAGTTGGTCAAAGTCACATATTTTGTGCAATCCTAAATCGTGCGCAATATCTGACGATGTTAAAAAAAAACACTTAAATAATATGAGTAGGAAATGCTTAAAAAACCACATTCATGAAATAGTCAACAAATATATTATGAGCTGAACGTACGTGAATGTGACTAAATTCGCGACGTAATTATCATGTTAATTTTTATTTAAATACTATTACTAATACCCGTACGATGTACGGTAGTTATATATATATATATATATAAGTGTGACTTAAGCCACACATCTCATGTTAGGTGGAAGTTTTGTGTGTAGGTGATCATAAGAGCTTACAGGGAACCTCACACCTGACTCGATAGAGAAACCTTTCGGCAGTTTATCATTCTCGTTAAGGAAAGGAAAAGCTGATCCAAGAGTAGCCCGTATATTCAAGACATTGGTGGCTAGTTAGGCCTACCTGGAGTTACTCATCTCACATGAACTATGTCGCAAGGAGCCACCTACGAAACCACGTTAACGTACCAACTTGGCATTAGCTATTACGGGTTAAGCTTAACGCTTTCTCACGTTAATAGCTCGATCACTTCTCGCATTTCAAATCAATCATTCTCACATTACACATTAATCATTCTCACGTTATACATAAATTACATTAATGTTAGGGCCCTTAAATGTGCAGGTTGTTATGGCATACCTAGAAAGTCTAGTTTGCTAGGTATACTAGCCATGAACTCACCACATCTCATACATCAACCTCACATTCATGCATTACATAACATTTCATAGCAATTCATGATCACATGATAACATTTCTAGCTAAGGCATATCGAATTATAGCCCATATAACCCCCCATATAGTCCCGAATTCCCACATACATTATAAGATATTATTGAGGGATGTTACTATATTAAAACTATGTTTTTTTGAACCCTCATCGTGAAAAATCATGTATCTTACCTCGTAGAAACATAACAAAGAACCTCCCTAAGTTCCCTGTACCATAAGGTAACTTAAACATAAGGTCTATGAGGCATACAAGTGTGAAAATAGACCTAAACGACCACCAGACATGAATATGTGTTTCAAATAGGTCATGTGCGCCACATATACATAACCCAGAAACCATATGCGCCGCAAAGATGGTCTCTGCGCCACATATCATACTCCAACCTGACTTTGCGACTCCGTTTCACTTTAAAACTCATCCAAACGAATAACAAAAGATCCCAAACAAACACCATGACTTTTGAACATCAAAATACAATATTTTAGAAGTCCATTGCAGTAATGAAATCATCAATTACCCCTCAATTGATTATGATTACAACAATAATCATTTTAGGTCACCGTGTGAAAATGAAGGATTTCAACAACAAATAATCATCTTATGACCTAGACCAGATGTGAAATGTCCAAGGGATTAAAATGAAATAAAATCAATCAAATAATACCTCAAATACTAGAGATTGCAAAAATATGCAAAACCCTAATCAAACACACTTAAAATACAATGATTTGGAAGATTTACGCAAGAGAAATGATATGGAAGCAAGGGGGGATGGAGAAATGACATTAGAAACTAATACTTCTTTTTTTTACTAATCCTAAATGATCCCTAAACATGTCCTTAATCTTCCCTAATGTCACCTTTAGCCCTTATACTTCAAAACATCGCATTTTAGGCTCAAAACAACCTATCGAGATCGAATACTTACCGTCACTTTAAACACATATTGACCATCTCAAGCACATTAACACACACATTAATAAGGCATTAATACCTTATACTAATAGCACATTAATCTGACGTTAGCATTAAATCGTTTAAAGACTTAACGGACACAAATTGTTGACTTAACGACTCCGGTCAAGTGTTAAATAAAAACTTTGGGATGTTACATTGGCAAACGTACAAATAGAAACTCCCAAGAGTACAATATGGGAGCGTCTGTCACACCTCGACTAAGGCGGAAAACTCAGGATGCGACGCATAGTACACCCGTCATGGATGTTACGTAGAGTAGCTACATGAATACTTAAATAACGCGCATTTCATAAAATTTAAACATAAATATCCATCATAGAGTCACGTTTCAAAATAAAACAAAGATAAACTCCCACGCAGGGGAATAACGCATAGGTATAATGCCATAGTCTAAACATATAGCAACCATAACAAAACATAAGATATGCAGCTCCTATTCTGGTCTGCTACAGGTCACCATGCTATGCTTCTTAGCCACTTCTAACATTCTCAACTTGCACACCTGAAAAGATACTAAAAAGCGTCAACACAATGGTTGGTGAGTTCGTAGGATTTTGTAACAAGTATCAAGTTTTGTGTCAGGTCGAAATATCATCAAGATCCACACAGCAATATGGCTATCAACTTAGTTATGATAGAAGAATCAAGTATGTATATGCCGCCAGCACTTACGGTATACCAGGCCTAAGGTGCAAGTATCAAGTATCTGGTGCCTCCAACTCCACCATAAGTATCAAGTATCTGGTGCCTCCAACTCCACCATAGGTATCAAGTATCAAGTATCTGGTGCCTCCAACTCCACCATAAGTATCAAGTATCAAGAATCGAGTATCTAGTATCTCCAACTCCACCACAAGTATCAAGTATCAAGAATCAAGTATCTTAGTGCACGTCATACAGTATAGTTAAATAGCCATAAATGATGATAGACACAAAGACATGAGTTTCCAAATTAGGTAGTCAAATATGTATCCAAATATAAGTAATCATATGTGTATCCAAAATAAGTTTCTCCAAAATCATCATAGCATAGTTTCCAATAAATACGGTTTATTAGAAAAACAGTTTATATCCTTTCAGCCCCATGAAGTGAAAAGGGGACTACAAAACTCACCTGAGCTGTAGCAACAAGATTAAGCTACACAAGATATCAGAAAGCAACTAACGGGCACGAAATCAATATGTTACAAGTTTCACAATTAAGTATTCATTCAATATAGGTAAACGTGCTCAAAACGTGTCGCCAAGTGCTGACTAAGTTGTCCAAAAGCGTACTAGTTTGACTTTGACCACATTTTACAAGTTTGACCAGAGTTGACCAAATTACGAGTTTGACTAAGTTGACCAAATCAACTAAAGTTGACCAAATTTGACTAAACCGACCAAAGTTGAATAACTAAACCGACCAAAGTTGACCAAAGTTGACTAAATCGAGGTAGTAATCGAAATTCGAGGTCTCAATTGAAAGTTGAGGTCTTAAATTGAATTCGGGGTCTTATTTTCACTAAAGGACAAAATTGCAATTGAGAAGCTAAAATAAGATGTTAAATTTGATAGGCTAGTAAATCTGGGGTCTTATTTTGAAAATACGAGGTCACATTTGAAATAAGAGGTCACAAACAGAAATACGAGGTCACATTTGAAATACGAGGTCACATTTGAAATACGAGGTCACAAACTGAAATACGAGGTCACATTTGAAATACGAGGTCACATTTGAAATACGAGGTCACAAACTGAAATACGAGGTCACATTTGAAATAAGAGTTCACATTTGAAATACGAGGTCGCAAATGGAAATACGAGGTCTCAAATCGACGGGGTCGTAAATTGGGTTGTTCTTCCCCAAAATTCATTCTAGAAAACCCTAATCGTATCTTTCAACCTGGAAGGTGTTTTTATCATCCGATTGTACTTTTAGACCCCCAAATATGATGGAAAAAGAATCCTAAAGTCGGAAACTCGAAAAACAGACTTAAACTCGAAAACCCATTTAAACAAAGTTTATAAAAATCCTTAAATCTCAATTACTTGGCGGGTGTAGTGTGTATATTAAAAGAAAAGCTGAAAATACCAAAAAGAAGAGGATAAAGTGGGTTTTCATTTTATACATTGAATCTATAAATTATATATTTGTAAAGATGTTTAGGACGTAAAAACACTGTTGTTAAAGCTAAATCTAAACAAAATAAGGTTGGTTTTTCATAAAACTTGATGTAAAATGGGGTAGTAATGGTGAGGTAGTAAAAATGAGTTAGTAAAGTGAGGTAACAATTTGGGGTAGCAAAAGAGAAGTTGTAAGGGTTTGTGTGTGTTTTTTTACTTGGAGTCTAAGTTGATGGAATTAGTGTTTTGTGATAGAATAAGACTATTTATATATAAGGTAAAATAGAGGTGCTTCCATGTTAACTCAAGAATACGATGCCAACTAAATACGATGCCAGACCCAAATACGATGCCGAATCAAAATACGATGCTGATACAAAAATACGAGGTCGATACACGAATACGAGGTCGTTTTACAATTACGATGTCGATTAACTTTACGAGGTCGTAAATTCAAGTTTAAAATTTTAATTTGACTAAAAATCTTTCTTGGTCAACTTACGGATGTTACATTCTCCCCTACTTAAAAGAATTTCGTCCCGAAATCCAAATTATGCATTAAGTTTCAAGTTCTAGCCACACACCAATTTTCCAAACGTCAAGCTACACGTTAAGTTTCAAGTCTCAAGTCTACTCATTAAGCTCCAAGTATCAAGTCACATATTAGTTTCAAGCATCAAGTCACGCATTCAAGTATCAAGTCATACATTAAGTTTCAAGCATGAAGTCCCGCATTAAGTTTCAAGCATCAAAGTCACACATTAAGTATCAACCACATATTAAGTTTCAAGCATCAAGTTTCGCCCTAAGTTTCAAATTTACTTACTAAGCTTCATGTATCAAGTTAGGCGAATAGGTGTGGATACTTAAGCTTCATTTGATCTTTTCCTTCCCAATTAAACTCTGCCTCTACAGAAATTTCAACGAAGTTTCACAATAGTGTACTTATGTCTTTTGAGCTTTTTGACTCCTTGATCCATAATCTCCATGGGTTCTCGAAGCTTAAGTTACTACCTAATCGTACTTCGTTCAAAGGAACGTTTCATCTGGAACACATCATGTACGTTACTGAGTTCATGGGGAAGTTTCAAACGGTAAGCAACAACACCAATTCTCTCATGTACATTACTGAGCTAATGGGGAAATTTCAAACGGTAAGCAACAACACCAATTGTCTCAGTAATCTCGAACGGTCCAATATATCTTGGAGCTAGTTTCCCTCTCTTAATGAATCTTACTACACCTTTCCAAGGCGAAACCTTAAGCATGACTCGGTCACCAACCTGAAACTCTAAAGGTTTCCTTCGGTTGTCAGCATACTTCTTTTGTCGATCTCTAGCCTTCATGAGGTTTTCCTTGATTTGTGCAATCCTTTCTGTAGTTTCCATAATGATTTTTGGTCCTATCAACTGCATGTCTCCCACTTCATGCCATGCTAGTGGAGATCGACACTTTCTTCCATACAAAGCTTCAAATGGCGGACACCCAATAATCGAATGATAACTATTGTTATACGAGAACTCTACTAGTGGGAGATGAGTATCCCAACTTCCTCCAAATTCGATAACACATACTCTCAACATGTACTCTAAAGCTGTACTCATATCTATACGCGTTCCCAAAGCTCATTGCATGGATTTCCAAAATCCTAACGTAAATCAGCTATCTCTGTCACATATGATGGATACTGGAATGCCGTGCCTGGCTACAATCTCTCTCAGGTACAATCGTGCATACTTTTCCATCTTATAATCTTCTCGGATGGGTATAAAATGAGCTGACTTGGTCAGTCGATCTACCACAACCCATATTGCATCCTTAACACTACTGGTTCTAGGTAACTTGGTGACGAAGTCCATGTTAATAGTTTTCTACTTCCATTCAGGAATCTCTGGTTGTCTTAGCAGCCCTCCTGGTTTCCTATGTTCTGCTTTAACCTTCAGACATGATAAACACTTGCTCACATAAACCGCTACATCATTCTTCATTCCTGGCCACCAGAATAAGTCTCGAAGGTCTTGATACATCTTTTCTATCCCTGGATGAATGGAATATCTCGATTTGTGCGCTTCGTCCATTATTAGTTTCCTCAAACCACCATAAGTTGGTATCCACAATCTATCAGCAAAATATAGTACACCATCTTCTCTTTGAACAAGTTGCCCTTTCATGCCCTACAACCCTTCACGGTCAATGTTCTCCGGCTTATTCGTTTCTATCTATACTCTGATCACTCTATCCTTCAAACTGTTGTGCACGATAATGCTGATGTCCCTAATTCGTCGTGGCCTAACTTTTTCCTCTCTACTCAAGGCATCAGCTACTACGTTTACCTTTCTTGGGTGATAACGGATCTCGTAGTCATAATCACTATACAACTCTGACCATCATCTCTGACGCATATTAAGATCTTTCTGAGTGAAGAAATGCTGAAGGCTTTTATGATCTGTGTATATCACACTCCTCATCCCATTTAGGTAATGTCTTTAACACATCAACGCGAAAACGATAGCTCCTAACTCCAAATCGTGAGTCGTGTAATTCCTCTCGTGGATCTTCAGTTGTCAAGATGCATATGTAATAACTTTGCCTCAGTGCATCAATACAAATCCTAAGTTTTAATCCGATCCGTCACAGTAAGCGATAAAGTCATCGGATCCTCCTGGAAGACTTAAGATCAGCGTGTTACATAACTTCTTCATTAGTCTGAAAGCTTTTTCTTGTTTATCGCCCCAATCAAAGCTTATATCTTTGTGCGTTAATGACGTCAGTGGGGTTGTGCGAGCTTTGAGAAGTTTTCGATGAATCGTCGATGAATACAATGATTAACTTATCCAAATAGGATCGACAAACGCGATTTGTGAGATCCATGAAAACTGCAAGTGCGTTCGTCAAACCGAATAGCATTAATAGAAATTCGAAATGTCCATATCGAGTGCTGAAAGCTGTCTTTGGTATGTCTTCTTCACGGAACCTAAGCTGATGGTAGCTTGAACGAAGGTCTGTCTTTGATAAATACTTAGCTTCTTGCAATTGCTCGAATAAATCGTCGATTCTGGGTAGGGGTTTCGATTCTTGAATGTTAGCTCGTTCAGATCGCGATAGTTAATACACATGAAAAATGATCCATCTTTTTACTTAACGAATAGTAGCGGCGCACCCCTAAGGAGAAGAACTCGGCCGAATGAATCCCTAATCTTGTAACTCTTGAAACTGTGTCGTGAGTCCTTACATTTAAGAAAGAGCTAAATGGTACGGCGCCTTTGCTAGCGACATAGCATTAGGTACGAGATCATTTCGAAATTCGACTTGTCGAGATGGAGGCAATCCATGAATGTCATCAGGAAATACATCTGGAAATACTCAGATTATCGACATATCTACTCGTTTGACCACTTCAGTTTTTGTGCTCATAAGATTTCGTTTGTTTGAGTCAATTTGTTCACTCTAGATTCCTAGTAAGTCTCCCCTTCTTAAAGGGTTTCTAAGGATTTTTATGAGGGATAACCAATCCATCCCCACGTTTACATCAAAACTACCCATATCAAATGGGACTAATAAAGAATGAAGGAGTATCAAGTGTTAACACACATCTAGGCACAATTTGGTTCAATTTAGATATTCCACCACTAGCTGCTTCAATTTCATATTATGCATGAGTACGAGTAGATTTCACATTTAAAGAGTATACAAAGTTAGTAGAGATAAAGTTGTAGCCGACACCCGAATCGAATAACACAGTAGCCATATGGTTGTTTAAGAGAAAAGTAAACGTGGCAACATTCAAGTCATTAGTTGCCTCTATTTGTAACAAAAATACATGTAACAAGTTCCGACATTCAAACTACAAATAAAGTTAGTAAACATGAATTAAAAAACTCGGTTCCTAAATCAACTAATGCGCTTGTAATATGGTCATTCGAAAGAGAGTGCATCGGAGATAGTAATGGTAATCGACATAGTCATGCATCGGAGATAGTAACCCAAAGAGACTAGGAATTTTCTCAAGCAGTCAAACATAATTTCTTAGGATATAATTTTTATGTGAATAGATAGAACAAACGATAAGTCAAGTAGTACCCAAGCTACGCAAATTTTTATTACATATATGAATTCGATTCCATACTAAAAGTTTGAATGCTTGGATCTTCACAAGCATTAATTCACTATCTCACGTGCCAACATCATGTCCAAGAGTAAAATTGCAAGGCCCAAAGCCCATTCGAGATGTTTCATCCTTTTCTCCATTTCTTCCCTCGCTTTCTTCTCTTTAGCTGCATGTGTCCACAATAGTCCAACCTCATCAAACGTATGACAGATGTGCTGGTGATGGTACTCAAACACTCGGGTATGATGCAGTAATCCAGTATCTTGCTCTCGGATATGACGAAGCCCATCTGGTATGACTCCAACAGTGTGGTCAGTGGGGACCCCTATCACTGTTCGCGATGAACCTTCCCCGTTTGTCGATCTCCGCATTAACTCCTCTTCTGACACATATTGTCCGTTCACAAAACGGTAGTTGACACCACTACCCAGTTGATGATTATGTGGCAGGTATGGGTCACCATCAAAATGATAAGCGAGTTGTTCGCTTGTGCGTGGCTGGTAAGGTCTGATAGTCTATGAAGTCGACCAATAGGCTGTAGAGGTGGACATTCGGATATGGGAGGTGCTTATTGAATCAGAATTTCTTTGTTCAGTGTCACCTTCCTCCTCGGTTTATTGCTGATTATGGGACATGCGCGAGTTCGAATTCTGAGACATGTTGATCTGCATTAGGCGAGAAGTTATCGTTAAGCTCACTTGGTGGATCACATACATGTAGGAACGATTGGTGTTTTATTATTTATAGGAGGTATCGACGTTCTAATAAGGAATAACCCTAAACGTGTGTCATGTTACTTTGTTCATCCTAAGATGGTTCTGTTGCGTCCATTCAGTGCCTTGTCTTCACGTGGAATATAAAATAGCTGACTCACTCCGTGTCATACATGTTGTTCGACGTCCAAATACTCTCAACGCACTCATGTTATCTTTTTACAATGTTAGACATTCATGCATTCATAAGTACTCGCAAATTCAGGAAATCAAGTATCAAAACCCAAGTTAAACAATATCATTAAAGTCAATCAAGCAGTACAAGGTAATATCACAACTAAACACTCATTAATCACGACAAATGGGCAAGTCAAATCTGACCTATACATCCATCCCACCATTCATGTATGTATACAGGGTGTACCAGCGGCTAACCCTCCACATGCCGGTAAATTAGATGCAGCGATCAAATTTCGACAGCTAAAGCTCGGTCCGAATCTAACACCTACATCTGATGCACTAGTGGTGTATGTATACAAGGTGTACCAGCGGCTAACCCTCCACACCCCTAGTACATCTAATGCAAGGTCGGATCACGGTACTGGTATGCTCTCTAGGTACTGGTTAGGTATGTTTACAGGGTGTACCAGCAGCTAACCCTCCACCCAACCAACACCCATTAAGCAGCCCAAGGTTGCTACCACACTTTAACCATCGGGGCGCGATCAATGTTGCTAACAACTCCATAGGCACATATACCACATGCGAAAAGTTGATCAGGCTAGTCTGTGATGATATATCGCCATACTTTGTCGCTAACAACGCCTCAGTTCTCTAGGGACATAAGAATAATAATAACCAACAATCTCCAACATCTCATCCTCAAGTTCAAGTTACCATTTCGACCGGCATAAGCACACCTACGAACTCCCACATATAACATATATTTCCATGTCCTAAGTGGCTAAGTAGCATGGTACTAAATGCACAAGATCATACATCTAAATCTATAAGAATCAACAAAATATACTTCACATAAGGTAATCAAATAAGGTTTACTTGAACAAGACGCACACATAATTCCTGTTATGCATACTACATGAGGTTCTTAGGTTATATTCTAGGCAAAACCACCTAATTCTCTATAACCTGGGCTTTGATACCAATCTGTCACACCCGACTAAGGCGGAAAACTCGGGATGCGACGCATAGTACTCCCGTCATGGATGTTACGTAGAGTAGCTACATGAATACTTAAATAACGCACATTTCATAAAATTCAAACATAAATTTCCATCATAGAGTCACACTTCAAAATAAAACAAAGATAAACTCCCACGCAGGGGAATAACGCATAGGCATAATGCCATAGTCTAAACATATAGCAACCATAACAAAACATAAGATATCCAGCTCCAAAACCCTATTCTGGTCTGCTACGGGTCACCATGCTATGCTCCTTAGTTACTTCTAACATTCTTAACTTGCACACCTGAAAGGATACTAAAAAGCGTCAACACAATGGTTGGTGAGTTGGTAGGTTTTGTAACAAGTATCAAGTTTTGTGCCAGGTTGAAATATCATTAAGATCCACACAGTAACATGGCTATCAACTTACTTATGATAGCAAGAATCAACTATATGCCACCATTATTTACTGTATACCAGGCCTAAGGTGCAAGTATCAAGTATCTGGTGCCTCTAACTCCACCATAAGTATCAAGTATCAAGTATCTAGTGCCTCCAACTCCACCATAAGTATTAAGTAACAAGTATCTGGTGCCTCCAACTCCACCATAAGTATCAAGTATCAAGTATCTAGTGCCTCCAACTCCACCATAAGTATCAAGTATCAAGAATCAAGTATCTAGTATCTCCAACTCCACCACAAGTGTCAAGTATCAAGAATCAAGTGTGATAGTGCACATCATACAGTACAGTTAAATAGCCATAAATGATGATAGACACAAAGGCACGGGTTTCCAAATTAGGTAGTCAAATATGTATCCAAATATAAGTAATCATATGTGTATCCAAAATAAGTTTCTCCAAAATCATCATAGCATAGTTTCTAATAAATATGGTTTATTAGAAAAACAGTTTGTATCCTTTCAGCCCCATGAAAACATGTGAAAAGGGGACTACAAAACTCACCTGAGCGGTAGCAACAAGATTAAGCTACATAAGATATCAGAAAGCAAGTAACCGGCACGCAATCAATCTGGTACAAGTTATCAGAATTAAGTATTCGTTCAATATTGGTAAATGTGCTCATAACGTGTCGCTAACTGTTGACTAAGTTATCCCAAAGTGTACTAGTTTGACTTTGACCACATTTTACAAGTTTGACCAGAGTTGACCAAATTACGAGTTTGACTAAGTTGACCAAATCGACTAAAGTTGACAAACTAAACTGACCAATGTTGACCAAAGTTGACTAAATTGAGGTAGTAATCAAAATTTGAGGTCTCAATTGAAAGTTGAGGTCTTAAATTGAATCCGGGGTCCTATTTTCACTAAAGGACAAAATTGCAATTGAAAGGCTAAAATATGATACTAAATTTGAGAGGCTAGTAAATCTGGGGTCTTATTTTGAAAATACAAGGTCACATTTGAAATACGAGGTCGCAAATGAAAATACGAGGTCTTAAATCGACGGGGTCGTAAACTGGGTTGTTCTTCCCCAAAATTCATTCTAGAAAACTGTAATCGTATCTTTCGATCTGGAAGGTGTTTTTATCATCAAATTGTACTTTTAGACCCCCAAATATGATGAGAAAACAATCACATGAAAACCCATTTAAACAAAGTTTATAAAAAGTATATAAAAATCCTTAAATCTCAATATTTTGTTAACGAAATCACATGAAACTTTGACAAGAGTTGTAGTATATGATTCTAAACGTTTTGGACGTAAAAAGTTGGTACTTAGCGGGTGTAGTGTGTGCTTTAAAAGAAAAGCTGAAAATACCAAAAAGAAGAACATAAAGTGGGTTTTAATTTTATACCTTGAATCTATAAAATATATATTTGTAAAGATGTTTAGGACGTAAAAACGCTGTTGTTAAAGCTAAATCTAAACAAATAAGATTGGATTTTCATAAAACTTGATGTAAAATGGGGTAGTAATGGTGAGGTAGTAAAAATGAATTAGTAAAGTGAGGTAACAATTTGGGGTAGCAAAATGGAGGTAGTAAGGGTTTGTGTGTGTTTTTTTACTTGGAGGTTAAGTTGATGGAATTAGGGTTTTGTGATAGAATAAGACTATTTATATATAAGGTAAAATAGAGGTGCTTCCATGTTAACTCAAGAATACGATGTCAACTGAATACGATGCCAGACCCAAATACGATGCCGAATGAAAATACGATGCTGATACAAAAATACGAGGTCGATACACGAATAAGAGGTCGTTTTACAATTACAATGCAGACTAAGTTTACGAGGTCGTATTTTCAAGTTTAAAATTTTAATTTGACCAAAAATCTTTCTTGGTCAACTTACGGTTAATTAATCAAGGAGATCGGTGACATCCTACTAACAATCCATGAATTAATTTCCAAAACTCTCCAATATAATTGATATGCAGTTTCTTATCTATGATGGTTCAATCGACCCTTCAGTATGATTAAGTAATTGTGAACATTATTTGTTCTTTATACCTACATATTCTCGAGACAACATAGGTGAAAATTGTCTGCTGTCAACTGATAAAGATGCACTGATGTGTGAAATCTAGCTTTAAAATTTATAAACATGATTTACCGAAAGACTGACTACTACACACTCACAGGCAGTGTACCTGATCGCATGCAGTATAGTAAAAACTGGTAAGCCGAGATCGTTCGCAAAGACTTTTATAAGCAATTTTAAAAATTAAATGATTTAAGTAAAATGGGGGGTTTTGTAGCCGAGTTGCCACGTTGCAAGCAGTTAGTGAGAAAAGTCAGTAGTCCCTCAGGATTAATCGAAAGAAGAGTTTGTTGTTTAAAACAAGAATTTAAAGGTCACCCATCTTGATTTTGCTCGACAACATATTAAGATTGCACATTTGATGAATTTCAAATTCAATTAGTTGATTAAATGACTGAGACTCAAATTAATTGTCAACCCCGTACCCGTCAAGTTAACAACTTATTTGACTCTCTTGTATAAACTAGTTCCATTATTAAGACCGGTACCCCGAGATGCCTTTTTATAAATTCTCTAGTTCAACAATGGTTTTGGTGATTTCAGATAACAATTGTGTCTATTGATTGTACCCAACCATCAACCCGTTAATTCTTATTAATTATTAATTACCTTCTACCGTACCCGTCATAGAACCAATCGCTTCTAACCAAGCAATCAAAATAACTTCTACCCAACCCTAGCTGCCACTAAGTTTGTATAAAAATTATCCGCAATTGATAATTAAATAACAAAGAATTAATAGATTAAGATCACGACACAACGTTAAATCAAATCACTTAAATTATAAAATATTGTGTAATCCTTACATATTGTCTCACTCCATCAAGATGGATTAAAAGACGATTAGCCACTCATATTAAAATACGAATAACGAATCAAATATAGAGAATTCATAGTTACCGAATACAAGGAATTGAAAACGAATAACAGAATGATTCCAATCGAGCTTGAGATCCTTCAAAATGATTGAATACAAGAAAAACCCTTAAAAAGTACTCAAGAATCGTCTGGAAAGTGAAGTTAAGGTTTCAAGAATTTTTTGCAAGCTATTTATACTTTCTAAAAAGTTCAGATTCGACATATATTGCGTCGCAGTCCCAGACTGCGTCCAGTCTTCTGTTTGACTTTCTTGACTTTGACTTTCGTTGACTGGCTTTTGGCTATATATGATACGACTGCGTCGAAGTCTCAGCCTACTGCGAAGCAGTTTGTTCCTCGACAAGAATTACTGCGACGCATCACCAAACTGCGTCGCAGTCGTCGTTGACCAGCACTGACTTTCTTTGACCAGCTTCTAATCTTCGTTCTCGTGCCTCGTAAAACATCCGTAAGCACTCATATTCCTTCAGAAACTTCATTTTCTTCAGATTATCGCTTAAGTACCTGTTAATTCCTGAAACACTAACAAATACCATAAACGTACCAAATATACACGAAAATGACTCATAAAACTTACTTAAACAACTAACTAAGCCGTGGGAAATAGGTATAAAATACGACATATCAAATCCCCCCACACTTAAGCTTTGCTTGTCCTCAAGCAAATCCTAGCTGAAAACAAATAAATCCTTGGTACATAATGGAATCACATTTCAGTAATCAAAAAGAAGCTCAACCATAATCAAAAATGAGAATAGATGATTTACAAGCCTTAATAACACGACTAAGCACAATGAAACGAACAAGTGATATCTCGTCTATCCTACTCCAACTAACTTACTTTTGGGGTTGAATATTTGAACAATCACTCAATAGCCAAGTCGTGATGCATAATCTTTTAACCATAGGCTTGTACTAGATTCGTTCCTTCATCGCCAAGGCGCTAGCGCCCTATAACGTTTATCAGAAGAGGACTTTAAGGGTTGTAACATTAGGCTAAACAGGGAATTTAAACAGGGTATGGAAACTTGGTTGAACAATTAGTGTTAACAAAGAACTAACACAACATTTATCAAATTTTTCACATATAGTTTAGTCCCAACAAACCCATGCCATTAGTTGCCAATGGTCCACATCCCAAGAAGTTCTCCCGACCATAAGCCCCAATAGAACGATAAAAAATTGACACCATTGTGGTGCATGACAATCAAACAACTTATCAACCAAATCTAACCAATGTCGACTTAAACAAACTTGCCAACTTACTAATAACAACTGAAGATTATAACTTTCCAAGATCCTTTCTTTGGTGTAATTGTACCAACTTACAAAAATGATTTGACCTAAAATGAGAAATACCAACTGACAGTCCAAGCTTTTTTTTTTTATTTATATTTTTCAGTTCTTTTATTATCTCATTTTTTTAATGAGCTACTTTTACTCTGACTAATTGGTATTCTCTTAATAATCTTGAAACAGTGACAAATCATTTGATAAGAATGCTAAGATGAACAATTCAGACTCGATCCAAAATCATGACGAAATCGAACTACCCCCATTAAATGAGAATATCCCAACCCGACATAACAAAACCAAACCATCCACTAGCATAGGCAACCAATGACCCACCAGGATTTCGACTATCAGTATGGCTAGGAAAAGTGTATATTCATGGTGGATTTAATAGCAAAGAACAGGCTAATGACAACATGTTTTCTATTGTTTCTTGCACTAAAAACGAGTGCAACATACGGGTTTTAAACGGGTGATTCACTAACCAGTGTAGTTAGCTACTAAGCACATTACAAAACATGCACATAATAGATTTTTACGAAATAAGGGGTGAAACATACAAAGAACAAAGGTTTCATCCTAAATTTTCCTCTTCCTCATCTAGAAAACCACGGAACGATCAACCAGGACAAGTTCTAGAATCAACGCTATCACCGGCATACTCATAGCAAATGGAACAATTCGGAAATTGAAAACCAACCTCAAACTTGCACATCATAGTTCAGAGCTCTAAAAGAGACCTTTACTTCCGGATAAATCCAAAAGCCTAAGAGAGGGACAAATTTACAAGGCTAATAGTTCCAAAACCGTACACCTATCATATCTAGCAATGAATTAATAATCTCACAATTTGGTGTTTTGGTTCTATAAGCGTGCTAGCAATGTTATTAATCCAAAAGGGATTGCCACGTTAATTAGTCAAAACACATTCCACATATTAAAGTTTTGTACCAAGGGTGTAGTTACATTGCTCATTTATATCTATAATGAAGTGACGAAAGCAATTAACTACAAGGACAAGCATGCAAAATCTTCAAAAATACCCGACTTTTCCCTATTTACCACCCCCCACCCCCACTTAAGTTGGACAATATCCTCAATGTCCAAGAAACTAAGGCAAACTAAGGGAAATAGGGAAAAGTAGACAAAAAGAAAATCAAGAACAAGAAAAACCTGTCGGGTATCAGTAATGTTCCATGCGTGAATGATGCCAACAAGAGAATGAGCGTTGAACTTACTGCCAACATATGCATATGACAACCTTGCTATCACACATGAACACACAACAAAGCCATCATAATAATCATAGTATCGATAAACATGCCATCATCCTACCCTAATAATGCAATGGAAATGGAAATAAAATACGATGTCTCATCACCCCGAAGGGTGGATACAAACCAACTAAGAGAATTAGAAAGTACGGAAAAGGAAATGTTCAGACAATAGTACGAGCCATCAAAAAAACTGACAGACGGCTTCCAATCTTCAACCTGCAATTGGCTCACTGTGGTGGAGGATGAAGTTGATAAGGCTGGTAACCAGGGATGTTACCATAATCAAAGAACGATCCAACAACCTGTTCAGCATATGTAGACTCTGTAGCACCCCCTCGCTGACATCCATACCTGCATAAGTACCAGTATAACTACCAAAATGGACCGGCATATCCGGTCGTAATGCACCTGGATCATGATGAGGAGGTGCCTCAAACTGATGCTCAGGAGGAAAAGAGAAACCTCCTACAACTTTCTGGTGAGGGATGAACATAGAGGGTAGACGATATGCTGGGAGATCAGTGGGTGGGCGAAAATCCTGGCCTATCAACCGTGCCTCCTACATCGGCTGATAATGCCGTGAATCATATACCACTCTCCCCAAACCAGAGCCTACCATAGTCAAGTCACTACCCACCTGCTATCTGAAATCATCCATGCGGGAGTGAAAAGCCTACTGAGACTCAAAAATCATATCCACTACAGACTGAAGGGGGGGGGGGGTGAAGTCAAAACCTGTGGGAGCGGCAGAAGAAGAAGAAGAAGAAGCTCCCGTAGTGGAGGTAGCACGACGCTTAGGACGTCGAACCAGTTCCTCCTGAGCCGCCTGGTCCATCTCTTCATCAACATCTTCACCTTTTTCACCTTCTTTGTCCTCAGGGGCGGCATCACCAAAATCAATCAAAGCGTAAAACCCCCTATTGGTTTGGGGCTTAAGTAACCCAAACCGCTTCAAATCCGGATACTCAAATGGCTTCATAGGCTTCCAATTCAAATTTAAAATCATGTTCGCTCGATCCCCTTCACAACCAAAAAATTTCACCAATTTTGTGACATAATGGCCAGAAACAAGCTTCCTGTCCCTCATACCTCGGGTTCCCATATGCTTCGCCACCATGTACGGAGCACAAGCCAATCTATACGGGGCACCCTCATGAAAAAGTCTCAATACCCACAGATCCTCCAAATAAACTTTGTCCTGCTGATTTGATTGCTGGAAAACTAAGTATGTAATCATCTTTAAAAACAACCTCAAAACAGGTGACTTAATCGTGTTCAGCCTCGACTTAAAATTCCAAATCTCCCCTGAAATCTGTGTGTAATGCGACTTCTGATTACCATCCGGGAATCCCAACCCGGTCCGATCTCCCATCTTCAAAACTTTCCTAAACAATGGGTTATTATCTACTAACTCCCTACTGTATATTCCCGTTGCAATTCCAAACTCAACAATAGTTAAAGATCGATCTTTTTCCCCAAAACGAAAATGTATACATTTCTCATCAAAAATGTTTTTAACTTTATCAATGGTGCTCACATTGATAGTTGAATAAAATTCTAAGCACCATTCCTTGCAAACCATTTCCCGATTGCCAAAAATGTCTACCCACATACGAAAATCTTGGTCAATAGGGTTACCATTTTCATCATTTTCCATACCCACTAGCCTAAAAAATTGCTCAATGTCCCTTCGTATAACCAACATACCAAGCATATCATCAGGAAGATACCTGGGCTCCTCGATGTCTTTGTGAAGAAAATTTTCCAACCGCTCATTATATGCGGCTTTCTGTTCTTGAGAAGCTCTAGGCCAAGTGAGCCATTTCTGATCGGATAAAGCGGGAACTGGTGTAATAGCAACTTCTGAAGATTCCTCACCCGTGTGAGAAGAGGATGTACGTCTAGGGTTTTGTCCACCAGTAGCTGGAGCCTGCAAACAGACGACAAATCATCAAAACTTTCAACCCCCAATATAATGACTACCAGATGTGTTCAATAAGAGGGTCAGGCCTGAACAAGGTTGGACTGCGATGCAGTCTTGATGGACTACGAAGCAGTCTAAACCTCGGAATTAAAAACTGCGGCGCAGTTTGGTGATTGCGTCGCACTCATAGAATATTTAGCTGTAACGCAGTTTTGACACTGCGTCGCACTCTTGAAGAAACTGGGTTGTAACAACTAAATTTGAGCTTGATTTGTGCAAAAACGGAGTTAGTGTGTGAAAAGGTGTTTGTGTGTGTATGGAGGCTAAAGATGGAGATGGAGAGAGAATAATTAGGGTGAAATGGAATGATTAGGATAAAATGTGGGAAAAGGCTTACAATTTTGGGTATGGAGAGGAGTATTTATACACTTGACTAACTTTCACTAATACTCCTTCTATTATTAAAATAATTACATTTTAACACCATTTTAGATTTCTAACATTCTTCCCCTTGGTGTTGAAATGTAATTCATGCACGACATCATCTATAAATATGATTTTGTTGATGAAGGTCTTCGAAGCTTTCTCATTGTCTTCAAGATCTTCCATCAAACTTGACTTTATGTCTTTAATCTTCACACTTACCTTAAAGATGTATCTTTAAGTCTTGAACTTCTCAGAGTATAAGCATTGCGGAAACTTGAGCTTGGCTCTTTAGATTTGAACATGAAAGCCTCTTCTTGACAATCTTGACTTTGTCACACTTCCCCTTAATTAATGAATCTTTCTCTTGAAGCATTTGGACAAACATCATTTTCATCACAAACTTCCCCTTGATCAAAAAATCATATTTGCATACCACCAACGCTTATGTATAGGGTGTACCCGCGGCGTACCCACCACCTTGGCGATAACTATCTTCAAAGAATAATTTGGGGATCACTTTAGTCAACAATTTATCTTTCTTCCCCTCAACTGATGAATTCTTCTTTCTCCCCATCAAATTTCAAGAAAGCACACACACTTGTTCGACTTCATTGTTCTCTTTCTTCCCCTCATGATGAATGTGTGGCTACATGTTCATCATGTTTCTTTGAAGAACGGGTTGCATACATAGTATATGTAAGCCACTGTAAAATAAATAAAAACATTTAAGATGGAGTATTAGTGAAAAGGTGTTTGTGTGTGTATGGAGGTTGAAGATGGAGATGGAGAGAGAATAATTAGAGTGAAATGGAATGATTAGGATAAAATGTGGGAAAAGGCTTACAATTTTGGGTGTGGAGAGGAGTATTTATACACTTGACTAACTTTCACTAATACTCCCTCCATTATTAAAATAATTACATTTTAACACCATTTTAGATTTCTAACATGGGTAGAGATCGAAGGTTTAATAAGAAGTACCAAACCATTTAACAACAAAACTTCATAATTCCTGGTTTATCCAAGAATGCCATGACAAACAAACTAATAGGGGATACTAACCTTCCCAGATCTTGTCATGATGAATACAAAGTAAAAGAAACACGAACTCAAAGAGATTAAGAAGAGAAAGAAAGAAAGGGTCAGTTGGTTTGATGTGCTTGAGAGAAAAATTGCTTTGAAGATTTTAAGGTAAAAGTAAAAGTGAATTAACCCTAGCCTTATATCTGCCTTTGACCCGATCTGACCCGACTGCGGCGCAGTCCATACACTGCGGCGCAGTTTTATGTTAAAATTGTTTTTTTTTTGGACTTTTTATATTAAGAAAAATGACATTATGCTAGACAAAAATTTAAAAATAGAATTACCTAAATTTGCATCGTTTTGACTTACCTCCCCCACACTTAAGACTTACCATAACGTGTGTGGGCACCTCGAAACCCGCAAATATCAACAAAAAGCTATAAAAAACAAAATAAAAGAAATAAAACTAAGAAGAACAAAAATGAAACACGGGTTGCCTCCCGAGAAGCGCTTAATTTATTAACGAGTCATTAGCTAGACTCGAACTTCCTTAACTTACTTGTCAATGGCATAAAACCATCCTCAATCACTTGCACATTCTCTTCATCCTCTTCATAATAATGCTTCAATCGTTGACCACTCACTATAAAAGTTTCACCTTTTTTGGCCACTAACTCTACATATCCGGAAGCATATCCTCGCTTAACCTCATAAGGACCCAACTATCACGATCTAAGCTTAGGAGACTTCAACTTATACTTAGTCTGAAACAAAAGAACTTTATCTCCCTCTTTGAACTCTTTTCTCTTAAATTTACTATCATGCCACGCCTTAGTTCTTTCCTTATAGAGCATAGAATTATCATAAGCTTGTAATCTAAGTTCATCCAATTCATGTAATTGCAAAAATCTTAACTCTCCAGCCTCAACCAAATCCAAATTGCAATTCCTAAGTGCCCAATATGCCTTATGCTCTATTTCCATCGGCAAGTGACAAGTCTTACCATAAAGCAACTTATACGGTGTAGTCCCAATTGGTGTCTTATAAGCAGTTCTAAAAGCCCATAAAGCATCATCTAACTTCCTAGACCAATTTTTCGGATCATTACCTGCCGTTTTCTCCAAAATTCGCTTTAAAGCCCTATTTGTATTCTCTACTTGTCCACTTGTTTGAGGATGATATGAAGTTGAAAACCTATGGTCGACACCATACTTCTTAATCACTTTAGCAAGTTGGTAATTAGCAAAATGAGTTCCTCTATCACTAATTAAAGCCTTAGGACAACCAAACCGACTAAACAATTGTTTCAAGAAATCAATAACAACCCTAGCATCATTCCTAGGTAAAGCCTTAGCCTCAACCCATTTGGGCACATAATCTACACCCACCAAAATATAAAGACAATTATGCGATAGTGGAAAGGGTCCCATGAAATCTATACCCCAAACATCAAATACCTCACAAACCTGAATAACCTTTTGAGGCATCTCATCCCGCTTAGAAATATTCCCTTGATGCTGACAAGCTTCACACGTCTCCACCAATGTTTGAGCTTCCTTAAAAATTGTTGGCCAATAAAACCCTGCATCAAAAACTTTCTTACCGGTGATAGATGGTCCATAATGACCACCGGTAGGTCCATGGTGGCATTCATCCAAGATTTTCCGGGTTTCACCACCGGAAACACATCTTCTTATCATTCCATCTGCACAAACACGAAACAAAAATGGTTCCTCCCAAAAGTAGTGTTTCACATCGGAAAAGAACTTTTTCCTTTGTTGATGTGTCCACCCCTTTGGAAGTATTCCTGCAACAAGATAGCTAGCCAAATCTGCATAGCATGGAACATTAATATCATCAATACTCATCAAATACTCATCCGGGAAGGCATCATTTATATCGTCTTCCCTCAGTTCCTCACGGTGAGGATCCTCAAGTCTACTTAAGTGGTGGGCCGCTAAATTTTCAGCCCCCTTCTTATCCCTTATCTCAATGTCAAACTCTTGCAAAAGCAAGATCCAACAGATGAGACGAGGTTTAGCATCCTATTTAGCAAACAAGTACTTAAGGGCTGAATGGTCGGTAAACACTACGGTCTTGCTAAGCACTAAGTAGGATCTAAACTTGTCAAAAGCATATACAACAACAAGCAACTCTTTTTCAGTAGTGGTATAATTCTGTTGAGCATGGTTAAGAGTCTTTCTAGCAAAATAAATAGGACGAAAATGATTACCTTCTCTTTGTCCTAAAACTGCTCCAACTGCAAAATCACTCGCATCACACATTAGTTCAAAAGGTTGAGACCAATCGGGAGAAACCATGATAGGTGAATGAGTCAAACGGTCTTTGAGAAGTTCAAATGCGTTTAAACAATCCGAGTTGAACTCGAAAGGAACATCTTTCTCAAGCAAATGGGTCATAGGTCGGGTTATCTTTGAAAAATCCTTAATAAACCTATGGTAAAACCTGGGATGACCTAAGAAACTCCTAACGGCCTTTACATTAGTAGGTGGAGGTAATTTAGCATTAACAATAATTTTAGCTTTGTCTACCTCAATCCCCAAACTAGACACTTTATGCCCCAAAACAATGCCCTCTCTAACCATGAAATGACATTTTTCCCAATTAAGAATAAGGTGTGCCCGCTCACATCGCTCAAGCATCTTATCCAAGTTGGAAAGACACTTATAAAAAGAATCACCAAAGACCGAGAAGTCATCCATGAAAACCTCCATAGATGTCTCCAACATGTCTTGGAATATTGCGATCATGCACCTTTGGAAGGTGGCGGGAGCATTACACAATCCAAATGACATCCTACGATAAGCATACGTGCCAAAAGGACAAGTAAAAGTTGTCTTTTCTTGATCATTGGTGTCAATGGGTATTTGAAAGTACCCGGAGAAACCATCAAGAAAGCTAAAATACTCATTTCCGGCTAACCGTTCGAGCATTTGGTCAATGAGGGGTAAAGGGAAGTGGTCTTTACGGGTTGCATCATTTAATTTCCTATAGTCAATACACACCCGCCACCCGGTAACCGTCCTAGTAGGTACAAGTTCATTATGTTCATTAGTGACAACGGTCATTCCCCCTTTCTTCGGTACACAATGGACCAGACTTACCTATGGACTGTCAGAAATAGGATAAATAATTCCAACATCTAAAAGTTTAATTATCTCTTTCTTAACGACATCTTTCAGATTCGGATTTAGCCTCCTTTGTCTTTGAACACTCCGTTTGAAATTTTCATGCAAATTAATTTTATGTTTGCAAAGTTCGGGACTAATTCCGGGTATGTCAGTTGTACGCCAAGCAAAGGCTCTTTTATGAGCCTTCAAAATAGTCATTAACTTACTTTTCTCATCATCTGAAAGTGATGATGAAATGACAACGGGAAGAAGTGACTTACCTTCGAGGAATGCATATTCCAAGTGCTCGGGAGGTGGCTTGAGTTCCAAATCCGTTGGTGGATTGTCCATCGAAGTTTCAATCTTCAAACCATCCCTCTCAATCTACTCAAAAGTCTCATCCTCCAGTGGTGATTCATCCGTGCTTAACTCCATGACCTCTCTCACCATATCTACAACCATCACTTGCTCCTCTTCACTACAAGCAAGCAAAGCTTCTCCTTCATCCGTGTCCAAAAAGTTCATCAATTCCATTTCCAAAGCTTCATCCTCGTCAATCACATCAATCCTGAAACATGAATCATTAGTAGAATAAGGATGTTGCAAAGCTTTATCAATTGAAAACGAAATCCTATCATTTCCTATTCCTAACGAAATAACCTTATGTAGATGCAGATTCGTTATAACAATCGCAACATAGATTTGATTATCGTTTATGTTTAGGTACTATGTTTGTAATCATTTGAATAAGAACTTGTGTTGATATTTAATGATTACGTTTGAACTTCAATATTATATCTGTTTTTGTTTTGTATTGTGTTTGTGTGTTATATATTGTTTTGCAGGTACAAGAACATAGAATCAAGGTTTATAAGTGTCGTAGAATACTTAAACGATGATTGAATGTTATGTACGAGCCAAACGAAGTAAAACAAAGGACCAAAGGCACGTCCCTCGTGCTGACGTCATCAGGACATGGGATTACCCTCGTGCTGACATCAGCACGAGGTAGATTGGTTATTGTTAATTTCGGGCTTAATACTTAACTAAGGCCGAAGCGTACACGATCCAATACACAACTAGTATAAATACAAGACCTAATCTACGGAATTAGGTTAATCATTAATTGAATCTTTTTGAATACACACGAATTAAGGTTGATTGTTCCTTCGTGTGACCTCCTACACGAACCACAAGCCTTGTGCATCTCCATGGGTTGATTAATTACTCATTAATCAGCAAAAGGCAATAGCAATCTAGTTATCTCAAGAGGACTCTTGACATAACGAATCACGTCTTATTACGATCCGCGCAACCGTAGGACCCTACAAGTGGTATCAGAGCCCTAAGGTTGATTACCAGAAGGTGTAAGATCGTTTGATTGGCTATTGATTGCAAATTCGTTTCGAAATTCGTGTTAATTTGCATTTCCGTGCTCTTCTTCGTGTGATACTTCGTGTTTACGTCAGCACGAAGTAGATTTTGCTTAGTGCTTACGTCATCGTCACTTCATGGACTTCGTGTCATGTGTGACTCATTTTACTTCGTGCCACATCAACACGAGCTACCCTTCGTGACTTAGGTCATGACTTGCGTACTTTGTGTTTGACTTTGTGCCACGTGTTCCTCGTGCCACGTGTACTTCGTGCCACATGAACTAAGTGTTGTTTCGTTTCATTCGTTCACTAAAAGATTCGAAATGACAACCGTACCGTGTGCCGCAAACTCTCCTAATGTCCTACTCATCAGCTAGATGATCATGCATGATCATGAGGTTGGTCGTGGAAACACACCTCCAAAGTTGTTTCGTATGGAAAACTATTGGATGTGGAAGAGACGTTTTGAAGACTACATTCGTCTCACTGATATGGAAATGTGGGTGGTGATAACTCAAGGTTTTGATTGGCCTTCGTATGAGAAAAATGGTATGATCGGTAGATATGCTTATGCTGATATGCCAGCTGAAGAAAGGAAGAGATACACTGTTGAGGGAAAGGCCTTGTCCACTCTTACTATGGCTTTACCTCAAGATAGTATACACTTGTTCAAGAAGTATACTACTTCAAAGGACTTATGGGATGCTCTCGAAAGATATTGCGAGGGTGATGCAACTTTGAAGAAAAATCGTATCAAACTACTGAAGCGTCAATATGAAGCATTCAATGGGCTGAAAGGAGAATCTCTTGATGAGATCATCACTCGATTAAGTCATTTGACAACTGAGTTATCATATTTTGAGGTTGTATATCCTACTACTGAGCTAGTTGATAAGTTTTTGGACTCGTTACCTAAGTCTTGGATTGATTATGTTCATCAACTTCAAGATGATCAAGAATACAGTACATGGGACTTTGAAAAGGTAGTTTCCAAGCTGAAAAACAGAGACATGAAGAGAAGAATTAAAGATACTCACTCGGATTTTACTCAAGATCCATCTTTGTATCATGCTAAGCCTGTTCATTTAGCAAGTTCTAGTTCGGGAAATAATGCATTTCTAAGTGGTTCTGAAGCGACACCAATAGTAGATGCTGAAGGTCTTGCTGGATATGTTGCTTATGACAATGCAAATATGAATGTCAAGAGCAATGTTTAATCTTTTCACTCTATGCCAATGAGTATGAGTTCGGTAGAAGGTAGAATGAGTATTTACTCAGCTTTCTGTAATGCTCATGAAGCTTTTATTGGTGGAAAGGTTACTGATCCTGCAGTGATTGATGAGGATTACAATCAAATAGATCTTGATGATTTGGAAGAAATGGATCTACAATGGCAGCTAGCTATGCTCACTATTAAGGTCAGAAGATTCACTTAGAGAACTAGGAGACCTATAGGTAATGACACCAAAAGCTTTGACAAATCCAAGGTGAAATGTTTCAATTGCGATAGATTCGGTCACTTTGCAAGAGAGTGTCAACGACCTAAGAGGTTGACAATACCACAGTTGGTCGTCAAAATTACCATCAAGGTGGTGTTACTCCAAGTAATCAGAAAACTCAAGCAATGATTACATTTCCTGCTACACCACAACAGCCAGTTTCGTCACCATTTTTGGAGTCAAAGGCCATTGTTGTTCAAAATCCGGATGGTACTTATCAATGGGTTACACAATCTGTTGATACCTCGAATCATGCTTACATGGTAGAAGTCTATGATGAGGTAGCTGCTACAATAGATTACGCTGTATACTCAAGTGAAGAAAGTGCATCTGAGGTAGTTAACCAAAATGTACGAAATGTTGCTGAGACTGTAAGATCTGAGAGTGAACCAATGAAAACAGTGAAAGAATCTGAAGAAAAAGAAGAGTCATCGATTCCTGCTGATGACATTTCTAAGAAGAGCATCGAAGAACAAATGAAGAACTTCGTGATACCTAAAGGTATGGCAACTGAAGACTTTGTTGCATACATGGCAGATTGCAAGGCTGCAGATCAAAAAGTATCTTGTTCTTTACTTTCTGTAGTTGATATTTGTAAAATGGTGTCAGATTTGAAACTTGAGGTATTAAAATTGAAAGAAAATTTAACTAGTTTAAATACTGAAAATGCTATTCTTAAGAAGGAAAGTAATGTGTCTAAAGATTCTGATTTACTTCACCAACTAACTAAATTAGATTTTAATCCAGATGAAGTAGTATACTACACATTGAAAGACTGTGATACAGTTTTCTATGATAGAGAAGTATCTATAAATAGGATTGAACCTAAGTCAAAAATTGATAAAGTTTGGTGTGTAGAAAATAAATAAGAATGGTTAGCTGAGCAAATCCCTTATAAGGATAGACATTATGCTCCTATTAAACCAGCAAGAACTCTGGAAGAAGCGATTCAAACGCTTGATACCATAGATGAAATGAAGGAGTATGGTATTCCAATCCCCGATATATAATGTCCCTCTAGAAAACAACTGGCAAAGAAGTGTTATACTTGTCGTGAGAGAGGTCATATAGCTATTGAATGTCCAAATAGGAAGGTCAAGAATCCTAAGAATGATAGTCAAGTCAAGTCAAAGGATATTGATGAGATTCCTAATACTAAAGGAAAGGGTAAACTAGTTAAACAAGTAGCTTCACCACAATTTATGAGTGCATATAAAAGAGATTATTATGAGGGTTATGCAAAAAGACATCTTGATAATAAAAATGCACAGAATTATGTTAAGTTACTAAACGATGCATCATATGGTGAGTAAGTTGTAATAGATCAAGGGATTAATTTCAATAAGTCTAAGACACCAAAACGACAGGGACCTTCACAGAATACTACTTCTAGTAGTGTAAGTCCGAGTCGTTCACATACACCTCAAAGGAGTAATTCACTTAGGAAGATGGCTCAACAAAATCGGTCACCCCCTTCTAGAATTAATAGCTCGTCTAAATTCTATGATCGATTAGGAAGTCAACCTAGATATGGTGCACATTCACCAAGGAATTCATCTCCTATGACTCGTTTCACTTCACCTAAGAAACAGTCAATGACACCATCCTCATCCAAGGCTCCTTTACAGAGTGATGGATATTGGACCGAATTAATTATGAAAGATGAATTCGGTAAATCCAAACCTCAGAAGGTTTGGGTTCCCTTCAGAAACTAACCATTTTTGTTGTATGTGCAGGGAGAACCAAGGAAGGCTATCAGTCTTTGGTATGTTGACAGTGGATGCTCTCGGCACATGACAGGGGACAAGCATGTTTTGTCCAACTATGAAAATGTAAATGGTTCTTATGTTAGTTTCGCAGGTCCCAAGGGCGGCAACATCTTGGGCCAAGGTGATGTTGTCAATGGGAAGATTACGCTGGAGAAAGTCAATTATGTGGAACAGTTAGCACATAATTTATTAAGTGTTTCTCAGATATGTGACAAGGGAAACAATGTCCATTTTACTGAGAAAGAAGCACTTATATTGAAACCGGGATATGTTATTCCTGATGACTGGATCCTGCTAAAAGCTCCTAGGAAGACATCTATGGCCTTGTGTTAGGTGTTGATGATCCTAAGGAGTCTGTTTGCTTATTAACAAAAGCAAACGAATCTGAATCTTTGTTATGGCATAGAAGAATGGGACATATTAATTTCCGAAAGATAAATGACATTGTCAAACATGGTTTGGTTGAAGGCGTTCCCATGAAACGGTTTGGAATGGAAGACAAATGTGTACCTTGTCTGAAACGTAAACAACAAAAGTCTGCACATAAACCGAAGCAAGAAAACTCTATTGCCAATCCTTTCGTGTTACTTCACATGGATTTATTTGGTCCAGTAAATGTAAGAAGTATTGGTGGGATGTACTACTATTTGGTGGTTACTGATGATTACTCGAGATTCTCATGGGTATTCTTTCTTAAATCAAAAGATGAAACTCCGCAGATTTTGATAAATTTCTTTGTCGAAACTGAAAACATTTATGGAGTTCGTGTTAAGAGAATCAGGAGTGACAACGGAACTGAATTCAAGAATAATGTGATGGATGTCTTTTGTTTGTCAAAGGGAATCCAACATCAATACAGTTCTCCGTATGAACCACAACAGAATGGAGTTGCTGAAAGAAAAATAGGACTCTAATCGAGACAGCCAGAACTATGCTTGCAGATTCAGGGGTTCCTACTATGTTTTGGGAGGAGGCAGTGAATACAACTTGTCATATTTTAAATAGGGTTACTGTAGTTAAGCGTCATAATAAGACATGTTATGAGCTTCTACATAAGAAGAAACCGAATTTATAGAATGTTGAAACATTTGGTGTACCGTGTACTTTCTTGAAGTATCTACCTCAGTCAAAGTTTGATCCAAAGGATGAAGAGGGATTTCTCATGGGTTATAAACCGGGAACATCAATTCGACGGGTTTACAACAAACAGACCGGCAAAGTTGACTTTGGTACAAATGTTAAGATTGTCAGTCATAAGCCCGTTATTCATTGTGGAACTGGCAAAAACTTCGATTACAATAGTGTGTTTAGTTCACTACACGGTCCTGATTCTTATTCAGATCCTGAGACAGTTGATGATGTGATTATTTTAAGAGATCACATGGATAATACTCCTACATCTCCGCCTACTCGAAATGTCGATATTACTCCAACCAAAGTTCAGTCTACTACTGTTGATGAAAGTGGTAAGGACAAGAATAAGACACCAGATTCAGATGATAATGAACCGGAGAACACTATTCCACTTACTCCGTCAAAGGTTTCACTGCCTGATGATGATCTTATTTCTGAAGAATCGGAAGATGATTTTAGCTCTCCTGAGTTTCAGATTAAAACGAATTTAGGAGAAAGTCTGAATGTTGATTCGGTTCCTCAATATCGAGTTAATAAGGATCATCCATTTGAAAATATTCTTGGTAATGCTACAGAACATGTTCGACCTAGAAATCAGTTGAATAAGGATCTGACTAGTTTGTTTTGTGAAGTGAAAGACACTGGATTGATAACTGAGTGTTTATATTCCGGTTTCATTTCACAAGTAGAACCTAAGAATGTTAAGGCATCACTTCAAGATCCATGTTGGGTTGAAGCTATGCAAGAAGAATTAGCTCAATTTGAAAAATTTGGAGTTTGGGAGTTAGTAGATGTGCCTAGAGGTAAAGAACCGATTGGAACTCGTTGGGTATATAAATGCAAACGAGATGACAAAGGGATCGTTACTAGAAATAAAGCACGTTTGGTTGTTCAGGGGTTTGCACAACGAGAAGGATATGACTATAACGAAACTTTTGCACCAGTTGCTAGGATTGAGGCTATAAGGTTATTTTTAGCCTATGCAAGTTTCAAGGTATAAAGGTGTATCAGTTAGACGTTAAGAGTGCCTTCTTATACGGTGAAGTTAAAGAAGAAGTATATGTTCACCAACCACCGTGGTTTGAAGATCCGAACTATCCAAGAAGAGCATATCGACTGGATAAGGCTCTTTATGGATTGCATCAAGCACCCAGAGTGTGGTATGAAAAGTTGTCGACACATTTGTTGACAAATGGTTTTACAAGAGGATCGATAGACAGCACATTGTTTATCAAGTGGAAAAAGCGAAATTATCTAAGTGTACAAGTTTACATGGATGATATCATTTTTGGTTCATCCAATATAAAGATGTGCAAAGAGTTTGAAATGAGCATGAAAAATGAATTTGAAATGAGTGCTATGGGGGAACTTCAATTTTTCCTTGGACTGCAAGTTGATCAAAGGAAAAATAGATTCTTTATTCACCAGTCTAAGTATGTCGATGACATCTTGGAGAGGTTTCAAATGTTAGAGTCCAAGACATATGGCTCATTGATGTATCTGACTGCTTCGCGTCCAGATATTATGTTCGCTGTTTGTCTTTGCGCTAGATTACAAGCTAGTCCGAAAGAGTCACATTTGGTTGCAACAAAACCTATTCTACGTTATCTTAAGGGAAACCAAGGGCTTGGTCTATGGTATCCTATGGGAGGAACGTTTGATTTTGTTGCATATACTGATTCGGACTTTGGCGGTTGTAACAATGACAGAAAGTCTATGACTGGAGGTTGTCAGTTGTTAGGAGGAAGATTAGTATCGTGGCAGTGCAAGAAGCAGACATGTGTTGCTCAGTCTTCATGTGAGGCAGAGTATATGGCTGCTGGTAGCTGTTGTTCCCAGGTATTGTGGATTCAGCAAGAACTTCGTGACTACGGTATGGATTTTCTTGATACTCCTATTAGAATAGACAATAAGTCAGCTATAGACATTACAAATAATCCTGTCATGCATAAGGTCACCAAGCATATTGATATTAGACATCATTTCTTGCGTGATTGTGCCCAAAAGAAGTTAATTCATTTGAAAAAGGTTATAACTGATGATTATTTAGCCGATTTGTATACCAAAGCATTTGATAAGACTCGATTTGAGAAGTTAATTCTTCTCAATGGGATGAAGAATGCTGATTCATATTAAATCTCTCAAAGAACTAATTTTGTAAGTTTGTGTCTGTAAATAGCTAGAGTCATAAAGATATAAAAAGAGTTCTTAGTGTCATAAAAAACCATAAAAATGTGAAAAATGAGAAAATGACAAAAATATGGGAGAGCTTTAAGTTGATGCTGTAAGACGATTAGAAGTGAGGATACTTAGCTTTTAAGTCTGCTTAATCGTAATATAACTGCTTAGTTCAGTGATTATAGCAAGGTTTCCTTAATTTTGAACTTAATTTATACAATGTTCATGTGGGAAACATATTCAGATATATGGCTGATAATGCTTGCTTTTCAGTAATGAATTGATCTAGTCCTTAAATTTTGTGAAAGATCTAGCATTACTATAGGATTTGTTCAAGGTATAGGCAAAAACCTCTACAGCTCATGAGCATCAAAGTTAAATGTGATATAGTTTATGCAAATGAAATGAATGTTAATTAAGGGGCTAATGTGGTCTTTGAGATTCGGACAAGTATGTCCTCGGGGTGTCTTTGGATACCTAGCCTACCTAAATCTTCCAACTTGGGATAGGTTGTCAGAAAGTTCGCTACATGGGTCTCATAGAAAATCACGGGTTCCTTATAAATAATGAAATGTAAGAGCAAATAAGTTAAATCACAAAGTAATTAAATTCTGTTATCTAAAAAGTGTCTCATGATTTGTTTAAGGATGTTTTTGAATATATATTGAATATTTGCTATCTTAGTGCTTGTATCGATTACGTAAGTATATTTGAATGTTGGTCACATAAGTTCGCAAACTATTCAAAGGAATATTAGGCTACTCGGGTTACATGGTGACTGTCATTGGCCAGGGTATGTCGAAAGTGTCACAACTCAAAGGAAACTGGAAGTACAGAGTGTTTAAGAGGACAAATATACCGATAATCGTGGTTGGGTCACTGTTCATAACTAATAATAAGAGAATTATTTCTCACTTGCAGACTTATGTAAATGCTAATCTGATCTAATCTGCAAAAACTTAGAATTTCTTGTGAATAAATAAAGTAGTTTAGTTTTTATTTTTAATTTTATTCTTACTTCATTTTTATTTTTATTCTTGTTTTTATTTTTTTATGTAATAAGTGTCAGTTTCTGTGTCAAACTAGTTCTTATTGCACGAGAGATTTGATAAGCATCTAATGATTCTGTAGGAAGTTATATGATTCTTAGTGAATTATTTGAGTCTTGTTGCTTATGGTAAATATGTTTAAAAGATGGATTTTCTATTTAATACATAAGTTGCTTAATTTAGAAAATGAAATGGATTTAAAATTGAAAAGTCAAAATATTTTTGAATGTGTTTCAAGTAAATTTTTGAAATTTCAATTGTTTTTGGTTGATAAGTATGCTTGACAAAGATTGGACTTGCCTTAGATTTTTAATCGCTAGGTTAAGATTTTGGTTGTTTTGCATATTTATGATATTTTATCGATATTGATGCATTGATGAAGTTTGTTAAGTATGCAGGTTACAGATATCAAATTTCATACCATGTTGAGGATTGGTTAAATCATGATCAAGTTACATGCGAAATGCATCATACTTTTTCGGGAAAACCTATTTACGTGAAACATGGGTGTTAATGTAAATTATGAAGATAATAGCCCAAGACTTAGAGTGATAGGTTAAGACCAAAGTTTATTATTAGAGGAATTGGTTCTCGCGCACAAGTTGTCACTGAGGCTACAACTGTTACGATTCCTACTGCTCCGGAGTCTACAATTCGTCAAGAGCCAGAGCCGACAGTTGCTGCTAGGCCTTCGTCTGCTCCTATTCAGGCTATAGTTCCTGTTTCTACTATCATGGACGTCTGTTGGCTCCTTTGCAACGACCTCAGATGCCTCCCAAAGGAACTTTTAGTGCTCGTATGCCTTCATTTGAAGCTACGATGCCACCCCATGCTTCTACATCTGATGTTGCTTCTACTTCACGTCCACCTGTACCTGTTCAAAAGCAGTTGACTCGTTTATTTTCTGAGAAGAAGATGTTTGAGATGAGGGTTCAAGCTTTGGAGAATAAGCTAAAGCTCCAAGCTGCCAAGCATCAAGAAGAGATGGACTTAATGACAACACTTGTTCATTCTCTTGGTTCTAGACTTGACCAATTCTTGGCTCAAGGGGGAGATAAGAGTGGTTGTAAGGATGATAAGCTAGCAAAAGAGACTAGAGATGATGATCATGAAGATCAAGATCCAGCTCAAGATATTAGGGGGAGTCGCCAAGACAAACTGAGTCGGAGATTGCTGGTACAACTGATGCTAGTACTTCTAGGACTCAAGATAAAGGTAAAGCTGTGATGGCTGCTCCAGATGCAGATCCTGATGATCCAGATGATGATGATGAGAAAGATTCCAATTCAGGTAACTCCGATTCTAATTCTGATAGAATAGAAAGGGAGATTCGAGAAAAGCTAGTGAATGATCCTCATAATCAAATTGATAAAGAATATCTTAGCAAAGGAAAATCTTTTCAGGATAGTGAGTCAACTAAGACTGATTCTACTACCAATGCTTCTATAGAGTCAGATTTGCACCCTTAAATTGTGCATAGACTAGAAAAGAGATTGGGTTATGATCCACAGGCTCATATGTGAGCTAGAGCAGAGATTATGGATTATGATGATTATTAAGATCCAGGATCACTTAGGGATCAAATGAAAGAACGGTCAGGGTTAACTCATACATTGTCAGAGTCACAGTCAGATTCTGATTCTGATTCAGATTTTGAACCCTAGTGTTAATGATTTTTGTATTTTAGAGGATAATTAATAATGATTATAAGATAAATATGAATGTATTAAGTAGATACATTATATTTATGATATAATATTATTTGTGTAAGTTAAAATAGATAAAGATTATAAGATAAATGTTAATGTATGTTTACATTATATTTATGGTATAGTATTATTTATTTTAATTTATCATATGTATTTATACTAATGGTTTATGTCTTGACTTATATGTTTTGTGTTCTTTGTGTTTGCATATTTGAACTTTATTAAATTGCTTTGGACGATCTCGATGCTGTTTATGACATTGACAGCATAAATGATGAAGATCTGGAAGAAGGAGATTTCATTACTTCAGAAGCTGATAGAAAAAGGTTGCTTGATATACCTTATGACTTTGATCATGTCTTTAATGAAGATGAAGTCATTCAAGTTAATCCAATCAGAGACAATAGCAGAAGTAGAACATCTCAATCTTAATCCAATCAGAGACAGTCCAGATGAACCTAGGAATGCAGCAAATTTGAGGTTTGTTGTATCTAGAACATGACAATATTTTTGAGTTATACTGGAATATTGATGCTACACGAGAGATTGATCTTAGAAGATTCAATATACCTCCGGTGCAGCAAGACCCTGAGTTTATTATTGATAGAAGGGTTCCAGTGGTTGCAACTCGTGCTGGTTTTCATGTGGGTGGAAATTTGAAACCATCAATGTTTTGGGAATTTATCTCAGACAAGGATGCACCCAAGTACTTCTCAGTGATACAAAGTTGTAACTATGATCACAAAATCAAATTGTTTATTATCAGGAGAAAGGAGGGATGCCAGTATACGTCGCTGAGTCAAAGTCACTTCCACTCTCTCGGTGATTCTGATATGATAGATTTGGGAAAACGATGGTTCGTTAATCTTCAGAGGAATGGACTTGTAGATTTCTACTGGAATAGATTCAGAGATGAAAGAATTAGGAATTTCAGTGATAGAGGTCTAAAGCCAGAAGAGAGGTTGAATAAATCAACACCTTTGAAGAAGATTAAGAATCAAGATGGCACATTTCGTTTTAAACAGTGAAGGATTAAATGTGTTAAAAAGGTTCCCGCTATCAGATGGGATAAAGATATGCTGACAGCGATGACATTTTGGCAAATAGATATCAAGTGAAGTGAAGCACAGATGTTTGTTGATGATTCACGGGAACAAATGTTGCTACGCATGTATGATCCAATGCAGGTAGTCAACTTGTCAAGAGGTGAAGACTTTTGGATACACCTTGTTCAGCAGTGGAATTTTGGAGAGTTGAAGAAAGGCGCTATCGCAACCTTCTCGTACATTGTTTACAAGAGAGAATTCATGCGAATAGCACAAGACTTTTGTTTAATGGATAGCTTTGAAGTTCAAGTTCGAAGACTTTAAAGAGATCTAGCTGCAATCGTCAAGGGGAGTCTGTAGATGCAGATTCGTTGTGACAATCGCAACATAGATTTGATTATCATTTATGTTTAGGAACTATGTTTGTAAGCATTTGAATAAGAACTTGTGTTGATATTTAATGATTACGTTTGAACTTCAATATTATATCTGTTTGTGTTTTGTATTGTGTTTGTGTGTTATATATTGTTTTGCAGGTACAAGAACATAGAATCAAGGTTTATAAGTGTCGTAGAACACTTAAACGATGATTGAATGTTATGTACGAGCCAAACGAAGTAAAACAAAGGACCAGAGGCACGTCCCTCGTGCTGACGTCATCAGCACATGGGATTACCCTCGTGCTGACGTCAGCACGAGGTAGATTGGTTATTGTTAATTTCGGGCTTAATACTTAATTAAGGCCGAAGCCCACACCATCCAATACACAACTAGTAAAAATACAAGACCTAATCTACGGAATTAGGTTAATCATTAATTGAATCTTTTTGAATACACACGAATTAAGTTTAATTGTTCCTTCGTGTGACCTCCTACACGAATCACAAGCCTTGTGCATCTTTTTGGGTTGATTAATTACTCATTAATCAGCAAAAGGTAATAGCAATCTAGTTATCTCAAGAGGATTCCGCACTCTTGACATAACGAATCACGTCTTATTACGATCCGCGCAACCGTAGGACCCTACACCTTATCCTTGACACGAATGATGGCATCGGCCGTATACAAGAAAGGACGACCTAAAATAAGAGGCACCTTGGTGTCCTCTTCCATCTCAAGAATAACAAAATCGACCAAAAAGACAATATGGCAATCCCCATGGGGTACTGAAATGAATGATCGGCAAGCCTAGTGCTCATCCGAGTTGGCTTTAAAGCCGCTAAAGACAATCGCCTATAAACTGAAAAAGGCATCAAATTAATGCTTGCACCAATGTCGGCCAAAGCATCACAAGTAAGCTTAGCATCAAGAGAACAAGTAATCAGAAAACTCCTTGGATCTTCAAGCTTAGGAGGGATCTGATTTTGACAAATTGCCGAACACTCCACATTGAGGAAAGTAGCCTTAGCTTCCTCTAGCTTCCTCTTATCCGTCACAAGATCCTTAATGAATTTGGTATAATTCGGCATTCCTGAAAGAAAATCAACCAAAGATACATTCATATAAACTGATTTAATCATGTCCACGAACTTACCGTATTGTTCCTTGAGCTTATCCTTCCTCAATAGTTGAGGGAAAGGAATCTTCGGCTTGTAGGCTTTAACTTCGGGCTCAACAACCGCCGGTTTAGCAACCGGTGTAGATGTAACTACCGGTGGAATAGATGTAGATGGAACGGCACGTGATTTCACGACTGGGTTCGGCTCCAACACAATCTCCTCATCAACTTTTTTATCTTCTTCCTCCTCACTATCAACCTGCATAGAACCATTAGTAGAACTAGAAATAGGAGAAGAAATCGGAGAATTAACTACCTTACCGGACCGAGTAGTAATGGCATTTACATGCTCATTCCTACCATTCGGGTGTTGATACTTATTACCTCCATCATTTGAACCAGAAAGCTTAGGATTTTGTTGGGTATTAATAGGCAATGAACCTTGTTGACGATTAGAAATACCCATCCTATCAAGCCTCACACCTAAATCCTTGATTGCCGCTTGTTGATTCTTGATACTTTGATTCATCTTATCATTCAAAGCGGTGATATCGGTTCGGTAGTTGTCATTCTTCTTGTCTTGATCCACCATGAACTTCTTCACAAGATCCCTAAGCTCGGCATTAGGATCAACAATTTCAACCGGTTGAACCAAAGGACGTCCTTGATTTCCTCCTTGTCATGAAGCTCCCAATCTAGACCTGTAATTTCCTACACCATTAGAATGAAAATTAGAATTAGAATTACTTTGGTACCGGTTTTCATAAGCTCCATTCCTTTGAAAAAGTCCTCGGTTTGCAAACGATGGTTGGTATTGGTTTTGAACATAATCAACTTCTTCTTTCCTTGGCAATCACAATCTTCCATGTAATGCCTATCACCACAAATTTCACAACCCGCAACCGCCGTCTTCAAATCCTTCTCAATCAAACCAAATCTACCATCCATACTCGCAAATTGCTTATCCATGTGACTTGCCAATGCCTTAATTTCAGCCACAACATCATTACTTCCATCACTATCAACCCGAGCCACACTTCTTCTTCCCGTTTTAACAAGATCCGGTTTAGTTCTACCCGCTTCTCGAATCACACTTGTAAGAACCATATCTTCCATAACCTTATAGGCTTCGTTGTAAGTGACATTATTAATGTTACCTCCACAAGCCCAATCCAATTCCCTTTAAGTGCGGCTATCTAAACCCCGGAAGAAAATAAGAATGTGCTCATTTAATTGAATACCATGCCATCCTCAATTTATTAACGAGTCATTAGCTAGACTCGAACTTCCTTAACTTACTTGTCAATGGCATAAAAGCCATCCTCAATCACTTGCACATTCTTTTCATCCTCTTCATAATAATGCTTCAATCGTTGACCATTCACTATAAAAGTTTCACCATTTTTGGCCACTAACTCTACATATCCGGAAGCATATCCTCGCTTAACCTCATAAGGACCCAACTATCACGATCTAAGCTTAGGAGACTTCAACTTATACTTAGTCTGAAACAAAAGAACTTTATCTCCCTCTTTGAACTCTTTTCTCTTAAATTTACTATCATGCCACGCCTTAGTTCTTTCCTTATAGAGCATAGAATTATCATAAGCTTGTAATCTAAGTTCATCCAATTCATATAATTGCAAAAATCTTAACTCTCCAGCCTCAACCAAATCCAAATTGCAATTCCTAAGTGCCCAATATGCCTTATGCTCTATTTCCATCGGCAAGTGACAAGTCTTACCATAAAGCAACTTATACGGTGTAGTCCCAATTGGTGTCTTATGAGCAGTTCTAAAAGCCCATAAAGCATCATCTAACTTCCTAGACCAATTCTACGGATCATTACCTACCTTTTTCTCCAAAATTCGCTTTAAAGCCCTATTTGTATTCTCTACTTGTCCACTTGTTTGAGGATGATATGAAGTTGAAAACCTATGGTCGACACCATACTTCTTAAGCACTTTAGCAAGTTGGTAATTAGCAAAATGAGTTCCTCTATCACTAATTAAAGCCTTAGGACAACCAAACTGACTAAACAATTGTTTCAAGAAATCAATAACAACCCTAGCATCATTCCTAGGTAAGACCTTAGCCTCGACCCATTTGGACACATAATCTACAGCTACCAAAATATAAAGACACTTATGCGATGGTGGAAAGGGTCCAATGAAATCTATACCCCAAACATCAAATACCTAACAAATCTGAATAAACTTTTGAGGCATCTCATCCCGCTTAGAATTATTCCTTTGACGTTGACAAGCTTCACACGTCTCCACCAATGTTTGAGCTTCCTTAAAAATTGTTGGCCAATAAAACCCTGCCTCAAAAACTTTCTTACCGGTGATAGATGGTCCATAATGACCACCGGTAGGTCCATGGTGGCATTCATCCCAGATTTTCTGGGTTTCACCACCGGAAACACATCTTCTTATCATTCCATCTGCACAAACACGAAACAAAAATGGTTCCTCCCAAAAGTAGTGTTTCACATCGAAAAAGAACTTTTTCCTTTGTTGATGTGTCCACCCCTTTGGAAGTATTCCTGCAATAAGATAGTTAGCCAAATCTGCATAGCATGGAACATTAATATCATCAATACTCATCAAATAGTCATCCGGGAAGGCATCATTTATATCCTCTTCCCTTAATTCCTCACGGTGAGGATCCTCAAGTCTACTTAAGTGGTCGGCTGCTAAATTTTCAGCCCCCTTCTTATCCCTTATCTCAATGTCAAACTCTTGCAAAAGCAAGATCCAACAGATGAGACTAGGTTTAGCATCCTGTTCAGCAAACAAGTACTTAAGGGCTGAATGGTCGGTAAACACTACGGTCTTGCTAAGCACTAAGTAGGATCTAAACTTGTCAAAAGCATATACAACAGCAAGCAACTCTTTTTCAATAGTGGTATAAATCTGTTGAGCATGATTAAGAGTCTTGCTAGAAAAATAAATAGGACGAAAATGATTACCCTCTCTTTGTCCTAAAACTGCTCCAACTGCAAAATCACTCGCATCACACATTAATTCAAAAGGTTGAGACCAATCAGGAGAAACCATGATAGGTGAATGAGTCAAACGGTCTTTGAGAAGTTCAAATGCCTTTAAACAATCCGAGTTGAACTCGAAAGGCACATCTTTCTCAAGCAAATGGGTCATAGATCGGGTTATCTTTGAAAAATCCTTAATAAACCTACGGTAAAACCCGACATGACCTAAGAAACTCCTAACGGCTTTTACATTAGTAGGTAGAGGTAATTTAGCAATAACATCAATTTTAGCTTTGTCTACCTCAATCCCCAAACTAGACACCTTATGCCCCAAAACAATGCCCTCTCTAACCATGAAATGACATTTTTCCCAATTAAGAACAAGGTGTGCCCGCTCACATCGCTCAAGCATCTTATCCAAGTTGGAAAGACACTTGTCAAAAGAATCACCAAAGACCGAGAAGTCATCCATGAAAACCTCCATAGATGTCTCCAACATGTCATGGAATATTGCGATCATGCACCTTTGGAAGGGGGCGGGAGCATTACACAATCCAAATGGCATCCTACGATAAGCATACGTACCAAAAGAACAAGTAAAAGTCGTCTTTTCTTGATCATTGGTGTCAATGGGTATTTGAAAGTACCCGGAGAAACCATCAAGAAAGCAAAAATACTCGTTTCCGGCTAACCGTTTGAGCATTTGGTCAATGAAGGGTAAAGGGAAGTGGTCTTTACGGGTTGCATCATTTAATTTCCTATAGAATACACACCCGCCACCCGGTAACCGTCCTAGTAGGTACAAGTTCATTATGTTCATTAGTGACAACGGTCATTCCCCTTTTCTTCGGTACACAATGGACCGGACTTACCCATGGACTGTCAGAGATAGGATAAATAATTCCAGCATCTAAAAGTTTAATTATCTCTTTCTTAATGACATCTTTCATATTCGGATTAGGCTTCTTTGTCTTTGAACACTCGGTTTGAAATTTTCATGCAAATTAATTTTATGTTTGCAAAATTCGGGGCTAAATCCGGGTATGTCAGTTGTACGCCAAGCAAAGGCTTTTTTGTGAGCCTTCATAACAGTTATTAACTTACCTTTCTCATCATCCGAAAGTGATGATGAAATGACAACGGGAAGAAGTGACTTACCTTCGAGGAATGCATATTCCTAGTGCTAGGGAAGTGGCTTGAGTTCCAAATCGGTTGGTGGATTGTCCACCAAAGTTTCAATCTTCAAACCATCCCTCTCAATCTCCTCAAAAGTCTCATCCTCCGGTGGTGATTCATCTGTGCTTAACTCCATGATCTTTCTCACCATATCCACAACCATCACTTGCTCCTTTTCACTACAAGCAAGCAAAGTTTCTCCTTCATCCGTATCCAAAAAGTTCATCAATTCCATTTCCCAAGCTTCATCCTCGTCAATCACATCAATCCTGAAACATGAATCATTAGTAGAATAAGGATGTTGCAAAGCTTTATCATGTGAAAACGAAATCCTATCATTTCCTATTCCCAACGAAATAACCTTATCCTTGACAGGAATGATGGCATCGGCTGTATACAACAAAGGACGACCTAAAATAAGAGGCACCTTGGTGTCCTCTTCCATCTCAAGAATAACAAAATCGGCCAAAAAGACAATATGGCCTACTTTAACACACAAATTTTCAGCAATACCCATGGGGTACTGAAATGAATGATCGACGAGCCTAATGCTCATCCGAGTTGGCTTTAAAGCCGCTAAAGTCAATCGCCTATAAACTGAAAAAGGCATCAAATTAATGCTTGCACCAATGTCGGCCAAAGTATCACAAGTAAGCTTAGCATCAAGAGAACAAGTAATCAGAAAACTCCCTGGATCTTCAAGCTTAGGAGGGATCTGATTTTGCACAATTGTCGAATACTCCGCATTGAGAAAAGTAGCCTTAGCTTCCTCTTATCCGTCACAAGATCCTTGATGAACTTGGTATAATTCGGCATTCCTCAAAGCAAATCAACAAAAGATACATTAATATAAACCGATTTAATCATGTCCACAAACTTACCGTATTGTTCCTTCAGCTTATCCTTCCTCAATCGTCGAGGGAAAGGAATCTTCAGCTTGTAGGCTTTGACTTCGGCCTCAACAACCGCCGGTTTAGCAACCGGTGTAGATGTAACTACCGGTGGAATAGATGTAGATGGCACGACCGGTGATTTCACGACTAGGTTCGGCTCCACTACAATATCCTTATCAACTTGTTCATCTTCTTCTTCCTCATTATCAACCTGCATAGAACCATTAGTAGCACTAGAAATATGAGAAGAAATCGGAGAATTAACTACCTTACCAGACGAAGTAGTAATGGGATTTAAATACTCATTCCTACCATTCGGGTGTTGATACTTATTACCTCCATCATTTAAACAGGAAAGCTTAGGATTTTGTTGGGTATTACTAGGCAATGAACCTTGTTGACGATTAGAATTACCCATCCTATCAAGCCTCACACCTAAATCCTTGATTGTCGCTTGTTGATTCTTGATACTTTGATTCATCTTATCATTCAAAGCGGTGATATCGGTTCGGTAGTTGTCATTCTTCTTGTCTTGATCCACCATGAACTTCTTCACAAGATCCCTAAGCTCGGCATTAGGATCAACAATTTCAACCGGTTGAACCGAATGACCTCCTTGATTTCCTCCTTGCCATGAAGCTCCCAATATAAACCTGTAATTTCCTGCACCATTAGAATTAAAATTAGAATTACCTTGGTACCGGTTTTCATAAGCTCCATTCCTTTGAAAAAGTCCTCAGTTTGCAAACGGTGGTTGGTATTCGTTTTGAACATAATCAACTTCTTCTTTCCTTGGCTCTTTATCACAATCTTCCATGTAATGCCTATCACCACAAATGTCACAACCCGCAACCCTTAAAATCCTTCTCAATCAAACCAAATTTACCATCCATACTCGCAAATTGCTTATCCATGTGACTTGTCAATGCCTTAATTTCAGCCACAACATCATTACTTCCACCACAATCAACCCGAGCCACACTTCTTCTTCCCATTTTAACAAGATCCGGTTTAGTTCTACCCGCTTCTCGAATCACACTTGTATGAACCATATCTTCCATAACCTTATAGGCTTCGTTGTAAGTGACATTATTAATGTTACCTCCACAAGCCCAATCCAATTCCCTTTGAGTGCGGCTATCTAAACCCTGGAAGAAAATAAGAATGTGCTCATTTAATTGAATACCATGCCCGGGACAATTCCTCATCAATTCCTTCAATCTTTTCCAAGCATCTACCAAATCCTCACCATTATGTTGCTTAAACGCCCGGATCTCCAACTTCATTGTTTCAACCAATTGAGCCGGAAAGAACCGCTCAATGAATCCTTCCCTCAACGCTTCCCATGTCTCAAATATGTTTTCATCAAGATTCTTATACCAAGTCGCCGCCTCTCCCGTGAGAGACAACGGAAACAATTCAAGCTTAACATGTGGCATTTGAGTCTTCCCATACTTGAACAATCGACAAACCTTTTCAAACTTCTCGACATGATCATACGGATCCCACTTAACAAACCCGTCAAACTGATTTTCCTCAACCTGAGACAAATGATTACCCTTGACATTGAAATTCGGAGCGGTAGCTGGAGGACGAATAGCCGAGCCCCTATTAGGTGCAATGACTCGAGTACTCTCCCCAATAGTCCTATCAAACGGATGAACCATGTCTTCAGCCATGTTTCTAGGTGTAGAGGGTGGAGTGGAATTTGGTGTTGAATGTGGTGAATTTTTGGGTGAAGTTTTCGGTGGAGTTGGTTGTTTGTTTTCTGGTGGTGTGGAATGGGTGGAACTTTCAGCTTCAACGTTTAAGTTTAAGGAATCTATTTTGTTAGGTGAAAGGTTAACGGTTTTAGAAGGTTTCTTCCCACGTCTCTTCATTTTTCCCAGATTAGATTGAGGACTTACTAGTGGTACACCAGCAGCCCTTGTGGTCATTAACTAGGAGATAACCTGAAAACACAAACAAAGAAAAACCGTAAAACGCACCGGGTTACACAAACAAAACAGAAAATTAAGACTAAAAATCGAAAATTAACATAAGAAAACAAGTAACTCTCTTGCACGTGAGTACAAGAAAGGATCCACTACGAAATCTCAAACTAAAACTCTTAAATTAATCCCCGGCAGTGGCGCCAAAAACTTGATGTGTAAAAATCGAGTTTTAAATTTATAAAACAAGTAATACCTAATTGACCGACTACTACACACTTATGGGCAGTGGACCCATTCGTATATAGTATAGTTAAAAGGTAAGACCAGGTCGATCCACAGAGACTAACAAAAGCAAGCGAGTTTAAAGTAGTCTTAGAAAAGGTTTTGGATTTTAAAGACTCCCATCATATTGGATTTTTAAAAGTTAGTTAATTGATTTAAAGTTAGTAATTCCGAATAATTAGATGAAAAGAGAGTTTGTTTTATCAATAATAATAAAAGCACACCCACTTGGAATAGCTCACATGTCAAATTATCACAATGTCACTTTTTATGTTGAACTACTTAATTTGCAATTAAGATGAACTCTCGTTATACTCAAATCTTTAATTGTCAAAAGTATAGTTATCGCTCTCGCAAATAATTTCTACCCTAACAATCAAGCATTAAGTCCCAAGTTGGTTTTACCATTTAACCTAATAAACTTTCTCTCGAACTGCTTCTTAATCGTCTAATTAGATCTCTCTATCATAAACGACTAACACATTCATCTAAATTCGATTGTTTTAATCTCTGTCACTAGTTTCTCTCGAACTCCAATAACTTTGAATTAATTAAAGGCCGATTAATTCTTTCATAAACTAATTAGCAATCCTATCGATTTTTCTCGAACTTCTATAATTAATTACCAACTAATTTATATAAGAAATCAAAACAATATATAAACTTAGACAAATATGGATCTTCGATTAAACATAAAAGCCGCGCTCAACAATTATAAGTAACAAAGTAACAACTTTATGACATGTTTACATCATCCAAGTGGGTGTAAAAACAATTAGTTACTCATGACAAGATAAATAACACTAACAATTATCAAATAGATGAAATCCATATTAAAAATTGTATAGTAATATAATCTATCAATTAAACGACTAATATTAACTAAAAGAAAGTAAAAAGTTCAAACAAGAATTTGGATGTGGAGATGATTGATGTTCGACAGAAGCAAGGAAGTTGTGGCAGCCAATCTCGATCTAACCTCACGCACCAAGCACCTCACCAATTTAAATCTTCTTACCAACTCAAAATTTAATTGACTCCTATTTACACCTTAGATTGTGGTTTTTTTTCTTGAAGCTGCTCACGAATGAAAACTAGCCGACCTCCAATCCAAGCACCTTTAATTAATTAATTTCGATAGCTAGATTGTGATATTTAGTTTGGCGGCTCCACAAACTAATTCCTAAAATCCCCACCGAGCATCTATTCTCTCGTACGAATTGTTATCTCCATTGTCAAGCACCTCCATCTTATATATATAGTATTCTTCGCCGACCTAAAAGAAACAAAAGGGTTGAGCCTCTTTTTTTTTTCTTCTCGGCTCACAAAAGGCTGGCCCATTCTTAAATTTTGACATCATTAATTAGATTTCAAACCCACATGTACGACTTTTGTTTTGGCGGCTGCAAACTCACATCAAATTCCAATCTAATCATATATGTAATGTGATATTCCCAGCTATAAATTCGGCCCAAGTTTTAGAACTTCATATATATGGAGCATATATAGTATTAACATTTTTCGTCTTTCGCTTCGATCTTCATTGGCTCATAATTGATCTTCATTTAGCCCATTTTTAATGTATTCCATCTCATAGACCTATAATCATATAAAATCACATATTAAGTATAAAATTCTATAAAAGTGACCATAATACAATCATAAAATAAATAAAAGAAATAATATCGCGTAAAATAAATATGTATAAAATAGGCGATATCAAAGTCTTTTCTCATTGCTTCATTTCGAAAAATGGAAGCTCGTCAACGACGGCTCCCACATTTTCCTCCTCTTCATGGTAAAGTTTCAATCTGTGACCATTAACAATAAAAGAAGTTCCATCCGTTTTAAACAATTCAACATAACCAGACGGATAAACATGTTTGATCACAAAGGGGCCGGTCCACCTAGATGTCAACTTGGGTTGCTTAAACTTGTACATGGAAAGGAACAACAAGACTCTATCACTGGCTTTAAAATCCTTCTTTTAAAGCCTACAGTTATGCCACACTTTAGTTCGTTCCTTATAAAGCAAAGAATTATCATAAGCATACAACCTAAGTTCATCTAATTCATTCAGTTGCATAGATCTTAACTCACCGGCTTCAACCATATCCATATTACAATTCTTGAGTGCCCAATAGGCCTTATGCTCAATTTCTATACGAAGATGACAAGTCTTGCCATAAAGCAACCGGAATGGGGTAGTCCCAATCGGCGTCTTGTAGGCGGTCCTAAATGCCCATAGAGCATCATCAAGCTTGGTGGACCAAGAATTCTTTTCATTGCCCGATTGGTATTTTCAACTTGGCCACTCGTTTGCGGGTGGTATGAGGTCGAAAAGCAGTGATGGACACCGTACCTCTTTAGCACCTTAGCGAGTTGGTGATTCGCGAAATGACTTCCGCGGTCACTGATTAAGGCCTTGGGCATTCCAAACCTACAGAAAAGTTGTTTTAAAAAGTGAATGACAACACGTGCATCATTCGTTGGCAAGGCTTTAGCCTCGGCCCACTTTGAAACATAATCAACAACAACAAGGATATACAAGTTCCTATGTGACGGGGGAAAAGGACCCATAAAGTCAATGCCCCAAACATCAAAAACATCACATACCTGAATAAAGTTCTGAGGCATCTCATCACGTTTGGAAATGTTACCTTATCTTTGTAAGTCCCTCGATAGCTATAGATCGCTCTCGAGATCGTCTATGATTATGTCGTGAGTGCGGAATCCTCACGAGATAACTAGTTTGATTAGTAAACTGGTATATCGCTAATTATCAAGTAAATAATCAGCCGTATTGTGCTATCTTCGTTTCTATAAGCTATAGAACGAACTTAGGTGTCTGGAGTACTTGTATGTCGAAGATGTATATCTTAGGGTATTCGTTCGTATATATATGTTTCAGGTCGAACTGGGCTTGCTGGGCTTTGTTCTTACGAACTTAGCTGCCAGCCCATCTAACGAAGTTAATCTTCGTTTGTACCAAACGAAGTTTATCTTCGTTTGCCTCTAACGAAGATATACTTTATCTTCGTTAGATGTAATACTTGGTTATATTCCTAAGTGTTTCATCTTAAGGAATCCTAACACATATTATGTTTGTACTTGTATATCACAAAACAAACATCATACATAACACATATATATATATATACAACTCCAAAACATGTAATCGATCATTACCAAAACATAAAGTCCATAATCTATCAATTACATATATAGATACGACATAAATTAACATAATGTCTCAATCTAAACAACATATTAAATCTAAGTTGCTGTTGTCACATCAACGTGCATCAACAAACTCCCCCTTGACAGCAGCACCTTCGATTTCTTAGTCTTCAAAATCTGATCATTCATCAAACAACAATCTTTTGCTATTTGCATGAATATCTTCATGTAAGTAGAGCTGAAGTATCTTACGATATCTACTTTCTTCATGCTTCCAAAATGGCAAAAACGAGCACTCCGTATTGTATAACTTCCTCAGATCATTTCTTGAGAAGTTCACCAGCTGCATCGGATCATAAACTCTTCTCAACAAAATCTGCTTCTTTGAATCTCCATACATTTTGGCTTCACCAGAATTTCGATCAATTTCCCAATTATCCATCTTGTCCAAGACATCTTGTGCCCATTTCTTGGCAGGAACCTTGATCATACATTTAATATCATGTTGAACAAACTCAACTGTTTTATCTGGCTTAACCACTCTTTTCTTCGATCTTGGCTCAATCTTAAATTGTGGTTTATCAGAATCTTTCATGTTCTTCCTTAACCAAAAATCTTTTCTAAGATTCTTACCAACAACGTCAGCTAAGCCATCATCACTTGGATTGATAATCCAGTTATTTCCAAGCTCATGTAAATCTTCTTCACACAAACTTCTGAAATGTCTCTCACACCATGCTAAGTACTGACAACCTTCTGGTCTTTTAAGCACAAACAACTTCAATTCATCATCATAAAACCAACTCCAGATGATTGTCTCGTACTTTGCAGCATCTTTATCTGAGATATGAGTCCAATACAAATTCGGTTTCCACGTTTCCCTATGTACTATCCAATCATTTACTCTTTTCTCGGGAACACGTCGATCCACAATATGTAATGAATCATCATCTCTGAGAGAAACTGGAAAATCATTTGAATTGAATGGTCTTGTCACATTAATCTCATATTCAGATGGAATCGACACATCACCATTCTTAGCATACACAACAAAATGTAGAACTTGAGTTAGGCTGCTGAATGGGACTTGAAGCATTCTTTCTCTAATATCTGATCTCTGCTGATCCAACACTCTATTTTCTTCAATCAACGGATCTTCAGGAATTGAGTCCCACACTTCATCAAATCCATAAGGCTTCTTGAATATATCTAGATTTGGTTCAGGGACAAATTCGCCTTCCTCGAGCTCATCACCATCAAAGAATAAATCTGTATAATCTGGATCATCTATTTAAATTTACACAAAATGAACACCAGAATAAAAGAATAAACATAATAATTATAATAAAGATGAAATGTACTTGTATTAAAATAAGACAAATTACATTTTCATTACATAAAATGTCATAACTTATTACACACAATCAAGTATACATTCTATCTATCAATCTTTATCATAGACAAAATTAGAAACCTGAATCACGAGGAGCACCAGAAGGACCAGCACCAGAACCAGAAGCACCTTGCTGAGAAGTTTGAGAAGTATCACCTCCTGTCTCCCCCTCGATCGCTGCACCCTTTCCTCTATCTTCAACTGGGCGAGAAACATTCCTTGCAGCAGCATTATCAGCATCATCATCGTCATTCTGACGTCTTGGTTGAACCGCTGACAATCTGCAGACCTCTTCCGGAACTTCTCCCCCTTGATTTTTGACCCAGTTGATCAAAAATGTTAAGGCAGCGCGAGTAGTAGTGAGATCTGACTCCAAAGTGCGAACTCTGGTCTCCAAAAGATCAACTCGATGACCAAGAACAGGAACAACAGCAGCAGTCGGTCGTGGAGAATCAGGCATTGCTACAGAAGAAGCTTCAACAACACGTCGACGCTTAATTCTGGTATACTGAAGATCAATACTCCCTTGCCTCTTTGCTGGACTAACCGAACTTGCTCTGTTTATAGGATCTTCCATATCCTCAAAAATCTCACGTAATTCAGAGTCATGCTGAGCTGCAACATCAGGATCAATCTCAGCAGCAACAGCAGGAGTAGAGACAGCTGAATCTGAAAGAGCAGGAATGGCATGACAATTCTTGCTTCGACGCTCTCTATGAAACGCAACACCTTCTTGATCAAACGACTGATGCGAATGATCACTTTCAGAAGCAGCGGCGACATCATGAATCAGCTTAGTTCGACGTTCAGCAGCAGTAGAATCATCTGTGTCTGTCGCATTTGTAGCAGCAGAACCGTCGAAACTATCAACATCATCTCCAACATCCAAACCAGCAGACTCATCCCCGGAGTCATCATCAGAACCATCAACAGAATCATCCGAACTTTCAGAATCACCAGACTCAGAATCGTCATCAACATCATCCACAAACATATCATTCTCAAGACGAGATCGATAGTTTGGATTAATCAGGTGACCAAAAAGTGGTGGATCATGAAGACCAGCCACATTACTCGTATTGGCTTCAAGATCAGCAAAAAGACGCGAAGGCCAAGCATGAAGAACGTAGCGAGGACCTTGGTCATAGTCTAAGTCTGAACAAAAATGTCTAACGATAGCCATCACAAATCGAGGATACAGAAGAAATCGCTTTCTCCCCCTAGCATTAATCTGATCAACAAACTCTTAATAAAAATATCGGGAGAAAGGATAAGGGCGATTATATACCAAAGCAACCATCTGCGACGCAATCTGTGCAGATAGTTGATCAAAGCCAGCCTTGCGATTGCTCAAACAGACAAGCAATGCATACGCCAGATACCTCCATCTTCCCTGAAAACCACTCTTGTCAAAAGGAAGTTTGACCTGGCCAACAAACCCCATTCTCTGAAAGCAGCGAAGAAGGAGTTCGAACTCGTAAGTCATTTCAACGTCTTCCTCTTCATCTACGTCTGATTCTGCTCCTAGATGCAAAATAGTTCGAAGCGATTCAGCATTGAAATCAAATGTTGTGCCTTCAACAGTTGATCGTACAAAACTTTGGCCATCAATCATGACTTCATGAGCAGTAGACCAGAAAGAATCAATATACAGCTTAATCAGTCTCGGCGAATCACAGAAAGCAAAAGATAATCGCGAGCGAGCAATGTAGTTGAACATTTCATGAAAATGTTCGCAATTATGCTGATCTGGATCTAGGTTCAGGGCAAGATTGTGCTTTTTCACAAATTAACGAGGAGCAAGAGCCATTTCTGCAAAACCAATCACAATATCGAAACAAATATAAATAATCATGATAAATGGATTGTAGAATTGAAAAACCCTAAGTTGAAAAGACCCTAATCTGAAAAAACCCTAATTCTTAATTTCGCAAAATAAGTCTGAACGAAGATAACCAATAAATTCGTTAAGTAGACAGAACGAAGATAGAAGCTAAATTCGTAAGCAATAACTAAACGAAAATAGGTCTTAAGTTCGTAAGAATTAAACCTAAATTAACACCTAACGAAGTTTAAGTTCGTTAAGACTAAACTGTACATGCAAGTTCGTAAGTTATAAAACTTATCTTCTAAGTTCGTAACCTATAAACGAAGTCTAAGTTCGTTTGAATAAACCTAAGGGTGTTAAGCTAAATTCGTTCCTCATCAACTTAGATCTATGTTCGTAAGGCATAAAAGTAACTTCGTTTCTACCCAAGGTAAATTCATTCAATTCAAATCTAAATTCGTTTGATCAAACCAGGTGAATGATTACAAGAATTTTATAAACATAATCAACACAAATCAAATCGAAGATACATGGAAACCTAAATCATATTCGTGAATGAAAAGAACATTAAAAACTTACTTAGATCTCAGTTTGGACAATGAATCAAGAAAACGAATTAAAGTGAGAGAAAAGAAAAAAAGTTTGTGTTTTAGGGTTTTTGCTCGAAAATAAGAGTATTTTTCGTTTGATAAAGAAATAACGAAGAAAAACCCCTTTATATATGGAACTAACAATGGGCCAACTATGGATCGGGCATAACTTCACAAACGAAGTTACCCAAACGAAGATAAACTTCGTTTGAACAAAGGTGTGTCGAACGAAGATAGCAGCTATCTTCGTAAGAACAAATCTGAAAATATTCCGTAGTTCAGCAAAAATTTCAGAGTTTCATCCAAGCAATCTTCCAAAACACAACCCTTTATCACAATCTGTACATAGCAAAAAAAACTCGTTAGATAGCAACCTGTTCATGCCTTGTATTAAAAACTTGCTTAGCACCCAAATTCATAATCATAATGTACGTAGATAACCAAACATTGTAATCTTGAATGAAAACCCATGGTTTAAACGCTATCCTGAAAATAATCAATGTAAATATGAACCTCATTACCAATATGATTATGACACCGAGAACTTCCTTGGATCATAGATATGCATGACAGCAAACCATCTTGAAACACTTAAGTCCCATTCTAAATGCCGTCTACAAGACTTAACAAACAATGAACTATCCAACAAAAATTCACTGAAGAACTTAGTAAAGTTTCCAAAAGTATGTCATAAATCACAGCATGAAATTCAAAGGAAACTAATATCAAATTTGATTATTTTCATTAAATACATGAATCATAAATAAATAACTATTCCAAAAACCAGTTCATGTATTCATCCTTCACATGCTCTAATCTGCATCACAAATATTATCACTACACACCAAGGATCTTATTGTAATGATATCATCCATGTAAATAACAATGCAGTAACAGAAGTCAGCATTCCAACGTTATCTTCTTAACCTGAACACTGCACACTTACCACAGAACTCATCAACGCATTGAGAACAAAATAGTATAATGCAGAAAATTCAAGTTACAATCATACTCAATCAGGGTTAACAAATATGAAATAACTAAAAATCTAACAAAAGATCAAGGGAGGTCATTTCTTGTCAAACCTTAAAATGTCACCACACAAATTTAAACAAACCGATTAATAATTTGGTGACAAGTGAAAATCATGAAATTTCAAATGACTTTGACATTTCACATTACACTTGAAAAGATCTTTTTCTAAACTTTAAACAAATTAATGTCCATATTAGAAAATCTTCTTTGTGAACAGTCTACATAACTTCACTAAAAATTCACATGAAGGAATTCAGCAAAAATATACTCAGAATTTGAATAGGATCTCTCATGGAATAAGAACTTATAAAAATACTTATTTTGACTCAATTAAAAAGAAAAATAACACAGAATAAAAATTGCAGAACAATAAACTAATCTAAATTCTAATTAACTAGACTTTATACATTATTCACATTAAGCATGATTACGGCTGATTAGATCAGTATAGCATGTTACATAAGCCTGCGGGTGAGAAATAATTCTCTTATTATAAGTTTTGAACCATGACCAACAGCGATTACCGGTATGTTAGTCCTCTTAAACACTCGGTACGTCCAGTTTCCTTTGTGTTATGACACTTTCGACATACCCTGGCCAAGGACAGTCACCATGTAACCCGAGTAGCCTAATATGCCATTGGATAGATTACGAACTTATGTAACCCACATTCAGATATACTTTCGTAATCGATACAAGCACTAAGATAAAAAATATTCAATATATTCAAGAACATCCTTAACCAATCATGAGACACTTTGTGGATAACTGAATTGAATTACTTTGTGATTTCACATATTTGCTTCTACATTTCATGATTTGTAAGGAACCCGTGATTTTCTATGAGATCCATGTAGCGAACTTTCCGACAACCTATCCCAAGTTGTAAGCTTTAGGTAGGCTAGGTATACAAAGACACCCCGAGGACATACTTGTCCGAATCTCAAAGACCACATTAGCCCCTTAATTTGCATTCATTTGATTTGCATAACAATATCACATTTACTTTTATGCTCATGATTGGTAGAGGTTCTTGCCTATTCATTGAACAAATCTTATAGTAATGCTAGATCTTTCACCAAATTTAAGGACTAGATCAATTCATTACTGAAAAGCAAGCAATCTCAGCCATATATCTGAATATGTTTCCCACAAGAACATTGTATAATTTAAGTTCAGATTAAAGGAAACCTTGGTACTTTGTGTCTACCGATATATCCCAAATTGTAATCACTGAACTAATCAGTTATATTACGATTAAGCATGCTTAAAAGCTAAAGTATCGTCACTTCTACTCATTTAGCGCAGTAACCTTACTTTATTCATATATATATATATATATATATATATATATATATATATATATATATATATATATATATATATATATATATATATATATATATATATATATATATTTTTTTTTTTTTTTTTTTTTTTTTGACACTAGATATATACAAACTTATACTAAGACAACTCTTTTGTATTTTTTTATGACACACGAGAAATACATTTAAGTTCTTTGAGAGAAACTACTCGGCATTCTTCATACCATTGAGTTGAAATAACAACTCAAGACGAGGTCCATCAAAAGCTTTAGTGTATAAATCAGCAAGATTATCATCAGTAATAACCTTTTCTAAATGAATAAGCTTTTTCTCAAAACAGTCACGTATGAAATGATACTTTATATCTATGTGCTTGGTGACTTTAAAGTTTTTCGGATTCTTGGTAATATCTATGGCAGACTTATTATCAATACAAATAGGAGTATTAGAGATATTCATACCATAATCGCGCAGTTGTTGCTGTATCCAAAGCACCTGAGAACAGCAATATCCAGCAGCAATGTACTCTGCTTCACAGGATGACTGTGCTTCTCTTCCGTGGTAGGTTGAGAAGAAACTCCTTTAGACATTGTTGTCTCCTCAGTCAAAGTAGGCTTAGGAGACGAGTCTTGAGATTTACCAACATCAACACTAGGTTGAAGTAGGACTTCCGGGATATTAGGTTCTACAGGAGTATAATTATTGTTGAAAGGATGAGGCATGCTATTGTAAGAAACCTTAGCAGAGTCAGAACTCTTAGATGGAGAGTCCCCAAATTTTTGCATATGCATCAAAAGCTCATCATGTCTACCTGAATCAACCTTAGCTTGTAAGTCCACTATTTCTATTCTAGCATCAGCCAATTCTTTCTCAATAGTAGAACACTTCTTAGCTAATAAGGCATAAGCTTCACCACCTACTCTTTCTACAGCCACAACATGTTTAACTTTGTCTTTCATAGCATTAATGTCAGACTCTAAAGATTTAATCCTATCCTTTAAAAATCTTTCTCTTTCAGTGACAGTTAAATCTTTTTTAATCAATTTATCTCTTTCTTCATGAGCAGCATTAACAACGGATTCTAAATGCTTAATTCGTTCATTCTTTTGTTCAATTTCATCAAACATTCGATTAACAATTTGGCAAACATGAACAATAGTACGAAGAGAATAAGATACCTGTTGATCTGCTTCTTTGCAGTCTGCCATGTACGCAACAAAGTCATCCACACTCATGCCTGCTGGAATTTCATACTCTTTCATCTGCTCTTCAATCGTCTTTTCAACCTTTTCAGTAGCAGAATCGTCTTTGTTCTCAGCAGCGTTCACCTCTCCAGAATCTTTCGTATCAGCAACCTCAACCTCTTCATCCGACTCAGAATCAGTGTCATATACCTGAGTAGAAGATTCCAAGTTTGAGCTTTGAGCATTTTCATACAGATGCTCATCACTGTGGTAAACTGAGGTGTCCAAGAAATCCTCAACAGAATCTGCTATTTGAGCCATATCATCAACTATTTCGGCCAAATAAGCATTATTAGTCTCATCCTGTGGAAGATTCCAGACATAAGAACCATCAGGTTGAGCAGCTACGATAGCCTTGTCATTGCTATTTCCAGTAGTATCTTCAGTCAACAAGAGAGCTCTACTTGCATTCTGATTAAAAGGACGATTACCACCTCTATCTTGACGGGTAGGGGTAATGTTGACATCTCTCTTTGGTCGTTGACATTCTTTGGCAAAATGTCCAAAGCCATCGCAATTATAGCACTTAACCTTTGACTTGTCAAAGCCCTGAGTACCCCCAATAAGCTGTCGACCTGTTCGCTGCATAAATCTTTGCACTCTCCTAGTGATCATCGCCAAATTCCATTTCAGATCCATTTCTTCAACATCATCTGGATCTATTTGGTCATAATCTTCATCAATGAGTGCTGGATCCGTGATCCTCCCAGCAACAAAAGCTTCATGTGCAGCACACATTGCAGCAAAGACATTCATCCTTCCCTCAGCAGATTTCATATCCATAGGCATAGACTTGTAACCAGCAGAAGTAGATGAAATGTTACCAAACGACATATTTCCAGGCTTGGCATTCTCATTTGTCTTTCGAGCCTTGAAACCAGCATCAGAAGCCATGAAACCTGCAGAATCATCTCCATCCATAACACAATTAGGACCTTCTTTCGTGCCAGAAGAACCAACTCCAGAAAAGAATGCATTAATATCAGCTGTAGGATTCTTCATAGTGGCATGATAAAGAGATGGATCTTGTGTGAAGTTGTCTTGGAGATCCTTTGACTTATCCTTCATTTCTCTGTTTCTTAATGTGGATATAACACCATCTATACGAAGAGATGCATAATCAGCTCTTTCTTGCAATCCATGACGAAATTCTTTATAAGCTTTCGGCAGACCATCCAAGAATTTATCCACTATCTCAGTAGGAGTATACTTAAGATCAAAATAGGCTAACTCAGCAAGAAGATGTTGAAATCTCAAGATAAGATCCTCAACTAGTTCGTTCTTGGTAGCATTAAAGCAATCAAATTGTTTCTTAAGCATCTTAACTCGATTTTGCTTCAATAATGGATCACCTTCACAGTGAGCTTCAATAGCATCGAACAGTTGCTTGGAAGTCTTGTACTCCTGTTTAGGAAACAAGTGCACTAATTCTTGAGGAATGCACATTCTAAGAGTAGAAAGAGCCTTAACTTCAACAGCATACAAGGATTTTTCTTCACCTTTTAATTCTCCTACTTTGTAATTAGTTGTAACACCGTTTACAGTAAGAGTTGGCCATTCATATCCTTCAGTGATCATAATCCACATATTCAAATCTTCTCGTTGAATATAATCTTCAAATCGACCTCTCCACGCCCAGAAGTCAGCCAATGAAACTAACTTCGGTGGAGAATTAGTACGTCCAACGAGATGATCATGATAGACAAGAGAATTCAGGTATTGAGCAACAGCAGTGTTGGTTGACGAGGAAGCCATTTCGGAATTTTTTTTTTTGCACTGAACGAAGATAGATCTTAAATTCGTTTGAATGAGAGAAACGAAGATAGGATTAACTTCGTTTGCAGGAGGAAACGAAGATAGAATTATCTTCGTTTGAAGGAAAGAACGAAGATAAAGCAAAATCCGTAAGGTGAGAGTAACGAAGATAACTTGAAATTCGTTTGAAGAAACTTAACGAAAATAAAGCTAAAAACGTTGGAAGAACTCGAAACGAAGATGTGGTTAATTTCGTTTGCTAAATTCGTTTGAGAAAACGAAGTTAGCGACAGTAAGGGTGTCGGGAGGTTGATTTTCAGAGAAAAGAATCAAACAAAACGATCTCGAACCTTCGATAAGAAATCGATTGGCTCTGATACCACTTGTAAGTCCCTCGATAGCTATAGATCGCTCTCGAGATCGTCTATGATTATGTCGTGAGTGCGGAATCCTCACGAGATAACTAGTTTGATTAGTAAACTGGTATATCGCTAATTATCAAGTAAATAATCAGCCGTATTGTGCTATCTTCGTTTCTATAAGCTATAGAACGAACTTAGGTGTCTGGAGTACTTGTATGTCGAAGATGTATATCTTAGGGTATTCGTTCGTATATATATGTTTCAGGTCGAACTGGGCTTGCTGGGCTTTGTTCTTACGAACTTAGCTGCCAGCCCATCTAACGAAGTTAATCTTCGTTTGTACCAAACGAAGTTTATCTTCGTTTGCCTCTAACGAAGATATACTTTATCTTCGTTAGATGTAATACTTGGTTATATTCCTAAGTGTTTCATCTTAAGGAATCCTAACACATATTATGTTTGTACTTGTATATCACACAACAAACATCATACATAACACATATATATATATATATACAACTCCAAAACATGTAATCGATCATTACCAAAACATAAAGTCCATAATCTATCAATTACATATATAGATACGACATAAATTAACATAATGTCTCAATCTAAACAACATAATAAATCTAAGTTGCTGTTGTCACATCAACGTGCATCAACAATCTTTGACACACATCACAAACTTCTACCAAAGTTTGCGCTTCCTTGAAAATAATTGGCCAATAGAAACCAACATCATACACTTTCTTACCGGTGACAGACGGTCCGTAATGTCCTCCGGATGGCCCGTGGTGACAAGCATCAAGAATGTGTCGGGATTCGTCTTTCGACACACACCTCCTTATCATTCCATCTGCACAAATTTTAAATAAAAATGGATTTTCCCAAAAATAATGCTTAGCCTCGGTAAAAAGTTTCTTCTTTTCTTGCTTTGACATATCTTCGGGAATCACACCTGCACTAAGATAGTTAGCAATGTCTGCATACCAACGTCCTATTTCAAGCTTCATCAAAAACTCATCATGAAAATCATCATTAATCTCATGCTCTTGTAACTCCTCACGGTGAGGGTTTTCGAGCCTACTTAGATGGTCAGTTGCCACATTTTCGGCCCCCTTTTTGTCTTTTATCTCAATATAGAATTCTTGCAAAAGCATGACCCAACGGATAAGACGGGGCTTGGCATCTTGTTTGGAGAACAAGTACCTTAGGGCAGAGTGATCAGTATAAACAATGGTCTTGTTAAGGACCAAGTAGGGTCGAAATTTTTCAAAAGCATACACAACAGCCAACAACTCCTTTTCAGTCACAGTATAGTTCTGTTGGGCTGGATTCAAGGTCTTGCTAGCATAGGAAATAGGGCGGAAATGTTTATCCTCCCTTTGGCGTAAAACGGCCCATAAAGTAAAGTCGCTAGCATCACACATCAACTCGAATGGTAATGACCAATTAGGTGGAGTCATAATAGGTGCATTGGTCAAATTTTCTTTTAACAAGTTGAACGCATCAAGACACTCTTTATCAAACACAAATGGGACATCCTTCTCTAACAACTTGGTCATAGGCTGGGTGATTTTGGAAAAATCCTTTATGAACCTACGGTAAAAACTGGCATGACCCAAAAAGCTTCTAATTGATTTCACATTTGTGGGTGGAGGCAATTTACCTATGACATCAATTTTAGCTTTATCGACCTCTAACCCTTCCTTAGAAACTTTGTGTCCCAAAATAATACCTTAGTTAACCATAAAGTGACACTTTTCCCAGTTTAAAACCAAGTGTGCCCGTTCACACCTTTCCAACATCTTATCAAGACTCACTAGACAATTTTCAAAAGAACTTCCAAACATAGAAAAATCATCCATAAAAACTTCCATGGATGTTTCAATCATATCCTGAAAAATAACAATCATACAACGTTGGAAAGTCCCGGGGGCATTACAAAGACCGAATGACATCCTCCTATAGGCATAAGTGCCAAAGGGGCAAGTAAAGGTGGTCTTCTCTTAGTCTTTCGGGTCAATGGGTATTTGAAAGTACCCAGAAAACCCATCCAAAAAAAAAAATACTCATTTCCGGCGATCCGTTCGAGCATTTGATCGATAAAGGGAAATGGGAAGTGGTCCTTGCGGGTTGCATCATTTAGCTTCCAATAATTAATACATACTCTCCAACCCGTGATAGTTCTAGTGGGAATTAGTTCATTTTTATCATTTAGAACAACAGTCATCCCACCTTTTTTCGGTACACAATGTACCGGACTCACCAATGAACTATCCGAGATGGGGAATATGATTCCCGCATCCAACAACTTAATAACTTCCTTTTTCACAACATCTTTCATGTTCGGGTTTAATCTCCATTGTCTTTGCACAATAGGTTTAACATTATCAACAAAATTTATTGTATGCTTACAAAATTCTGGACTTATACCCGGAATATCGGAAATTTTCCATGCAAAGGCCCTTTTATGGGCCCTCAAGACAGTAATAAGCCTAGATTTTTCATCCTCCATCAAAGAAGATGAAATGACAACAGGGAGGAAAGATGTACCTTCTAAGTATGCATACTCCAAATGATTCAGAAGCAGTTTGAGCTCTAAATTGGTGGGGGGGGCTCTCAACCGAAGTAAGCACCCATCTGCTTCTATCAACCTTGATCTCTTCAAAAGATTCATCATCAGGTGGAGTTTCATCAACGCTTAACGCCATGATCTCTTGCATCATCTCATCAACCATTTCCTGTTCTTCTTCATTACAAGCTAACAAAGCTTGCCCATCCTCCATATCCACATAATCCATAAGCTCCTTTTCCAAGGCATCCTCCTCTTCAATAACATCTATCCTGAAACAAGATTCATCACACGAGTAAGGATGTTTAAGAGCTCTATCAACATTGAATACAACACGGTCATCACCGACACCTAAAGAAATTTCCTTGGCCTTAACCCGGATGATAGCATCCGCGGTCATAAGGAATGGTCAGCCTAGGAATAGAGGCACATTGACGTCTGCCTCCTTTTCGGTTATAACAAAATCAACCAAGAAAATCATATGACCCACCTTAATCTGCAAATTTTCCGCTATCCCCATGGGATATTGGAATGATCTATCAGCAAGCCTAATGCTCATGCGGGTCGGGGTCAATTCACCTAAAGATAATTTCTTATAGACCGAATAAGGCATTAAATTAATGCTGGCACCAAGATCGGCCAATGCCTTATACAATTTAATTCCAAAAGAACAAGAAGTAAGAAAACTCCCTGGATCTTCCAACTTAGGGGGAATCTCATTCTTGATTATGGCGGAACATTCGACACTCATGACTGTCGTCTTCCCTTCTTCCAACTTCTTTCTATCCGCTATGAGATCTTTGAGAAACTTCGCATAATTAAGCATACCTGCAAGGAGATCAACTAGAGGAACGGTAATATTAACAGTTTGAATCAAATCAACAAATTTCTTAAAGTTTTCCTTAATCTTCGCCTTCTTCAATCGTTGAGGAAATGGCACCTTTGGTTGGTAAGGTTTCACCGAAGGTGTCTCAACAGTGGGTTTCTCAACAGTGGTAGATGGAACGGCCGGTGTCTTCATGGCTGGGTTCGGCTCCATCTCTATCTCATCATCAACCGCTTCTTCAGCTTCAACCTGCACAAGACGAGTAACAACATTGGGTAAGGGATTTGCATAATCATAAGTATTACCTGCTCTTGTTGTGATTGCATTAACTTGCTCATTCCGAGAATTAGGCGGAGTATACTTTGATCCGGATCCCGGGTTACTCTGCTGAGGCTTAGGATTAGGCTGGGTGTGGCTCGGTAAAGTACCGTGCTTCCTATTAGGATTTCCTAGCCTTTCAAGATTAGCTTCAATATCCTGGAAGGTTGCCTATGTGCTCTTTGTACATTGCTCCAATTTATTAGCAATCCCATCCAATCGAGTAGTCATAGCATCCCATTGAGAAGTCATCTTCTTGTTTTGTTCTTCTACTCTCTCATTGGTTGCTTTCCGAGCACCGACCAAGTCCCTCATGATTTCTCGCAACTCAGCATTAGCATTCTGCTGACTGTTGAACCTGTTTCCACTAAAACCAGAATTGTTAGCATTATTAAATGAAGATCAGGGATAAGAAGTACCTAATTGCCGGTTTTGATAACCGGTGTTCTGGTTGAAATTCCCCAGCTGATTCTGAACATAGCTAAAACCTTTACATCTCTTTCCCCACAATGATCGCATCCGTCAGCTAAAACCTTTACATCTCTTTCAATGCTTTTGAACCTATTATCTTGACTATCAAACCTCTCGTTCATTTGCTTCGAAAGCGCTTTGACTTCAGCAACTACACTAGACTCTGCACCACTTTCCAATTTTGCAACAGTCTTGCTTGTAGTTTTCCTACTCAAAAGTTCTTCACGGCCAGAAAATTCTTTAGCCATGTCATCGAGGATCTTGTACCCCTCACTAGGTGTCACATTGTTCAAACTACCCCCGAATGCCCCGGCAAGTTCCCTTCGAGTTCTCTTAAGAAAACCATCATAAAAGATTTCAACCACTGCTTCCGTGTTCAGATTGTTTCATGGACAGTATACCGTTTCCATGCATCTACTACATCTTCCCCTGGTTCTTGAGTGAATGACCGGATCTTGTTTTCCAACTGTCTTTGAGTCCTTATAGAATAGAACTCATCAATAAAACCAACACGAAGCTCATCCCAAGTGGTATACAAATCGTCTGGCTGTTCCTTGAGCCACGCCTTAGCTTCTCCACATAAAGTGAGTGGAAAAAGCTCAAGCTTCACATTATCATCCTGATTTGCGCCATAGTGGTAAAACCTACAAATTTTCTCAAACCTTTCTAGATAGCCATACGGATCATTGTTAGTCACCCCGTCAAACTTCTCATCCTCCACACTTTTCAAATGACTTCCCTTGAGAGAAAAGTTAACTCTAGTGGTTGGAAGGCGAATAGGAGTACCCCTATTAGTTGGTACATTTCTTCTTCGGTCATCGTAAAGACGGTTGTTGGGGTTGACCGGTTGCTCTTGATCACCCATTCTCCTTGCTCTAACTGGTTGATTTACTCGAAGATTTGTTTGAGGAACTACTGTTGAATCCGGTTTATGAGTTTTATCCCGATTATCTTCTTCCTCTGAGCTATCACCAGTTTTGAACAAACCACTACTTTCGGAGAATTTGGTACTTAATTGAACTTCGGATGTTGAATCTTTCTTTGAGTAGTGTTGATCCAAGTCTATGTCCGGTTTGTCACGGTTTTCGGTTCCTGAATCTATTTTGTCGGTGTTTGAGGGCTCCGTGTTGTTTGATCTAAGTAAGCGTCTTCTGGCTTTCCCGGGATTAGACTGAGGATTAAGCAAAGGTCTATGAGAGGCTCTTGTGTTCATCAACTAACAAAGCACCTGTACACGCACCACAAGAAATACCGTTATCCACACCAGAAACTAACAAAAAGTAAACTAAAACAAAATTAAAACCTATCTATCAAAAACAAATAACTTCCTCACAAATGAATGCAAGGAAGGATCGAATCACAAAACTAATAACTACTTAATTTAAGTCCCCAGAAGCGGCACCAAAAAACTTGATGTGCGAAATCTAGCTTTCAAATTTATAAACACGATTTACCGAAAGACTGACTACTACACACTCACAGGCAGTGTACCTGATCGCATGCAGTATGGTAAAAACTGGTAAGCCGAGATCGTTCGCAAGGACTTTTATAAGCAATTGTAAAAATTAAATGATTCAAGTAAAATGGGGGGTTTTGTGGCCGAGTTGCCACGTTGCAAGCAGTTAGTGAGAATAGTCAGTATTCCCTCAGGATTAATAGAAAGAAGAGTTTGTTGTTTAAAACAAGAATTTAAAGGTCACCCATCTTGATTTTGCTCGACAACATATTAAGATTGCACATTTGATGAAGTTCAAATTCAATTAGTTGATTAATTGACCGAGACTCAAATTAATCGTCAACCCCGTACCCGTCAAGTTAACAACTTATTTAACTCTCTTGTATAAACTAATTCCATTATTAAGAGCGCTACCCCGAGACGCCTTTTTATAACTTCTCTAGTTCAACAATGGTTTTGGTCATTTCAGATAACAATTGTGTCTATTGATTGTACCCAACCATCAACCCGTTAATTCTTATTAATTATTAATTACCTTCTACCGTACCCGTCATAGAACCAATCGCTTCTAACCAAGCAATCAAAATAACTTCTACCCAACCCTAGCTGCCACTAAGTTTGTATAAAAATTATCTGCAATTGATAATTAAATAACAAAGAATTAATAGATTAAGTTCATGACACAACGTTAAATCAAATCACTTGAATTATAAAATATTGTGCAATCCTTACATACTGTCTCACTCGATCAAGATGGATTAAAAGGCGATTAGCCACTCATATTAAAATACGAATAACGAATCAAATATAGAGAATTCATCGTTACCAAATACAAGGAATTGAAAACGAATAACGGAATAATTCCAATCGAGCTTGAGATCCTTCAAAATGATTGAATACAAGAAAAACCCTTAAAAAGTACTCAAGAATCGTCTGGAAAGTGAGTTAGGGTTTCAAGAATGTTTTTGCAAGCTAATTATACTTTCTAAAAATTTGTTCAGATTCCACATATACTGCGTCGCAGTCTTCTGTTTGACTTTCTTGACTTTGTCTTTCGTTGACTGGCTTTTGGCTGTATATGGTACTACTGCGTCGCAGTCTCAGCCTACTGCAAAGCAGTTTGCTCCTCGACGAGAATTACTGCGACGCATCACCAAACTGCGTCGCAGTTGTCGTTGACTTGCGTTGACCGGCATTGACTTTCTTTGACCAGCTTCTAATCTTCTTTCTCGTGCCTCGTAAAACATCCGTAAGCACTCATATTCCTCCAGAAACTTCGTTTTCTTCAGATTATCGCTTAAGTACCTGTTAATTCCTGAAACCCTAACAAATACCATAAACGTACCAAATATACACGAAAACGACTCATAAAACTTACTTAAACAACTAACTAAGCCGTGGGAAATGGGTATAAAATACGACATATCATGCACAAAAATACGGTTACTCAAATGGTAAAGGGGATATTCTAGAAATTTCATAGGAAGAATTTCGAGACCAATATGTCATTGTAAACATGGTCCATGGAATATAGTTTCTAAATAGCTAAATCTCACACTAAATCTTTTTTACGTCAAAAATTGAACTTTGGTCTTTTCCCAAGAGGCATAAACCTCTACTAAGTGAACGAACTCTACATTAACCTTGGAACATAGTGAACGAACTCTACATTAACCTTGGAACATATTGGGAGAACTCGCCAAACTTCAACAAACAAAAACTTCGTAATATTATACCCCTTTTCATATACCAATTAAGTTAATATGGACCAATGATCAAGGCCTCATCTAATAAGACATTCATGTTTCACTCATAACCAATGCTGTAAACATAAATTGTCTTGGGGAATGCTCCTGAATCGAGGAGCCTAGGGAGTCAACTGAGGCTGACTCAGGGTGAAACTCGGCTCAACTCGGTCAAACTTGATCAAAATCAAGTCAAACTTGAGTTCAGACTAGTAAACTTTTCTTTTTCATTTTCTCTCTTACTTTTTTATTTGAAATATTAAATTTAATTATGTTTCAAACAATTAAGTTTGGGCTTTGAATCGTTATATTTATATTTAGTTATGCTTAAGTTTGAAGTTCTGTATTTAAAATTATATTACATATCATTTCAAAAAATATTATTTTTATATAAATCTCAATCTGAGTACTTCCCGAGTTGCCAAAAACTTTTGGCTCCCCACCTTGTCAAGCTGATTCCAAGTCACTAGTTCTCCAACATTGCCCATAAGATAGACGAGGGTTCAGTCCTCATCAAACCCATTCGAAAAGGAGCATGTGAAAATTTTCTTTTGATTCTTACTCATTCTTGTAAGCAGCAAGGTTCGGTTAAGATAATTGACTACTCGTATGTGTGAACAATTGGGGTTATTTTTCTTGACCCGTAAATTTATTTTGTTGACATATTTCGGGACGACAATTTAGGAAGACTGATGACCCGTAAATTTATTTTGTTGACATATTTGAATGTAATTTTTCAATAGCTTTCCAACGATAATAAATATGTCTATATTTGTTTATTAAACCTTTGATTGATGAAATTTTAAGTATTTTACTTCATTTGGCATTTCCACAAGACAACTAGTATTCCTCCTGTTCTCGAGTCCACGTACAATTTTACTAAGGTCTAAATGCTCATAAAGCCCGAATAAAAATATAAATCTATTTATTCCATGATAAAGTCTTAAAGACTAATGACGTACATAAACGAAACGAACTAAAAACGACCGGAAAGTACTTCGGGAAGATTCGCTCAGATGACGGTTGTCACAGCATTACCCCGTTAAAAGAATTTCGTCCCGAAATTCAACTCGAACCAGTCCCATTAAACAATTGGGGTTATTTTTCTTGAAATGGTCTTCCCGTTCCCAAGTATACTCAGGCCCTCGCTTTGAATTCCAACGAACCTTGACAAGTGTATACATGGTTTTCTTTAGTTTCCGCACCTTGCGATCCACAATCTCTAAAGGTTCTTCAACGAAATTCAACCTATCGTCAATTTGGATTTCGTCCATAGGCACATGACGATTTTTTTTATTTTTTTTTTTCAGCTAAACATTTTCTAATATGCGACACATGAAACACGTCGTGAACTCCCTTAAGCTCTTCCAAAATTCTTAATCCATAAGTTACCTCGCCAACTCTTTCTAGTATCTCAAAACGTCTGTTATATCATGGTCCGAGCTTTCCGCTCTTGACAAATCTGACCACACCTTTCCACGAGGAACCCTTAAGAAGTACACGATCTCCAACATTGAATTCTAAAGGTCTACGTCTGACGTCAGTAATTTACTTTTGACGTTCGCATGCTAGTCTAAGTCGCTCTTTAATCTGCATTATTTACTCAATGGTCTCTTCGATAAATTCAGATCCAGCCAACTGTCTATCACCAAAGTCAGCCCGCGCGACAGGCAATCTACACTTTTGTCTATATAATGCCTTGAAATGTGTCATATTAATACTCGCGTGCTAACTATAGTTGTAAGAAAATTCTATCAAATGTATATGGTCATCTCAGTTATCTCCAAAGTCTACGGCACATGCTCTCAACATGTCTTATAAAGTCTGAATCGTACACTCACTTTGACCATTTGTCTGAGGGTCGTACGTCGTACTCATGTCTACCTTAGTTCCAAAAGACCTCTGAAATCCTTGCTTAAAATGAGAATTGAAACGAGTATCTTGGCCTACCATGCTTCGACACGATTTCCTTTGCATACTTGCTCACCAATTTCTATGTGGAGTCTTTTTCACGAATGCCCAAGAAATGGGCAGACTTTGTCAGTCTATCGACAATCACTCAAATCATATCATGACCATCCTTCGTTATGGGTAATTACCTAATAAAATCCGTAGTCACTCACTCCCATTTACGTCCGGAAATATCTGGTTACTTGAGTAATCCAGCAGGCTTCTGATGTCCTGCTTTCACTCATAAACACGTCAAGCATCGACATACAAATTCAGCAACATTCTTCTACATGTCGGCCCACCAAAACAACTCTCGCAAGTCATAGTACATCTTGTCAACACCCGGATGTATCGAATACATTGAAGTATGAGGTTCGTTCATGATCAATGTTCTCAAATCACCAGTGAAAGGAACCCATAGTTTGTCCACAAAATACAAGCCGTCATCGTCTCTTTTATCCAAATGTTGTTCAATACCTCTTAATTCCTTCTTAAGAAATTCTTCAACACTAGCAACCACTGACTGTGCCTCTATAATTTGATCTCTAACACTTCTTTGCACTTTGATACTCATAGCACGTACTCGTCTAGGCCTAATTCTTTCCTTACAGCTTAGAGCGTCAGCCACTATGTTAGCTTTTCTTATGTGATAACGAATGTCACAATCGTAGACACTAAGTAACTCAAGCCATCTCCTTTACATCATATTCAGATCTTGCTGCTATATGCAACAGACTTTTGTAATTCATGTAGGTTACACACTTGATTCTATACAACTAGTGCCTCCAGCACTTTAATGCAAAAACCAACGCTCCTAACTCCAAATCATGAGTTGTGTAATTCTTCCCATAAACCTTTAATTGTCGCGAAGTGTGCTCGATCACTTTGCCCTTTTTTGCATAAGGACACAACCTAATCCTTGACACAATGCATCGTTGTACACTACAAAAACATCTGATCTTTCAGGCAGACTTAAAATCGGCGCATTACACAAACTATCCATTAAAATCTAAAACGCTTTTTCTTGATTCTCGTCTTAAACATACGGCCTATCTTTCTACGTCGATTGCGCTAGCGGCAGCGTACCCGCCAGACCAAGGAACCGTCTAACCTCAGTCGGCGTCTCTGGCGTTCTCTAATTCTTAACTGAATTAACCTTGCTAGGATCTATATGTATTCCATCCTTGCTCACATCATGTCTCAAAAAGTGTACCTTATTCAGCCAGTATTCACATTTAGAGAACTTTCCATACAGTTTTTCTTTCCATCAACAATTCCAGTACTTATCTCAAATGTTCAGTATGTTCCTCTTTTGTCTTTGAGTAATTCAGAATGTCGTCGATAAACACAATAACAAAACTTGTCCAAATACGGTCGGCACACTCTATTTGTCAGTTTCATGCACACTGTCGGAGCGTTAGTTAATCCAAATGGCATCACTGAAATTTCGAATCGTCCATATCTTGTCCTAAAAGCGGTTTTTGGTATGTCATCCTCGTGTACACGCAGTTGATGATACCCTGAATGTAAGTCATATTTTGAGAAACACCTCGCACCTTGAAGTTGATCGAACAGAGCATCAATCCTAGGAAGAGGATAACAATTCTTTACTGTTAACTTATTCAACTCACGGTAATCGATACACATGCGAAAAGAGCCATCCTTCTTTTTGACGAATAGAACAGGTGCTCCCCACGGTGACTGACTAGGTCTAATAAATCCCTTGTCTTGAAGTTCTTCTAGTTGTACGGCCGATTCTTGTAATCCAGTCGTCGCTAGTATATAAGGAAATTTTGCTACAGGAGCTACGTTAGGAACAAGACAAATACGACAATCGAGTTGTCGAGACAGAGATAAGTCGAGTAAATCATCAGGGAAAACATCCTGATAGTCACGAACGACGGGGACATTGGTCAAGTTAACCTCTTTAACAGTCGCACTCATGACACAACCTTCAAGAGACTTAGACCTCTCGCACTGAACTTCTAGTATCTCGCCATTAGGTAAGAATAAGAAAATGAGTTATGTAGGAAAACGTTAGCGTCGATTTCTCATAGACCATGAAAAAGATAAGGAAATGGTAAAAGTTTCGACCTTTTGGAACCTAATCTTCTGAATCAAAAGTTATAAGGGAATTCTAATCATTTTTGCACTACATAATATCGTCATATCGACCAATGACATCCAGTTCACACCAACAATAACGTCAAAACTCCCCTTTTTAAAAGGTACTAAGTCAATAAAGAACCCATAGTCATTAAGAACTAACGTACACGAACAAATGACCTGGTTTAGTCTGACTAGCTCTCAGTTAACCCTTTGTACATCAAATATATACGTAAGACTCGGTCTAGTATTCAATAGCAAAACAAAACTAGTCGTGGCAAAACTATACTCGGCTCTCGAGTCAAAGAATAGTAGCATAAAGATCATTCAGAAGAAAGTCTCTATAGCACAATCGAATCGTTACGAGTCTTTGTTACATTTAGTACATAAGTATGACTTCTAGCAGCTTGAACTTGATCGCCTCTTATTTTGACGGGTCCGACAATCTGCAGCTGATTAAGATGAACTTCCGCTTGACCTGTCATACAACACACTACAGCAACTCATCAGCTTTAGCCTCTGATCTCAATATAGTCGCTCCCAGAATACGCGGATGAACAACAACTATAGTCGACCTGAATCAAGGGATCAACCTACGAAGATACTTCTCAATGCCTTTGCTCTGGGGATTAACCAAATGTGAAACAACATTCACAACTCATTGAAACATGTAGCGTAACCAACATGATTAGCACCAATCATCTTATGCTCCAAAAGTTTTCGATATAACTTTATCAGTTCAGTTGTCGTACAAAACTTTCTTGTCAACAACTCCTAAAATTTTTTACAAGACATCGCCTCAGTCACTACTCTGCCTTTAACTCGACACTAATCATTCCACCAAGACAACACATCATATGTAAAGAAATTTGTCACATACCTCACCCTCTGACCAGTACACACCCACTAATGCCAATCACAGCTTCCACCTATTTAACCATTGAATAAACTTGACTGCTCCACTCTTGCCATCATAATTTCGCACACCACAATCCTTGAATTTTTGTAAGTAAAACATTTGTCACCACTTCCAGGCTCTTTTAGTGCATTTCCATTACACATTTTCTCGTCAGCGTCTTCATAGTATTCACCAATCTCCTGTATCACTGTTTCCTCATACTGCACATCCTCTGCTTCATTAAAAGTCGGCCCTTCATTCGTCGCATTTTCGGGATCTCGTGCAAGGACAACATTGTCGACTTGAATAATCATGTGGATCACCTCCGATCGAAGCAGTTCTCGTCTCATCGCTGTTACACACATGTTAGTATATCTCCTGAACGTTAGACGCGAAGAAGCGCTGGAAAATGTCAATGTCTATGTTACATACTACACTCAGCAAGCTCTCTCGTCTTATGGTCTAAGGGATGCTATCTAGATCTTATATGGTCTAAGGGATGCTATCCAGAAACTAAACTAGTCATGCAGTCCACGTCAATGCAATACATATATATATACTACTAATATATAACCCTAAATCACAGTTAAAATGTGGTCCGAATCTAACACCTACATCCGTTGCACTAGTGGTGTATGTATACAGGGTGTACCAGCGGCTAACCCTCCACACTCCTAGTACATCTAATGCAAGGTCGGATTACGGTACTGGTATGCTCTCTAGGTATTGATCGGGTATGTATACAGGGTGTACCAGCGGCTAACCCTCCACCTAACCAACACCCATTAAGCAGTCCAGGGTAGCTACCACACTCTCACTACAAGTGCAATCACTGATGCCAATAACTGTCGCAAGGCATGGCGGTAATCATAGAACAGTTGATCAGGCTTTTCTATGATTATTGCTATGCGATACTAGTTAGCGTCATCACCTCATCTTGCTCTAATACACATAGATAATCACAATAACACTGAAAACACACAGTCACCACAAGTACACAGTCACCAAACGACAGCCATAGTCAAATTAAGCACAAGGATAATAAGTCTCAATAGAACTTGAACACGAATATAAGTGACGTTAGCACGTCTAGAATGCATCTATGATTCCTATCGTAAATGCTAAACGGGGTTCTTAGGTTATAGTCTAGGCTTTTCCACCTAATTCTCTACAACCACGGCTTTGATACCATTCTGTAACACCCCACCGTTGGCGGAAACATGAGGTGTCATGAAAAGTACAGCACGACATGGAATTACATAGATACTGCTAAATGAAATAGAATATAATAAATATATTCCCAAAATATGAGTTCAAAGCCATAATTATGCTAAAACAACTCAATACAATAAGTCCATAAACGGTATAGTCCAAGGCATAGAAGTCTTAAATCTGACAATAAGCAATGGAGCTTAAATCTCCAAAGTCCAGTCATAGCATAGAAGTCTTTATCCCTGATTAGCCTGAGTACCTGAAAAGTATACTAAAACGTGTCAACACAAAGGTTGGTGAGTTCGTAGGTTTTAGTCAAAAAGTCCAGTCAAGAAATAAGTCTTTTGTCGATTCTTTTAAGTACAAAAATAAGTATTTGTTCAATATATAATGAGCAGAGTTACGCCATATAAGTCAAAGTACACAAGTCTCAAGTCCAAGTCTCAAAGTCCAAGGTACTCAATGTACCCGGAGTACTCAAAGTCTCAATATCTCAAAGTCTGGCCTTACGGTACCTGCCTTAGTCCATAGTCTCAAGGTCTCAAGTCTCCATATAAAGCACGTCAAATAAGCACGTCATCAAGCACAACAACACACACATAATCATACACATACAACAAGACAGAAGCACGTCAAATGGCATAAGTAACTCTATACGCACAGGCTCGATATTGAACATAAACAAAAATCGACAAACTGTTTAAAAAGAACAAGTATACTTTTCACCCCAAAAACTTATAAATAGAGGGGCTACGAAACTCACCTGAAAGCAGCACAAGTATAAGTATCCTAGATCAACGAACAAGAACATGAACAGTCAGATACACTCGAAACAAGCTCACTATCTGCCCAACAGTCCTACATTGTTCACAAGTCACTTCATAAGAACTTATTTAATTGCACAAGTCTTTGTCTTATACTAGTGTCTTAGGAATGCCATTATGTCTTGTCATCTGTCATAATATATATATTATCGTCTTTTTGTTTTTATTTTAATAATATCACATTTTTAATGTTTATATCTTGTCTATGAAATGTCATCATAAATTATATTAAGTCCAATAAGTCATTGATTATTATTATACCAATGTATAATTTATATAGTCTTTAAAAATCCATTTGTCGTTATATTTATATGTATGTACGTATATCATTATTAGTTTAGTCATTTGTCCATTTCAAATTGATCCGTATATACATATATATATCTCCAAATGTCCATATTAAATTAGTCCTTAGATATATATATGTCTGTATTAACTTCAATATTACGACAATTTGAATTCAATCATAAACCCAAATCTGACTTTGACCAAGAATGCCTTAACTTTGACTTTGTTTGACTTTGCCAATCTTATTTTTAATTTTTACCAAATTTAACAATTATAATTTAACAATTATAATACCCAAATCTTAATTTTTGACTTTCCAAAACCCTTAACCAATTTTGACCACCTAAAAGTCCCAAAATAGACAACAATACAAATCTGCCCTTTGACCGACTTTGACCGACAAGAAAATGACTCCCAACATTAGATCTAAACACAATTTCATACCTAAATCGACTTTTATAGCACAAAAATATTTTCCGGCCGGTTTGACCAAGTTTGACTGGCGTTGACCGGTGTTGACCGAACCAAAACTCAAGAACAAGTCTAGATTCAAACACAATACGTAATCCAAATCACTTTTACAACTCGGATCTAGGTTAGATTTAACCAAAAACATCCAAAAATCACTTTTATTCCCATTTATTTCAATATATCGGTTTATATGTACATGAACAAACACCAAGAATCACATTACCACAACAAATCTTACCAAGAATAAAGTTTTCGGATCAAAAGATCTCGGATTTGAGTGGTTTCGGTATAAGATTTCGCATTTCAAGGGTTTTCGGGTCAAGGTTTTCGGATCCATTGATTTTCGGGCTATGTCTTTTCGGATCTAAGAGAAATCCGGATATGTATTCACATTTCCACCTTTCAAAACCGAATATATATGTATATATTTGTAATAAGTTCCGGATTTATAGATATCCATAGAACACTTACAACCGAAAATATATATATATTTACATTTATATATATAAATAATCATGAAAAACGGGTTTACAAATATATCTTTGTAAAGATTTCGGATTCAATAAATACATATATACATACATCCGATTTATATATATATATGTAAGAAAACTCGAGATTTTTAATGATAAATAACCTATTAAACACTTGATCTAAACACCTCTTACCAAGATCTTTGAAAAAGATGAAGAAAAGGATGAAGATTGATGATTGTTGGTGGTGGACAGTGGTGGTTGAGCGGCGGTTGTGGGGTGGTTTGTGGCGGCCGAGAAAAGAAAGAGGGAGGAGAAGAGGGGCGGCCATAGAGAGGAGAGGGAGAAGGGAGAGGAGTGTGTGTGAAAGTGGGAGGAAGAAATGGGGGATTAGGGTTTATTTTTGTTTATATACCCCCAAAACCCTAGCTACATTTACTTTGACTTTCCTTTAAATTAGTTTGACCCGACAATTTAGGAAGACTGATGACCCGTAAATTTATTTTGTTGACATATTTGAATGTAATTTTTCAATAGCTTTCCAACGATAATAAATATGTCTATATTTGTTTATTAAAACTTTGATTGATGAAATTTTAAGTATTTTACTTAATTTGGCATTTCCACAAGACAACTAGTATTCCTCCTGTTCTCGAGTCCACGTACAATTTTACTAAGGTCTAAATGCTCATAAAGCCTGAATAAAAATATAAATCTATTTATTCCATGATAAAGTCTTAAAGACTAATGACGTACATAAACGAAACGAACTAAAAACGACCGGAAAGTACTTCGGGAAGATTCGCTCAGATGACGGTTGTCATAGAACCCTTGTCTTTGGATGATGAGAGGTAATTAATCTATTTGCTGACGTTGAAAATAAAAGATAACTTAATATACAATAGATATTCTTATTTGAGATGCACAGTAAAAGATATTATTAGATGATCTAATAACTCTCAATCTTAGTACATTAGTGAAATCTAATAACTCTCAATCTTATTTTCATCATTTAATAACAAGAAGTCTCATGATCAAGTTGTCAATCAGGCAGCATAAGATTAATGATCTAATAACTCTCAATCTTATTTTCATCATTTAATAACAAGAAGTCTCATGATCAAGTTGTCAATCAGGCAGCATAAGATTAATTGGCAATTTCTAATAGACTCTGAGGAGGTATCCCCGGTTATTACTCAAAGATTTAGGGTTTAACTTTTCGGAGTGACAAGTCTATGAGATGTTTTCCCTTAATTTCCCGACAATACATTTCACCAGAGTTGAAGGCGTCTAAGAGGCTCCGGGAATCGAATATTAAAAAAAAGTTGTTAAAAAAATTATTAGGCAGATATATTTTACCCAAAATTAATTAGATTATTTCAAAATATAAATTTTAAGAATATCACTTATTTGTTTTAGATCTTGTCTTGCATGTTAGATCTCTTCAATCATATTTCAATTATTTTGATAAAGGTCTTGAGTTCAAATCCTGGTGTAAGCAAAATGCTCCTAGGAATGGAGATAGAGGTTTTTTCCCATGATGGGTTTCTTCTAGAATTGAAATTTGGTATATGAAGAGGCATGCCGCTGAGCCCAAATTTACCGTTCAAAACTAAAAATAAAATAATAGTTAGTATAAATGGTAAATCTTGCGCTTCATATGGAAATCTAACACATGCCATCCTATCTTTCATACATAAAATAACGACGAATATCGTCTTGTAAATTAATTTTACAAACAATATTTGACTTATCAAATTGTAATTTTTTGAAAGAATAAAAATTAATAAAGTAGAAAATTGGACCTAAGTTAAAGAAACATAGTTTTGTATTCACAAAAATGATAACTTAATATATGAAGTCTAGACCATGAATCTGTTTTTTACTATTGCAAATGAGATTAGCTCAATTGACAGATGCATCCCTGTTTTTCCCCACAAGTCTTGGGTTCGATGATACGAACCCATTCTATATTAGGCTCGCACATGCCATACGCTAAGTGTAAACTCATTCCCAAAAGCTAGCTCAAAGGAGAAGGGGACACCTAGGCATATAAACCACCGACCAATCTCATACTTGGCTGATGTGGGATCATATCAATATCCCACCCTTTGAAGAGCCAAAGTCCTCGTTGGTCACGGCTATGTTGGTCACGGTTAACACCCTTCTCCTTGAGCCCAAACCACCACTCCATAGACTACCACTCCAAGTGTTGGAACCTCGAAAGGCAGGGTTGGCTCTGATACCAATTGATATGAACCTATCCCATAATAGGCTCGCATAATGCCATAAGCTAAGTATAGAACTCACTCTCAAAAGCTAGCTCAAAGGAGGAGGGGACACCTAGGCTTGTAAACCATCGACCAATCCCATACTTGGCCGATGTGGGATCATATCATTCGACTCTTAGGAGTGACAAGTCTGTGGGTTTTTTTTTCCTAAATCATATGTAACGGCTTATGGTCTACAACTCATAGTATAGAGTACGTGTAAGGCTTCACCATTATACGGTGAGGTGTTTTTTGATGTCGAATAACGACTAACTGTTAAAAAAAATTATATTGTTTTTTTATTCTCTTAATTATAGAAGACTAAATTTTTGAAAGAATTAAATAGAAAAAAGCTTCTATAAATAAATAAAAATATATCTAATAGTTAATAAAGTAAAAAATGTACCGTTTAAGGATAAAAAAAATTCATATTTTAAAAAACATCGACTTTATATAATACATTTAAACATATGATTCGTGGACACATTTTAAAGAACGGTTTCAACAAATTAAATTATTTTGCCACTAGAAAAAGATCGTCCTAAATGATTTAGTGTCACGTTTGATGAAAATTAGAACAATAATTTAAAACCCCACGTTTCGTTGCGGTTTTGTATGCTTAATTTAGCATACTATAGTATTATTGTATTTGAACATCCAAGTTTTAAAAAAATTACCACAAACCAAATAATATACATGATAATAGTTAAGATACATATAATCTAAAACATTTATGTATTAAAATTTTAAGTTTTTATATATCCAAAGGTTTTTGTTTGCTTGTTTGCTTTTAAAATGCATCCATCCGTAAAAATTTAAAACTGTTAGCATTTAGAATAACAACAAATTGAATGGAATACAACAAAGATATAATTATTTGACGAATTAAATTGTTTTGCACTAGAAAGAAGGGATCGTCCTAAGCGATTTATTGTCACGGTTGATGAAAATATGATAGCCAACAAACAAATCATCCAAGGGAAGCCGACAAAACTTTGGTTTGCTCATTGTTTAGTACAAGTTGAAAGAACCTGACTTTGCATTTGTCGTGGCATATGATTCTCTTATTCATATTCAATGAACCTAAATATCAGCCTACTTTTTGTTAATTTAGGCCAATCACAACGCAATGATATGTTGCTGTTGTTTTAAGTAATGCACATAAAAACAAGATTAAGATATTTATCGAGCATTTTGATAGTGTTAACTTGTAAGCTTGGGCATGTTTGGTGTTTGCTAGACACAATGCAAGATAATTTAATAAAAATAATTTTTTAGATTATTTTTTGATCTGCAAAATATACCGTTAATGATTAAGAACCAATGTGTTGTAAATTTTGTATATTTAGGTTTGTGTTTCGATAACCAGATATATATATATATACAAATCGTTTAATCATTTTCTATATACAACAATTCAATATGGTTGTTAAGAATTTTGCATTGCATTAATATGTATTGTGATTGATGCGGATACGGGTCCATGAAAGTTCACGGAAGTGGCTATCTTTTCTTGGTGTGCAAGATTAGTTAATTATGCAATCCATTATTTTATTTTATCTTATTTTAATTTCAAATCTTTATTTATTTTAGTTTTATTACTTTTTCTTATTTTTAGGATCTTGGAATAGTATTTATTGGTGATAAATTTCTTGTAGTTGATTAGTTTTGAGTTTTATAAGAATATTGACATTTTGTGTAACATCCCGAACTTTTTAATTAACGGTTGATTTGAGTCGTTAAGTCAACATACATGTCCGTTAAGTCTATAGGAGGTTTAATGTTTATGTGCAATTAATGTACTTATGTGTAAGGTTTTAAAGTTTTAATGATTCATGTGTTAATGTGTTTAAGATGATTAAATGTGATTAAAGTGTTAGTAAGTATTTATGTTAAGTCGTTTAAGCCCTAATTGAAAGTTGTAAAGTTGAGGGGCCTAAGTGTGAGCTTAGGAAAGTGCGTCCAGTAGATTAGGGGGTGATTAGCCGTAATTCTTTCATTATTCAGATCACACACACACTTCTCTATCCCTAGAACCCCCCCCCCCCCTTCACTTGATCAATTCTCGCATGATACGATCGTTTGTTGGTGATTTGAAGAGGTTTTAATTGATCCATAGTTTGCATCCTTATTGTAATGTCCAAGTATTTGAGGTATTATTACATTGATTTCATGTCATTTCAATCCCTTGAATTAATTCATATCTGGTTTAAGTCAATATGGGGTTGTTTGATGCTGAAATCATGGGTTTTCAATCGATTCGGTAACCTTGAATGTTTGTTATTGTGATGCAAATCAAGTAGGGGTTAATCAATGATTTCATTACATCATTATGATCTTAAAATGGTGAATTTTGAAGTACAAAAGTCGTTCATAAGGTTTGGGGTCGTTTGGGGTGTGTTTGGTTAAGTCTTGGAGGTTAAACAATGAGTTTTGTGCAGGATCAGAGCTAGTTGCGGCGCAACAAGAATGCAGTGACTTAAGTTGCGACGCAATTTCCCCATTGCGACGCAATAGCGACAGAATTTCCAAAAGGCCATAACTTTTGAACCATAACTCCGTTTTTGACAAATAAGCTATCCACGGAATCATGAGAGAGTTTACTTTCTAATGGTAATGCTTTTAAAAGATTATTCTAATGTCAAGTTTCCAGAAAGGTTAATTTAGTGAGTGAATGCCGAGTTCCGTTGAGTTATGTAAGCTCTAAAGTATTAATCGAATGTCCGATGCATCAAGCCTTGTCACGGGTCATGTTTATAGATATTTAGACTTGATTCATGAACATAAGTAGGTACTTGTTTAGCTCATTATGGTCGTTCAATGACTATAGGTAGTCGACAATACTTACAAAGCTCGATAAATTTACGTTATCAGTTGTTGTATGCTTCTATGAGGTAAGATACACTACCTTGACACGCTGAGGGTTCAAAAAAAAACATAGTTTTTAAATAATTTCCACAAATGGGTTCTTGTTTGCTTATGGGTATCCGGGATTATACGAGAGGTGATATGGGCTATGTAGATGTATATCGATGCCTAAAATGCTACCCCAAAGATATGCGATGTTATGATATGATATGATATGTATTGTTATGAGATGAAAGATGATATGAAATGGCTTTTGATATATGAACTATATGTGCATGTGTAGATGTGAAACATAATGATTACATGGCTTGTACATCTAGTTCACTAGACTTTGTAAGTTGTCATGACACGTACACGTTTAAGGGCCCAAACGTTAAGATGAATATGTGATAAATGTTTAGGAAATGTGGACACCTAAACTATATGTGATGTAAATCGAGCTCGTAAATGATGTGAAAGTGTTAAGCTTAACTCGTACTTGCCCTTGCTCAACGGGTGCGTATATGTGGTTGCTTGGGTGGCTCCTTGTAACATAATTAAGTGGGAGAGTATCTCCGGGTGGCCTGATTACCCACCAATGTCTTTGAACATACGGACTACTCCGGGATTGGCTTGTCATTCCTTAACGATATTGATGTATTGTCGTAAGGTTTGTCCATCTAGTCGTGTGTGACTTAGGTCAAACTTACAGAGATGTATATGTTATATGATGTGCGTGACTTATGTCACATATGCAAAGATGATATGTGAAAAAGATATGAAAGATGACTAGGCACATTTAGGGTGGTTCATCCTAATATGAAAGATGTTGATGCTATGATATGTATGTGAGATGTAATGTATGATGTGATTTGTGTCTTAATGATTCAAATGACTTTTCTATAAAGTTTATAATGGACAAATGCTTTATAAACCATGTGTTATCTTACTTAGCTAATTCGTTAGTTAACACTTGTTTCTTGAAATGTGTTGCTCCCTCAAGTTTAGCAAGCTTGGGCTAGATGATGATTAAATTGCGAGGCATGGGTAGATTGCATTTGAGGATGGCTATAGTTTACCCATAGTGGCTGCTCATTTTAGACATTTGTTTTATGTTTAGATGTTTATGTCTTGATTTGATATTGTGATTGGTTGTTGAATGTTGGAAAACCGATGGATTTCGAATTGAAGTTATTTTGATGATATGGCTAGTAACATCAAATAATAAATGAACCCTAAAGATTCTTTTGGTTTGGTATTTTAAAGTTTACTTCCGCTTTTCTTTGAGGCAGTTAGGCAAAAATTTTTGGAAATCCATATTTTTAAACGACGGGTGTTACATTTTGTCAAGATAACCTTTATCGTTTTAGTCTATGATTTAATCATTTGTTCTTGAGCCATTTGATTGCGTGTGAAACTACATCAGGTGGTATCAGAGCACGGAGGTCAGCCATGTAAGGATGTAGAAGACGCAATCATCGACAGATTGAACGGATTGAACGTCTACAACAACAGATCTGGAATCTCGAGTTGCAGAATGATCCTCGTTTTGATTAAGAAACTGAAACCGACCAGGGCATCTGGGGTGACGGGGACAAGTTTGAAAACCCATTCGGAAGAAACGGATGGAACCCATTTGAAAGACAGGAACAGCAACCCCAATCTGACCCTCTTCGCAACCTGGGAATCAAGATTGATGTCTCTTTGTTTGATGGCAGAACCCATCCTGATGAGTTTCTTATCTGGCTTTACATGGTGGAAAGAATTTTTGATCTTCGTGACATCCCCGACAGGTACAAAGTTAAACTTCTGGCAATAAAATTGCGTAAGTATGCTTCATTGTGGTGGGAACATGTAAAGAAAAAACGAGTACAAGAAGGACGATCTAGGGTTACTACTTGGGAAAAGATGTGGAAACTGTTAACTGAAAATTTTTTAGCCCCTAATTATCGACAGGAGGCTTTCTTGGATTATCATAAACTTTCCCAATGGTCATCAACCGTTGAGGAATTAATTACTGAGTTTGAAAGGTTAAGAATGCGTTGTGGCGTCGAAGAGGAAGGAGAGCAGGTCATTGCTCGTTTCTTTGGAGCTCTACGACCCGAGATTGCTAACATCATGCAACTGCATCCTTACTGGACGTTTGATGATCTTTGCCAGCTATCTTTAAACGTAGAAAAACAACTCAAGGCAAAGAGTAGATACACAACAGTTAAGTCCAGCCCTTTTAAACCCGAAACTTCCAGACCCATGGTAAAATCCAAGGTAACCCGGGCTGCCTCAGCAACTACCTTGGTCTTGTTAAAACTAAAGCTTCATCAGCTGCCCCCGGGGCTTCCCGTGCACCTAGGTGTTTCAAATGTGCAGGACTCGGGCACTTTGCAAGGGATTGTACTAATACCCAGTTGGTTACTTTAACCAAAGATCTACCTCTTAAAGACATACTCTCTATATACGACGTTGAAGATGATCAAACAAAGGATGAACAAGTTGAAGTTGTGTATCCAGATATAGGTGAAGCTTTAGTGGTTCAACGAGTCCTTAGTGCAACCCCAACCCCAACCGGGAATGATACCCTCTAGCTTCGAAACAATATCTTCCGCACTCGGTGTTCAGCTAAAGGTAAGATCTGCACTATTATTATTGATGGAGGTAGCTGTGAACATATGGTAGCAACAACTATGGTTAAAAAACTCAATTTTCTTGTGAAACCAAAGAAGCGTCAGTTCAAGTTGATTTTATTTCCGAGATAACCAATAGTGTGAAGTTGGAGAACAAAACTCCTAATTTTTCAAAATTCTCTCCGGTTTCACCATTCAACAAATCTGATTTTGATAAATTCATGGAGGGAGAATATGTTTTTGATTCTGAAACTGAGAAAAAGATTGAATCTACCAAAATCAAAGTTGAATCAAAAGAGGAATCTCCAAAATTGTTTTTCAAAGCTCCAACTTCATATTATTCAAAGAAACGGATTATTTCAAAACCCATCAAGACTGAACCAAAGACTATCACCAAACCAAGAATCAATAAGTTAAAAACAAAGTGTCCTACCCCAGAAAAGCATGTTAAAACCAAACAAGATGAGACCAATCCCAAAATAAAATACAACAAAGTGAAACTTCTGGAAATCAATTCAAATGTTTCTTTGTCTAGCTCTCTATCTAGTTCAAATTCTAAAGTGTCTAAGTCTAGCTCAGTTTTGCTAACTAGGGATGCTTCAAATGGTGCAACTAGGTATAGGGATAGATATGGCTGGTTTTCTCATGGTAAACCTAAGAAACAAGAAGTTTTCGCACCACCAAAAGAGTCTAAAAAGATGAAAGTGCTTCAAAACTCTCATTCTAATCTTCTTAATGCCAATCCAACAGGTGGAAAGAGCTTGATTAGTGAGTCTAAATGGGTAGCTATGTCATTAGTACCTAAGATCACTAATGTTGATAAAAAGAAGAAAAGGCGAAGAAGAAAAGATGGTAGAAAGAAGAAGCATGTTTCTGTTGAGTCAAACAATTTATCTTTTAAGTCCTCTATGTTAAACAATGTTAATGGTGCCAAGGCTAGGCCTTGTGATGTTGTAAACAATGTTATTTCTTGTTCTTATATGCATGGTTTGAATGCTGGTAAAGATGTTACTTTTGATTCATGCGTTAATATTCCTCCTAAGTTATATCCTCTGCATGTATTAACTAACCACAAAGGACCCGTCTTTAAGTGGGTACCTAAAGTCGGTTAAATTGTTGTCTGCAGGAAATAACCATCTGTGTATGGATACTCGATTCCGGGTGTTCAAAACACATGACTGGCAATAAATCTTTGCTCAAGAATTTTGTTGAAAGATTCATGGGAACTGTTCGTTTCGGAAACAACAATTTCGCTCCAATTCTAGGTTATGGAGATATTGAAAGAAACAGAATTGTCATCAAGAAAGTTCATTATGTTGAAGGCCTGAGTCATAACTTGTTCAGTGTTGGACAGTTCTGTGACAACAATCTTCAAGTTCTTTTTCGACAATCTCTGTGCAAAGTCCAAACTCTAGATGGAGTTGATATCCTATGCGGAGATCGTGAAGACAATCTTTTCACAGTTAATCTTGATGATAACCAACCAACTGATAATATCTGTCTTGTTTCAAAAGCTACTTCGAAAAATTCTTGGTTGTGGCACAGAAGGCTTTCTCACTTGAATTATCAAACCATCAATGCTTTAGTCAACAAGCAACTTGTTGAAGGCTTGCCTGACTACAAATATGAAAGTGAGCATGTCTGTCCTTCTTGTGCAGTTGGGAAGATCAAGAGAACTTCTCATAAACCAAAGAAAACTCCACACACTTTGGCACCTCTTCATTTGATTCACATGGATCTTTGTGGGCCTATGAAAGTACAAAGTAAAAACGGGAAGAGATATATTCTGGTTATCATTGATGATTATTCTAGATACACTTGGGTCAAGTTTCTTGCTTCAAAAGATGAAACAACTCAAATTCTGATCGATTTCATCACTTCCACTCAAGTAAATCTTCAACTTCCAGTCTGTTATATCCGTTCAGATAACGGTACTGAGTTCAAAAATGCCATCTTCAATGAATTTTGCAAATCAAAAGGAATTACTCATCAATTCTCTGTTGTTCGTACCCCACAACAAAATGGTGTTGTTGAAAGGAGAAACCGTACGTTGGTGGAAGCAGCAAGGACAATGCTTGCTTATTCCAAGTTACCATCAAATATGTGGGCTGAAGCTGTTGACACTGCCTGTCATACTCAAAATCGGTCCATCATTAATCAGCGTCATGAGAAGACTCCTTATGAGGTTATTAACAAACGGAAACCCAACATCAATTACTTCCATATTTTTGGGTGTGTCTGTTATACCTTGAATGATCGGGAAAATGTTGGAAAGTTTGAAAGGAAAGGTGACGAAGGTTACTTTGTTGGTTACTCAAAGACATCGATTGCATATCGCATCTTCAATCGTCGAACAAACACGATTCAAGAAACCATGAATGTTTGGTTTGATGAGATGTCTGGCATGATATTTGAACAAGAAAGTTTGCTACCAACAATTAGTGATCCAAGTACTTCAAGTGCTTCCTCAAGAACGTCTACCTTAGCCTCAAAATTCAAGAAATATCCAACTCCAACAAGTGAAGAGCTAGATATTCTTTTCAAAGAATTCTACAACTCAAAACCGATTCAAGAAAAGGAACCTCAAGTCATCAATGAACCAATTCCGAATAATGACCCCGTTCAAACAAGTGAATCAGTTCCTGACAACAATCATGAATCATCTTCAAATTCTGCAGAGCAAGAAGAATCATCTTCAAGTGATATTTATTCTCAAAAGAATGTTCAAGAACAACCTTCTCAAATCACCCAAACAACAAATCCATCAAATACTCCAAATGTAACTCTAGATTTTATGATGATAATGTTGACATTCATCAACAAGATCCTCTTCCTCATGACAACAAGTGGTCACGTATGCGCAAAGATCATCCTACAGAACAGATCATCGGAGATCCACAAGCTGGTGTTTCTACCCGTACTACAGTCAATGAGTGTCTTGTTGCACTTTCACTGAGTAACATTGAACCCAAAACCGTCTCTGAAGCTCTTTGTGATCCAGAGTGGGTTAAAGCAATGCAAGATGAATTAGCTCAGTTTGAGAGACTGAAGGTATGGAGATTGGTTCCAAATACAAGGAAAGAAGAACCAATTCGCACCAAGTGGATTTTCAAGAACAAGAAGGATGAAAATGGAGTTGTAGTAAGGAACAAAGCTAGATTGGTTGCAAAGGGTTACTGCCAACAACCTGGTGTGGATTTTGACGAAACTTTCGCTCCTGTTGCAAGAATGGAGGCCATTCATATATTCTTAGCTTATGCCGCATTCAGAAACTTCACAGTGTTTCAAATGGATGTGAAGACAGCGTTCTTAAATGGAGAACTCAAAGAAGAAGTTTACGTGGAGCAACCTGAAGGTTTTGTTGATCCTAAGAAGCCAAACCATGTCTACAGGTTAGACAAGGCTCTCTATGGGTTGAAATAGGCACCCCGAGCATGGTATGATTCCTTATCTACTTTCTTACTCAAAGGAAGCTTTACCAAAGGTACTATTGATCCTACCCTGTTTATTCGTAAGCAAGGTAAACATGTTTTACTTGTCCAAATATATGTTGATGACATTATTTTTGGGTCAACCAGTCAAACATTTTGTCGAAATTTTTCATCTCTAATGGTCAATCATTTTGAAATAAGCATGATTGGGGAAATGAATTACTTTTTGGGTCTACAAATCAAACAATTACCAACTGGTATTTTTATATCACAAGGTAAGTACATAAAAGATATGTTGAAAAAGTTTGAAATGACTAATTGTACTTCAATTTCAACCCCAATGGCTGCTCGTACAAACATTAATGCTGATAAAAATGGAAAACCATTTGACCAAAAGAGGTATAGAAGCATGATTGGTTCGTTGTTGTATCTTACAGCATCTCGCCCAGATATAATGTTTGCAACATGTATGTGTGCTAGGTATCAAGCCGCTGGACTGATTTACATTACCAAGCTGTGAAATGAATTTTTCGTTATCTGAAGGGTACACCCAATCTTGGTCTCTGGTATCCAAGGGATAATGGATTCAATTTAACTGCCTATTCAGATGCAGATCATGCAGGTTGTAAGCTTGATCGCAAGAGCACATCTGGTACTTTACAATTCTTAGGGGATAAGATTGTAAGTTGGTCATCCAAGAAGCAAAATTGTGTATCACTGTCAACAGCGGAGGCTGAATATGTGGCTGTTGCTAGTTGTTGTGCTCAAGTGTTATGGATGAAAACACAACTTACTGACTATGGTCTGAAATATGATCGTGTCCCTATCTACTGTGATTCACAAAGTGCCATTGCAATTGCTGTCAACTCAGTCAATCACTCACGCTCAAAGCACATTGATGTGAGATATCATTTTCTCAAAGATCATGTTGAGAAAGGTGACATTGAACTCTACTTTGTGGGAACTGATCACCAACTCGCTGATTTGTTCACAAAACCACTGGATGAAAAGAGGTTTAATTTCTTAATCTCTAAACTTGGTATGCTAAATCTTGATCCTTGATTCACTTTACTATGGAAGGAATTCTTGATTCATTTTTCAAAAATCATAAAAAGTTGAAAAACAAAAATCAAATACAAAAATATAAAATTTTGAAAAATAACAAAAAGATTTTGTAATTTTTCTTTCCATTTATTTTAAAAAGTGGCTTGCATATATTCTGTATGCAACCCGTTCTTCATTAAACTATTTATTTTAAAAAGTGGCTTGCATATACTCTATATGTAACCCGTGTTTAAATGATGTATTTATTACTTCGTGGCTTATGCATACTCAGTGTATAACCCATACTTATTTGTGTTATTTATTTTATAAATAGTTTGCATATACTCTGTATGCAACCTGGTTTTATATTAAAATTATTTATGTTTCAAAATTGAAATTAATTCAAGTTGTTATACATATAAATTGATATAAGATAACATGGAATTGAACGCCTTTGTTTACTTCCAAGTGGTCTTATATGAATGTATATGTGTAAAACAAGATGTTAATTGCAGATTTTGTTACACCTGTTTCAAAAAATCTCAGTTGTTGATATGAGAAGCAAAGGATTGAACGCCTTTGTGTACTCCTGAGTTATCTCATTTTGAACAATTGATTGAATTCATTTTTCATAAAACCTGTTTTGATTTCACACAAATCATTTTTGCTCCACCTTTTCTATGAAAACTTTCAAGATTTACCTTTGCATAGATTAAGGGGGAGTTTGTGATTTCAAAATTTCAAAACTTCAAATATGTTTTCAAATCATTTTTTTTTACACACATTTGATGATTTTTCAAATGATTTTCATCAAGTGAAGTTCGGTGTTTAGTTTGCACTTGAGCGATTTGTTCACTCCATGAACTTTATCATCACCGATAAGTTCTAACCCAGGAGTATTCATTTTTTTCTTTAGATAGTAAGGGTATTTTGAGTGATAATGATTTCGTGCAACTAGGATGGAGGGAGTAAAGTCGAAAAGTGAAAGGTTATGGTGATAATGTTGTGAGAAAAGGGTAAAAGAATTGATACCCTTCCCTAAAATTCTCAAATTGCCGGGTAAAACACATTTCTATCGGATGTCATTTGTTGATATCTCGGTATTAAAGAAGCCTTCATGGACCCACTGAAGCGATGCACATCCTTACCTAACCACTCAAGTGTTTATTAACAAATGCTTGTTTTATTTCTCACAGAGATTTTCTCATTTCTATTGACTCTTCATTTGGAAGACGTTGATATTGAAAAAGGGTGACACTCTGCTCCAGTCCCCGACTTCATTTGATCACTTTGTGTCTAGAGCTCTTGTGATTGATCATTAATTTGATCGTTATTCATTCTTTAGGACACATTTGCGTCATATCTTTGTGATATACATGCATATCTTTGTGATATAGCCGGAACATTTGTAGTGATATCTTAATTGATATTTCACGATGATCAAATGGAAATCCTACCATTCCTAACATCATTTCCCGCTTTGAACGTAGGTCTCATAATTGCATTTTTGTAATTATTGAGTTAACAAGAAGTCTATTGTGACCTTGGATTTTTTCCTAAAAGTCTTTAAGGATAGTAGAACATGGTTATCGAACGTCTAGGTGACACTAACCATGGTTTACATTCTTTGAAGCATTCTTGAGGTTGGAAAGCCAAAAGACCGAACTATGTTAGAGGTTTGCTTTGTGCTGTTTTCAATGAAACATAGGAAATTCGATAAATGATATACATTTCTTTCGGTCATTTCATTCATCCTTTCGATTTTTGAATACAAACGGATCTTTCTTATCCGGTTTCTTTTCTCATCACCCGAACACAGAAAACACCAACACCATGATACAATGTTTATCCCAACAACTTCAATCTCACATTTTAGTCATCCATAGGAAAAATTGGGTTGGATTATATGGTTAGATTGATGTTTTGATGGTTGATAATTCTCCATGAGCATAATGTCTAGAACTTAGTCATGATTATTTCTTTCAAACAATCCAATCAATCAATGTTTGCATAATGACATTGGTTCCCAACTTTGTCATTATGAGGGGGAGAAAATAGTATGATTGATGATTATTGATTAGGAGAAGAAATTAGAATGATTGATAAGGACAAGGAGAAAAGTTTGTGTTTGGTTGTTTCAATTGCTTTCAGAGATACTATTATTCAGCTTCAAAAATCGAAGATACTGTGATTACTCATGGATTAACTCATTCAAATATTTACTCTCAAAAGTGCTTAAGATAATGTGACAAAGAAGAAAAGCCTCAAAAAGAGTCTTCATCAAATTAAAGATCTTCACGTCATTCAACAAACACTTTACCTAAAGCTACATTGCACATATCAAGGGGGAGAGTACATATCTCTGAAAATTCATTCCAAGATTTCAAAGAAAAGACTTCAAGATTCGAAGATTGAAGAATTCAAGACAAGTTCATACCTTCCGCACCTCAAAAGACAACTCTGATTCATGATTCAACAATCTTCAAAAATTCAAGACATACACACACTCATCATTCTCTGTTCTATAAGAACATTGAGAATCAACAAATGATTTAACTTCAAGAAGTCCAAGACCTAGACTGAATCAAGTTATCCAAAGACAATGAGAAAGTTTTGAAGACTTGCAACACACCAATTGTCTTCATCACCGGGCTCATCAAACTCATTCCTAAAAGACAAAACAACACGTACTTCAGACCAAACAATATATCACTAAGGGGGAGAATGTTAGAAATCCAAAAATAGTGATACATTGTAATTTAAGTTATGGACATACTTGTTGTTAAGTCATGAGTTGATGATTTCTAAGGTTGAGGGGCTAATAATGTTAATTAGCATAGTTGGATAGTTTAGACTATAAATAGCCCTCAATTCCTTAGAAATCATAACTTTTGCATAACATTAGCATAACTCTTGACATAATTTCCATACCATTATATCTGAATAACACACTCTTGATCCCAATTCTCTCTCAACACACACACAAACACCAAGAACACACACTAACCAAACACCATTGTTGATGTGAATTCGGTTGATAAAATCGTGTTGATTACAAATATTAACATAAAAAAAATAATGTTTTTTTATTTTTTATGTTAAATCTATCAGATTCACAGCTATCAGTTTGATAAAAATGTGTATAAAAAATTTTATAATTTTTTTTTTAATTCTCAAATTTTGAACTATCAGCTTGAATTATTAAAAAAAAATATTGTCAAAACAAAATGTCGGGGTACTCGTGTTAGTTTTGAACTATCAACTTGGATCAACATTTATTTTGACTTATCAGCTTGAACTGTAAAAAATCTATTTTTTAACTATCAGCTTATAGTTAACATCTTTAAATTAACATTTTGGTGAATTGCAAAAATTTATCACTTTTTATTTATCCAAGTGAAAGTTCTATCGCATTGCGGCAGTGATATGGTATGGATGATATGATATAAGAGGTGATAAGTCATAGAGTGTTATAGTCAAAATGCTTTATTCACGCGAGACGGAGCCAAATTATATCTAATGACATATATAAAGAAAAAATAGTATGGAATTTTAAGAACAACGATACAATTTTATCTAAAGACCACCGATACAATTTTAAGAACACCAATACACTTTTTAGAAGACCAACTATATGATTTGTCACCTCATATGACCTATCAGCCCTATACGGTACTTAAGAACACACATACAAAATCTACATATGGAATTTTAAGAACACCGATATAATTTACGAACACCGATACACTTTTTAACATTTTTAATTTTAAGAACAATTAACGGATTCATTTTAACGATCACCGTTTGTTTGTACAAAATTTGCAAAAGATTTTCGGAATAAGGATAAAAAGTGGAATGAAACGTGAAAAGGTGATGAATCTGAAAAAACTTAAAAACAAAATGAACCAAAAAAAAGTTGTATTATTATTTAACATTAAAAAAGAAATACTATAAGCTTGTATTTGCATCAGATTAAATGCAGTCTAACACAATCCAAAAAGCTGATAAGATTAACATAAAATAATTATCAGTTATTATTATTTAACATTAAAAAAAAATATACAAACACACAAAATTATAAAAAAATAGTTCTACTAGAAAAAAAGGCTAAAAATTTAGTAACTTCCTTTTCAATTAGCTAGTGGGTGACAAAAAATACAACACAAAACATGAAAAATAATCAGTTTCTGCCAAAATATGAAGTGCTTAACAAAAAATATGTACAAAAACTATGCTTAACAACTTTAAAAAAAAAAACTAAAATAACCATAATGTACTAATAAACATCACTTAGTCTAATTTGAGAATATTAGACTAAACTCTTATTCAACATTAACTTATTCGTTATCAAAACTTCCCATATAACTGTCATCAGTGTCTTCAAATATATCAGAGTCATATCCCTCAGGGTAGTGAATTTTTAATGGATTAGTTCCAATCAAGTTTTCTGGTCGAACAAATCCTTTTACATCAAGACGAGAAAGAACCTATTAAAAAGAAAATTTCGAAAACATTGTTAGAATTTGTGAATCAGCAGAAATGCTTATAAAAAACAAAAAAATCAAAATAAAAAATTATGTTTTTTTACCTTATTGCATGAATATCCGATTTGAATACGTTCAACATGTTGTAAACTTTGAATGACACTTCTAAGAACATTTTCCTGTTCTCTTTTGTAAATTGTGTCTAGATTTCGTGGTATTAAGAAATCTAAACTAGCAACTTTCAGTGACGAAACATCTTCCAATAAAAAATCCAACACATACATTCTACCAAAAATCTTAAGCGACATAATGTTAGGAGCTTTAATAGTAACATAATCTTCATCTCCTTCATCAGAACCAAATCCAATTAATTGCAAATTCTCCAAACTAGTTGATTGAATATCAAGCAATGAAGCTTTGCAATATTCAAATGTCAAACTTTTCAGCAACGGGCTACCACTTAGAATGTTTTTCATCAAACTTCCCTCTATTTGTGAGTCAGCAATACTTAGATTTACAAGGTTATTCCAAGTAAGGGTCACAAAAGGATAAATTACATAGTGTCGTAAATTGATATCAGTAAAATGTTTATCAATGTAAAAGGAATTTGGAAATATCCAATATTGGCAGTCATCTTCTGAGTCTTAAATCTAGACTGAATCGCTTAACATTTCTAGCGCAAACAAAATCTACAATTTTGTTTACACTTTGAAGAAATTGAGAACCATAATTTGCTTTCAAATCAAACTCATCAAGTGTTTCTAACTGAAGCTGAGTTAGGGTTTCATTGACAGATTTATAAAATTCAGGATCGGAATTATCAACATCATATTAGGGAAGAGAATCAAAATTATCAATTTCGTGAAACTGATAATCATTGAAAACAACTTTCGGTACTGATCGCCAGAGATTTTTAAAACTGTTCTTATCATGTCTTTTGATGTTGGCAACCGATAAAGGATTTCGTTGATGATTACTTCATTGAATAGTTTGCTTATGTGATCTTCTCTGTTCTTCCTAAAAATAGATCTTATTTTAGATTTAGTCATTTTTTGATTTTGTGTATTGGACGACTCTTCCATGGTTACTTTTGTTAGGGTTTTTTCTTTCTCTTCTTTATTTTCTTTTTATGATTTTAGGGATTTAGATGTTTTTATATAAAAGAACAAAATGCCCCTTCTAGTTCTTGAGACTTCTTTTCAATCACGTTTTTTGTGTAAAAAATTATATTAAAATATTGGAAAAGATATTCTGTAATGTATTTTTTATTGTGCATGTGTCATTATGAAAAAAAATTTCTATTATTTTTAACAAGGTTGTAAAAAGATGTAATCTCCTTTTTATGGCTAATATATTATCTAAATTAAAACACTCTTTGATTAAAAATATTAAATTAACTACAAAAATTTAGAGTAACTATAAAAAATGCTTACCACACGTTGATTAGTCTTATAATGGTTAACCATGTGTGTATATAAAATCAGCTTGAAGACCACTCAGCTTGAGAATTTGCTCTAAATATATACGAAGATTTGTACGCATCAACTCTTTAGCCCGATATGTTAATCACAATTGTTTAAAATAATCAAATAATCAATAATCAGTTTTGTTATACTAATTTTAGTTTATTCATCTTAGTCATACACATGAGTTTTAAGTTGAATTAGCTTGTTAAAATGGATTGAAGCTGAATCAGTTTTTTTATACATATTTAAAATTTTAATTGTTTCTTTATAAATAGGTAGATAGAGAATAATACAAAAATTTCCATATTATGATACTTTTATTAAAAAATAACAGGTGTAGGCAATTCATAAATTGATTCTTTTTTCAATATATCTATGACAAACGTCACAAAAATGTAGCTTCACATTCAAAAATTTGATTATTTTTCCATATATTCTTTTTAAGATATATAAGATCAGCTTCACATTACTTGAACCAATAGTTCATAATTTATAATAAAAAAACACAAATATTACACAAATTAAGCAATACTACCAATTAAAAACACAATTTAAAACATATCTATCTAACCCAACCTAAGCTGACCCAACTCCAATTTAAACCAATCCTAGCTGACACAAGTCTAAGCTAACCAAACCCTAAGATGTCATAATTCTAAGCTAACCTAACCATAACGTGAACAAAATCCAAGGTAACCCAACTCTAAGTTGACCTCCAAACTAAATCCTAAGTTGATACAATTTTAAGCTTATCCAATCGTAAGATGACCCAAGTTCAAGCTAACCCAACTTTAATTGTCACAATCCTAAGCTGGTTCTTACCAAATATTTAACGACCACCGTTAGTTTGTACCAAATTTGCAAAAGGTTTCAGGAATAAGGACAAAAAGTGGAATGAAACGTGAAAAGTTGATGAATCTGCAAAAATATAAACAAACAAAATGGACCAAAAAAAGCATTTGAGTCTTTAATTTTTTTAGCTTGTTACATTTTTCCTTATCTTTAATTTTATATATATATATATATATAAAAATTTATATAATTGCCGTTTCTTTTTTTGCGTGCCACCACATTTTTGAACAAGTATAGCCCTTTTCGTTAACTTTGTTTTACCAATGGTCCTCTTCAGCTAACGACCGTTATATGTTTTTTAATATAGTCCATGTCGTCAAAAATATTTTGCAATAACGGTCCTTATCAGCTAGCGGTCGTATATGTTTTTTTAAGGTGTTTAACGAAAGTTACTAAAGATGCTCACATTTTAAACTTTAATATTTATAGCTTATGTCACGAAAGTTTCATGCCCTTAACTTTTTACCACAAAACTTTCATGATTTTTTTTGCTTTTCCTTTTCTAACTTTCGACACGTAAGTTTCATTTCCTTACTTTTCACCACATAACTTTTTAATTTTTGTCAACAAAGTTTCACATTCTTACTTTTTGTCACATAATTCAATTTCTTTTACTTTTGACACGAAAAGTTCTATTTTTTTTTTTTTCACTTTTTCTAACTTTTGCCACGAAATATTTTCTTTACTTTTTATCACATAAATTAACTAAATTTTTCACCCTTTTACTTTTTGTCACATCACTTTCATTTCTTTTACTTTCGCATGATATTTTTTTTTTATTTACTTTTTATATTTTAATTTTTTTCATTTTTTGCATGAAAATTTTGTTTTTGTTACTTTTTATACTTTTTTAATTCTAAATTTCCACACGAAAATCTTTACTTTTTACCACATAACTTTTTGATTTCTAACTTTTGTCAATGAAATATCATTTTTCTAACTTTAGCACATAGCTTTAGGTTTTTCAAGTTGAGCCACCAAAGTTTTGATTTTTTTTTTTTTACCATATAACCTTGAATTTTGGCCACATAACTTTCGATTTTATAACTTTTGACACGGAAGTTTTCTTTTCGTTGCCTTTTATGATTTTCTTTTTATTAACTTTCGACACGCAAGTTTCATTTTCCTTATTTTTCACCACTTTTGGGTTTTTAACTTTTGTCAACAGAGATTCATATTCTTAACTTTTTACAACATAACTTTAACTTTTTCAACTTCAGTCACGAAAGTTTCATTTTCTTTCCTTTAAATGTTTTACGTAACGTTATCTGTCCCGGGGCAACGCCCGGGATAAAATACTAGTTTAAACTATATTTAGATATTTTGAAGGTTAGTCATTCTCATTTTTTCTTATCTTTAAAACAAATTTCGTTTTAGATTCCATTTCTCTAAATTTGGGGATCTTTTATTTTTCCTAAAACATATCTCCAATTATGTCTCTAAAACGTAATTTCAGATTGATTTACACTGAATCATCAGCACAACAAAATCCTGTGAAATCGGATGTTTCAAAGCGGTTGCAACAAGAAGTATGTGAAATAGGAGAGGATCGCATAAGTAACCTTCCTGATGATGTAATTTCAAACAACATACTTTCTCGATTTTTGGATACTAGATTTGTTATTTCAACAGATATTATTTCAAAAAAATAGAAACATGTTTGGAAATTTGTTCCTTGTCTTCATTTTAATGATGAATCGTATTGTAAGGTTGCTGTAGAATCTTTGGTTGATTTTGCTTTTAGTGATAAAGCTTTTTTAGAATTTTATAATGGTGTTAATAATTCTCTTGATCAGTATCAATTACAAGATATGAATAAGTTTTATTTGAATGCAAATTATGACACTAGTTTTTCTTCATATGTCGAGAAATGGATCAATTTTGTTGTTGCTAGGTATGTGAAAGATTTCACACTGTATTTAAGAGATTTGGGAAATGATGATAAATACACAATTGAAAGTGACTCCTACAAAAATTCATATTTCACAAAACTAGATGTAGGATATTGTTTGCTTGAGCCTCATGTCGGAATTACCTAGAACAACCTAATGGATTTAACTATATCAAATTCTAGATTGGAAGAAGATTTGATTCCAAAAATTTTATCTGGTAGTCCTTTGTTGCAAAATTTGACTCTTCGTTCCTGTCATGGTTCATTGATTGATATCAGATCCACTAGTGTTAAAAATTTGGTAATACTTGGATACGAGGCTTATGATCTTGAAAACTTTCTTGAGATCAACGCTCCTCATATTACATTTCTGAAAATTGTTGATAGTATGTGGATATCAGCATTTCGTCTTACGGACGTCTCTTCTTTGGTTAAAGCATATATTAACTTTGATTTTCCCCGTTACTCTGCAAAAATTCGAAAGAGGGAAGAAGAGGTTGTACTAGGTGATCTTATTACGTGTCTTAAGAATGTGAATGAAGTTAAAGTTGGGATTTCTTGCTATCCGGTAAATTGCTCTTTTTTTTATATTAATTATATACTTTTTTTTAAATCCTTCTGTGTAACTTTTACTTGTATTTTAAAAAAAAAATATTTATTGTTGTTTTTTGATTAACAGACTATACGTCGTATGACGTCAAAAGGGTTTATCCTTCCCTCCAATGTTGTCAAGGAACGTCAATTTCCTCTATTGATTCAGATGTTGATGTGCAAAGTTCTGATTCAAAGTGACAAACAACCATGTACCAAGAATCAAATTTTCAATTGCTACAAGTGATCAATGTCTTTTTTTAGCATATGATCAAATTACATTTAAGTTATCTTAGTCTTTATTCAGCATACATTTTTGTACTTTATCTGTTGTCAACCTTTAAATACTTTAAAAGCTTAACAAAAATTTTTCAAGTTGAATCAGGTTGAAAAAACTCAGACTGGCCAATAGTTATTATGCAGCCTGACCCAGCTTAGACCAAGGAGACCACTCAGCTTTAAAACATGAATCAGCTTATGATGTCAAATTGAAGATGATTTTCTTGATATGTAAGTTGCTTAGAGGCTTTTTGGTTCACAGCTTCACATTTCTTGATATATCTATGACCAACGTCACAAAAATTGTAGATATATAAGATCAGCTTCACATTACTTAAAAGAAAATTTGTACAAATAGTTCATAATTTACAATGAAAAAACACAATTTAACACATCTTATGCAATACTATCAATGAAAAACACAATTTAACACATCTAAAGCTAAACCAACACTAGTTGATGCAATTCTAAGCTAACCCAATACTAATTTGTCAAAATTCTAAGCTAACGTAACCCTAAGGTGAACAAAATCCAATATAAACCCAACTCTAAGTTGATCTCCAAACTAACCCTAAGTTGACACAATCCTAAGCTTATTCAATCGTAAGCTAACCCAAGTCCAAGCTAACCCAACTCTAACTGTCACAATTCTAAGCTGACCTAAATCCAAAATAACCTAACCCTAAGATGTCATAATTCTAAGCTAACCCAACCCTTAGCTTACCCAACGTAACTTGAAAAAACTCTGTCAACTACCCATTGCAAAAATCTGTCTGCTATTTTCATTGACCACACATTTCGAAATCGATATAATACGGAATATGATAGGCGTATCACACAGATATGCCTGACTTCACACACCATTTACTAGAAATTTTTATATTTTTACATCCATTTTAAACAAATGGAGTAAACAGGGAAATTTAATACATTGTACCAAAAAACATAGCACAAAGTGCTGAAAAGTGATTTCTACATTACATGATAATTTCAGACAAAAAAAAAAGATGCAGACCATAACAAAAATCAACCTCAAAACATCTTCATCATCTTCAGAAACATACTCCCATAACCAGCTTCTTCTTCCGCTTTTTCCAATTCCTGGACTGTTAAACCAAGATCCACTTCAAAAAAAACATGATTTCCATTCTTATTCAACTTTAACTTATTCGTCATCAGAACTTCCCATATAACTGTCATCAGTTTCATCTGTATCATCAGATATATCATAGTCATATCCTTCAGGGTAGTGAATTTTTAATGGATCAGCTGCAATCAAGTTCTCTGGTCAAACAAATCCTTTTTCATCAAGACGAGAAAGAACCTATTAACAAGAAAAAATTCGCAAACATAGTTAGAATTTATGAATCAGCAGAAATGCTTATATAAAAACACAAAATCCAAAAAAACAAATAATCTTTTTTTACCTTATTGCATGAATATCCAATTTGAATACGTTCAACATGTTGTAAGCTTTGAATGAGACCTCTAAGAACATTTTTCTGTTCTCTTTTGTGAATTGTGTCTAGATTTCGTGGTATTAAGAAATCTAAACTAGCAACTTTCAGCGATGAAACATCTTCCAATAATATATCCGACACATACATTTTACCAACAATCTTAAGTGACATAATGTTAGGGGCTTTGATAGTAACAAAATCTTCATCTTCTTCATCAGAACTAAACCCAATTAATTGCAAATTCTCCAAACTAGTTGAATGAATATCAAGCAATGAAGCTTTGCAATATTCAAATGTCAAACTTTTCAGCACTGGGCTACCACTTAGAATGTTTTTTTTTATCAAACTTCCCTGTATTTGTGACTCCCCAATACTTAGATTTATAAGGTTGTTCGAAGAAATGGTCACAAAAGGATAAATTAAGCAGTGTCGTAAATTAATATCAGTAAAGTGTTTATTAATGTAAAAGGAATTTTGGAATATCCAAAATCTGCAGTCATCTTCTGAGTCTCTTAAAACTAGACTGAATCGTTTAACATTTCTAGCACAACAAAAATCTACAATTTTGTTTACACTTTTACGAAATTCACTGCCATAATTTGATACCAAATCAAACTCATCAAGTGTTTCTAACTGAAGTTGACTTAGGGTTTCATTGACACATTTATAAAATTCAGGAACAGAGTTATCAACATCATAATAAGGAAGAGAATCCAAATTTTCAATTTTGTGAAACTGATAATCATTGAAAACAACTTTGGGTACTGATCGCCAGAGATTTTTCCAACGGTTAGAGAGTATACCTGTTCTTCTCATGTCTTTTGATGTTGGCAACCGATAAAGGATTTCGTTGATGATTACTACATTGAATAGTTTGCTTATGTGATCTTCTCTGTTCTTCCTAAAAATAGATCTTATTTTAGATTTAGTCATTCTTTGATTTTGTGTATTGGACGACTCTTCCATGGTTAATTTTGTTAGGGTTTTCTCTTTCTCTTCTTCGATGGTTAATATAGTTTGGTTTTTTATTTTTATAATTTAGAAATTGTTTCTACTTAAATTATATTTATACTAAAAACCAACTACTTTTTTACAACTTGTTATGCATAACATACAAATATATATGCATGTAACTTTCACCTCTTTATCTATTAACCACCTAAAGTTATAAGCTTTTACATTTCCGGCTATGTAACTTTCACATCTTTTATCTTTTAACTCTTTAAAATTTCAATCTTTTACATTTTTGCTCATATGCATGTAACTTTCACCTCTTTATCTATTAACCCCCTAAAGTTATAAGCTTTTACATTTCCGACTATGTAACTTTCACATCTTTATCTTTTAACTCTTTAAAATTTCAATCTTTTACATTTTTGCTCATCAACTAGGATTTGTTTAAAAAAGTGGTTTGCAAATGACATAATCAGTATGCTTATGAATTATGAATGAAGGTTAGAGAATTAGTTTGGTTAAAACTAAAAACCGGTTCATGCTTAACCATGTAAAAGATACTAAAGCAGATAACAAGCATAATAAATCTAATAATTCGGGGCATATCTAATCAATTCTATGGTAATAATCACATTTGGTAATAATCATATGGTAATAATAAAAATTAAACAGAATCATCATTTCTCAATGGTAATAATCATATTTATAACAACATTATTAAATTAAAAAAAAAAAGAAACATAGTCTATCATTTTAAGCTGATAGGAAAAGAAGATTAATAATAATCTTAAGCTGATAGCCCAAACTATATTATATGAATTTTTAAAATAATTTTTGTATAGTCCAAACTGATAAAAAATTTTGATATAGTCCAAGCTAATAGTCCAAACTGATAATTTTATTAAAAATAATTTTTGTATTGTCTAAGTTATTAATCATTTCATACATTCAAACAAAAATAAATTAAAAAATTTATTCTTTATATTATTCTAATCAAATTGTGGAAAATGAAAAAAAAAACATCGTCTATTTTCTTAAGCTGATAGGAAAAGAAGATTAATTATGATATTAAGCTGATAGCCAAAACAATATCATATGAATTTTTATTTATTTTTTTAAAAAATGATTGTTGTAAACTGATAATTCACCAAATGATAGTTTATGATTTTGTTGAAACTATATAAAATATTTTGCATTGAAGCTGATAGTCCAAACTGAAAACTATCATCATTAAGTTGTTTATAATTATCTAAAAACTGATAACTTTTTAAAAAATGATAACTGAAACAAGCTGACTTAAAAAATAATAAATCTAATAAGCTCAAACTGATAAAAGATACATACACTCAAGCTGATAAAATATATTAAGCTGATAATTTTTGTATAGTCCAAACTGATAAAAAATTTTGATATAGTCCAAGCTAATAATGTTAAGCTGAGTCAGTTTGATTTTTATTTATCTTGTTACAGTTACTTTTGTGTTTTGGTAATACTACATTTGTGTAGATTGTTTTAATATATTGTGAAGCTGAGTCAGCTTAGCTTTTGACTATTTTGTTACAGTTAGATTAGACTATTTTTACACACACTATATTTTATATAATTGAGTCTGTTTTATTTTAGTTTAGCTTGTTACATTTACTTTTGTGGTTTATAACAACATTATTAAATTCAAAAAAAAAAAAAGAAACATAGTCTATCATTTTAAGCTGATAGGAAAAGAAGATTAATTATAATCTTAAGCTGATAGCCCAAACTATATTATATGAATTTTTATTTTTTGCTTTAAAAAAATGATAGTTGTAAGCTGATAGTTCACCAAATGATAGTTTATGATTTTGATGAAAATATATAAAATGTTTTGCATTGAAGTTGATAGTCCAAACTGAAAACTATCATCATTAAGTTGTTTATAATTATCTAAAAACTGATAACTTTTTTAAAAATCATAACTGAAACAAGCTGACTTAAAAAATAGTAAATCTAATAAGTTCAAACTGATAAAAGATACATACACTCAAGCTGATAAAAAATAATAAGTTTGAAGTTAAAAATAAATTTATTCAAAAATTTAAATTTGATGAATACATATCAAATAACAAAAAAATAAAAAAAACACGCCGCCACTAATTTAAATTTGATGAATACATAGCGGTGCGGCGACGCCGCTAATGGTGATGACGTGGCACTGCCGCGTCGTCGGTCACGTTAGTCTGCAAGCTGGTCAGTCTGTGTATATCGGGAATTTACGTATCGGGAATGGTTTTTTGTATTTGTTTCAGTAAGATCAACATTTGTTTCAATAAGATCAACATTTGTTTCAATAAGATCAACAGATAGCGCATAGGAATTATCGTTGCAACAATTTTAGACTATATATATATGGAATGTCTAATTATCTATCGTATACTTATACTTGACAACCAATATTCATGTAATAATAAGTCGTGGTTTTCATACTGAATCTTTGTCTATTTCGGAAAAAAATTTGGGTACATAGGAATCATCATTTTCATTACATATTTGTAGTTGCTGTTATTGTGTATCTTTTCCTTTTCAATCTTATTGTTTATATATATATATATGTATTATGAATATAGATATAGATATTATACGTATGTGTAAATATATATATATACATATATAGGAATCATCGTTTTCATTACATATTTGTAGTTGCTGGTTTTGTGTATCTTTTCCTTTTCAAGCTTATTGTTTATATATATATATATATGTATATGTATTATGAATATAGATATAGATATTATACGTATGTGTAAATATTTATACATATATATATATATATATATTATGGACATCATTAATAGTTAATGAGGTTGATGTTGACTTGAATTGTTTCAGATGGATAGTTTAGAGGATATTTGGGCAGACCCAGAAAACGTACGTATTGAAGTGCCGGATAATGTGTTTGAGCAACCTGTTGCAGACGGTGAATATGAATGCGAACCTGGGGACTTTGAAACTGATGAGGTGTTCGGTTCCTTTGAAGAATTAACGGAGTGGGCTCAAAGAACAACAATGGATTTGGGTTATGTTTTAGTTATACGGCGGACGAACAAAAACTCAAAAGAGGTGGTCAATAAAGTGACACTTATATGTCACCACGGTGGAGCGCGCGATGCAAGGTTAATTGGTCCACCTAAACGGTCAAGTAAGATAGGTTGTCCTTTCACTTTAATAGGCCGCTCTGGGCGTGATGGTGGTTGGAGGTTAACTGTCCAGGATTGGAGACACAATCATGATCCAACTACTAATCTGCAAGGGAATGCATACGCCAGACGGATGACGGATGAAGAAAAGGAATTTGTGGGGACCCAATCGGATCGCGGTTTGTACCCACATCAAATCCTGGTAAACCTCAAACTTGAATTTCCAGGAAACTTGACACGCAAAAGAGACATTACGAACTTCCTAAAAGCGAGAAGAAGGTCGGGGCAAGCAGGGCGTACTCCAATGCAGGTACAAACATTAAATATTTTATTGTACTACGTAGTTGGAATTGACTTATTTACTCTATCTTGGTCATTAATCGCAGGTTATGTTTTCACTGTTGCAAGAGAAAAGGTACTTTTACCAGTTCACCACAAATAACAAAAATGGACGCTTGGAGAACCTATTTTCATTCATCCAACATCAATGACCCTATGGCGCGCATTTCCTGGGTTATTGAAATAGACTCCACTTACAAAACTAACATCTACAACATGCCGCTAGTTGAGATCGTCGGCGTGACTTCAACGGGGAAGACCTTCAGTTTAGCGTATGCGTTTATCGTAAACGAGCGGGAGGCAAATTATCAATGGGTTTTACGATGTCTTCGGTCCACCCTTGATGATACTTTGCCGTTCGTGTCGTTCTTACTGACAGGGAGCTGGCCCTGATGAGAGCTTTGAAGGTTGTTATGCCGGATTCGAAACATCTGCTGTGTAGGTACCATATATGGCAAAACATAATCAAGCACTGCGAACCGGCATTGCGTATGAAGAAAGATGTTAACATTGACAGGCTTAACGTTTGGTGGAAAAAAGTCTACCAGTCTCGGACTTTTGATGAGTTTAAGTCAAATGAGAAGGAGTTAAAGGAAAAACTTGCGGGTTTTCCAGGCGTCTACAAGTACCTGACCGATAATTGGTTGTCCCCATACCGAGAGCAGTTTGTGTCCTGTTGGGTCGATGAACACCTCAACTACCAAAACCACACCACAAACAGAGTGGAGGCCGAGCACCATTTACTGAAGGAAGAATTGAGGGGGAAATGCACATTTACTAGAATCTTCCAATGTGTTGATTCTGTCTTGATCAGTCAAGAAGCAGAAATAAGGGGCCAACTAGGGTATAGCTACGGGACCCGGAAGGGGAAACATAATTACAACTGTATGAAGGACCTGTTGGGAAAGGTTTCACTTAAAGCTTTGGACATCATGGCTGATGAAATTGTACGCTTAGACAAAGTCCTTAAAAGACAGGTTAACAAATGTGGGTGCAAGGTTCAGTCCAGTTGCGGGCTTCCATGTGCCTGCAAGATTGCCGAGTACATGCAGCGCGGTTAGTACGATTTATTACTTGTATTTTTTCATCAAAAGGACATAATTTCATACACTTATTTATATAAAAAAAATGCAGGGACTCGAATACAGCCTCATGTCATAGACCCGTTTTGGAAAAAGCTTGACTTAACACCGTGGACATGCGTAGAAGACGAAGACGAAGAAGACGATGTCCATAAAGTTGTTGATGGTATTACGAATTTCTTGGATCAGCAACCCAAGGCTCAAAAGAAACATTGGTTGTCAAAAATTAAAGACATGTTTAAGTAATTAATGAATTTCTAAAAATCATATCATTCCTAACTATAATAACATAAGTAATCTTTCCTAACTATAAAACTATAACATTTCTATAACTAATACTTTCTAACATATATTTACTAACACTTGTTCCTAACATATATTTTATATAACATTAAACTATAACATTTATATAACTAATATTTTCTAACACGTATTTTCTAACCCATATTTTTCTAACTTTTTTTTTCAACATATATTTTCTAACAAAATATATAACAATTCTATAACTAATAATTTCTATAAGAAATAAATATTTGATAACATTATTATATATTAAAATAAAAACAAGTATTTAAAAGGTAAATGAGTGTTACCTCGTCTGAAAAATAGTTTACCGGAAAAATATGTATAGCAAAAAACGGACTGTCTGGCTGGCCGGAAAAAATAATAGTCGCCGGAAAACTATAAAAACTGTTTTCCCGTACGTCAGTGGTGGAAAATACGTTCCCCGCAAAACTGGTAGGCCGAAATAAATTATCGCCGGAAAAATGTCGCCGCTAAAACTACGCCTGAAAATGGACTCCGGGAAGCCGGAAAAGGTAGATAGTGTAAAAAGGAATGTTGATAACGATGATGAGGGGATAGATGGCCGGATTTGTGAGTTATAAGAATGGAGTAAAAAGGATTTTCCTGCAGAAAGAATGGAGGAGGAGGAAATTTCTTAAGGAGGAGGAGAAGTATTCCGGAGAAGAGGAGGAGAAGAGGAACGAATGGATTGCATTGTTTATATCGAAAATCTGCCAGTGGGGGACCCACTATTAGCGGCGACGTCGCCGCTAATAGTGGGGACCACCACCACGTGATACGGTCAAACGTTACAGGCGCATGTGACTCTGGGACCCACTATTAGCGGCGCCGCTAATAGTGGGTGGTCGGGTTACACTTTTCTCCCTGGTCGGGTTACGCGCTTCGAAAAAAAAAACCCAATGGATTATTTGATCCATATTGATGCAATGCGGCCAGATGAAGAAGACTGGCGCCGCCTATCGATTCTATTATGGCCGGCTTGGAGACATCAGAGGAAGACTATCATCTCTATCCGGGTCAAGCGGTTCGGGTTTTCGGTCGGTTTCCGTTCTTCCATTCCACGGCTTAGCCATAGGAACTCTTTTCTTAACTACATTTTACAATCAGTTTGCCTATATATATATATGGGGCTTCTTATTGGCACCTTTTTTCTGCTATTAACACCCCTCAGATGGGGCGAAAATTTTGAGCAGAAGGGGCGAATTTCGCCCCATCTGGCCTAACAATTTAAATCAATTCCTTTTCGGCTTTAAGTCACCTCAAGCTGACACATCAGAGCAGAAGGGGCGAAATTGGATATCAGAAGGGGCGAAAAAACTTTTACCCACACCCCATCACCTTTATGTCACTTTTGCCATACCATTTTTTACCCATACCGTAAATCATCTTTATGTCACTTTTATCCGAAAATGTCGGGGGCAAAAGGGGCGAATTTCGCCCCATCTACCATTCGCCCCTTCTGCTCTTGCTAACCTCCTACCTATATATGCATGTACGAATGATTCTATTTATAGTAAACTTCAAAAAGGTATCCAAATATAAGGTACGTATGTAATGTTCTATATTTTATAGCAAGATTAGCCATTGCTAATTTTTTGGATTTATATATATACGTATATAATGTTGTATATTTTAGATGGATAATTCTGACGATAACAACTCAGATGAGGGCGGTAACTTTGACTACGACACTACTCCCTTTTATACTGATGAGGTATAATTCAACATATCTTTTCTTTAAGTATTTAATTATTTAATAAAAATATGAGATTTATGTTTTCTATTATAATAGTCGTTCAACTCAGTCGAAGAACTGACGGAATGGGCGCAAGCAACAGCAATGTCGCTAGGTTATGTCCTAGTAAAGGGTAGATCAAAAACAAATGCAGCGGATGACGTTTCTAGAGTATTACTCATTTGCGATCGTAGTGGTACATACCGTAAGAGGAGTAAGGGCATCAGAAATAGTTTTTCAAAAAAATGTAATTGTCCATTCAAATTGCATGGTTATTATTCGGAATATGGTTGGAGGGTAAATGTGATAGATCATACACATAATCATGACATAGATGATGTGTTTGGTCATGCGTTAGACGTTTTTCTCCAGGCGAAGAAGAATGGGTACGGAGGCAGTATTACTTAAAACTGAATGCGCAAGGTATTTTTGATGGATTGAGAAAGGAATTTCCAAACAACCTGTCTCTCATCAAAGATGTACACAACTTACTGGAAAAAATAAGAAACGAAGAGGCCTAGAAGATTGGAAATACTCCAATGCATGTTAGCTTTTCACTTTTACATATCCTTTGAGTTGAGCATGTAGACATTAGGAATTTTGAAATTTTTTTTTTATTTTAAATGTAGGTGCTTTTTTCAGTGCTACAACAATTCCATTACACTTACGAGTATACAACGAACGTATATTCAAACCTGATGGAAAATCTGTTTTTTATGCACCAAAAATCATTTGAGATATGGCGTGCATTCCCTAACATGTTGTTCATAGACTCCACCTACAAAACTAGCAAATATGGAATGCCATTTGTTGAGATTATAGGCGTCACTTCAACAGGCAAGACATTTCTTATAGCTTGTGAGTTTATAGTAAACGAACGGGAGGCCAACTATGTTTGGGTGTTACAGACTTTAAAACGGACACTTGGTGAAGGCTGGCCCGTGAGTCTTATAGTTACTGATAAGGAGCTAGCACTGATGAATGCATGTCGGGATGTGGTGCCGAATGCTGCGCAACAACTCTGTAGAGTTCACATAAGGAGGAATATAATAAAACATTGTGAGCCGGTATTTAAGAATAAAGAGGCTCTTTATTCTTTTCTTCATTGGTGGAAAGTACTTATTGAATCTCACACGATTGAGGATTACATCACTAGAGATGAAGCACTTCAAGAGTATTTGAAAAGTTATCCAATTTTTTGGTGTAATATCAATTTTAAGTTTGGAAAAAGCTTATATGTTATTTGTTTCATCATTACCATATTATTTTAATTTTCAGGTGTTTATCGTTATGTGAGCTTAAGTTGGTTGTCGCAATATAAGGAATTTTTTGTGTCTTGTTGGGTGGATCTACACCTCAACTTTGGCCAATACAATACGAATAGAGTCGAGTCGGAGCATGCGCTGTTAAAGAGTCACTTGGATGGACAAAGAGCGCGCCCACATAGGCTTGTTGAGTGCATTACTCGTATCGTAGATAGTCAACATATAGCAATCAGAGAAACCTTTTCAAAAAGCAAGATTAAATGCAACACAGATCACGATATACCATGTTTCAAGCGACTACATGGGTTCGTTTCCCATAATGCTTTGGAAATCATGCTACAAGAGATTAAACGTATCAAAGACGATGATATAGCGGGGGACCCATCTCGTTGCGGTTGTAAGTTATTTTACCAGTTGTGGGCTACCGTGTGCTTGCAGACTTGTATTCTATGTCTACCATGGTTAGTATATCCAATTAAACTAAACTCATTTGTATAATAATGCAAAGTTAAACATACTCATAATAAAATTTAGACGAAAAAAAACTATGTAAATTTAATCTATAAGGTTAAGCAACAATAATACTAACATGCTGCTTAGCCCTGAGCTCACTTGTCCACGACCCATCCTCATGTTGACGTGACTCAGCCCAAGTAACGAATAAGCTTGGGTATGCAGTAATTGGCCCAAACTATAAACACCTGAAATTATTTTAGTATATATATGTATACAATAAATGAATTAATTACATAACAATGTACTTACAATCCCACGTTGCCTCTGAGCAAATGATGTACGACTCTGCGTCGGAATATCCGATTGGAGAGCCCTGTTCGCCTTATTTACTTGGGACCTACGCACGGAGCCCTCACTCATGAAGAAGTCTACATGCTTGTTCCAATCTTGGGGATCTATACCAGCCGGAGGGTTTGCCCGAATATTGTCTACACTTTTTACACCTCCTTTTTTAACGAACTGATCGTTCTTGAATCGAGACTTTCCATTTCAGTAATATTTCTTCAATGATGCAGTCACCCAGTATTTTACTCCCTTTCTGATTGGATTATGAGGGTGAAGGTCTTGGATGTACGACCTCAAGTTAAAAAATACTGCAAATGATAATAAATATTTTAGTATTATATCATTAACTTTAAATAACAAATTTGTATTTAGTAGAGGAACCCAACCTCTAGACACGTCCAAACATGTTCCTTAGCCTCCTCAGGGACTTGCTTCCATGAATCATAGTAAAATGGCACCGACCTCGCCAAAGTTCCCAGCAACGGTGCAAAATACTTTGCATTCGGTCCAATCGGATTATACGTTTTGGTTCGGATATCAACCTCGATGTCGAGCAGTGCCCCGTTGTCATTTCTTAGCTTTTCTGGCTCTAAATTATTGGCATACGAACGCAACTTCTTACCTACAAAGGTGCGTTAAAATTAGTAAAAAGTATACGAACAACTTATAAATACAACACAATATAACACATATTAATTGAAACTTTCTTACCACTTGCAAGACATCCTGATTCTGGCTTCCAATATGTAGCCGGCGGATCACCAGCACCCTCTCCGCCATGTCCTCTAGCAACACGTGTCATACTAACAAGTACTATATAAATATTTTACATGAAAAATATCATTTGAACCAAACAATTATCATACAACATGTCATAATCTAATGCTAACAAATCTATTACTACATAAACTTTATTTTACTAATAATATTACATGTATACATTCAATCAAACTCTATATATTCTTTTTACCAATGATATACTAACAACAAATACTCACATAATACTAATAATAATAGATGATGAAAACAACATGATAATAAAAAAAAAATATCAAATTAATTTATTATTACTCCATAAAAACAAATAATAATACTAATAAAATAATATTAATATGATAATAATAATAATAGAAATATAAAAAAATTATATTATTACTCCATAAAAACAAATCATAATACTAATACTAATACTAATAATAATAATAATAATAATAATAATAATAATAATAATAGTAACAAAAATAAATAAATAAAAAAACAAAAATTAAAAGATGGTGAACGGACCTGGAAGGCAGTGGTGGTGGTCGGACGGTGGTGGTGGTGGTCGGACGGTGGTGATGGTCGGACGGTGGTGGTGGTCCGGCGGTGGTGGTCGGATCCGGCAGTGGTGCTCCAACCTAATTTATTGAAGGTAGTATCAAATCAAAATAAACAACATTTAAATTTTTATATATATATATATAAAAGATATACAAATATAATTATTAATATAATATATATTTATATAATACTTGACATTTATTAAAGAAGAAAAAGATGGTATGGAATAAAAAGATGGAGAAGTGAGGAGGCAGATCGTGGAGTGGAAATGGGGTGGAGGAAAAAGGGGGTATGGGGTGATAAAGGAGGAAGGGTGAAGTGAATGTTTGTCATTTTAGTGGTTACAGGGAATTAATTACACTGGCAGAAGGGGCGAATTGCTTTGATCAGATGGGGCAAATTTCGCCCCTTTTGGGGTCGGGTGTCAATAGCTAAAATCCCTGGTGTCAATAGTGTGCCCCATATATATATATATATCATCCCTATTCATTTTAACATATAATTTTAACAAAATAGATAGAAAAAAGTAAAAAACCATATACACTAAAAAAAATCATTTAACATGGCTAAAAGAAAAAGAGAATCTGAAAGTGAAAATGATGATACAGATGAAGAAAAAAGTGAAGATTCCAGTGATGACAATACTACTGAAGAAGATAGTAGTCAACAAGAAGAAGAAAGCGAAGAAGAAGAAAAACCAAAATCTGATTACGATGAAGATGATGAAATTTTTGGCACCATTGATGATGAACTAAAATCTGACGATGATGATCAAGAAGAAGACGAAGAAGAAAAAAATAATGAAGCTGCTGATCAAGATTACTCTTCAGACACTGGCAGTGGAAACTCACAAAGTGATCCTCGATATAGGGGATGTAAACGAAAAACACCATCACCATCATCTTAAGAAACTACCAGTGGAAAAACACCATCACCATCATCTTCTTTTTAAATGTTAATCTTCTTTTAATTATCTAAAATGTAATCTTCTTTTGATAGATTTTTCATGAAATGTAATCTTCTTTTAATATATAATATTAACTATCTAAAATTTCTTATATTTTAATTAAATTTATGAAAATTATGTAAAAACATATTCTATAATACATCGAAATTTTTTTTAAACTGATAGATAAAAACTGATAAATTAAGCTGTCAGACAAAGCTGATAAGTAAATATATTTCTAAAATAATTATTCATAAAGCTGATAAGTATTGAAAATGGTCAATGTTTCAATACTTTTGTTTAAAAATAAAGTTCAGTGTTTCAAAAAATAACACTACAAATTTAAGATTAAATGCATTTAGCCTTGATACTACAAAATGTCAACTTATATTTTGATTAACAGAATCTATGTTTGTAAAAACAAAAGATAAGCTGATAGACAAAACAAGCTGCTTAAGAAAATACAAATCTGATACATAAATCTAATAGCCATTGAAAAACTCATAATGCTTTTACATAATAAAAATAAGATTTTTTTCATAGACTTAGGTATTATAGAACATACAGAATGAAAAAAAATAATTCCAGTTCAATATGATTAATGGGCAACTAATTAAAAGAACAATAAAAACTCATAATGCTTAAACAACAAAGTCTTATATTGGAGAATTAGAATCAACATCAGATCTTGAAGAAACTTGAGAAGTACACGTACGAATGTTATGTCCAAACTGTTGACACTTTTGACATTGTCGTCCCTTGGTTTTTGGTTTATTTTTTGCAATCTCAGCTGCTGATTTGTGCCTCTTATGTATGCCAGAACCTTTATTTTTAGCAACACTAGGATTAACAATATCTTGTCGAGTAGGTTGTCTTACTCCAAGAAAACACTCATACATTTCTTCCTGATTCATTTCCATAGGAATCGGAATTTCCTCATCATATTTTTCTTTTAGTTTTTTATGCAATTCAACAAAGCTCTTCAATTTTTCAATGTCAGGAACCAATAGATTGATACATGAGTCAACATACCCGTATATTTCACGTGTAGCTGCTTCAAAGAAGTTAGTTGGTTCACCAATATTAAAGCTTCTGTAATTTAACTTCATTGGAAAAGCATTTTTAATCCACCTTCTTTTGATATACTTTTTCGGAATCTTATTTATGTCTTCAATACGTAAAACACAAAAAATATGTCTGCAAAGAATCCCAAAACATTCAAATTTCTTGTAGGTGCAACTCACATTCATCTCGGAATCACAAAAAAGAGCCTAAAAAAAAAAAGTTATGTAAATTTAAATAGAAATGAACTTTTTATTTTTAAGAAAGTTTTCATAATTCTAACCTCATAGTCTTTCTCTTTTCCACATTTAGCTCTTTGTTCTGATATTTCTATATCATTATCATCAGCATCATCGTCTTCATCATTCTCATCATAAATTTCATCTTCATGAATCTTGTCATCAACTTTAAACCGATCAGATTTATCACAGATTGTGTACAACTTATTAGTTACACCACTTGTCCTTACACAGTAGCACTTGTTCAAAGAAGCATATATCTCATGTTGAACATAAAAAAAAAATACTTCTCGTATATATTTTCATTGCATCTTTCTCAATTTCTAACTCTGTTAACAAATCTGGATTGGTATAACGAGAATCATGCTCATTCTTACTATGTGAATATCTCTGAGAGTCCAAAGCAGTTTCAAAATGGCTAAGGAATTCAACCAAAGTCAAGTTGCTACTAGTAAGTTTCCCAAAAAAATGGTTCTCACATTCTGACCTTGAAGAAGTACGCATCAAACCAGACATCGATTCATGACGAAAAAAAGCAGGAATCCTTTGACTCCTCAATGCAAAAATATTTTTAAGCCAAGCATTTGTTTCAAGTTTATAGTGCTTCATTATTGCATTTCATTTCCTATCAAACTCCTCAGGATCAATCTTATCAGTCCAAACTATATTGCACAATCTCCTTTTAAACATATTGTTACTGCATAACCTGGGCCCCACCTGCAATACGTATTTTTTAATTATTAAATGGGCTAAATAAATGTATATACATATTACTTTTGATTTTATAAAACATGAATATACCTTTATAGACAACTTTTGCATTATGTGCCACATACAAAAACGATGTCTAGTTGCAGGAAACACAATTGGGACAACTTGAATAAGCGATGGATCTTGGTCAGTAACAACCACATTTGGCTCTTTCCCAAATGCCTTCTTAAATTGTTCCAACAACCACTTATATGAAGGAATATCCTCTTTGAAAAGTAGACCAGCACCAAACGTAATACACCTATTATGGTTATCAATACCAAACCTAATACACCTATTATGATTTTCAAAAGTTTTCTTAATGGCAGCTTCAGGAAAAGGTGATTTCGTCCAAGATTTAATTATTTTCTGTTCTTTTTTCAAAATAATTTTTAATTCTTCTTTTTCCAATTCAGGTTTGGAGACCAGAGATTGATAACTTTTCAAGGCTAACTGAACATCTTTCAGTTCTTTTAATCTGGCCTGACTGACGTTCAGTTCAGAAGAATTTATTTCAAACATTTTTATACTCTCTGAACGCACAGTTTCAACATAAGTTATGTCAGCCTCTATAAGAACCAAAACATCCAGTTTTTGTTCTTCATCCTTCTCAAAACCGAATGTACTAACCTTCTTCATGATGATATCCACCCAACAACCAGATTCAACATCAGACTTGACAACATGACCATGATCTTCACGAGCCATGAAACACATATCCCTTACTTCTTCTTGATCATCAGATGACACGTCAGAATCCTCCCATTTTTCAGTGTCTGCCACCATGCAGCTATTCTTGTTGGATTCTTCCTGAGCCATCATCGCCATGTGGGCTTTCAGCTTTTTGTACTTAGCTTTGTACCCATCATCAGGCTTCTGAAAAATAGAATGGTTAGGGGCAGTGTGTGATGAGGAGTGTTGTAATGATCTGCATTCCTTCATAAAATGCCCTTTCTTTCCACATTTAAAACATTCTAAATTGGACTTATCGACAGTATTATTTGAAGAAAATTGTTTGCCATTTTTCTTTGATTTAAATTTAAAACGATTAAAAGTTTTGGCAATCATGGCAACAAAGTCATCATCATCATCCTCATCACATTCATGTGATGCATATTCAGAAATACCAGCTTTCATTAATTCAGCTACCATCTTCTTCACAGAGTCAGACTGATCACTCTTAGAAGACAGTAGGGCAGCATCTTGTGGTTCACAATAATGAACCAATGTAGAACTGGTTGAAGTATGATTCTTTGCATCTTGCTCAGCCACAGCTCTCTCAGCTTTATTCTCCTCAGTGTATCTGAAGGCACCATACAAAGAGACCAGAGTGTGACTATGAAGGGTTTTACCTTGCCTTAATACCATGATCAAATTCTCCCATTTAGAAGGTAATATATCACAAAACTTTTCAAGTAAAATTTCTTTGTCTTTTGTAACAGCAAGAGCTTCTAATTGATTGACCAAGTTTGTAAATCTAAGATATGTTTCAGTTAGAGATTCATTTGGTAATGCAAAAAATGCTTCATATTTTTTATTCAAAGAAACTTTTCTTGTGGTGATAGTTTCCTTTGTTCCTTCAAACTGTGTCAACAACTCTTCCCACATTAACTTAGAACTATCAAGTAAAACAAGAGTGGGTTTTAAACTTTCTGGGACAGCAAAGAGAATCATATTTTGTAATTTGGAATCTAGGTCAGCCAAACGATGGTCTTCCTCTGACCAATGATCTTTCTCTTTGGGTGTTAACCTTGGGGTCCCATCTCGGTTAAAAACAACAGTTGATGCATTCATGGGAACATAAGGACCCTCTACAAGAATGGTGGTCAAGTGTCTTTCAACTCCAGCGATGTACTTGAGCATACATGCCTTCCAAGTAATGAATGTGTCACTATTTCCATTAAATTTAGGTACCAGATTGTTTGGAAAGTGAACATGAACACTGGGTTGAACTGGTGGTGGAGGTGGTGGATTTTGATTCATATTGACATTTGGGTTAGGGTTACCATTTGGGTTTTGGTTCGGTTGTTCGGTTCCAGACATCTTGTAGGATCAAAACAGGTATAACAATTTAATGATTTAACCTGGGAGGCTCTGATACCAAATGTGAGTCCACCTACACAAGATGTACAACTAGAACAAGATATAACAAGATATAAAATAAGTTAACAATAAACACAAGTATATCAAATAACCCGACTGGCAAGTGGTTCAAATCTAGATAAAGACTAGTTATGAACCACGATCCAGATATGGATATGAACAATAAAGAACAAGTGCTTGAAACTATATAAATACTAGTTATATTCAAGTATTATGGCAATGAGTCAAGATGTATTTTTCAATGTATTTTATTTATTTCTATAAACAAAATACAAGAGTTGTTGCGGAACAAAGATAATCACACTTGTGAAAATATCTAAACAACCCTAGAAATACAAATGATCTATGCAACAAGGAATTACTCGTAAGAATACTTAGAGTAATATCACACGTTGCAATTGCCAAAGTTCCAAGCTCTTTTTGCAAGTGTGAGAAGTCTTATATTTATAGGCAAACATGTCTTGATGACATGGCAGTATGCCGTACAAATATGGTTGGATACATTTATGGATTTGTGGGACAAATCCATAACATGCTTGTTTAGAGTAAAGTATGTAAGTTTCTTTGATGTGACTTGACATACTTTATTCCCAACCTTTTGCTAAAACTTTCCCAATCCCAGGTATAAGGTAATAAACCGGGTAAAGGTAGTTAAAGTTGCAAAAAGACTTTCCTCGTAATTAGTGAAAAAGTGTTGTTTTCACTGAGCCTCTTCAGATTCTTCAATCATGTAAGATCTTCTCTGAGCTCTGCTTCTGAAATGATCTTCTTCTTCAGTCTTCAGTCTTTGACTTAGTCTGAACGTCTTCAGTGTTCGTTGATTCTGAATCTGAAGTGAAGCTTCAGTGAGCTTTATTCTGAATGCCTTCAGAATCCTGAGCAAGCTTTCTTCACTGAACTTCAACTATTTTGAACAAATCTTACTTGGACGATTTTCAACCTAACAAATTCCTCCTATTTGTTCTAAAATAGTTCATGTATTTTAGACTTCTATCTATACAGGTTTGTAAGTCTAAAGATACAGGTTTGTAAGTCTAAAGATACAAGTTTTTGTTTAAGTTGTAAAAATATTTCCAAGGACATCTCATAGATCATGATGCCTTAAGAAATTTTTTTGCTTAATTTTCTAACTTAAACTATTTCCTAATAATATGATGTAACTTGCAACTATATAAAAGATACTGAGATGATTGTTCAGTTACAAGTACAGAAATGAAAATGGAAAATATTTACAAGTGCAAATATTTACAAAAGAGATACAACTACTTCTTCGCAGGCCTTGAGCCAGAAGGTGCTTCAGTAGCCTTTCTCTTTGGAGAACTGATCTTCCCAAATAATCTTTCCTCCATCTCAACTTTGGCCTTCATTTTCTGTTGGATCTTTAGCATCCAGGCGCCAGTTAGATGAGACTTTGGTTTTCCTTTCAGAACAGTGATCATCTCCTTGTGCTTAGAATACCCAAACTTATGCACTGAAACCTGCTCATATTCTTCTTCTGCTCTACCTTCTCTTTTCACAACCAGATTGAAGAATTTTAAACCATCTTCCTTCAGAATTTGCACATCAAGGATCTTTGCAGGATGGCACCTGTGTTTCATATAGTAATCATACTGATCCTTTTCATCTTTATCCTTCACCTGAGCAACTTCTTTAGAAATAGGTATGAATGTAGAGAGGTCGGAATCTCAAGCATGTTTTCTTGTAGACCTTGGGCCAGTTAGTTTGGGCTCCTGAGGTGGCCTACAAATTTCCTTCTCAACCTTCAGAACACTGGCCATAATTTCTTTTCTCTTGATCTCCATCTTTTTCTTCCTATTCTTCACCAGATCTTCAATAGACAATTTGAAAGTGAGATGGTCCAGCTTTTGTTCTAAGGGAGAATACTTCACCCCATATTCATACTTGGCCATTTCTTCCAAGGCCTTCTGCACTCTTGCATCATGCTTGATCTTCTGATATCTTTCCTTAGTGAGACCAAGAGCTGCAGCATTTACCAAATCAATGGTACCCATTGCCAAGTGTTGGGCCCTTTCTTTTTCTTTAGTTTCTCTCCACATAATGAACTAGTTGGAGACTTGTCTTTCAAGGGCTTCCAACTTTTTCTGATCAGCACCCAAATCTGGCAATGGATAACCATGCTCATCAACATTCTCACCAACAACAAAACCAGAATCCTTAGTCCCCTTCTTCTTTGGTTCCTCAACCATCTGAGCTTTACCTTTGTCTTTCTTAGCTTGTTCAGATAGTTGGGGTTCAGATTGTTTCTTCAGTTGTTCCCCCTCAGACTCAGATTGCCTCTTGGTCGCTTCAATTAATTCATGAGAGCTGGCAAGCAGACCAATTGGCACATCACTTCCCCTTTTGGGAATCTCCGCAAGCATCTTAGCATATAATTCAATGGCCTTCTGCATGCCCTGCAGAGGTTCCCAATTCTGCTGGGTAATACTATCAGAAATGCCTTTAGACATGATGGCAAACTGAGCTCTTAATCTGAAGGTAGAGTTCAGGTTCAGCTTCTCATGCTCCAGGACTTCCTTCAGCAATCCCCTTTCTTCTGTAGATAATGCACCAGAGGGGGGGAGGAGCAACAACTTCAGGCTCTTTCTTGAGCAAGGCCAGGATTTCATCCAGTTGCTTTGACTGGTTCTGAACAGATTGATCAAGAGTTGACACTGAAGTCTTCATTTCAGAGATGGCTTTGTCAACTTTGTCAGATGTTTCTTTTGAGAGCTCAGAAACCAACAACCTGACTTTTTCTTCAACCTTTTCAGAAACCGACACTGAAATCTGAGAGATGAGATCCTGAGTGATTACAGATTTCAGTGTCTCAGACACCTTTTCACTAATATTTTCACCAAGTACCTTCTCATCCACACTTGGCTTTTTAACCAACTCACCCACTTCTTTTTCAACAGACAAGAATGATCTTTGAATCATTTGAATCCAGGATTGCAGATTCGCAACAACTGAACTCTGCACATACTTTATGACATACCACACTATGTTAGCTATCACCCCAACTATCTCACCGCCACAACGCACGGGTACTTACTCTCGTTATTCATCTAAGTTAACCAACTACTAAAGTTTTCGCGCTAAATAACAGCAGACAATCGTACTAATTCTAAGTTTGAAAAATGCTATACTTGAATCCCTAAAGTCAAAAGCACATTATAACTCATTGACCTAAATTAAAAATCCTAATAATCATTATTGAAATACATTATTATATTAATATTTATATTAAATATAGAAAGTCTCATTAATTTACACTTTTTTATTTTCCAACAATAATTTATACTTTTTAACACTGAATACTTGATTTATATTTATTTTTAGCCATCAACTTGGGGAAATCTTTTAAAATTTACATTAAATTAATTTCAACATATGAAATATTGTCTAAAAAAATTATTTCAAAACCTAATAATTTATTAGCCAATTAAATCGCTCAATTTCATCAAATTGACTCCGGCTTATTAATTGTTTTTCATCAATAATTTACACTTTTTAGCTCTGAATACTTAAAATTATATTTATTTTTAGTCATCAATAATTACCATAAGATAGGTGATTGAAAATAAACTTATTCGTGTTAACGGACCGCATCATGATGATATACGTATACTTAAATGTCAAAGTAGAGAATCACAAGTATGTTTATATTAAAATTCTTAATCATGTTTCATAATAATATCACATTATGAGTACAACTGATTTCAAAAAATTCTATAACAGAGAAATTATTATAGCGCGTGCCTTATAGAATAACTACGGCAAATAATTCCATCAATATGTTTTAGCTAATAATGAGTGACGAACATGTGATTATTGTACTACAACTTGCAACGCATGACACTTGAAACCATATATCTTCAAATTATAAGCTTTTATGACTTAAATTTATGAAGATATAATATTGATAATATCGTAAACCCCGTGTCCAGTGTTGGACACGGGTCTAAAATCTAGTATGGATGATGAGAAAGATTAATAATATTAGGGTTAATGTATTTAATTGAGGTTGGAAATAAAAAGAAAGAGAAATAGGATCTAGATTAAAAAGAAATTCAATACATTTCAAAATCTACATTAGTATACAATACACATGGCAAAGGATGTGGCGGATGATGTGTAAAAAATAAGGTTATAACCAGTTAATTAGTGTCCACGTCAGCAAAAATAGGTCGTAGTCCCACTAAAGTGTAGCCGGTTTTAATCCCTTATATAGAACTTGTTTTTTTGTTAGATCCCCACAAAAATAAAAGTGTCTAAGTTGGAGTACTTTTCAGAAAATTAACCCTATTAACTTACGACATGTGGGTAAAAACCCACCATGGTATCACAGTGTTCAAAAAGAAGATTTGATTTGGTCACCAGTTCGCTTTTAAGAGTCAAAATTTTCAGTCTTGAAGATTCATTTGACTACATTAAGGTTAGAAAATATTCAAATAGCTATGTCATAAGTATTCAATAAGTAAAGGGAATGCCAAATTTTTGGTGTTGAATGTCTGCAAGAAGTGTTACTAATTTTAAGTATGTTTGAATCTTCAAAGTCAAAAGCAGACTCTGATATACATACCAAGTTTGAATCACTCAGATACAGCTATAAATTCGTTCGCCATTGATGCATCAGAGATATTTTAAAGAGAATAACATTTGATTACTTTTTAACTCACGTATTTTAACTTCAAAACTAAAAAGTGTTCTATGATATTCCATAGCTACGTAATACACAGTTAGCAAGTATAGTACATACGAAAGATGGTGTCCAAAAAGTAACATTAAATCACATTAGTATTTGAGTTTAAAAATTACTAACCTCGAAAATTACTGAGTTTGAATCTTGAAAGTCAAATGCAGACTATAATATGTTGTCCTGGTTTGAACTAATGAGGTATTGGTGAAAACTAGTGAGCCCACCAATGAACCACGGTGCAATAAAAACAGTAAGCCATCAACACCACGGACAGAGGCGATTCTTTCATTTCTGTCCAAACTGTTGCATTGAAATTCATCAATAAAATCTTTATATACAAAGGCGACTAACAAATAACGTACATCACAGAACTGTTGATAAAGAAACAAATAAGAAGAGGAATAGGTAATAATGTTGCATAAAAAAGGCAAGAATAATCATAAAATGGTATTGGATTTGAAGAGATATTTAGTTTGATAAATCTCTTCATTTTTTGTAAAGATGGTAAATGACCCATAAGTTGAGGTGACAATTTCGAGCCAACTACTAATGCATAAGCTGATTCCGTTTATGTTTTATATATCACTAGCGGTCCAGCCACGTAAAATCAAAAAACACTTCCTAAATCATTGTATTTGAAAAACCAGATAGAGTTAAGCCTGGTATTTTTGGACAAGAATCTTTTGGCTCAAAAGTCAGCTTGTGTCTAAACAAATGTGTTAAACTACTGGTCCATTACCCAACTGCCAGACCCGCCCATTATGACACTTCAGACTATCATCATTGTATGTAAAATTCGTAAATGACTGATAATACTTTTGTATTTTCATAAATAACTCAAGATGAAGTAAAATTATAGCAACTTAATGCATTGACCAACCCATGGGCAATGATGATCAAACCGCTCATAACAATTGTTAAATAGAACAATGAGAGTAACAAGGAGGTCCATAAAGCATGCATGTCTAACAGTACTTAAAGTCTTAAACCTGACAGCTATTTGTTAGACAATAACTTCTTACATTTGAGAAAATTGTAGGTTTGCTGTTTTACTTCCACCAGCTTCATGTAATATCGAACTGTTGTAGCTAAAATCCTCCTCTGGTGGATGCGCATTATGAGTAAGGCTTCTGGGATCACGGGAAAAAGTAACAAGCAGAAACACTAATATCTTAAAGTACGAAGTACCATTAGATAGTGAACAAATAGAAGGAATATTAAGAAAGAAAATTAAAGTCGATAATGCCAGTGACAACATGAGTGGGTCGGACGGTTTGGGCAATAGGTCAAAACCACGGTTCGGTTGACCCAGAAACACTTGTCCAATTTTATATATGTTATATGTTTGTACAGCCAATCCGGTCTCCTAGAACGTGTGAATGGGTTTTGAATAAGATTATAATCTGACGATTCCCTTGCGGTAAGGTTAGACCTCTTGTACGCCAAATGTTTGTGTCGTATTTGATTAGCCATTTTTCCGCCTATTTATAGGGGATTCGTGACTTATTCCCCAAGTAGGCTTTTGAAGGTGAGATATATCGTTTCCGAGAATATGGGATACGATGTTATCTCTTCCATTAAATACGGTTTTGATGATAAGCACATATCTTTTCCTTATTTATCGAAGGTTGAGTTATCCTGGGCGTACCCTGCGTGTCAACGACTGGGTGGGTATGTCATCAAGCCCTCCAGTCTAATGGGGTGATTCTGCGAAGGTCGCCGACTCCTACCCTTGCGATGCCCAAGTGTCTTGTCTGCCAATTATTGCAAAGCGTAGGGGCTTTTTATGAAAATTGTTGTAGCAGGTTTGTGATATTAATTTCGTTGAGTTAGTGGGTGCATATCCCTATATTTCGAAATTAATCGACAGCTACCCCCCTTTTGCTTCATATAAATATCTTTCTCTTGGTCAAACATCCACAAACCGCTATTATTTTGATTGGAGATCCTTTGCTATTATTCGTCTCTGCGTCAAGAATAAGGTACAATCTCTGCTTTTTCTTTTGGTCAATGAACCCTATTTTTTATGGCGAAGCGGGGCATAGGCATTGTTGTAAAACTCACCGAGTAGAGCTGAGTACTTGCTACAAGGTAGGGTGCCTATTAGACCGTTATATATTATACATGTATTAGTTTAGAATATGTCATAAGTTCGAGGTAGTCAAATGAAATAAATTCAAGGTAGACAAATAGAATTTGTAATTCTATAAATTGATATCAATGAGAAAGGAAAACCCTAAGGGATTTATTATCATCTTACATGGTATCACGAGACCAGACATATCCCTCTTAAATTATTATTTTTTCCGATCGAATTTAATTAGGCTTTCTCGTTAGGTGCCACTGCTTCTTTCTTCTTTTCGGCCGCAAATCATCAAAGCTACAGCCACGTATTATATTTTGTAATTAGTGTGACCTGCTTCATTAATATTGACGTGCTTCTTTCTTTTTCTCTTGGTCGTAACAACCAGACCCTTTTAAGAGGCAGCTCCAGATTTGATTACTAGGTCAACAAGCAAGTAAGCAAGGAGGTTAATAATTAATACTAGGACAATTAATTAGAAGTTGTTGCTTTAGTGTTTTTGGTGGTGTTCTCGGCCGAAAGCAACAAAAAGGAGATCATACAATTAATAAGGAGCAGACGTCGTCCAGATTAACAACCAAAAGATAAATTGATGCGCTAATTACTTTCCCACTCCATATACTTCTATAATTATGGCCGGCTCCGACAAAGACAAACAGACAGCTATCAATACACCCTTCCACCATAGACGCGGTCGTGGACGTGGTAATAATAAGAACTCCAACTTTGATAACTTTGGCTACTCCCTTCAATGGCAAGTCCCGTATCATCCTCAATGGCCGAACTCCAACTTCGGTAACTTTGGCTACTCCCCTCAATGGCAAGTCCCATATCATCCTCAATGGTCGATTTCACCGTCACACAATCCGGGGATACTTGGACCAGCTCCATCAGCATCATATGTGTCTGCACAGGATTACTCTTACATGCCCACCAACATAGATTATGCCTTTTAGACGACGTCTTTAAATCGTGATCAGACTTGGTATATGGATAGCGCAGCAATGAACCACATGTCCAACAACTCAGGTATGCTTCCTTCTTATGTCAATAATAATTTTAAACAAATCGTTGTTGGCAATGGTTCTCACATACCTACTACCAAAATTGGCCAAACCACCGTATCCACCTTTAAAACTACCTAACATCCTTGTTTCACCCTCTTTAATCAAAAACTTAATCTCTGTTAGAAAACTCACTAGAGACAACAATGTTTCCATTGAATTCGATCCATATGCTTTTCTTGTGAAGGATTTCAAGACCAAACGTCCTATTTTTAGAAGCAACAGTTCCGGGGATCTCTATCCTTTATCTCTTCCAACCAACTCCTCTCAGCTTTTGCACCTTTTACTCAAGACATTTGGCATATTCGTTTAGGATACCCAGATTCTACTTTACTTCGTTTTTTGCGTAATAATTCATCTATTTCATTATCTAGTTCGAATAGTAAGAAACTTTATCAATCATGTGTGTTTGGTAAACATATTAAGCTTCCATTTTCCAATTCATCATCTGTTAATTACTCACCCTTTGATACTATTCATAGTGATCTTTGGACCTCTCTTGTTGTTAGTACAGGGGGTCACCGTTATTACATACTGTTTTTAGATGATTTTACAAACTTTTTATGGACTTATTCCTTACAAAATAAATCGAATGTCTATTCAATTTTTCTTCAATTTCATAGTCTCATTAAGACTCAGTTTGAAAAATCTATTAAAACCCTTCAATGTGATAATGGAACTGAGTACAACAATCACCAATTCATAATTTTTGTAAACAATTTGGAATCCAATTTCGTTTTTCGTGCCCTCACACCTCCTCTCAGAATGGGAAAGCTGAACGTAAAATACGTTCCATTAATAATATCATTCGTACGTTGCTTATCTATGCTTCTCTTCCACCTTCTTTCAACACTCCGACTCATCTTCTTTATTACATATCCCCCTCCTACACACATCTTCGTACCTTTCGGGTGTTTGTGTTATCCTCTTCTTCCCGCTACCACCATCAATAAACTTCAACAAAGGTCCACTCCATGCATTTTTCTTGGTTACCCCTCCAATCATCAGGGGTACAAGTGTTATGACCTTTCGACCAAGAAAATCCATATTTCGCGTCATATGTTGTTGATGAATATTTATTAGTTTAGAATATGTCATAAGTTCGAGGTAGTCGAATGAAATAAAGTCAAGGTAGTCAAATGTAATTTGTAATTCTATAAATTGATATCAATGAGAAGGGAAAACCCTAAGGGATTTATTATCAGCTTACAGTGTCGAGTCGACCCGAGTCGGCCGATTATTCCGAATACTCCCAGACTTGGCCACTTTGACCCCCAAGTACTCACCGCATACACCCGAGTACTACCAACTCACTTTTCGATCGACCTGAGAACGATTAGCGACTTTTGCAACCTTGGGCATAGGTAATACGCGATCTGTGGTTGATGCTGACACTCTTAGGGATTTTGTCGATCAATACTTTCCTAGTTGTCATAGGTCTTTCCTTCTCCGCACCCGTAATCAAAGTGCTATGAACCCTCCTGATAGGTTTGTGAGCATAATAGCATATATATCAAAACTTATACCATGGGTAATCTTAGGTATCCGTTCTCCAAGTTTTTTTATTGATGTCTTGAAGCACTATAAATGCCATATCTCATTGATGCATCCATTAGGATGTGCTAGGATAATAGCTTTTGAAGTTGTTTGTCGTGCCTATGGGGTGGAACCGACTGTGATTTTCAGGAAGTTGTTGAATATTTGTGTCGCCGGCGATTGGATAACCATAGCCAACAGGCCAAAGATTGAATGTGTTATTAAAGGTGGTGTGGATCTTCGTGATTGGAAGGATGAGTATGCGTTCATGAGTGTTAGTTTGTTCCCTCAGCATTGTGAGTGTCTATATGAGAAACATAGGTTAAGAGTGCAGAAGATGGGGGGTTTTTGTTGATGACATACCGAAAGATGAGTATGGTAGTATATATGATATCTTGGAGGAGGAGGGGTTTGTTGTTCATCAATATCCAGATGGGATTTTGTTTAAGGCTGGTCTCTTGCTGAGGGAGAGGAAGAGTTTGATGGTATGCTCCTTTTGTATTGATTCTATTATTATTTTGTCAGCTCCTTTTCACCATTATTTGTTTTTTTTTTTTTTACAGATATGTCATACTTGCAATACATGAAGAAAACTACTAAGGAAGTTTCTGAGATGCCCAATCCAAATGCTTCTGCTGCTGGTGGCAGTGTTAGCGAACGCATTGGCAAAAGTGGTGAAGTTGTAATATTCAGTGAAGACCCTCCCGAGAAGCAAACTTGTTAACCTACACAATTTATTATTAACGAAAGCAACTACTACTTTTTCTTCTTCAATGGCTTCGTGGTTTTTATAATATGTGTCTCTGTAATCTTCTTCTTCTTCGTCTTTGATAAAGCTTTCATCCTTCGCAGTGTCTCTTACGTAATCGAGAAAACTGTTCACCACTCCTACCAAGATTATGAGGGGTGGCACACACGTGAAAAACAGAGAGATTGTGACGGGAATATTTAGAAGCAGCTTTTGTATTCTTATTTTTCCCTTCATTTTTGGGTTTTTGCCCCCTTTCCCCCGTCCCCTTCCCTTTTATGAGTATGAATTTAAATTTAAATTTGAAATTAATATTGAAAACAATATTAAGCCTTATGGGCCGTGTAGAGAGAGCTAAACCTAACTTTTAGAGCTCGTTTAGTTTGAGTAAACATCTTTCGTTTTTGATTTTTATTTTTCATGAAAATAAAAAAGACATAAAATACGTTTAAATTGCATTTTTCAAAAATATTTTTTTCTTAGAAACCAAAATTCTCTGTTTCCATTCTATGAACTGAAATTAGAAACTACGTTTTTCTGTTATTCTTTTTCTGTTATTTGTTTCTATTTGCACTCACATTAAAATATAAAATAAGGGTCTGATTTTTTTATTTAATCAAAAAATTGGTGAATTGATAAATTGACTAAATAGATAAATAATGTTTGTATGAATTAAGTTAAGACAGTTGTTTTGTTTATTAAGTAAAAAAAAAACAAACACTTTAATGACCTAATGCATTTAGTATATTGGATTAAGTCATGACCTTTTTATTAAGATCCTAACAGACACTACCTAAAACCTAAATTATATGTTAAAACTACTATTAATACTCGTACGACGTACAGATTAATATATATATATATATATACACACTGTTAATTTAATAATAAATAAAACTACTATTCCTTCCATGGATTTGGTTTTCATAGTGATCCCTGAAATTGAGATACATGTATCATAAAAAATCAAGATTGCATAACTCGTTATGCGCTACTAACTTAGTCGTATTAAGAGTTGCGAGTACGCACATCTACGCAAGAAGTACTCGGAGTGCTCAGTTGACTCCGGTCGTTTCGGCTTCCTAAAGAGTAGTGAATACTTAGCGGGTTCTTGGATTGACTCGGGGAATTTTACAACACTAATAAAAAAAATAATGGTCATTATCTAATATTACTCTTTAAATGGTAATTTGCTAATGACATGGCCCTAATACGTAAAAGAATAATAGTGACTCGTGTCATTTTAAAATTTCAACTATGCTTTTAAAATTAAAATTTTCATAAAACTTGAAAGTACAAATTAAATATATAAAATAAATAATTGAATGAAGTTTTTATTATTAATAAATAGTTATATTTAAAAAATCGAATTTCATTAAATGCATGATAATGCTCTTGATGCACTAGAGCACTAGCTATCAGTTTCTTATTAAAACTGCAAATTTTTATTGATTAATAAGCTATTTACACAATTTTCTTTTAAATTTAACTCATAGAATATTACAATGTTAGGAACTACCACCTTCGTTCCAATTTAAGCGTCTTACTTTAACAATTTGGGTTTTTTTATTTAACTTTGATTGTAAATATTATACTATCATTATTCGGATTAGTTCGGTATATAACTTTAAATATAGAAGATTTCAAAAGATAATCTCTTGCTAGATCATCCTCTTTTCCATCAATAGATCACCGTTTGATAATACCAGGTTTTTATTTTTTTTTAAATGATGTTGATAACGTACGAACGAATCAAATACATATTATTGAAGAGATATTTAAACTCAATCTAGCTCCTAACCAACCAATGACGAGCATGGTACTCACGCAATGTGGCGACGATAATGGTGGTGTGATGGCGGCGACGGATGGTGATGGTGGTGGCATTGTCAAATAATGTAGGTAATTGATGTAGCGGTGTTTGATTTAAAATGAATAGTAGAGATATTTTATAATATAATGGACTAATGGTGTGATTTAATATTAAAGGTCTATAGTGATTTAATTCATTAAGGGTAATTTGGTCAATTCACATGTGCTATTTTTTCTAAGATTTCAACATGAGTGTTTAATTTTTATATAGTAGCATAGATGAAGGCACTATGCGGGATTTCAATTACATAGGTTTTTTTTACCGGGTCCTAATTTATTAGGATATTTTTTTATCTTCAAAATTCAGGTATTAAATACTGTCAATTATATGTCGTTCTTTTAAAAGGTTTAAAGGTTTTAATAGTAGGCAAAAATGGAAAGGTTATCAAAGTTCCAACTAACATGATAGTTTAAAAAAAATCTTAGCATATCTATAATTTTCATTGAACTACATATTACTTTAAAGAAAATATTTGGTTTGCTTAAAAGATGAGCCTAGAATAGTCGTGGATATCGGAACGAAACGGTTCCACAGGAACTGGTTCCTGGCGGTTCTTGGTCAACGTTGACTGGAATCGATTCTTCAAGAACCGGAACCGATTCGGGACCGGTTCTTGGTCTTGAAAACCCGAACCGATGGAACCGAAATATAGGTTTGGAATCGGTTCGGTTCGGAACAGGTTCCTGAACCGGTTGTTTTTTTTTCCAGTACTTAACGGCCGTTAGAGGTATTTTTTTCATCGTAAATCGATTTTGGGGCACTTGATGTTAATACACAGAGCCTTAATACGTAAAGTACCTTCATAATGATAATATCTAGTGAATTAACACAAAAAACTCAAAGTTATTTCACAAAAAACACTTGAAAAAAATTAAAAACTCACTAATAATTCAATATAATTCATTTAACGGCCGTTTAGGCCACTTTTTTCATCGTAATTCGATTTTGGAGCACTTGATTGTTAATACACCGAGCCATAAGACCTTAAATACCTTCATACTGATATTATCTAGTGAATTAACACAAAAAATTCCAAGATATTTCACAAAAAACACTTTGAAAAAAATTAAAAACTCACTACTAATTCACTATAACTCATTTAACGGCCGTTAAGGCCAATTTTTTTCATCGTAATTCGATTTTGGGCCACTTGATTGTTAATACACCGAGCCATAAGACCTTAAATACCATCATAATGATAATATCTAGCGAATTAACACAAAAACTCCAAGTTATTTCACATAAAACATTTGAAAAAAATTAAAAACTCACTAATAATTCACTATAATTCATTTAACGGCTATTAAGGCCACTAGTTTTCATCGTAATTCGATTTTGGGACACTTAATTGTTAATATACCGAGCCATAAGACCTTAAATACCTTCATAATAATAATATCTAGTGAATTACACAAAAAACTCCAAGTTATTTCACAAAAAACACTTGAAAAAAATTAAAAACTCACTAATAATTCACTATAATTCATTTAACGGCCGTTAAGGTCACTTTTTTTCATCGTAATTCGATTTTGGGGCACTTGATTGTTAATACACCGAGCCATAAGATCTTAAATACCTTCATAATGATAATATCTAGTGAATTAACACAAAAAACTCCAAGTTACTTCACAATAAACACTTGAAAAAGTTAAAAACTCACTAATAATTCACTATAATTCATTCAAAGTCTAGAAAATGCATACTTTTATTATAGACCATCTTAATCTTCAACAAAGTTCAAAGTCTTCAATCAAATACAATGTCTTCAACCAAATACAATGTCTTCAACCAAATGACAATGTCTTAAACCAAATAATAAGTCTTCAAACAAATACAAATTCTTAAACAAATTAAATAACAAGTCTTCAAAGTCTTCAAATTGTCTTCATTGTCTTCATCATTGTCTTCAAATTTGTCTTCAAATTGTCTTCATTTGTCTTGATTGGTCTTCTTGAAACAAATACAAAGTCTTGAAACAAATACATAGCATTGAAAAAAATACATAGTATTCAAATGCTCTTCATCTTCAATCTTCATCAAGTGGGATTGGTTGAGCTTCATCAAGTGCAATCTCTTCATCGGAAAGTGATAAGGATGTACCTTCTTCAACTTCTTCATGGTGAATATGTTCTTCAAGGTCCAAAGTATCTTCAAGGCTTGATATGTGTTGTTTACGGGCCATGGCGTCCAAGTGGTCTTTATAACAAATACACATGTCCAATGATGCCGGGGTAAGTTTTGTTCTTCTTATGGACAAAACTCTTCCACTTTGTAAAAATGCGGATTCACTAGCAACCGTTGAAGCTTGAGCGCTTAGTAAATCACGTGCCATGATAGATAGAATGGGAAATTGATCTTCCCTTTCCTTCCACCAATTCAATACATCCACATTCATGAAAGCATCAACTCCAAGGCTAGCCAAAAAGTTTGTTCCGATATACCTATGATACTCGGTGTTCTTGTTGGAAGTTGAAGCCTCATTTCTTTGACGTTTGGTGGTTGTTTGGATAACATAATTGATGATATACCCATACGGAGCTCTACCTCCGTACCCGAAGCAGAAACAGAGAACGAAGTCATCTTCGTACAGGTAAAACCATAACGGAGCTCTGCCTCCGCTTAACATAGTTACCCCGGAGCCCCGAAGGTAACGAATACCGAGCTCCGAGGAAATATATAAGAAAGATCGATAAAGACCTTCTTCACAATTATCCTATTAAACATATATCGAAGCTCCGATATACTCGGACACGGTTTGGTAACAAGATTACCACAAATCTCCTCAAGAAGGAAACAAGATATTCACAAAGGAGGAAGAGATTTACCCTAATTCTCTTACCCTCCTCTCCAAGAAATCGACCCTCTATATAAATAGAGGAGGAAGCCTCACGGAACAGGATCATATTCATTCACAATATACGAAACCCTGACACAAGTTTATTCGACCTCCGAATAAACCTTAAGTCGAAGGAATCGGCTTAGACTAAAAACCATCCGGCGTAAAGCGGTCTTCCGACCCTCTGACCGTAAGGGAATCGCCGGTCAACACCCATAACCCAACTCACACCTCTGGTAGAGCCATAGTGCGATTATTTGATAAAACAAATTGGCGCCATCCATGGGACCCCTTGTCCTCAAAATCGAACCTAGCCACGATCAAAATAAAAGCATTATGTCAAATTTAGATTCCCTACCGGAAAAATACGGGTCGAAGACAGCTCATCATGATAGCAGAGACGATGACAAAAACCTCCCTGCTGTAATCGCCGGCTTTATCGATACCCAGGGAGGCGATCCCACACCCTCTCTCAAACAGACGACAGATCGGTTGGCGTGCGGCGAAGTACGCCGCCAGATAGGGGCTGGAGGGAACGAGAAAATCGCGCTTGCCCCAAAGCAAGAAACAGATTGATGAACGATACCACGGAAGTTTCCAAATATCAGATACGCTGGGTGATGCACACGTCGTCACAAGGCTGATGGCCGGAAAAACACCAGAGGCGCGAAGACGCATGTAACAACCGCTTTAGAAATAATTTAAATAAATTCATGATATGTTCTAGTTTCAAATATGTATTCACATGAAGGGCAATTCAATCCTAAATTGTAAAATTATAAGACGAGCATAAGAGTTAATACGATAAAATACCGAATTCCGTGTCGTAAAAGACCGTGTTTAAGAAGTTCTAGTCCGGAAATGTTTCACAAAAGGTCCCTACATTTATAAGGTTTAGTTAATATGGGAAGACTATAAATACTTGCAACCACCATTTTCTTTCTTTCATCTTCTCCATCTTCCTCACTCTCTTTAAAACACACACTCACAACCACCATTTCACACACAACATCCATCTTATGATTTTGGGTTGTTAAACCAAAATTTCTCATACTGTTAGCTTCCTTGTGATAATCAAAACATATTTCTAGCATCAATTTTCAGGTAACAACAACAACTTTTGAGATTTTTATCAAAATAAAAGTATGTTTTTTTTCAAGTTTATGTTCTTAATGATTTGGTCCATTTTTGATGTAAGAATCATGTTAAAAGTAATGTGTTTGTGCCTAAAAGTGTTTAGTAACCTTTTCGTGATCAAATTTGGGTCGTAAACATGTTTTAATCTTCAAAACCCCCTTTTCGCTAAGTCAGTCCCAAATTCGTTCGAAGAACCCCTAAAACGAACTTAGACCTTCAAAAACGAATTTAGACTTCCAAAAACGAATTTAGGTCTTCAAAAACGAAGTTAAGCTTCAAAACAAACTTTATCTTCGTTCAGTTATACCCTAAGAACTTTATCTTCGTTCAGTTATACCTTAAGAACTTTATCTTCGTTCAGTTATATCTTAAGAACTTTATCTTCATTCAGTTATACCTTAAGAACTTTATCTTCGTTCAGTTATACCTTAAGAACTTTATCTTCGTTCAGTTATACCTTAAGAACTTTATCTTCGTTCAGTTATACCTTAAGAACTTTATTTTCGTTCAGTTATAATCAGATTCTATACTTAGTCATATTCCAAGTCTTTCATGTACAAGGAAACCCTAATTAAGGTATAATTAAGACATATTCCATCTTGACCATCAAAATACGAGTCCTACAACTAATCAAATTGAAAATCTAAAAGTTAAGATTCATTACTAAAGGCACAAACAAACTTATATGCGAGTTCAAAGACGCTCATTTTCGAGTCTAGTTTATGTAAAACACTTTTGAGTCAAAATGTTCAAGAATCTTTAAGGGACCAAATCATCAGTGCATCAAGGACACTCAGTGAATAAATAATCACAAGAACTAATACATGTATCCATCTATGCTCAATGGTTTGTGATTAGGTTGACATCAAGACATACTTGGATTCGAATAGATATACCTTACTATATCTGTGCTCATACTCTGTGCTTGTAGAACTACGCTTGTAGCAGATCACGGTGAGTCTTCGTAGCCCCTTTTTACTTATGCTTTGGGGTGAAAGGAATACAAACGTGTTTTTTTCATATATGCCGTAACTTCTTTCTTTGGTTATTCGATGGCTATTTGACTACTTTATGATAACGATACATACTAGCCATGTCATGATGATGACTGTAAGTGCACGATTGATATACTAGCCAGGTCATGACGATGACCGTAAGTGCACGATATACATACTAGCCAGGTCGACTGTAAGTGCACAATTATACTCTACTCATACTTATGTAACATGAACATGTCATGCCACTTCATACCAACTATTCGCGTATTCTCATTTAACGGCATAAAACTATTTACTCAAACGATGAATGTATCAAGAGATTATTTAAGGAAACTATTATGATTCAAACGAGATTTCAAGCAAACATATATGTTCTCAAACCTACGAACTCACCAACCTTTGTGTTGACTCTTTTAAGTATTCCTTTCAGGTAATCAAGCAAATCGTGGCTAGGATTGGTAGCATGGGACTCGTAGCAGACTTCAGGCTTAGGATTTGGAGTTTTGCTTGCATTCTTATGTGATAGATGGCAATATGCCTAACTGTTTCCCCTGCGTGGGAACTTATCTTACTATTTGTTTGGATGATGTAGAACTTATGTTTGACATTTATGTTTGGGAACTATGATTTGTGATTTGAACTATGTAAGCGACTATTTAAGTTTAATCTATGCACTCATTTAACTTTTCCTATGTAATATCCATGTGCGCGTGTGCTTTATCTTACATCCCGAGTTTTCCGCCTAGTCGGGGTGTTACAACGCACATGGGAGAACCACGGGCCAAGGCGAAGAAGTCAGAGCCCGGGTGAGCAGGATTCCCCGGGTCTGTACATCCGAATTCAAAAACTTGGACTAGCAGGTACGGGAAGCCTAATCTCACCCGAATCTCGGGACGATCCATCAGGGACGTTACATACGAAGAAGGCAACAAGCGCAGAGAGCCCTTCGCCAGTGGCTCAAACACAAAACATGCTTGTACCTGAGCTACCTGACAAGGAAAGTACTGCATCTGGTCCGAAGCTGAAAGACCTACCCCATGGCATGACGGCATCGGAAGGTCAGGAAAACCGGTGACAACCTCGAGGAGTTCACCGGTAAAAGCGCTCGTGTCGCATTGACGTAACAATATCGGGACTGGATACGCCTTAGAACTGCAAAACCAGGTTCGTGGTAAACTCGCTCAGCGGTCCCCGACTATCAAAAAGGAGGGGCTCGAGGAAAAGCTGTCAAACCCAAGACGGGAGAAAGAGCTCGACACCCCGCCTTGTCCAGAAGGAGAGCTATCCAAAGTGGTAAGCCTGCAGCAGAAAGACCTCGCGACAAAGAAGCGCAAGCAGACAAAACCAGAGCCGGACACCCCGTGCCCAGGTCAACACAATTTCTCCCAGGGACCCTCGGACACAGGCATGAGCACGACCTCTAGTAGATTGATAAAAGAGGAAACGGAAACAATGCTCCTGAATACAGACACCTCACCACCCAGGAAATCCAGAAGGATAGGGTCGGACAAAAGGAGGAACACTTCTGAAGACACGGAAGGACCTCCGGGTCCGACGACCCAGGGAAAGATACCACCTGCAGGGGTGTTGGGGGAACCTGAAGGAAGGATGTCTGCACTAATAGATAAGCAGATTACTGACGCTTATGTACAGGCAAACTACAACGTATTATGTGCAATCATAAGACGGCTAAGGGAAATAGGCCAGGTATACAAACCAGAGCCCGTTCCGCTGGATCGAAGAAGCTGTCACCTTACGGACGGGGACCTCCGTGGAGAAAATGCTCCTTCATCCGAGCCTATACCCGAAACAGGTGATACAGATAGCCTGTCTATAGCAACAATACCAGATACCCCGACAAAAGAAAGAGAGGCACAAATTGGAGATATACGCTATAATGGCGAGGGAGACCCAACTGACTTCCTATGCCGCTTTTCCAGAATCGCGGCAACCCGTAGGTGGGATCCAAGGACGATTTATCGAGCCTTCTTCCAGTCCCTAACTGGGAAAGCAAAGGAGTGGAGCGAAAATTTAAGGAGCTCAGGCGACGTTGGGGATATCGAAGCTAAATTTGTGTCACGATTTAGCACATCAAGAAATTATAGGAAGACACACCTAGTGGCGCATGACATAAAACGAAGCAAAAAAGAAACAATCAAGCAATTCATAGCTAGATATACGTCAGAAACCCAGGAGATAAGTAGGTTACCCGAAAGCCAAATAATATCAGTACTAATTCATGGTCTTCGGGCACCCACGCTAGTCGAAACTCTGACGGAAAATTTACCAAAAGCGTACAACGAGCTTGTAATAAAAGCTCACGCTTGGGTCGACAAAAATCAAGACACAGTCAACAGTGAAGGCACTCGGGAGAAAAGGATAATATTACTAAAACTCACAAAGTCACCAAAACAGATTCTTGCGACAGAGACGGTGGCACAAACATTCCCCACCCCACCCAGACTAATAACCAAGAAAAAAGATCAGAGCAAGTATTGTGACTTCCATAAAGATCACGGACACAACACGGACTCATGCCGAAACCTGTTGCGTGCTATAGAGGACACGATAGCAGCGGGAAAACTTAGACACCTGGAAAGGGGCTTAAATAACGGAAATATAATTTGATGAGAGCACCTTGGAAAACAAGTTATCTCGCGAACAGATCGGATTAAAAACCGGATACAATGGCCAAGGAGGAACCTCCTACAAAACGGAGAACGAGCGCACTCACAGACCCTCCACGTGTAGGATTAAGGAAACCTCCGGACCAGAAGAAAGCAACTAAAAGCTAAAAACAGTATGGACCTTACTATAAAAAGGCCCCCTGCACCCTGTTTTTTCAAAATTGCTTTCCAAATAATATCGATCAGAACACTATGCGCAAATTATACATGTATACTAAAAAGACTTTATGAGGAGTTTAGGGGACGCCAGACAATACTTCCATAAAGCAAATAACGTCATAATACGACTACCATAAAACAATTTAGTTAAAAGGCGACTGTCATAAGACAAACCACGAGCTCTAAACATATATTGTAATAGCTCGGTCCAAGGACAAAGCCTTGGCAACAAAAAGATTAATAAGGCAAGTCCAAACAAGGCCTTAAAGAATAAGTCTTGAAAAGGTTAAGTCAGTAGATTGCCTGATCAGCATCTTGAAAAGGCTTATACCAGTAGATAAATCCAAACAAATAAGGCTAAAATTCAGAAGATTATTGGAGGTACAAGAAAAGGAAGACGGAAGAATCCAGCAAATAAAATGTTCGGAAATAATGTTTAAAAACTTAAACATTGGGAACTTGCATCAGCTGAGAGGGAGAAGCATTAGGATCTGCAGATAGGGCACACAAATATTGAGAATGAAGATCCTCAAGATCACTCATGGCCTTGTTGAGAGGACCTATGGTATCCCGCACAAGCTCGGAACCATGAAGGGATATGCGCCTTTCCGCAGCAAGAACACGAATAAGCTCCGACTCTGCATCGACCCTATTTGCATTACAAAGGCTTGAAATCCTCGCACCCACCTCAGGCCCATTCATATATGCTTTGCAAACATAAGGGATCACTTCAGTAACAAGCCGCCTATATTTTCCTCTCAGATCAACAAGAGCAGCACGGTCATTGACAAGCATCACATCCTTTGCGGCCAAATCCTCTCTCAGCAGAACAACTTCCTCTTTCTTCAAACGGGCTCCCTCACGAACAGCTTCAAGTTCTGCACTCAGCCCGCTCAGCCTAACCTCTAAATCAGAAACCTTAAACTCCAAAGACAATTTTTCTTACCTCAGCTCCTCAATCTGTTGCATTGATGGCCCCTTGTCTTCTAGGATTTCGCGAAGTCTCGAGTCCAGTACACTACCACCAATCGCCGCACAAAAGGACGATTGGTTGAAAAACTTGGACAGTTGCGGAACATCCAGACTCGTCAGCTTTGTAGCCCATTCAGAAGGGGTAATAGAGCTAAGGCTATGATGGCAAGACAACCCATCAGGAGTTTGGATCAAAGGGTTAAAACCTACAAAAAAAAAAGAAGAGAAAAGGGAGATGATGTGCAAAATCGAGCTTTAAATTTATAAAACTAGAATTACCTAAAAACTCACTACTACGCACTATCGGGCAGTGGACCCGACCGTTTATAATATAGCTAAGAGGTAAGACCGTGTTCGTTCTCAGGGATTGGATAAACTAGTTGTTTGATGAAATGGTTTGGAAAATGGGTGTTGCTTCAAAAATCCTTTGACGATAAAATTAAAATGAATTTGAAAGACAAATTGCATAAAAGTAAAGAAGAACTTCAGACAATATTAATAAAAGTCATCCACCTTGAATTCACTTGACTTTAAATGTGATTGCATTTAATTAAGACCAAATTTGTTTGAGTTTAAAGATAATCGTGACAAGATTAAGGTGCTCACGTGGTACCACCAACCATGAACAAATTACCAAATCACCTAAGTTGCTAGTTAAATTACCCAAACCGGTACCACCAAAGCTAAGACAACTTTTCCAACAATTAGTTTTATTGACTATAGAATTATCAATTGCACCTATGTGACAATAACGTGGTACCACCAACCGCTATGAATCACGTTGACAAAATTACTCTTTTCTTAAAATGATATTCACTATCATACATGAACTAATGATAATTACTCATAGACAAATAACCATTCTAAAATCACACATACATGCAACTGGTACCACCAACGAAGAATTTATATGCAACCAATATCATACTAATTAATAAAAAGAATTAAATCATCAAGATCACGGAACAACGATAATTAAATAAACTCTTTTGAATTAAAAATATAGCAATCACATCATTCGTCTAGTTTCATCAAGGTGGATCATTAAACGTTTAGCCAATCATGATCAATTCAAAATAATGATTAAAATTAAAGAGAAACATGATGTACCATTTGTTTGATAAATTGAAATTGCAAGAAAATAAAAGTAGATACGATCTAGATGGGTGCTCGTGAATCTTCAATGAATCCGCCTAAGAAAAATTTGCTTGGAGATTGAAGAACCCTTGTAGAACAGCTCCTAGAAAGATTTTTGATAAGTTGGGAATTAGGTCATGGTTTTCTATCTATACTCCTCCAAAATCTGATGCAAAAATCGTCCAAAACCTTCAGGCCCCGTGCAATCACTGCGGCGCAGTGGGTAAGTGATACACCCCACTGCGGCGGAGTCATCAGCCTTGACTAGAAACTCCGTTGACTTTCAAGGGACTGCGGCGCAGTGGCTTATGAATACCCTCACTGCGGTGCAGTTTGAATCCACGTCTTCAATTCTTGTTCTATTGACTGCGGCGCAGTCTCTCTTTTGCAATCCCCACTGCGGCGCAGTGGGGTTAGTTCACAATTTGGCCGTGGATATGGGCTGCGGCGCAGTGGACAAGGTACGTCTGACTGCGGCGCAGGCATAAACATATGTACAAACATCTTCTTTCGACCTTGAAACTTGCTGAACCTTGCCATCTCTTTCACTTGAAACAACTCTCAGTATTACAAATCAACTTCTGGGCCAATAAGTCTTCCGAAAATGTACCAAATGAACGCGTAACCTGTTTAGAGCCTGAAAATACTAACAAACACCATAAACGCGCCAAATGCACATAAAATCGACGAAATCTAAAATATCATAAGCAGAGGGATACCTGAACTCTCCACTGCCTCCTTAGATTTCCTCGCCTTCTTTGTTGAAGAAGAGACACTAGTCCGCCTCGAGGAATTCTTCTTCCTACTTATCAAGCGCCCAGCAACGGTACCCTGCTCATCATCGGGTTGATCATTTCGTTCCCCACTAGAAGGGCAGTCAGAGATGTCAACAATAGGAGGACCGGCTAAAACAGCCTCGCGGGAAATTGCCTCGCCCGCCTGGCATATGGCCTCTAGCCCCACTCGATCACTAGCCTGTGGGTCACTACCACCACCGGAGGTCCCTGACCCCGAAGCATCCAGAGAAGGTGTAGGCTTCACAATCAACTTAGCAAGAAATGATTGCCTATTTATCATCTGCTTGAAGGCCATCCTACAACAATATAACGTACGGGAATGAACAAGGGGAGCCAGAGCAGAAAATAAATCTAAAAAAAAGGGAAATAAAGGATCTATGAAAGCAAAAACAAGAGAGATCTATATGCAGGACACCGATAAAAAAGAAGGTAGAAAAGATCAATGAAGGCTGCGTATACTCAGGAATTACTCACAATTAGGGTTTTAGGAATAATAGATTCAGATCAAAACAAAAAAACGAAATGAATCGAGTTAGAGTTACATAACTTGAGAAACAAAGCAGTCGTATGGAGAAAAGCGATGGGAAACTCGTCCAAAGTTACGGCCGCCAGAAAAAGGTATTATCTCCCCTATTTTATTTAAAATATTTCTATATGTGAGTATTTTGGCAAAAAAAAAATAATAAAAAATAAAAATAAAAAGAGAGAGGGAGACCCATTGAATTCGTATAACAAAAAATGTATCCCATGGTTGTCGGCCCAATAAGCGAAGGTTGTTTGGTTGGCCTCCGTTAAGGGAGAACTACCGAAGAGGAATTAGTAATTGAGTCTAATGCGACATTCTAAACGATAGAACCTCCCAACAGACTGGGGGCTTGATTATATACCCATACGGAACTTTAGCTCCGTACTGGAAGCAGAAACAGAGAACGAAGTCATCTTCGTACAGGTAAAGCCATAACGGAGCTTTGCCTCCGCTTAACATAGTTACCCCGGAGCCCCGAAGGTAACGAATACCGAGCTTCGAGGAAATATATAAGAAAGATCGATAAAGACCTTCTTCACAATTATCCTATTAAACATATATCGAAGATCTGATATACTCGGACACGGTTTGGTAACAAAATTACTACAAATCTCCTCAAGAAGGAAACAAGATATTCACAAAGGAGAAAGAGATTTACCCTAATTCTCTTACCCTCCTCTCCAAGAAATCGACCCTCTATATAAATAGAGGAGGAAGCCTCACGGCACAGGATCATATTCATTCACAATATACGAAACCCTCACACAAGTTTATTCGACCTACGAATAAACCCTAAGTCGAACGAATCGGCTTAGACAAAAAACCATCCGGCGTAAAGCGGTCTTCCGACCCTCTGACCGTAAGGGAATCGCCGGTCAACACCCATAACCCAACTCACACCTCCGGTTGAGCCATAGTGCGATTATTTGCTCAAACAATAATTGTATAAGTTTATCTTGGAATCCTTGCTTTTTTTGGTAGAAATAAAGGGAGAAGGAGTAGTAGAAGAACTTGAGCCATATCTAGCTTCACAAACCTTATACAATCTTTCAAAATTCGCATTAAACTCACTTTTTGACGTCATGGAAAAGTTTATATCCTTATCATAACACTCCAAACTATCATTTATTTTTTCAATAAGTGCCTCAACGCCACTAACATTTAAAGTGGGGATCATTGCGGCGGCACAAGCAAAAATTGGTGGTATTTCCATAAAATGTTTTCTCATTTTTTCTCTCATGAGTTTCAACATGCCTTCAAATACACCATCATCCATACACTCAAATTCTACCAATTTTCACCAATTTCATAAATTTGATAAAGCACCAAATGACTAGTAGAATAATAAACCCCCCAAAACCAAAACTGTGACATTTTTAAACACTTGAAGTAAATCTACTAAAGTTTGAATAATTTCCCAATAGTTAAACTTAGAAAATGCCAAACGGTTGTCAACTAGATCATCATGAAAATGTTTCAAAGTAATTTTTTGATGTAAAGCACATTCAAACATTGTAAGAGTGGAATTCCATCTAGTAGAACATTCCCAATGAGGTGACAAATATATCGAATCGGTTTCTTTACACAATTTGATATACTTCTTATGTCTAGTCTTACCCCCTAAAAATACCTCCTTTAACATCTTAACAAAGTCTTTCTTAATGGTTTCAATGGTAGCGTGACCCAAACCACTTTGCACAACCAAGTTAAGAATATGTGCAACACATCGACCATGATAAAAAAAAATACCATCACAAATAGGAGCATATTATTTGAATATTTTATCAAATAATATTCAAAAAAAATTTTGCTCAATTTTATAGTATGCAAATACTTCCCGTAACTTATAGTATAGATTTTCACCGGTATGAGGTTCCTCAAAATTTTCAAAAGCAATTGTGTGTTTCATCATTTGCCAAGTACTAGGATCTATACAATGCGCCGTAACACATATGTAAGAACCGGGCAAACCATGAGGAGCATTCCAAACATCGGTTGTCAAATTTAAACTACCCTTTAAATTTTCAAAATCCGTTTTAAGTAGTTTTTTAGCCAATTTCCAATTTTTCATACATGTACGTTTTAATGTAGAGCGAGTTAGAGTAGTGTACCTTGGTTGCATTAACGTTTGAAATGTGGAAGTTACCTCCAGATTGTCCCAATGGTTGAATGGCCAAGCTTTTTTAATGGTCAAGTTGGAAAGTCCTTCACGAACCGCCTCCGTCGAATAATGAAAAATAGTGCCATCATTTCCTAATGTTTGTTGACCTTGTGAGGTGGTACCCCCATCTTGTGCTTTTTTCACCGCACAATGAAGTTTAACATGTTTGTCCAAAGTCGAGTTTGCACCTTTAAAAAGATTGTGACAATAATTACACCGAGCCTTAACAACACCATTCGACCACTTAACCAATTCAAAGTGTTGAAATACGGGAGCCGTTCTTTTATGATCTGTTATTATTTCCACCACCGTTGCCACCTCACTTGTGGAACCAATACCGGTAGATTGTGTTTGTGAAGCAGAATTAGACTCCATTTTGTGAGAGATATATTATATATAGTGTATATATAAAATATATATAGTGTATATAATATATATATATATATGTGAAAAGTTATTTTGAGAACCCTTTTTTTTGCGAGAACCTTTGAGAACTTTTCAAATGAAGTCCAACCGATAATTATTCTTTACATGAAATATGTTTTTTGATTGTTTTTCGAATAACTTATGTGTAATTTTGAAGTTTATAATTGCGTGGAGGCATGGATTATCATCCGTTACACAATTATGTGGAGATTTGGATTATTGATCACATGTGCACGAATATTGCTATGATTACATGTGATCAACTTGCATACATGTGATCATAGCAATATTCGTGCACATGTGATCAAAAATCCAAATCTTCACATAATTGTATAACGGATGATAATCCATGCTCCACACGATTATAAACTTCAAAATTACACATAAGCTATTCAGAAAACAATCAAAAAAACAATTTTCATGTAAAAAACAATCATCGGTTGGCCTTGATTGGAAAAGTTCTCAAAGGTTCTCGCAAAAAAAGGGTTCTCAAAATAATTTTACCAACATATATATAGTGTATATATATTTTGTGATATATAAATATAAAAATATGTAGAGATATAATGATTTTGGTAAGAGATTTATGAATACATAGTGTTTTGTAAGATATATGGAGTGTTTGTAAGTGATAAAATGTGTAAAAATAAGCCTAAATGATGCTACATATATATACTAGTTGTATAATGGCAAAATGGTAATTATTGGGTGAATCTAATGGCTCCTAACGGTCAAAAAGGACCAAAAGTGGCAGATTCTAACGGCTAGTAACGACTAGTTTGACTGGGTCGGTTCTTGGGACCGGTTCTTGGGATTGGTTCTTGGAACCGGTTCTTTGAAAAAAATGTGGAACCGGTCCCTAACTGCCAGTTCTTGAGGAACCGGGACCGGTTCCAATCAGTTCCGGTTCTTGGTTTTTTTAACCGTTTTTTGCCCACGTCTCGCCTAGAATGTGTCTAATAAAAAAGAGTTAGACATATGTCAAAATCAATGACAAGGGTTAAAAAAAAATAACGCGTGGATCATTTGTCAACAAAATGGCTTATGATTAGACATAATGCCATAATCTCTATGTTTATATATCATAATTCATACAATCATACTATTTAATGGCTTATGATTAGGCATAATGTCATAATCTCTATGTTTATATATATCACAAGTCATAGTCATACTATTTCCATTCTATACTAAGTGTCCAATTTTGATTTATTAAGTTTTTTTTATAAACTTTAACTATAAATATCTTTATTTATATTATATAATAATTGAAGAAAATTATATCAATGAAAAATATAATTAAAACTCAATCCTTTTATATATTTTATATAAAGTTTTAGATAACACAAACTAAAAGTTTATTTTCAAAAATGAAAATAGAAAGATTTTAAAAATCAAAATTTTTAATATGAAACGGAAAAAACATTTTGATAATGATTTGTTTCACAGCATACATATATTTCACTAACATGATTAACAATGAGTTATTATACAACTTATTGTATTACCCTCTAGGAAAATAAATAGTGTATTTTTCCTTGTGGAATATCTTAAATTTTGTGAAAATGAAATCACCGTGTACTACAATCCCAAATTAGTCTAAATCACAAATTCTCAATCATGATTTGTCCTCTATTTCACCCGTTGACTCATTCTTCTTGCTTTTCTCCCCGTCAATGGCGGCTCACTTTCTGTTACTTTTCCCATCCAACTCACACCCATTTCACTCCCTCTCCAAAACCCATCAATATTTTTCTTTCTAATATCTCATATGGTCATGGATCCAGTCCTTCAAGCCATCATAGGTGCCACCGCCAGCTTCATCTTCATCACCCTTATATGCTCCTTTATCTACTGCATATGTCACACAAAAAAGAAAACAACTCATGACCCAGAATCCAGACATCGTACTAGAGCAATCCGAACAGCCCCGAATCTCGGTATGTCAACTTCTTTTATTAGCGTAGCGGAAAGCCAACTGTTTGATCCATCTTTGAATCAAATTGATATGTCTGACTTAGTCAAAGCAACCCGAAACTTCTCCCCTGATTTAATTGTAGGCGATGGAAGTTTCGGGTTGGTTTATAAAGCCGATCTCCCTTGGGGCGTCACCGTAGCTGTTAAAAAGCTCGGCGCTGACGCCTTTCAAGGGTATAGAGAATTTCGGGCTGAGATGGAGACACTTGGCAAGATCAGAAAACATGATAACATTGTGAAATTTTATGGATATTGTGCTACGGGTTCTGATAGGATTTTGATTTATGAATTTATCGCAAATGGGAGCTTAGACCAATGGCTTTACGACATGTCGTCCGCTAATAACGAATCCTTAACCGTACGGACACGGTTGTCTTGGAAAACTAGAGTTAAAATTATTAAAGGGGTAGCAAAAGGGCTAGCATTTATGCATAATTTGGATACGCCTATAATTCATAGAGATATAAAAGCAAGTAATGTGTTATTAGATGAGGAATTTGAGGCTCATATAGCGGATTTTGGGCTAGCCCGAAGGATTGAGGATTCACATTCTCATGTATCGACTCAAGTAGCAGGGACAATGGGGTATATGCCCCCAGAGTATTTCTATGGGGCTCCTGCAGCTACTGTTATGGGAGATGTTTATAGTTTTGGGATACTAATGTTTGAGATTGTGACTTCTAAGCGTCCGAATTGGCCAATGAAAGACGATGGAAAAGAGATTCGATTAGTTGAATGGGCTGCGAAAATGGTATCACAAAATCGAGAAATGGAAATGGTAGATGTTGGAATGTCGAAAGATGAAGTAAACGAAAATGAGGTTTTGGAGTTCATCAAAATCGCAACGTTTTGTACTACTGAATCGAATAAATTGCGACCAAGTATGAATGAAGTTGTCAAGTTACTGGATCAAATTGAGAATGAAGCTACAGTCTAGTAATTTTATCATGTTTTTTTTAATGTGCTTAGTATTTCATGATGTGAAGGTGCATTCATTTTTTGGGCCTTTTAATTGTCAGTTCATCATGAAAGAAACGATTGTAATTAGATAGTATATAGTGTAAAGAATAATATTCCTGAAAGAATATCCAACTCAAATTATATGATAACATTTATACTCCGTATTTATAAATTTTTTAATTTCTAGAAAAACATTTTTTTTTAAACGGTAAGAACTAGTAAGTTTATAAGTTCACATGTTTTAAAATTCCTTTGACATGTTAAACGTTATATAAATGTATGATGTAAAAGAAATATTTTTTCAAAAACTTCAAACCAACCTTGTGTGAACTTGATGAATTTGTTCACATTTGCGTTCACATGTTAACAAACTATTATAAATAACGATTTGAAAAAAACTTCTCCTTTACCACATACGTTTTTATAACGTTTTGCATGTAAATAAACTTTAAAAACATGAAATCTAATATATAGTTTTGGAATTGTTACAGTGTATATATATAAGGGAAAATTCCATAAAAAGGTAACCTATTTACATGAAATTCCTATTAAAGGTAACCTATTTTGTTTTCGTCTATTTAAAGGATCTTATTTTCAAAAAATTCCTAATAAAGGGTATATCGTTAATTTTTGACAGACGGAGCTCGTTAAGTGCCACGTCACCGATGTTACGTCATCAGCTTTGATGACGTGGCACTTGACTTTGACCGACCTAATTTCGATATATGTATATGAGTCGGTCAAAGTCAAGTGCCACGCCATCAAAACTGATGACGTGGCATCAGTTACGTGGCACTTAACGAGCTCCGTCTGTCAAAAATTAACGATATACCTATTATTAGGATTTTTTTAAAAATAAGATCCTTTAAATAGACGAAACCTTTAATAGGAATAAACCCTTATATAAAAAGTTGCTCCAATAGTGATTTAGTTACTTTGCGTGTTAGTTTTGTCATATTAACACCTCATTAGCATTTTAGAGTTGACTCATTAGGTTGTTAGTTTTGTTAGTTCCAACTAGGGCTGTCAATCTCGACCCAACTCGAAATCCAACCCGAATCCAACCCAAAAAAAGTCAGGTTAGAGTTGGGGATTTTCGACCCACCAACCTGCCAACCCACCAACCCGCCAACCTGAATTTTTTCAGGTTGGGTTCGGGTTGGTTTGTTGGGTTGTCAGGTCGACCCACCAACCCAACATCTTGAAAATATTTGATTTATATATAATATTTTATACTTACTATCTATTTATCCATACACCATATTCCCATTTTCTATATATCTAATCTAAAGTAACTTCACGTCTAAAATAAAAGAATGTCAAAATTTTGTGAGATGCTAACTGATGTTGGGTGAGATGGTAAGTTTATTAACTTTGTGCCAAGTTCTAATAATACCATCGTATTTCTTTCTTTTTTTGGTACTTTTTGTTTTCAACTTACACATCAATGATAGAGCTTTATATTGGTTGATTTATTCCATTATATATTTATATATATTTGCTTATCAGGTCATATGGGTTGGGTCATGGGTTGGCAGGTTGTGGGTCAGGGTTGAAATTTCTGACTTGAAACTTTTAGTGGGTTGGGTTAGGGTCAGAGTTTTCCAACCCACAAACCCGTCAACCCGAACCTGTTAACCCGAACCCGAACCCATTGACAGCCCTAGTTCCAACAGGTTGTTTGTTAAAGAGTTTGAGGTTTTTAGAAGCTTAAAAGTCCTAATGACGCGTTTAATTAGTTGTAGAAAATGTTTTCTAGTTTTCATTTCTAATTTTTTAGAAAATTAAACTAGTTTTCCATCTCTAGAAAATAAATGAAAATTTTGAAAATGTGTTCAAAATTAAAAATGGAAAACAATTGAGGTTTTAAAATTTTGGAAATGGAAAATGAAAAGTGAAAAACAATCAAAATGTGTTTTCTAATTTTCCATACAAAAGTGGAAAACAATGTTTTCTGTTTTCATGGAAAACTATTATAAAAAAAATAGAATTTGAACGCATTTCCTATTTTCCATTTTTTCTTGGAAATTGAAAATGGAAAACATGAGAGTTTTCTTGAACTAAATGCACTCTAAGCTTTTAGAATAAGCTCATATTAAAATGATAGTTTTGTTTGATATGCATTTAAGACGATAAGTCCCAGCCATAAAAATCTTTAAAAGCCCCAAAAGATTTTTATAGTACACGCTTATTTAAGAAAGGTTGAAAAAAAAGTCTCTAATACTTAAGCCCAACCTCAAACTTTAGCTTCTAGGATTAGCCTTAAGCTCCAACTCCATACTGCTAATCACAACTTCAGCTCCAAATTTTGTGCCAAACATACATAACATTCCTATTTTTAGTGGATCCACCATTCCCGTCTCCCACTCATCAATTAACAGACTATAAATCCGATGAACATAAGTATATAACTAACAAGTTATTGCCAACAACATTACTTAAATGACAAGAGCCGACGATGAACCAACGAAACTGTTAGAAACGAGCCTTGGGCCGGTGCTAACGGGCCGTCGACACCTCCTTCGTGAGGCTCGTCGATGGGGACCGGTTGGCAGCAATCTCATCGATGTCCGAGTCCTCAACTTCCATCCATGCATCGAAGGGGGTCGATGGGGAAGGGGAGTGTGTGTGGGTCCCTTTTTGCCGAGTAAAACAAAAAAAAAAGTTTTTCCTTAAAATTTGAATTGCTAACGGTAGTTTTTTTTTTTCTTTTTTCCTTCTTTATTTAAACAACCCTTTCACATGTTCAAAAAACACACACACACATAAACTCTTCTTCACATACAATCCTTTCCAACATAGCTAAAAACTCTTTCAAATCTCTCTTTCTTCACCTAAATCACGTTTCGAAACAACTAAAACCTTAACCAAAATCAAGCCTCCGCCGATATGTGGCAACAAATTCTTGACTATCCGTTACCGGCAATGTCATCGACCAATCAAAGCCAAACAAGCCACCCATCGGGCTCCTCTAACCCGCCCTCTATGGGTCCTCCCGGAGGCTTTATGGTTAACCCATTTTCACAACCGTTTTATAACACCATGAACTACAATCAATTATGGGTCATAATTGGAACGAAACTCAAGGAATAACGTTAGCTCAAGCTCAAAGGGCGTTCGAATTTCAACAACAACAACAACAACAACAACAAAACCCGGAAAATGCACCCGAAGCGTGTAGCGTCGCCTCTGCTGATGATGAAGTTGAAACGGTTGTTCATGCGGGGAGAGAAGGCGGCCCAAGAAACCGCTTGAGAAAAGGAAATGGGAGAATGACGATACCGAATTGTTGGCATGCTGTTGGGTGCATTATTCGCAGGACGCAGTCGTGGATAGGAATCATTCGAATGCCATGTTTTGGAATAAAATTGTGGAAATGTTCAACAAGGATACGAAATACGACCCCCGTTTGAAAAGCCAAATACATGGCAAATGGAACAAGATAAAAAAGGGTGTTAAGCATTTTGGTGCGGCGTTCAAGAAAGTTAGTCAACAGGGTCGGCAAAGCGGGGCGTATGACAGACAGGTATCCGACGCAGCCATTGCGTTGTACAAGAGAACGACAGGGGAGAAACATTGGCATTACCAAAGGTGCTATGACCTTCTTCAAGACGTGGTCAGCTTTTGGAAAGACAATGCCTCGACGAGTAGGTAACTGGCACCGGTGATAGATTTGACTAGCGTTGATATGCCTCGTGGTTCGACCCCGACTGCAAGTGAAACGGGTCCCTCAGTTGAAGGGTTATTTAGTGATGACCCAATTAGGTGATCACCGGGTCGCAACGTAATTTGTAGGTTGTCTAGTTCGTCCGATGCAACATTTAACCGGTAATCGGGTTCAGAAACGGCCCAAACTATTACTGCGTATGTTCGCATGCAATAAGAAGCTTTAGAACAGGCCCAAATTAGGGATGCCATGAAGTTTTTGGCATAACCGATTCCAACGGGTCTGTCGAGGAAAGACTTGAAGGCTCACATGTCATATCGAAATATCTTGCAGGAAAAGTGGGGGAGTAAGTTTTATGCCGATGCTGAAGACGACGAAGAGGCCGACGAGGACGAGGACGACGAGTAGTTTTTTGTAGTTTTAATAATGTTGTTTGATTTTATATAGTTTTAATTTAATTGTAATGTTTTAATTATGTAGTTTGTTTGAACTTTAGTTGTAATGTGTAATGAAATTTAAAAAATAAAATAAAATTAAGTTTGTGTTTTTTATTTTGATATATTAAATTATAAATAAAAGTTGAGAAAAAAATGAGGAAAAGGTGAGGAAGGAGTAGGGTCGGTAGTGAGTGATGAAGAGGTGATTTAGAAGAGAGAAAAACTGATTTGACAGTGAGAAAGAAAGACGAAGATGTCTGACAAAGACCTTATAAGTTGGTGTTGGTCAAATTTTGTTGAACTAGATATAAAGTAATATAAATTGAAGACTAACAAGGCACTTAATTACGATTATAAAGTTAAAACTATTGTTCGGGTTGTTTTAAAGTATTTGGCTTATAAACATGGTTTTGTTTTTAATTTCAAAAAGATAAACCGTAAAGATTATTCGTTTTTGGGGATGGCACTTAAACTATTGAGCACTAACTTTATTGAAAATTTATAATCACCAATCAAACATGTGAAGTGCCTTAAAATAATCGTTAACTCTATAGTTTTTTACACTAAAACCATGATATATGTTATCAAGTAGATTATTTGTATGTTTGACCAATGTTTTGAAAATCGGATCGGATATTGAACTGTTCTCATTAAAATTTACTGATTAGTTAGACCGGGATTGGACCGTGTTTACAAATACATGTACGTACTATAGATATATTTTATGGAAAATGATTTATCTTTCTAAAAAACTAGCCTAAAAATCTTTCCAATAGTTTTATATGATGACATGTGTCATGTGGATACCACTAATTCTCTTTTTTAATATCATATATCATTATCTAAAAGTTAGGAAGATCTTTAAGCTATTATATTTAGAAGATTAATCATTTCCTATATATTATACGAATATATTAAATAAAGGGTTCAAATCAAATACTTTACCAACTACAAATTGTGACTTGTGAGTGTAGGCAAAAGCTAAAAGAATCACGTGTGCCTTCCATTTTTATTTCACTTGCTATCCATGTCCACACATTTGATATTTCTTTTATCACTCTCCATCTAATCTAACTCCATATACAACTTAAAAAGCAGATCTCACCAAATCGGCAAATTGCAACAACAAATCCTTGAATCAATTTTAAATCAGACAACACACAAACACACGTTCTTTTTCAAAGGATTCAATACACAAGATGATTAAGACGTCTTCTGTTTTCCGTCCTAATCAACTATTTTTTAAACTCCGACGAGTTTTATCTTTTCTCGATATCGTCAAGGTACCTGAATCTGAATACACTGATGTTGTCGACGCTAGATGGCGAACGCAATAGAGCTAAAATGTGGTGGATGGCAAACACGACAGAGCTCTGGTGGTGGAAAATGCGATAGAGCTGTTGTAGTGGTGGCTGTTCTTTTTATCCCATTTTTTTAGTTTTATCACTTAGAAATTACTAATTTGACCGGTTCAGTCCGGTTCAAACACCGGTCGGTTCAAGCGAATCATCCGGTTCATCCCGGTTCAGTCCGGTTCAATTTTAGCTATCAGACCGGGGTTGGTCCGATTGGAATCCAAAAAAATCCCGGTCAGACCCCGGTCGGATTGGTCCGACCGGCTGAGTTGAAAACATTGTGTTTGACACATCTTATGTATCAAACACTTTTATAATTTTTATAAGCTATACTCTAATATGTGCAGCCATACGACACAATTTTTATAAGTTTAAACTTATGTTTTGACACATCTATTATATATTTGTTGTTTCACAGTATTTTTACAATCATAAGCTCTAGCTCATCCACTTTGATATATATATACTTTTAATGCATCAAAATGATGTTTTTAAGGTGTTTTTACCGTTCTTATTTTAAAAGTATTTTTAAAAGTATTCTTATTTAATTGTCTCCCCTATATATATATATATATATATATATATATATATAACTTTTTATTTTCATTTTTTTCTGACAGCTGCAAATTATTTATATAAAAGTTTTCTTTCATGAGAAATTATTAATTAACCTAAATATATTAACCTAATTATCAACCTAATAATATAATATGGGCCTAACACTTGTCATTTTTTACATTTAATTTAAATTCATGTTTTAATGGTTAATTGTATTTCCTACTTTGTCCTTAATAAATAATTTAATATACAAGTATCTCTTTTTTTTCCCTGCAAACTTGCAGTTTAAATATTATATAATTTTTTTAATTCACATAGATCGATATTATGTGTATAGAAGATCTGCACAAGAAATAGTAAATTTTCTCTTTATATGTATATGTTTTTCGATTATTAACCAATTTAACCATCTCATAAATAGGATATTTTCATGTACAAGTTCCATCAACAATTGGCACTTTGCCACTTTCTCTAGTTTCGCAACAGGTTTTCCTATATCTCCTGCAATCAAAGATATCATCAATCCTTTAAAAACTAAACCACCTGCACATAACTAACATCCTACAAAATGAAATACAACATTAAGATACTAACAAAAATATGGCTTTTTCAATCTAATGTCTATATAATAACTCAAATATAGTGTACAACCATCCATAAGAAAATGCAACACCAACTTTAAAATAAATACAAACACTCATTTCCTGGATAAAACAAAAAAGGCATGACAACAACTTTAAAATGAATACAAACACTCATTTCCTGGATATATATATTTGGATTCAATAAATTAGTTGAATAACATGACAAGGATATAAGCAATTATCTACATACCTTAATTTTGTGGCCTGGAGAAAATCGATGACTATGACTGCGTGAAAGAAGCAATGAAGCAAGATTAGAAAATAGATTTTGTGAAAAATAAAAGTGATCGGAAGAAACGAAAAGTCGTTTCGTTTATTTGATTAATATTTTAGTAAATTAATAAGGGTAAAACAGAAATTAAAGTAAAAGTATTTTTATGATGACAGGTTTTAGGCCCATATTATTAGGTTGATAATTAGGTTAATATATTTAGGTTAATAAATCATTTCTCTGAAATTTGTTTTTGAGAGGTGCACAACTGCGCATCATTCATAGTACCGACGCACTCCTCACTATATAAAAGTACAACTTTCTCAGCAATGAATAATCAGTTGTGTAAATCGATTGTCACTACGTTTAAACTTAGTTGGCTGCTCCTTTAATCACTTAGGGAATTGATAGAGCCAATTTTTGGTTAGAAGTTTTCAACTACCACGTGCCAACTACTACTCTAGCGAAATTAACAACGAACAAATGCGCATATACACTCCAACTCCGTTTATTAAACATATCACATATAACCAGAAGATAATTTGTACAAGGGATTTCTATGTAGATTGCAATTTGAAAATATGTAACTCTAAAATCATCCTCAAACTATAACTAATGAAATGGTTATTTGAATTCAGTGAAACATTTTGGTGATAGATTCATAAAACTAGTGTCATTATTAACGCCGAGTGGTTGTTTAAGAATTTAAAGGACGCAATAACTAAAACGGGATCATTTTTTATGGACTTGTTGATCTCCATTTTCACATCACCATTATCTTGTCAATGTGCAAGTTGTAGTTGCACATGTGAAATGGAAGTTTCTGATTGATTCTCGCTTCCTTTAAAAAGTTGATATCTTAAAAGTAATTCACCTCTATAAACGCTAAACATGTATATGACCAATTCTTAAACCATCAAATGATCCTTTGTGCAACTTTGAGTCAATAATTACGTCTATCACGTGTCCTCCTTTCAAATATGATATGCTATATGCTTCTACTCAATCAACTTGGCAACACATCTTCAGATCTTCTTTAGGTGTACCTTCTTTTTAAAAATAGGTTTTACGAACTAATAAAGTTCAAAATGTAACAAGGTTAAAACTTGGGCCTAAATGGTCTCAACATTGGGCCTAATTCATTCTGATCGAACACTTATCAAAGTAGATATCAAATAGGGCCTACATGGCTACATGCACGTTTTGGGTCTTACGTTTTGTTCTTCTAGTTTTTAGTAATAGCATATTAAAATTTCTAAAACCGAAAAAATTATCTTTATCTTTATCTTTACTCATTTATAAAAAAAATATTGCCTCTTTTTATTTTAGGTAATTCTACCTTTGAATTACCAGAATTACCCTTGACTTTTTATGTTTTGTTCTTAATGAATTATAATGTACACTCTAAACCTTTATTTTAATAATTAACCCTTTAAGTCCTTATCTTTTAAAAATTTCAACTATCACAATTACATCAACCTACACCACTTGACATCGCAACCACCACCAAGAGTACCATCACCGACACCACTAAACCGTCTTCCCCGCTACCGCCGCTGCATTACCCGGGTACCATGCTCGTATCTTTTGAATAAATATACTAGAGTTTCCTTTTTTGTAAAAGTACAAGAAGATTTAAAAAGATACTCATGCAATACAATGACTTCGAATATGTTGTGTAAGAACCCATAGTTAATCCGTTTTTCAAATATAAAATGGAAAATTTGAGAAAATATAAACGAGGTAAGTATTAATTAATATTTAACCTATGAGAGTTAATTAAATAATAAGGAAAGTGTTAAGTAAGATTGTTAGAATGAGATAAAAGTAGTGATTTCCAATATTGAAAATGTGTAACTTCACAACAATGTATTATAAAGTTTATGTAGTTTTATATATTATATATATATATATATATATCTATATATCTATATTAAAAGAGTAGTAGATCAAGCTTTCTAAAGCACTCCTCAAAACCAAAGCTATGTTCAAACATTGCCACATAGGATTTTAGCTTACGTGACATCTCCATGTTTTTTTTATAATATGTATAATATAAATAAATAAAATTAGATAGAATTTAAAAGATTTGGCAACAAAATTTTAATCCCAATTAATTTTAACTATATTTTAAGAAATAAATTATTGAAAATGATCTAATCTTATATTAAATCACGTACTAACCAAAAATGAAGACTATTTATATTTATATCCATAATTACAAATGAATTGTTACTTAAATAATATTTAAAAAATATAAAAACAAAAACATCTACACAATTCGTTCTTGTGATTAGATAGGTTCCGTATTCTAACTTCATAGGTAAATTACTTTTTAGTATTATTCATCTTAATTATATTTTTAATATTTTTCATATTGTTTTGTTTTTAACATATATTTATCTATTACATTAATTTTATGCTAATTAAACTAATTTTATTGGTTATCAATCTCAATACTAAAAACTTTAAAACCACACAACGTGCGGGTAAAAAACCTAGTTATATACATATATATACATTGCCGGTAGAGCAAAGAGAAAAAAATAGTTTCAGGTTTTGATCTTAACCGTTGAAAATAAAAATAAAAAGTAATCTAAGCCATTGAAATACAAAGTCAAACTAGAACTCATATAAGCATGGTAAGTTGTTAATACTACCAAAATATTAATCACCTTTTTAATACAATACAATCAAATTAAAAGTAAATGTATATAGCCTCTTGAAAAGAAAAGGTATGATACATGACAAGTTGACAACTAATTGAAGATTTAGAAGATTTACTTTATGGCACTATAAATGTTAAATGTATTTTAAATTTGCATGATTGAAAATAATTTAAATTTTCATTAGGACCAGTAAATGAAAATGTAATTATCAATAACTGATATTTTTAAAATGGCAGAAGATTTTTTTATGGTACTATAAAATGCAAAAGCTTTTCTTTTATTTTAGTGTATTATATTTTTCAACGAACAAGATGCACAGCTAACCTATCATCCAATCCAATAGGATGAGTAACGTAATGTGTTTTAGTTTATATTTTTTCATGCGATTTTATTATATTATTATATAAATTATAAATGTATTATATTATTATAAATGTATTGTTATTCAATAATTCATATTTTTACATACGATTTTATTATATTATTATTAATATTAATGTATTGTTATTCATGTTTTTTTTATAGAACTTTGAAGACACTGATCACTTTTGGAATGACAAAAAAAAAGTTGCATTTGACTTGAATGAAAACATTGATTTGAATGCGGCTTCACCTTTCCAACAAATGAGGATGTTAGAAAATGAAAGTGATGCTTCATCGATGAGAAAGAGAAGGCATAAGGTAAACTTGGAAGCAACGAAATCGCGTGATATTATATATTGATGTTAAGGATTCGGACAATGAAAAGGTAATCTTCTCTAAACACGTTCAATAAAAAATAATTGTAACTCTTTTTTCTCCATTTTTCTTTCTAAGATGAAGTTGATGACGATATGGTTTTGGATGATGATAAGTGTAACACCCCGCTAAAGCGGAATATACGGGATGCAAAGATAAGCACAATTGCACACAGTCCAAGTTCCAACACAGCCAATAACATTAACAAAGAACACAAGTACGATAGTTATTACAGAACATGAGATGTACTCAAAATAGTCAATAATTATAAGATAGAACAATTGTCTTTAAGAACCAGAACTTGAACTGAAATAGCAAGGAAAGTCTTCACAGCTCCAGATCTTGTACGCTCGAACAATCGCCATAAGGATGAGCTTAGAAAGGAAGACTCCTATGCTAACAAGGTCTACTTAGCCTAACCTGAAAAGCATGTAAGTTCAAAAGGTCAACTACAAAAGTAGTTGGTGAGATTCACATAAAGTATGTTTAGCTTACATATAAGTATATATGTATAATAAGAACTGGATCACAAGAACAAGATCATAAGTTTTGTACGTTGAACTAATGTACTTTGTAATAATAAGAACTAAGTCATGAGGTCTGCACTTTGAACATAAGTACTTCATAATAGTAAGAACAGAACAAGAACATATAATGAACTTGAGATATAAATTGTCACTGCTACCCCGATTGGTCAGAACTGAACTGTAATGTAATGATGTGCTCATATAGCTCAAGTACGTCAAATAAGGTCTAGATCAGAACAAGAACAAGTACAAGAACAAGTAATATGCATCCTCCAGAACTGCGGAGAATGAGGGTAGGCCTACCCTAACAGCGTTGTCCATAATTACCTACGGTTCATTCCCTGAACTGTGGGATATGAATTGATAGCAGTGAACAAGAACTGAACAAGTACATGTACGAACTAGAACATGATAACATTCGAGTACAGTAGTATAAATGTATTTAAGATCCTGCCCATTCAAGACTTAAATACCCTTTTAAGAATCATATCATAAGTAGTTCAAGATCATAATATAGTACGTAGGATAGTTCAAGAACATACGTACAAGTACAAAATAGTTTTCATGCTTTTCAGTCCCCGATAAAAGAACTTGAACAAAATGTACAAAAAGGGGATTAGTGAACTCACAGTGATCTGGTACAAGCACAGTAGTAAGCACAGAGAACAAGCACAGAGATAGATAAGTTATATCTATCAAGATCTGATATGTCCATTTATATGCATATTCCCATATCGTTTCTAAGACGTTTTAAGCTTAATTATGTGTAACTTATATGTATATTCGATGCTTTGATGGTGTTGCTAGTGATTTCAGGCTTAGAACAGGTAAAATGGTTAGAAACAGCTGTTGGAAGACTTTAAGATGCATTGGGATGGTTCGTGGGTGCATACGAGTAAAGATAGAATGGAAACTACAAGTTTTGGCTGAAAACAAGGTTGGTGCGTCACACCATGTAAGGAGGTGCGGAGCATTTTCTATTCAGAAACTTGGAAGAAGTTGGAAAGCAGGGAGGTGCAACGCACCAACCCTGTGGTGCGTCGCATATCGGGCAGCTTCAAATTTGGTAACAAGGTCAGGTGCGCCACACCTGAAGCTTGGTGTGTCGCACCTGTAGGTCGGTTTGTGAAGACCTTTTGCAAACTCTATAAATACAAGGCCATAACCCTCCCATTCGACACACAATCACTTCTAGTCGACTTTAGGGTTCTTTGGGGGTATTCTTAGCAGCTTTTTCGTCCATCAAGGTCTAAGGGTTGTTCGTGATCTCCAAGGCATTCGGTTGTCGATTTTCTTAGCGTTTACTTGTTTTCTACACATTGGTACAATATGTTCTTCTATATTTTTACTCTTTGTGCTTTGCTTTTGATTATGAGTAGCTAAATAATTCGTCATCCACTGAGATGAAGTGATACATTGAATAATGGTTGCATAAATCTTTTGAAATTCAAGTTGATTTGATTTAACGTTGTGTCGTAATCTTAGCTTATTAATTCTTTGTTATTTAACTCTCAATTGCGGATAGTTTTTGCATAACTTCAATGATAACTAGGTTGTGTAGAAGTTATTTTGATTGCTTGGTTAGAAGCAATTGTTTCTATGACGGGTACGGTAGGAAGTTATTGATAGTTAATAAGGGTTAACGGGTTAATGGTTGGGTACAATCAATAGACACAATTGTTATCTAATTAACCAAAACAATTAATTGGCTAGGAAAGTTATGAAAGGCGTCTTGGGGTACCGGTCTTAGTAATGGAACTAGTTAATTAAGGGAATTTAATAAAGTAACAAACTTGACGGGTACGGGGTGAGTCTTTGTTAGTTCTCGGTTATAAAATCAACATATTTGAATTGGTACTTTAAATATATGCAACCTAAATAAAGTGTATCATGGAATCGAAGTGGATGATCTTCTCATCTTATTTGATTTAAAACTATTTTCTTTCCGATAAATTCTACGGAATCTCTAACTCTTTTAATCTAACTAACTTTCAAATTAAAATCAATATGACGTGGTGTCTTTAAAAACCAAACTCTTTCTAAATTACTTAAAACTCGCTTACTCTTTATTAGTCTCCGTGGAATGAACCTTTACTTACTTCAATCTATATTACATACGAACGGGTCCACTGCCCGATTGTGTGTGGTAAACGATTCGGAGTATTTATAGGATTTTAATTTAACTAGATTTTCACACATCAAGATCCAAGCACGTCTTGATGAAAGCCTAAGTACATATCATTGATCATAGATAAGTTCATATATTAGGTCAAGTGATTAATTAATCACTGAAATGCCCTTGATGAACTAATGATTTGGTCCTTTGAAGATCTTTGAACGTTTTGACTCAAAAGAGTTTAAATGAACTTTAAGTACATGAACTAGACTCGAACTGAACTTCTTGGAACTCACACATAAGTACTTATCGTGTTAATGAGTTGAACGTGTCTCTAATAATGAACTTTAGCCTTAAGAACTCAATTTAGTTGTTCATAGAGCTTGTACTTTAATAATCAAGATAGAACATGTCTTTAGTGTACTTAATTAGGGTTTGCACGATGTACGTCGTTTTAGATCGATTCATGAACTAGCTTTGATGTTAATAAGTAGCCTTTGGTGTGATTGATCGAGTGATAATGATGTTATGAACTGGTTTAGAGATTAATGATCAAGTGTGGTATGTTATAGAACAAGTTCGTGTTGTTTTCTGATGAATACAAGGTTGTCTAGGGTTTTGGTTGCAAGGTCGTCCCATTGGACAAGTTCAAGATCGTTCTAGGTGTTTCATGTTCAAGATCGTCTCACTAGACCAAGTAAGATCGTCTTATTGAACAGGGTACAAGATCGTTTTAGTGGACAGAGCACAAGATCAATTCAAGTGTTAAGATACAAGATCGTTTTAAGTAAGGAAGCTCAAGATCGTCTTAAGTACATGCTCAGGATCGTTTTGGGGTTCGAACTAGGTCAAGATCGTTTTAGTTGTCAAGTCAAGATCGTCCCATTTAACAAGCACAAGATCGTCCTATATTTCAAGGTCAAGAACAAGATCACATCTAGTTTCATGAACAAGTGTTTGAGCAAAACCGATCCAAAGGATCAGTTACCCATTAAACGTACCAACAACATCACAACACCACACAAGATCGAACGAACAAGTACGAGGTACCAAGCAAACTGCCTAGGACGATCTTGGGACAAAGGCAGGTACCGTAAGGCCATTGAGGCAGGTACCGTAAAGCCAGACTTTGAGACATTGAGTCTTCGAGACATTGAGTCTTCGAGCCATTGAAACTTTGAGACATTGAATCTTCGAGACATCGAGACTTTGAGACATGAGACATGAGACTTGAGACTTTGGACATATTATGGCGTAACTCTGCTCATTATGTATTGAACTAATACTTGTTTAGACTTAAAAGAATCGACAAAAGACTTATTTCTTTGACTAGACTTTTTGACTAAAACCTACCAACTCACCAACCTTTGTGTTAACATGTTTAAGTATACTTTTCAGAGGTTAGTCAGGGATAAAGACTCCTATGCTAGACTTGGATTTCGGAGATTAGTGCTCATTTATTTATTGTCAAACTTTAAGGCTACATGCCTTGGATTATTTATTGATGTTAAATAAAATACAAGGTTGTTGCGGAACCAAGATATTACAAAGTATCTAAACAACCTTATGAACTACAAGTGATCTATATTTGCTAAATAAACTCCTTGATCGAAATACTTAACGTTGTGAAGTATAACTGTTAAGATCGAGAGTATTTAGGCAAACACACCAAATTGCAAAAGTGATTTGGACGAGGGAAATGACTTGGTATTTATAGGCAAAAAGAATTAATATTAATTCTTTTTTCTGTAGAAATAAAGTTTCATACATTTAGGAATATAATATTTATTCCTTAAATGTATTGATTAAAGTACAAGAATAAAGTCACATTGATTTGACCTTTCATACTTTAACCAACCACCTTTACACGCGTGTAAGACTTTTAACAAGGGACAAATATATTATCCGGATAAAAGCGTGTAATGGTAAGCAAGTCAATTTCTCGTAATCAGTGTTCAGACTTGTAAGGTCTAGGACGCTGACAAGGACTCCAGTCAAGAGATCTGGTAAGACTATCAGTAGGCTCCGCCATTTGTCAGTCTTATTTGTTCATACTTCAGTCTTTGACTTTAGTGAAAATGTTCTTCAGTGGGATGATCTTGATTGGAGTGAAGTCTAGTGAACCAATATAGTGGACTCCAGATTCCTGTACAAGTAAGAGGTTCACTGGCCTTCTATTATTTCTGGACTAATCTTCAGTGGAGATTGAGTCTTCACGTCTGGAGCGACTCCAGTAGAACTGGACCTAACAACCTATATCTATATAATAATATAACTAAAAGCGGAGTTGGGGTACACTTGGGACCCCTAATCACCTCCTTGAGTCTAATCCTCCCTCCTTATAATCCTCTAACTTTTTAATATTAATCTAAATTAATTTACACTTTTTGGTTTTCCATCAACAATTTACACTTTAACTCCAATCTAAAACAATTAATTTACACTTTTTGGTTTCCCATCACCAATTTACACTTTAACTCAATTTAAAAATAATTAACTTACACTTTTTGATTTCTCATCACCAGTTTACACTTAAACTTAATTTGAAAATAATTAATTTACACTTTTTGGTTTTCCATCACCAATTTACAATTTCACCCAATTTAAAAAAATCAATTTACACTTTTCGGTTTTATTGGTAATCTATAACTCACGTACGACAAAAAAAAAAAAAACTACGCTCAATTATAAAAGAGTTTTTCTTTTTATATACTTTGCACATAATTAATCATTATTATTATTTCTTAACATTGAATTCTTATGTTATTGTTATTATTATTTCTTTTAATTTAGTTTGTTGTCCATTCTAGGTTCGTTTTGGTTTTTTATTCAACAACAAAATATATGACCATATTAGTTCATCTTGAAGATCTTAGGCCAAAACATGTTAACCATTATTTACGACTCCGTGTTGCGCATGTATGGACTGTTTCGGAGTAGAACAACCCGAAGAAAATCAAAACGTTCGAGATGGTTTTATTGATGAATTGGTATGTATTTTCGAATTATATAGTTTACACTTTTAGAATATAAGAAACTGCAAATTTTTTATTTAACTAAAGTTGGAAAAAAAAGGGGTAAACTGGAATTTATATTTATATAGAGTTAATTTTCGTATGTTTTTTCTTTAGTTTTCGTATTGAATAAGTTGTGATATGACTTAACTGATCTAAATACTATATATTAAATTTTGTATTTGTAACCTATATTAAGTCTTAGGATTTACGATTATATCTTTTTATAACCTTTTAGATATAAAGTCTAAATTTGCTATGAGTAGGTTTCTGATTACTTTAATATATTGTCTTTGATTATTTTGATATCGTTTTAAAAGTAACTCACTTTAATGGTGTATACTTAAGATTTACGATTATATCTTTCTATAAGCTTTTAGATAAAAAGTCAAATTTTGCTATGAGTAATATTATGATTATTTTAATATATCGACTATGATTATTTTGAATATATTTTAAAACTAGCTCATTAATGGTGTAATTTTTTAAACGCTCTTATTCTATGAGGGAGAAATGCTACATATTGAGATGGTGTTGAATGTTTTAGTATGATTATTTAGCATGGTGGAACAATTCATCATTTTAGTTTGTGTATGACAGATATACTTCGGATCTTATGAAAAACATGATATTAATTTTAAATAATACCTTTTAATAATACCCTTTGATCCACGTTATGTTTAAGATTTAACACAACAGGAGATGGCTTTGCAAGGTTTCTGGCTCGACTCTTTTTTTTATCAAGAATTTGTTTCCTTATCTTTCTTACATTAGCCGATAAAATCATTTGATCGACGTTTGGAATGTCCTTGGTTAGGTTCCTTTTTTATCCAGAATAATGATCTGTATGCAAAGATGTTTATTCGATTCTTATGGTTAATTTCTTTGAGGTTTATTTTTTAAAATTGGATTAAATACATAGAAACACACTAAGAGAACTTATTAGTTTTTTTCATGTCTTTTTTGCTATTTGCAGGGCAATACCATACATGGTTCGGTCAGTGATGAATGGGCAGAAAATTTTAGGAGTATTTTGACCGATGGAGTGGCTATTCAACTAGCAAATTTCCAAGTTGATTTTGGTATATCTATTTAATATATTTGAATTCCAATTTTTTAGCTTTGATTAATATATTTTGAGACTTTCCGTCCATTGGACGGACCTGAACACTACTTATATTATATATATAGATAGATGTGTACACAAGAGGGAGTGATATTTCAACAAAATCATTTTCCATATATAACAATTTATATTTTATACAGATTTTACGTTGTACTATAAATCACGTAAAAAGTGTCGTGAGAAGAAAATATCACCACCCATATGTAAGTGTTCTTTGAGCGGTGTATTTGTGAGTAAAATATACTCTATCTGGATTCTGGAATATATACTTGAAACACTGATAGTGCAAGCTCACAAATAATTATGTATATATAAATCGTTTTTGTACATCACTAGAAGTATATATATAGCAGCCTCAACTTTTTGGAAAATGTTATTAACTTTCCACCTAATCCATTGAGGATTCAATCAACATAAAAGTCCATTTTTAATATAGAAAACTCGAGTTTTCAAGTGTCAAATGGCTGGGTAACATGGATTATTTCTATTGATAATGTAGGATTAGGTCGAATGGTCGTTAGTAATCATATTTATTCGTATCTAATGCTTAGTTTTGAATCTTATACCGATTTTGATTAGAATAGTTTAGCAATATGTGATATTGATGAATTGATGGTATACTAGCTACTAGCTTTAACCTGATCGTCAGTGACCGTGATATATAAAAAAGGTTAACAATTTACATAAAAAACAAGATACAATTATACAAACCTTTCTATTGTAAAGTTATCTCGAATACAAATACAACATAAGCAATTTGACATAATATATAGTACTTTGGTGTTACAATGGCATAACACTTATATCACTCGTTTCATCGTATGCCTAGCTAGAATAGATTAACACGGTTTGCAGATCAATTTTCACATATGATGACATTGACTCGTTTAATTTGTTTTTCACAAAATGAATAGAGAAGAGTTTTGGATTAAAAATCTGTTACTTAATTAAGGTGTTATCTTTTATTTTTCTTTATAGATGAACTATTATTTTCAACCATTCTGATGATAAAATCTTAGCTATTTGAAAAGGAAAAAGAAAGAGCAAAAAGAAGGTCATGCATACATCCAAAATGATCAGTCTTTTTTAAAAAATTTAACCTAAAATCATCTAAATATGAACGAGATTAAAAAAAAAAATTAATGAATTATATTTAACATAGAATTAAAACTTTGGGAAAACTATTAAGATGATATTTCAATTAATATCGTTACATTTCAACATATAGATCAAAAAGAGAATTAAGGTTGAAACAACTTCATAGGTAAAGTTATGAAATTTTGATTATTAGATTAAAATTAATAGTCTATATTCAAAAATTTACTTTAAATCTTAGCATTTGATTTTAATCCAAGAGCCAACATGATCCAACTTTACCTATAAAATTGATTTCAATTTTAGAGGATCACTATCCTTAAAAAGAAAATTTAGGTTTATTGTGGATAATTTGTGAGAAATGATTTTCATCCGATTATACTTTTTCATATGTATTCTATTAGAAATATATTACTCCGTATAAAAGGTTTTGTGGTAACCGGTGGGTATAGTAATCCATGGGAAATTATGGTAATTTATGGTAAATGATTTTCCTAGAATTTTATATGAATTTTTATTTTCCTTTGGTGTGAAAAATATATAAAAAGGTTTGAAGTTAGCCGTGGGTTATCCGTGAGAATCATATCTTAAGCCTAAGATATTAGCATGTAATTGAAGTACCGATCGAATTGAAAATGTTCTCACTTCTATATTGATTAGACAGAATTTCTTACCCTTAGAATAAAATTATAAAAGTCAATGTGATTTATTTATTTTTAGAAAACAAATATAGGAATTTAAGTGGTTAAATTTCAATTATATATTCTTTTAATTAATATTTTTGATAATCTGTAAAAAAATACAATAATATAATCTCAGCAAACAAATTAAAAAACCAAAATGAGAAAAAATGTTACGATGATTCAAAGTTATCAAATCAATTGATAGACTCTCTTTAAGTCATTTTTTCAAGGGGCCGAAAATTAACTAGCAAGATAATAGAGATTAAAAGAAAAAAAAAATCCAAAATTACATTAAAATCATAACGGGTTAACACAAATTAAAGTTTTGTTTGGCGGTGGTTTTCATGGAAACACACAAACATTGTAGTATAAAAGTAATTCGTCCAGTGAAATATTTCTATTGATTATATATTATATATATTCTAAAATATTTATTCTTTTCATTTTTTTAATTAAATTGTTGATAACTCTAAAATGTCACTATTTTTATTTTATTATTTTAGCAACTTCACTTGAAATACCTATAAGGTTTATAAAAAAAATACGGGAAATATCCTTAAAAAAGTAAATTTTTTTCTCACAATTCCTAATCTAGCTAGGGAATCTATATAGTTTTCATTTATTAAAAGAATTTTACTTTTAATGATTTCTGAATAGAGGTCATATCATTATTTTTCATCGTTAGTCACCTGTTAACTACTACATCACCATACCATGCCATAAAAAAGCTTACATGGATAATCAATATATATATATATATACTCATAGATGTCGACTCGTAATTTTTGACTTGACTCAAAAATATGATATATTAACTCGTGACTTGGAACGTGACTCGACTTGTATGAGTGAGAACATTTTTAAATACTCCATATTACATGATATAGTATATATATTATATACTATGACGTCTTTAAAAGCAAAATATAAGTTTATTATCGTATTACATTTACCAAAATATTCGTACTACATATTCAATAGTTTAGAGCTATAAACTTACAGTTTACATCTAAATTCGTAATAAAAAAATCAAAACTACACAGATAACACACTAAATCATGTAGCAAAATATATATATTATATAATATATAACGATAGTATCAAACTACAATAATTATAAGTTTGTGACTAGTGACTCGGTCAAAGTTCACATAGGGACTCGTAAGACTCGGGAAAAATACAAGTCACTTAGCGAGTCGACTCGTTATCAACTCGACTCGTAAGAGTTGACCCGTGACTCGTAAGAATTTAACAACTATGTATATATTATATACTTCTAAACAATATTATAAAAAGAATAACCTCCATGTTGAAAGTTACATGGGGAAAAATGTCTAAAATACTTTTAATAATTATATTACACTATTAGTGTTTTATCTTTTAAAATATCTTCATTAACACTTTACACCAATTACTTTTATATCGATTAAGTTCTTTAAGTTTGGAATTTTTTTTAACTGACATTTTAATTTTGGATTTCAAATAGATGTCAGCGAGTTCATTTTGTTATGGCAAACTGCCTAGTTTTTTCCATCTATTCTACTTTTGAAATACATATTATACACCCTCCTACAAACAACAATCTTTTTCACTCCTTTAAGTGATTTTCTGTATTACCCGTCCATCTATTTCCCAATGCCTATGCCTAATCCCTAATCCCTTCCTTTCTTGCTCTCGCCGGAAGCCTAATATACAAATTAGTTTCATCTCGACGGCAACTACCATCAACCTACAAAAAGATTGGTTTCATCTCTCCCTCGCTCTTTCGGTTTACCTACACCACCACCACCACAAATCACCATTCCCGACGAGCTCTCCAATCGGTTAGGTGACTTTCGGTTTAATTTCTAAGACCTTTTATAACGCGTAGTCGGAGTAGGTAATTTATTAGTGTAATATTGCATGCTTCTAAACTAAAACTTAAGTACTTGAATTAACAGGTGATAAGGCTAGTTGCCACCATACAAGTTTTGCTGAATTACTAAGAAAGTGAAAGAGAAGACCTTTTAATGCAAGTTCAATGGAGTGGTTGCACTGCTTACATAATATGTAATATTAAAATAAACAAATAAGATAATTAAACATTGATATAATCCATTTATTTTATTTTATTATTATTATTATGAGAGAAAGTACCGTACGTTGTAACGGTGAAATGGTAGGGTCATAGGTTATAGAGTGTGATAGGTCATAAGAGATAATAGGTCAGAGAGGGTGATAGCCAAATGCCTTAGCCGTATGGGTTCTACCCTCGGATTTAAAAATTCGTCTAAAGTATATTGAATGACATCTTTAATGAAAGAGTATGAAATTTTAAGAACACCCATATAGTTTTTATATTATATCGATGTACGGTTTTTGAGATAAAAATTAGAAAATTAAAATGATTTATGAAGGACATAGAGAAAAAAAATGAGTAGTTGAGATTTGAAGAGGTAGAGAAAATTGAGTAGCTGAAAAGATAAAAAGTTGAAAAAATATGATGAAAATAAATGCTTTATAATGTAGTAGAGATTATAATTTATTTTATTTTATTATTATTATATTATTATCGTAACATGCAGTTCACACCCACCAAATGCAAAATACGAGTGAATAAGTGATTGTCGATATGAGAAAAAGCTATTCACACACTTATGTGGAACCATTCTTGGCCCTCGTACCATTTTCAAACAAATAAATTTCACTTACTTACATTTTTACCTTTCATGTTGTCTTTGGTTTGCTTTTTTTTTTCTCCTGAACTTTACGACTTTATGATATTTACTTTCAAATTTTTAAAAAACCTTTGTGGTTTGTATTATTTTGATTCATTTGTTACATAAAGTCGATTATTTAAATTGAATTACTTTTCATAAATCATTTTCTACATACTTTTTATTTATATTGACAATTTTTTTTTATAATATAAACATTGTATTATTAGTCAACTATTTTTTGTTTAAAAGACACCAAGGCTAGTTGGAGTGAGGGGTTTTAAGAACCCCCATTTTGCTTCTTCTTTTTTGCCATGTAGAGTCCTTTTGATTTTTGGGGGTTCCCCTTGGAGTGAGGGGTTCCTCCTAAATCATCATTTTCATTCAAACACACATATATACACATACAAACACACTAATATACATAAAAAAAAAATTAACAGCTACTTTTGCCGTTAAAAAAAACCTAGCCGTTTAACTAACGGCTACTTTTGCCTAGGCCCTCACACATGATCACCCGTCCCTTTTCGAACAAGCCAACAAATTTTTTTGAGTGTAACGCCCCCCGGGAGGTGTGCTTGGCGTTCCCCGGGCGTCCCAGAGGCGTTCTGATTATTTTTGGGGGTGCGTATGGAGGAGGACATTTCACTCTTAAAGCCCAATTACACAACAACATATCTCTTTTAAGTATTCATTAAAGAGTGATCTTTGGCTTTTTTTTCATTTTGACCCCATATTTTCTACCTTTTAAATTTTGCCACTTATGAATGTTTTCAATTTCAATCCGTTTACACCAAACTCTTAATAATCACATAGTTACTATTTTTTTTAATACAAATGGTATAACACTCTTACATAGTTGCATATAGTCTTTCATATAATCATTCTCCCATATTATTGTTCTTATGGTATCATTTTAAGACATTATCTCTCTCTCTCTCTATATATATATATATTGGTTTTCAAGTTTTGATTTTGTGTGTATAACAACAATCCCAAGTTAAGGGGTGTTTGGGATTACTTTTAAAAAATAGATTATGCGTTTTGAATAATCAGAATCAGATAATCAACTGTAACAAAACATGTCGTTGCAAAATTGTGTTTGAATTTGATTATGTTGTTTGATATCATAATAATCAGATAATCAATTATCCGTGTGTTTGGTAAATTTCTATACTTAAAATATTATATAAGTAAAATGACAAAAAAGGACATTAATTAAATGGTTATTGTGATTAAAGTGTAACTAATAGATTAGTGAGTCTTAAACTTCTTATTAGTTTTTCTATAACTTCATTGGGTGAAACTATAAGAGCAAGAAACATGAATACAATCATACATGATGCCAATAATGCATATGATAAAGAAAAACACATCGAACATAAAAACTTATTAGTTTACTGAAATACTTATTATTTAATAAAGAAATCGTTAGAAAAATAAAAATAATAATAACTAATCACATTACCAATTTCGTAGTTGGTGTTGAAGAAGAAATCAATGAAAAGCATAAAGACTTTATAGGGAGGATTATCTATTTATATAGTATTATATTATATTTGAAGACTATATAAGACCTTTTATGAATAGTGGTGTAATAATTAAAGATAAAAAATGGTCTAAGAGAATCTGCGTTTTCTTGCACTAAGGTAAAGGGTGCTTCTATAAATTTGCGTTTTGTGATCTTTTAAACGCAGTTAATCAATTTTTGAAACCATTGTGCCAAACACCAAAAAATGATTATTTATGATATTTAAATACAATAGTCAAAAAATCCATTTCAAAACATAACCCCAAACACACTGTTAATGTTTGTTAGTGAATATATCAAGTTTTTTGTATCTAAAGTTGAAAACGTTTACACGGCAACGCGCATGTAAATTTGCTAGTTAATAATTAAACACCAATATTTGAGTTTTTAACCCCGAATTTTTTGAGAGTCAAACGTCTATCCATCACCGAAAATACTGGTGATAGTATATTGACCCACAAACATATATATGTAGTTTTGACGTGATAGCTGGTTTTGAATTCATATATAATACGGTTTCCTAGCTTTTTCTCTTTTTATAAGCAAAAAGAAAAGAAGCTTTTGGGAGTCTTAAACAAAATAAAGAATTTTGAGATTTGTCGTGTTAGGTGTACTCTTACGAAGTAAAGACTTTTGGATTAAAGCACTCATAATGGGTCATGAACAAAATAAAAGTTCAATTTATATAGCCTGAAAAAAAGTATATACATAGATTTTTCTTATTTCTTCTTTTTACTGTCATAATGGTATTCGTAAATTAATTTTTAAAATGCTCGAACAAAATAACCAGGCCGCCCAAACACATGTTTATTACATATTTTCTCGGGTCAATATTGCTGGATGTCCCAGCCCTATAAATATGTTCATCAAGTTTTTCATTGAAGCATACCATCTTCTTTATTAAGCACTCAAGTTCATTAATCATATCCATGGCTATTTCTTCTTCAAGCTCTACTTTGTTTCTTGTTTTTGCCTCACTCCTGGTCTTCTCATGTCTTCTTTACGTATCGGAAGCCGATTACTCGGCCCCCATTACTAAAGGTTTGTCATGGGATTACCACCATAAGACGTGTCATAAAGTCGAAAAAATTGTTAGAAAACATCTCAAGAAAGTGTTCAAGGAGGATATCGGCCAAGCTGCTGGCTTGCTCCGCCTTCATTTCCACGATTGCTTTGTTCAGGTTATCGATCTAGCTACAAATTAATGAACTATTATATTATACTTGCTAAAATGAGAGAATTAACATATATAAATGCTAAAAGAAGCAATATTTAGCATTTGTAACGTTTATCATCTACTCTGAAAAATTTTAGGCCTGGTTTAATTTGTTAGTATAACTCTGGGTCAATTATTAAGTGTTCTAAATCGACATAAATCATTAATAAATTTTGTTTACAAAAATTAATTAGTTGTAGAGATCTAAACATCTAACATGGAAAGCATATAGAATTCTAAATTTTAGAATATAATGATGCAGGGTTGTGACGGTTCAGTATTGTTGGATGGATCACACGGCGGTCCAAGTGAACAGACCGCGCCTCCTAACCAAAGTCTAAGAAAGCAAGCATTCACCATCATTGAAGATCTTCGAGGTCTAATCCATAGAGAATGTGGGAGAGTCGTTTCTTGCGCTGATATTGTAGCTCTTGCAGCTCGTGATGCAGTTCATCTGGTACATTATAAGCCTAAATTTAATGATAATTTGTTATTAAAATTTAACTATTTTCCTATTTTTATCTGTTTATTCTATAAGCAAAATCCGAGAAAAAATTACATACACTTAGGTAGGAGTATATATGACCGCAGTTTACGTTTCACCTCCTTCATACTAGCTTGCGACTTACTGTGGATGTTTTATACACAAAATAATCTTGATCTCTTTTTGTCACATTATGATAGTCAGGTGGCCCTGACTACGATGTTCCATTGGGTAGAAAAGATGGACTGACATTCGCCACACAAAATGCGACCCTAGCCAACCTTCCTGCACCAACAAGCAACGCCTCGACCATCCTCTCTGCCCTTGCTACCAAAAACCTCACCCCCACCGACGTAGTAGCCCTTTCAGGAGGCCACACCATTGGCATTAGCCATTGCACATCGTTCACCCCTCGTCTCTATCCCACCCAAGACCCTACAATGGACAAAACCTTTGCTCAAGGACTCAAAGAGGTTTGTCCCACCAACACAACCGATGCTACCACCGTCATGGACATTTACTCTCCAATCAAGTTTGATAACAAGTATTATGTCGATTTGATCAACCGACAAGGGCTTTTTACCTCCGATCAAGATTTGTACACTCATAAAGAGACTAAACCAATTGTGGAAAGTTTTGCACATGATGAGAAGTTATTCTTTGAGAAATTTGTACAAGCCATGATCAAAATGGGACAATTGCAAGTGTTGACTGGTGAAAAGGGGGAAATTCGTGCACATTGTTCGATTAGGAATCCTGATAACAAGGCGTATTTCTCTTATTTGGCTGAGGAAGAGGACCAATACAATCATGATGAACTACGTTGATCGATGTATGGTTTCTATATATCAACATAATTGTGTCATGGTGTACGTATTGATCATTTTGGTTTGAATGTCTCTTAAATATGATATCAAGTTTTTATGTATATTAATTTCCTTCTAGCTTGAATTGTTTGAATAATCATGGTCAAATACTTTTAACTTTTGGTTAACATTTTGAGTGATACAATGGAACACGTTATAATTGTCGAAGACAATTTTCATATTTTGGTTTCATTCGCATCTTAATAATTTCTAAGGTGTAAACGAGTCAAGCCTACACGTTATATCGTGGCTCCTTTACACCCATAATATAATTTCCTTTCATATTTACCCATCAGGTGAGAATGTGAGATTCGATCCCCGTTAACTTCATGAGTGGGCGATGGGCCTCCGGTATCGAGATAAGGATCATTGGTCGTTTATTATCGATCCATATCAGATTAAATCAAATTGGATATTCTTAATATTTGCATACAATAAATACTTATACATGATTTTAAGATACTTAGAAGATACACAATAAAAACATAATCATAAACTGCTATGATTGTTTAGAGACAAAATGGAATTCATAAATTTGCGTTATTTATTTTATTTTATTAGAATTGAATTTCTGGATCTAGAAAGAAAAATGGAAAAGCTATAATCAAACCGAACTTTTTATATTCAAAAGTATACCTTACAACTACTTAAATTTTTAAGTACACTTGTGATTAATTAATTGATAATAAAATAGTACCAATGTTTATCTCCTTTTCAGAAGGTTTACTTTTTGGGTCAATACATTTGAAATTCCAACTCTTGCTTGGGACGATATATAGTGAGTCAAAGGATAGAGGTGTTTAAGCGTTAACAAGTTTTTTAATGACGCTTGGAGCCTTATAATAAAGATGTTGTGGTTATTATGTTTTTGTGTGTTACAGTTTTATGTGTTTTTATTGATTTTACAGGAAATGAAGAGACATGATGATATTAAACGATGAAGTAAAAGTTATAATCAATAGTTTACATTTTTCAACATTTTGTAATATTGTTAAGGAAGTGTACGTTTGAGATTGAGTTTAAAAATTAGATTTTGTGTTTTCATAGACAAATAATGATATGAATTTAAATCTATATATGATTAGGGATTGGATATTGTAAAACAAATATTAAAGTAAAATAAATTGGATAAGATCTTGACCCTTGGATCATGGTTAAACTGATGCACAATGATTTACGAAGCAATTGATATACGATGGTTTTCATGATGCACAGTGATTTTCAGTTAAGAGAAATATATTATTTTATTTATTTTACTTTAATACTCGTTTTATTTTACCTAAAACTATATAATAATAATAATAATAATAATAATAATAATGATAATAATAATATCCCGAGTTCCTAGCTACTAATTTCTTGTAAATTCTACTCCCTCCATCCCATTTTAATTGTCATGTTGACTAACTTTAATCGTAAATAACTTTATTTGTGTCATGTAACACTTGATATAAAATATATGAATGGATTGGGTTTTTAATGAATTTTTCGTTCATATAAGTTTCATCAACTACTATATAGTACAAACAAAATTATTTACTGTCAAAGTTAGTCAACATGACAACTAAAATGGGACAGATGGAATATTTAATTTTAATGGAAGTGATGTTTAATAATAATAATAATAATAATAATAATAATGCTTAAATCTAGGGTAATGTTCAAATAGACACGTTTTCTTAATTAAAAATGATCGAAATACATAAATTGATATTTTTTTCGTTTTAGACTTTATGAAATCTCTATGTTTGCAATTTCAATTTAATAATAATAAACATTAATACATTGAGACTATTTTCATTCTCATTGCCAAAACAAATAAAAGAAAACAGGAATATTATTTGTTTGCACTTGTTTCTTCGCATGTTAAAAAATATGAGAAAACGTGTCAATTTGTTTAAATTAAAAAATGTGTTAAAATCTCACAACTGCTCAGTGCCGTCTTCTACGGGTTTTGAGCCCCAATACCTTAACGGTGTATGAGGAAGGTTAAATTGTAGGCAAATCTTACCTCTACCTAAGTAGAGAGGTTGCTTCCATGTTCTACTTAAATGTAGAAAAGGCCCTCAAACCTTTGCATGGGATGAGGATTGAACCCATAACCTCTATCTCCAGAGGCCAGAGTGTTTACCACTGATCCAACCATGCTGCTTATAGATATGATTCTTTAAATATTTTAAATTTTAACATTGTCATGTAAAAAAATTGGACATAGAAAGTTTTAATAAACCTCAGATAATCTCTGAAGAATGTTTGAGATTATTCTCTAACTAAGACATATTAATCCCACACCAAATTTTGTTGAGTGCATCTTTGGAGAGGTTTGATTGTTGATTGAATCATGGTTGATTTTTCTAACACCTTTTATTTTAGAAGTCATCGTAAATGATTAGAACTTATCATTCAACATTTTATAATGATCAATATAAAATTATGTATGTTGAACTATCTTTAATTCAAACAAATGAACTTATCAAGTTCATATAATGTGTGAAATGAAATTGGACATATAAATTTTGATGGTCATATATGAATTTCTTTAGCTTAATATTTTAATGAAAAACAATATCTCGTTAAATTAGTAAAAAAAAAAAAAAAACTTTAGTCCCAACCTTATTAATTACACTCTAGCGTATAAAAGTGTATAGTACTATAGGGGAAAGGAGTCATGAAACCCAAATTTTTAACCCTCCCAAATTCCACTAATCGCATATCTTCAACTCATTTTTCCTTTCTCAACCCTCCCAACCAACCTTCTTAACCATTTTTCATAGCATTCATTTCTTTCTCAACCCTTTCAAATTTTTTATTTCATAATTAAATTAATTATTATTTTCATTTGATAGTTTTATATAATAATCATAATATTATGTATTTTCCTCTAGAAATAATAACTTTATAAGTTTAGGGTCCAAGATGATAAAACTTTAAACATACAAAAGAACTTAAAATAGACAAACATATTTAAAAGTTGAAGTTTTAAGATAAAAATTTAAACAAATAAAAGGACCTATACGGACAACACTTGAAAGTGTGTAATCTTCCTCATTTTAAAACCTACCAAGTTTTCAGCAGCCACCACCACGACTTCAATTCACAAGGTTCACCGTCAAACTTTGAGAATTTTTTTTTTAATTGGGTAACGGGGCCTCTCTTTCACCCCACACGCTCCAACGTCTTTTTTTTGCATAGCTAGTCACTGGTTCAAAGCCAGCCCAAGCCCAAGCCCAACCCGTTGGCAACTCGTTGGGATAACAACGGTGTTCCCCAGCGGGTTATACCAACCAGCCAGCCAAACCATTACCACTTCTCTACCCCTTAAAATAGATAATATTATGTTAATCCGATTTATACTATCATAGAATAACCTTTTCAATGAAAACCCCAACATATATGTCACCTCCAAAGATCTAACCATAACTTATAAGAAAAACTTCAAATACATTTGCCATCCATGTTAAGTTGCTTAAATTAACATTGGTAATAATTAGTGTTACACCCGTTCGTTGGTTGGAAATAACAATCAGACATATGCTTTAATGTAAGTCATTAATTTTAAAATGTCAACCATTATCATTAGACAAAAAAAAAAAAAAAACGCATCGTTAACTAACGTAAATTTTAAAACACAAAAGTTTGGTGATGAAATAAAAACTTGCAACCTTTCTTGAAGGATAAAAGTAAGAAGATAAGAACCAAAGCGGTGACAAAAAATGACTAAAACTGTAATACCAGAATCGTCGAAAATAAAACTTTAATAATGCAAAAGTCTTAAAAACGATTTAGTGGTTAAAGTGTGAAACAATAAAACATTATTACCCTAAAAGTTATAGAACTATATGAAAACTTTTGATATGAATAGTGAAACAGTTTGGTTGGCTGCTGGCTCAGCAGCTTGCCTACTTTTTATTTTTTCTTAGTTACTGTGTTGTATAAATGTCACTTGTTTTCTTTGTGTTATTTTTTATTTTGATACAAAGAAAGCAAGTTACATCTATACAACACACTAATAAAAAAAATGAAAAAAAAAACCTACAGTAGGCAGGCTAGCTGTTGAGCCAACAGCCAGCCAAAGTTGCTTCACTATTTAAAAGTTTTTATATAGTTATATAATATAACTAGGTCTTTTACCCACGCGATGCGTGGATATTGAATTTATTTTTCAAAATTTTTAACATTGATATTGATAATCAATAAAATGTGATTTAGTTATCGTAATTTTAATGGTTGTTTGTTTTGCTAGCTATGTGAATAGAATTTTTTAAAAGTAGAATCTAATTGTTACAATTTACAAAGTTAACAAATAAAATAATCGACTCAATAACAAACAAGAAAAAGAAGAAAAACTCACATTTATTACTCACAAAAATGAATATATCCGGTTCTTTTGGATAATGATGTTTCAAAAAGTTATTATTACTAAGAAGTTGCGACCTCTATGTCTAGTTAACGAAAACCTAACAAAAATAACATACACAAAAACCCATCAATTTCAAGGAAAAAATTAATATAAACATATTGAAGCTCCAACTTAACTGTATTTCAATGGTTTAGAAAACATCCAAAAAGCAGTATGCTTGATATATATCTGTTTATATAAATAACCAATTCGTATTAATATAGTAAATTACTTTGCATGAAAACATAAAACCTAGAAACCATAACATAACTACATTCACTTTGACTAATAAGAAAGCAATACAAGAATTTACGTTATTTACATTCATTTATATATGCAAAAATCTATATGTTAGGACATATGATTTGAAAATCGGGTGAGTAAATTTATATATATTTTCTATAAATTGAAGATTCTATTATTAATGAAATTTAGGTTTTTTAAAATATTTAGTTTCTTTATTTATATATCCTCTGTATTAATATATTAATTAAAGATATCTAAATTTTAAAATTAAAGAATACGGAGTATGCAGTTATATCTAAATCATTTAAATAAAAAAATACGGAGTATATATTCAATGGTTAACAAATCAAATTAATTTTGTGGTTTAATTTTCTAAACTTTGTCGTAAGGTAGAAATATGATGGATTTTTTATAATTTTTTTAAAGATATATATAAATAGAGTAAAATATTGTAAAAAAAAATATGAATGTGCCATGTAGGATAAATCTTATGTAGCAAATTTATAAAATAGGTTAAATTTTTTAGAGGCTCTGGAATCATTCGGTTTTCTAGTTTTAATAATTATATAGATATATTTTTCTTACTCATAATGTCTAAAAAATCTCGAACTAGATCATAACATAATAAAATCGATTAATAGAATTACAGGAGAGAACTCATGTAATCAACATTTTATGGTTGATGGTTTTAGCAAGATTTTTGAAAAAATATTTTAGAGGGATTAACCACTTTCCGTTAAGTTAGCCTGATTATCACAAATTCCCATCATATATATTAAGGAGTAGTTTATATAATAAGATTGTTCACATTTAACTTTAGGTATAAAATTCTTCACATATCATTTTTTTTTATATGTTTTATCTATACTCTTTTATAAACAATTATTAAATTCAAAATTTTCATATAAAAACTTGATAAACCGAAATTATTTTTCTTCTTTATTCATTAAAATAAATTCTTTTAACTAAAATACCTATAATATTTTTAAATAAATTACTTATAACATATATCATTTAACAATTAAAATTAGTACATGAAAACTTTTACATCAATTAATTATAAACTAATAATCACACTGTCACCACCGCTACCGCTATCACCGTTACCCGTCCGCATCACCACCGTTATGATCGTTGCCGCCAATACCACCTGTCATCGTTGTTACAATGTTATATTGTGCACCCACATGGCTAATAATAAATTTAAGTTAAAAAGTAATGTGACGAGTTATTAGGGAAGAGATTCTCTCAAATGCCTTAACATGACTAGTTATATATATAAAAAAATAATCATTAAATTAAAAAATAATCAAAATTTATAATTGTTTATTAAATTTTGATCATTGATTTTATCAAACAATCAATATGTATCTAGCTAAACCCTTAAAGTTAAAAATAACGTAAGGATTTCTCAACCTAGTTATAAGTTAAGAGGAATGGTATATGAGGCTGTTAGGAATCTCAGTTGGGTGAAGGATCATTTACATGTCATTTTTTAAATCATAAAAAACATTGATACCCAACTATTTATACATAATACTAAAAAATTAGTATATGAAAGATTTTCACCTAAATTAAATACTCCCTCCGTCCCATTTTAATTGTCATGTTTACTAACTTTGACCGTAAATAACTTTGTTTGTATTATATAATAGTTGATGAAACTTATATGAACGAAAAGTACATTAAAAACTCAATCTATTTATATATTTTATATCAATTGTTACATGACACAAACAAAATTATTTACGGTCAAAATTAATTAAAATGACAACTAAAATGTGACGGATGAAGTAAATACATAAGAGCATCATACACACTTTTTGTCTATTATATATAATTATTGTCACCGATTAGTGGGCTTTAAAATTAATATGGACCATCCGATTCACAAATCAATTAATCTCAGCCGCATAAACCCTTCCTTTTTAGGTGGAAAGTTAGTTACCATCTAAAACAACATGTGGTCATATCCAAATGCTTATCTTTTAGTTTGTATAATTTCCTTTTTTTATTGCTATACACATTAATAAATCTGAACAACATAAAAACCATCCTTTTTATATGAACATTTTGTTATTAATATATAAAATATGTGCTCATTTAATGTAAAATAACACAATTTAATTTACTTCAACAACACAAGTTTCATATCCTGCAAACAAACTAATCGATTCTTTAGGACTTTTGAATTTCATATACTAAATTTCCTTCCATTTTTTTTCATATACATTCACTATATAAACACACGAATACCAACAACTAAATAAGATGTTTGAGTGGTCATTCAAAATTCACCACAATTCATGATAGTTTATCAAATTTTATTTATGAAAAACCAGTAGTGATATGGGTTTAAATATGTGGTGTCGACATGAAAACTCGGCAATATATATTTTATAAATTTCGTCTTTCATGAGTATCTATTGGCGAGCGAAGTGTGTGTGTGTGTGTGTCTGGGTATGTGTGCAGGTTGAGAAATTTGGATGCTATATATTTGGTTAAGAATGGATTGAAAACGTTTATAGAGATGTGATATTGATGTATTAGTTTTTAAATGAATTTTTATAATTCCTTATGTATTAATGTTTCAAATGAAGTATACTAACACACCCGACTCTATTGGCTTTGAAGCAACGAAATTGTGTGTTTAAATCTTTATTGGTGTGGATTATGCGAAAAGGAAGAAGTGAGCGTGAATCATCTATTTTGTTTCTGACTTCTTGTAAGATTTCCATGGTAATTTGAGTCAACGTTAGTATGTGGTGCATGACCCTACCAATTTTCCTTATTTATTTTTTGTATTTGATTTTTATTTCACTTGCACACATTTCACACTTGGTAAGAAAACTGGCTTGGCATTACAAGTGGTCGTGTTTATAACGTGTTGGTGTCTTTGGAAATCCCGGAACAACAAGAGGTTCGCTACCTAAAAGATTAGTATTGATAAGATTTTTAAGCATTGAGATTTTTGTGGTATATATGAGTAAGAACAAATTACTTTGAAGGTTTGGTTTTCTTTCACTTTTAGAGAATCATGACGCAAAAAAGAGAAAAAATAATATATATGTTGTTAATTTCTATCCGGTTGTGGAACAACTTTAGCAGCTACATGCCTACACCACCGCCTCCTACACGGTCCAGACACATGTCGAGCCACTCCGTCTGTTGAATTGCTCCCCACCTAGCGAATATTACTATTTGAATTTGAAAGCAATAAATAACACCTATTTAACATGTATATATGTATATTGTGTGTACTGTATATGCGGCAGTGCGATTTACTTTAATGTTTTCTTCTTTTTTTTTTCTTTAATTGGCACTTCAATTTACATGTAATACATATGTATGCTGTGTGTGTTGATATACATATGTGTGTGTCTACAAAAAGACCGTGTGTATAAATGTATATGGGTTTGAGGAAGAAAAAGATATAAATTTTTGTCTTTTTGTTGGGTTTAAGGTTTTTATTTTAGTTTTATTTTTGGGTATAAGATGTATTTGTCTATTAGGCGTACGATGTTTGTCTATTAGGCGTACGTTACAATTCATTTTTACAAGTGAATAATAATTTGTTTTCCGTAATCACTTAATGGTCAAAGTGTTTTATTATATACTATTAGTACATTATTGTAGTGCAACTTCATCAAGTAGGTTAAGCAATGAGTTTTCCATCAGCTCTATATCGTAGTTAGCTTGTCAAAAGAAAGTTTATTTTTCTTTGCTTCAAATAATATTTTATGTTTATGGGAATTGGATGAATGATTTATCTCTCATTTATGGTTTATAGATTTCAGCATGTTGATTTGGAAGTATATGCATGAATAAAGTTGAATAATTAAGTTTGCGACATAGATTTTTTTTCATTAATTTGGTAGTACAAAGTCAGAGCATTATTATTATTGTTGTTGTTGATGATATATATGAGTATAAAAAAGAAACCGATTGTGATGAAAGTACGGATGGCGGACTCTATTCGAAGAAAAGCGGGTTGTATTAGAAGAGGCGGATTTCATTACAAATTTGACGCCAAGAAAAAATGTAGGCTTTATTATGTTTGAAAGGAGCCGGTGGTTGTTTAAAAGGACACTGTTAATAAAGTGAGTTCTATAATAACTCAAATAGGACTCCCTCGCATAGGACACAACCTTGAAACCGGTTCCGTTCCACTTTTTAACTGGGACAAATTAAGGTCTTTGTAGTAGTGATGGGTGATTGATACGCGTAACTTGATTAAGATTTGGGGCATGTTTGACTATTTAGTCATTAAGTGGTTGAATTATAAAGTGACTGAATGTATAAGTACTGTCAGTATGGATTAAGTTAATATAGTTTTTTTTTTATTAAGTAAAAAATACACACTTTTAATGACTATTATTGATTAAGTTATTAACAAACAACACCTTAGTCATAATTTGTATGTCTAGGATTGCTCAAATAAAAAAGCATTTGATAATTAAGTATAACCTGAGGTATGCACGGGTATTGTTCTACTTACCTATTACTCGTACTACTCATTGAAAGAAAAGAAACAACAATTTCTTTGTTCTCATAACTTCCCAATGTCTAGGAATTAGGAAAAGTGATAATATTGAAATTATAAAAGGAAAAACCCAAAACATACCATAAATTTCTTTACCAAGAATTAGGGTTACGAATTGAACAAAGGGAGCATACAAAATTTTCTTACAGGTACTGATTTCTCTTAGTAGTTAGTACTAAATCATATATTCAGGGTAAGTTTATTGCAAGCATCGTTATTGTCAATTAAAACTAAAAGTATATATTTTTTGTATTTGTTATAATTGATTTCTATAGGAACAAAAAAGTACCCATTTCTATCTTTCAGAGATATAGGGAGCTGAAACGTAGAACGCCTTAACCCTCTTCTAGAGTGAGGATCGAACCGTTTACATTTGATTACATGACATTGTGAAAAACTAATTAGGTTTTTTTATTCTAGTTTTAGCTGTTGCATTTGCTAGTAATTTGTACATTGTTTTTGTTCCAGTGCATCTATTATTGAGATGAGTGTCAGAGTATCGAGTGTTAAACTGAATAAACTCCTAAGTGTCTTGTTAGTGTACTTCTGCAAGTTGAAAATACCCCGTCCCTTTATTTTTATCTATGTATCGTGTGTGTGTGTGCGCGCGCGCATTTGTGACTCCCGTTAGTTGGTTTAAGGTATCCTAAAATGTAATTATTGAATTAACGGATTTCTGCTCCAGCAATCTGGTCCAGTCCGATCCAGAACCTGAAACGAATAAAGAAACAGTTAATCTTGCTAAGGGAGAAGGATTTGCTCACATTGATTGTGCTCTGACATGATGATAAGAATATGATTAACTTGAGTGTTAAAGTGTTGTTACCATGAGTTTGTCTTAGTATTTGTAGGCATTATTTTGGGCAATAAACCGATAGTTAAGCTTTTAGTCTTAGGCTGAAGTTATTTGTCCCATGTGATTAGTGACGTTTTCCTGCGTGTGGTAGTTGTCATCAATTGGTTCTGTGTTTCTGTCCAGCAATCAACGTTCTTCCCTGATTCCGATTTGGGTGCTCGGTTTGCTTCAAAGCTAGGTAACCTCAACAAGAATGTTTGTCATAAGGATTGAAGCTCATCTGGTTCACATGTTTTTGTTTTGGTCTTAATTGCGTTTTTGTATATATACATGGAACTAAACTCAACTTGTTGTAACACGTCCCTCCGATTTGGATCAGATAATTGGCTGTTTGAAAAAAAAAACTATATGATTTGTACAAGATGATAAAAGCCCATGCTGGGACATTATAGTGCTTTCTAATATGTATTATATTTGTTTGCAGGTGTCCATCATGTGTAGATTGGTTGCTAGTGAAGACGATCTAGGCTATGAATTCGCCCGTCATGAAAGCATTCTTAATGAAACTGACAGAATGGATCGAGAAATACGTGCCGAAGTTGCTCTTTTGGAAGCAAGGGTTGTTGAGGTTGAAGCTCAGGTGAAAAAGCTTATGTCCGCCGTTGTATATCTGCGAAGGCAGGTCTACGTCTGTGGCTTTGTCTGTCTGATTCTGTCAATTTGTGTTTGGTTTCTTTATTCAAAGAAATTCTGGTATGATTAGTTCACTCGTGTGTGTAGTATGTTCTACTAATGTAGTGATTACCATCTTGTAATGTTAGACGAATGAAAATGCTAAGATGGATCAGTATCAGTTTTACTTTATAGATATTTCCCTTGTTTTGGATTATTTTTCTTTTCTCATTCTCTTTTGGAATGGTGAATTAGTATATGTTGACAAAGTAAAAATTACAAAGTGTCCAAACTAAATAAGTATTCTGGGTTATGTTCTCTGTATGAGTAATGATACCTTTTTTAGGCATAGGAACACATTTGATAGATCACAACTTTGTTGCAGAAAGTTTTCAGAACAAGAAGAGTCGAGGAATAGAATAACTACAAGACACAATGCTAGAAAAATGAAATGAAAATGACTAGGCCGGGCCTAAAAGAGGAAAAAGGGAACTTCTAGTATAGAACGAAACAGATAGAGATACAGAAATGAACCATGGAAGTATATGAATACCTAAAGAAGATAACAGAGTATGTATGAAAAACGGGGCATAGAGCCAATAACGACGGATTGGTGATCTGAACCTGCCGTTCATCTCTTAACCTGATTGATATTTGACACATTGTATGAAATGGGTCTATTTTTTTGTTTGCTCCCGTGATACTTTGCAGCATGTTTAAAGGTTATAAATATTAATTTTAAGCAATCTTGCATAATATAATATTATGTAATATAATAGAAATCAAATATATACATATACATATTATATATGTAATTGATAACAGATATGAGTCTAGATCAACATCTAACATATATCATAATATTATGTATCTAGGTGATTTGAATGGAGGTGGCGGTTTGACCGACCAGTCGAAAATCGACATCAAGAGAATAGTATTTCCCGTATTGAGAGTAAGTGCATATAGATCACTTATTGTATGTGTGACTCGATTATATCCGAGGCAATATTGTAGTGAATGTAATTTACTTGGCTTGAATGTTTTGTGATGGGGGTGTATATACGCAACCCTTTTTGTCATCTATGGACTGACTTCGGGTTGTAATATCCGAGCCTCATGCATTGAGGTGTAAATGTCTTGATTGGGTTGACCCGCAGATGATCCAGAGAGGAGGACCCGGAGAGGATGATCAGGTTGGTAGACATAGAGAGGATGACCTGGAAAGGATGACCTGCTGTTGGTATGTGATCACGTTATAATAAATGCATGTCCGGAAATAATTTAATCTTACGGGGTCACACGAAATGACACGGTAACTCTATATTATTAATTAGTATATTAAAGTTGTCTAGATTATTGTCCCGCGTAATACGCAAGTAAATATATTTTTCATACTTATATATATCTAAAATACTATTTTCTTAATTAATAGTTAACAAATTAAAATATTCAATTTTACTTTATTAACAATTATTTTTTTGAGCTTGATAACTTCACAAAAACTGATTGTGTTGTTCGTTAAGTCTTACTGATTAAATAAATTATTCAATGCTTTAGTTATTGCTTATCCATGTCATCACAAATATCTCGATGTCATTCGGATTTTCATGTCATATCATAAAAAGTATCACACATGACACATTCTTTAGATGGTGCCAAGGAATACAACCGTCTAAACCGAGTTGCGAGATTGTCATCATGAAGCCAATGATCATTCCAAAATCTTGTCTTATTTTCACTCCCAACTGTTCTTTAATAACATCTTAAGGAGCTAGCAATCGAATGTGCCTCAGAGAATGAAGAACATATATTTGCCCATGTATTATTACCATTTGTTTTACACAGGAATACGGACTCAGAACCATGAATCACATTGATGATTTTAAACCTAGCGTAATTCAGATTTTGAACCACATGACATATCCATTTGTACATATCAATACTAAATTAAGAGTATCCAGACTACTAAAACCTAAACCACCAACTTTTTTACCTGGCAAATAACTTCCAGTAGATCCATTACATTTCATTTTCCAAGTTCGACCCCCTTCCGTCACCACATGCTCCAAAATTGCAGATCCATGTTAAAAGTTGACGTTCCCAAAGTTGTCACTCACCTAAGCTAAACTCGGCCTTCTCAACACTGTCGTTGATAATTTCTAAACCCGACATTATTATTATTATTATTATTATTATTATTATATTATATATATATCTACCAATATATATATAACAAGGTCCTAAATTAATTCTTAAACAAATGAGAAGCCTTAGATGAACTTTAACTTAGATTTAGAACCATTAGATCAAATTTAGTTATTTCATTTTTTTTAAATGACGATATTAATACTTTCACTTTATATGATTATAAAAAAAAAACTCTTTTAAACCATTAATCCGTAAATAAATATAATACTCCATATAGAGGCGACTTTCCTTCTATACCATAATTAATGAACCATAAATAATAAAAATAAATTAAAAAAATGATACGACAATTAACATTAGGGAATCATATACTTAAATTAAGAATTAGTTTACTTTTAGTACTTTCCATAAAATAATAATATCAAATAATTATACTTCATTTTTTTTAAATATAGTGTAATTATATAATTGTCACGATACATTTAATGAAAAGGTGTCAGAATTTGTAACATGGTCTTAAATTTTTTTACGTAGAAATACAGACCATTAGATGAGTTCAAATTATAAATTATAACTCTTAGATCAAAATAATAATTAAATGTTTTTAATTTGATATATAAGCAAAAATTATAGTTCTCATTAAATGTTTTATATAACTCCTGAATGAATTCCATCTTTGATTTAGAACCATTAGATCAAATTTAATTATTTCATCTTTATTAAATGACAATATTAATACTTATACTTTTTATAACTATAAAAAAAACCCCTTTATATTTAATTTACACTTTTTGATTTTTCATCATAAATTTATACTTTTTACCCAATAATTTTAATATAATATATTCAATAGATTAATAGCTAAGATATATCCTAATAACAAATAATAGTTAATATCAAATGAAAAAATATATATTTTAATTTGAAATATTTAAGATATGTTTCATATAAAATATATAGATCAATTTTCTATTAATACATATAGTAAGCTATATATTAAACCATGATAAAATAAAATTGATATAATATATATATAATAAAATTGATAAAATAAAATGTCGTATCTACAATATATATATATATGTGTGTGTGTGTGTGTGTGTGTGTGTGTTTGAAGTCCCTCACCGATGGTTTAACCCACGAGTGTAAAATACAACAAGTCAAGTATGCACTAGATAAGGACTAGTATTTACGTAAATATAAATGCAAGAATATAAATAAGTAAATACAAGACTTAAGCAATAAATAAACAAGTTAAATGAGGTGGAACACGAAAGTAATTTTCAATGTGTATTTTATTTATTGATGTATAAACAAAATACAAGGTTGTTGCGGAACCTAGATAATACCAAAGTAAATATCTAAACAACCTTATGAATTACAAGTGATCTATACTTGCTAAATAATCTCCTTGATCGAAATACTTAAAGTTGTGAAGTATAACTGTTTGGATCGAGAGTATTTAGACAAGTTCACCAAATTGAAAAAAGTAATTTGAAAGAGGAAAATGACTTAGTATTTATAGGCAAAATAATCTCTACAGTGATTATTTTTCCGTATAAATATGGTTGGGAGCATTTAAGGAACTTTTGTATTTTCTTTAAATGCAATACTAAAAGTACAAGGATAAAGTCACATTTGATAGTGACTTGTCACCTTTTAGCCAACCACCTTTACACGCGTGTAAAACCTTTACAAGGGACAAAAGAGATATCCGGGTAAAAGCGTGTAAAGGCATAAAGTCAATTCCTCGTAATCAGTGTTCAGACTTGTAAGGTCTAGAACACTGACAAGGACTCCAGTTGTTGATCTGGTAAGTCTGCCAGTGGGCTCCGCCATATGTCAGTTTTCTTTTTCAAACTTCAGACTTTGTCTTCAGTGAGAATGTTCTTCAGTGGAGTAGATCTGGACTGGAGTGAAGTTCAATAAGCAAATCTGGAGGACTCCAGATTTCCTGTACAAGTAGACGCTTACTGGACTTCCATAATTTCTGGACAAATCTTCAGGATTACTCCAGTCTTCAAGTCTGGAGCTAGTCCAGTAAAAACTGGACCTAACAATATATATAATATATATTCAATTTTATTTTATCATGGTTTAAAATATAGCTTACTATATGTATTAATAGAAAATTGATCTATATATTTTATATGAAACATATCTTAAATATTTCAAATTAAAATATTTATTTTTTCATTTGATATTAACTATTATTTATTATTAGGATATATATTAGCTATTAATCTATTGAATATGTTATATTAAAATTATTGGGTAAAAAGTATAAATTTATGATGAAAACTCAAAAAGTGTAAATTAAATATAAAGGGGTTTTTTTGTATAGTTATAAAAAGTACAAGTATTAATATTGTCATATAATAAAGATGAAATAATTAAATTTGATCTAATGGTTCTAAATCAAAGATGGAATTCATCCAGGAGTTATATAAAACATTTAATGAGAACTATGATTTTTGCTTATATATCAAATTAAAAACATTTAATTATTATTTTGATCTAAAAGTTATAATTTATAATTTGAACTCATCTAATGGTCTGTATTTTTACGTAAAAAAATTTAAGACCATGTTACAAATTCTGACACCTTTTCATTAAAAGTATCGTGACAATTATACAATTACACTATAATTAAAAAAAATAAAGTATAACTATTTGATATTATTATTTCATGGAAAGTACTAAAAGTAAGCTAATTCCTAATTTAAGTATATGATTCCTTAATGCTAATTGCCGTATCATTTTTTAAATTTATTGTTATTATTTATGGTTCATTATTTATGGTATAGAAGGAAAGTCGCCTCTGTATAAAGTATTATATTTATTTACGGATTAATGGTTTAAATGGGGTTTTTTTTATAATCATATAAAGTGAAAGTATTAATATCGTCATTTAAAAAAGATGAAATAATTAAATTTGATTTAATGGTTCTAAATCTAAGCTGGAGTTCATCTAAGGTTTCTCATTTGTTTAAGAATTAATTTAGGACCTTGTTATATATATATTGGTAGATATATTGATTAAATATAATCACGAATTAATTAATTAAAGGTTTAATTAATTAAAAGAGGAGGTGAAAAAGTGAAATTAGGAATTAGAGTTGTTTCCTAATATCACTAAAAGGGGCCCAAAATTTCAAGGGGTTTTTCCCGTGAGATTATTTTGTCACCAAGTTTAAAACCCTTACAGTTAAGCCTATAAATAGAGGGTTTAAGCTTAAGGGTTTTTTATATTTTCACACATACAATTAGTTGTAGGTTTTCACTCCTCTCTCTCTTTGGTCGACGGTATAAGGCCAGAAAAGGGGTTTTTGGTTTTGCTTAGGGTTCGACTTTTAGAGATAAAAGCAAAGGGTTGCTTGGTTCTTGATTCGGGTACTAGCTTACGGTATATGGGTGTCTAGTGTGCGATCGTAGAGGGGCTTTACTTTAAACCCTAAATAATAATAATAATCTTATTAATAATATTATTGGAAGTTTTGCGCAAATATACACGTTTCAATTCTCTCTTTGTTAATTAATTTGATTGCATATTTGATTTTTCTGTTGTGCTTACTCGTGAATTGTTACATGTTTATGTGCTCATATTGTAACACCTGCTTTGCCTTACCCCTTAAACCCTGCCTTGGTTCCCTTGCCAGTTGACATGCCTTTATTTTTGCCTTTCCTTTAAGCCTTCCATTGGTTATGTTACGAGTACATATGTGACTTTATTTTTATTCCTTTAAAAAGTATTTTGGGTTTTTATTTATGGTATATTTTAAGAAATTAAACATATTTTTTTTCTTCAAAAAAACTCTTTCATCATATTTATTGTTCTCAAAATGTCCCTCCACACACTACAAAACTAAGTAATTACCATATTTACCCTTACACCAAATTGTCACTATTAATATAAAATTTCATCGCAACGATCGGATATTATGCTCGTTTCTAAAATATATTTGGGTCTAAACTTACATTAACCTTGCCATGCCCTTGTTCTGATTATGTTAACATGTATGTTAGTATATACCCAATCAACCTTGATAGTTGATACATGTTTTCATTCATGTAAAAACTAAGAAAAATATACAAATAAGGTCGATGCACCCTATATCACACTAGCACAAAAACACTATGTGTTCACGCTTTTAAAAAGTATGTAAAACTCGTCAATTTGTCCATATTTAAAAATGTGTACACAAAATTCACATTAAAAATGTAAACAAATTTTGAATATAAAAAAGCTAAATTTAAACTTAACACAAAATTTGAATACTAGATCCAAACATAACTCATTGAATAAGCTATTGCTCGTTGCTCAACCGAAACCTCCAAAACGGGCTGATTATCTTGCGTGAATGACGTCGGTTTTAGAGAAGCAACCGGCAACTTACGGCCTCAGCGGATGTCTCCTTTGGCATCAGTGGCGGATCTGGGAATGAAAAACACGTGTGTCCAAATTTAGATCGGGCAAAAAAAAAAAATTCCCCGTATACAATAACGGGTCAGGTCGGGTTTCACGGAATATCATATATTAAGTCGAAATTCTTTCACAAAGTACCTGTTAACAACTAAACGAAATTCTCATAAGATTCACTAACTCTACTTTGCCACAACATTAACTCAAATTCTGTTACAACCACTATCTATGCTACGAAGAAATAAAATGAGCTATTATTATTATTATTATTATTGTACAATTCTTACTATATAAATTGGTTTTTGGTAAATTTTGTTTGGTTTCTCCTTCCCCCGATTTCAATCTTACTCCCACGACCACTCTTAAATTTTGCTAAATAAGTTGTTGGGGTATTATTACTACATAACATTACTCAAAAAAATCTGTTGATAACTTTGGTATTTTAAAGGTTAGAGATTTTAAATTAGAACTGAAAAAAAGTGACTAAAACTCTAAAAGTTTGGTGGTATGGTACCCATGTATCTTTCTAAATTGTTTTATTTTATAACTAACGGATCTAGGAACAAAAGTTACGTGTATCCAATTATAATTTATTTACTTCAAATGTTTTAAAAGGCTTACTTTGTATCTAGGTCCAAGCTCTTAAATAACATGTGTCCAATCATAAATTTCTATATGCTTACTAAAAATATTTCCGATTTAACGTAGGTCCGTGGACCTAGTATAGAGCAACATGGAACCACCCTTGTTTGGCATGGGTGTCACAAAAATATTTTTTTTTAGGGATCAAAATATTAAATTAACATAACAAAAGGGTCATAACTAACATTTTCTAAAGGATATTATTACTCTAAAAAAGAAAAGAAAAATTACAACACTGAAATTGAAGAGAACAAAAAAAAGGCAGAAATTATCCTAAATTTGCTCAGGAATTAGGGTTACGACTTACGAATTGAATAAGGGTATAATAATAATAATAATAATAATAATAATAATAATAATAATAATAATAATAATAATAATATTGCTTAAATATAGGGTAATTTTCCTGAGAGATGTTAGAGTGACAAACAAAATATCAATAATTTTTTACAAACTCATGATCCACCAATGAAAATCAGAGATAATATGAATAGAGAGAAAACACATTTTAATATCATTGTTCCAAAACATATGTCATGTCCGATTGTAATATTTTGTTGGTAAATAATTTGTAAACATAGCATTTTTTTTAATCTTCAAATAGACACATTTTTTAAATTAAGAATGATCAAAATACATAAATAGATATTTTTTCATTGTAGGCTTTATGAAATCTCTGTGCTTGCAATTTCTATTTAATAACTACACTTATTCTCGCGTAATGCGGTGGCGATGGGGTAGTGATGGCAGAGGTGGTGATGGTGACAGTGGTGGGGGCGGTAGTTGGGACGGTGATGGGGGTGATGATGGTGGTGAATGTAAAAGTAATTGATGTTAAAGGTGGTATTGTAGTTATTTGAAGTGTTAGAGATCTATACTGTAAATTATATCATTAAGCATATTATAGGTATATTAGATGGAGATGTTTAAATTGGTGAATACAGGATAAGGATATTTTTGGTTTTTTCAAAGATAAAAGGTTTAAGAAAAAAAAAGGTGGTTTGTTTTATTCGATAGTATATATAATAAACATTAATACATTGAGAGGTAATTCCATGCTCATTGCCAAAACAAGTAGAAGAAAAAATGAAAATTTACAAATTTAAGGTCGATGCACATTGCACCACAACAGAAATATTATTTGTTTGCACTTGTTTCTTTGCATTTTATAAAAATATGAGAAAACGTATCAATCTGTTCAATTTTAAATATTTGTTAAAATTTCACAATGCAAGTGTAAACAAAATGTAGAACACTGTAAAAATTTCCTACTTGAAGATTTACAAATTTAAGGTCGATGCACATTACTCGATAAATTAATGATTTCGATAAATTTAATAATTTGTCATGCCCAACTTAAGACTAAGTATAAAATTGGACTCCAATCGATAAAATAATAAGATAACATTTTTTTTAAAACACTGGTATATATATATATTAGTCCCAGTGAAATTAGGGGGTTGACATTGGATGGATTATGGACTAGTAGTGGGCGTGGCACAACGTTGGAACACCGCCACCAACCCCTCACCACGAGTGGTGGCGTCAAAATGAGTGGTCAGACCACACACTCCATAATTCATATTCTACCCATCACCATCATGTGATTTAACTTTTTTTTTTTGTTTTTTAGTTTACTTTTTTTAAATAGTAGTGAGTGGTGTAGTGAGTGGTCGGATGCCAACAAAATTCGGATGAGTGGTGAGTGAGTGGTGAAGTTGAGATGACATAATATGATTGGTTAAAAGTGAGTGGTTAAAAAGGAAGTGGGAGGTGGAATGCCATCCTCCTTATAAATTAATCATTTTATAAATATTTTAAATCGTAACATTGTCTAGTAAAAATGAAAACTGGACATTGATAATTATGATAAAAAAAAAAATCTGTTAATCTTTAAAAATTGTTTGATATTATTCTCTAGGACATATTAGTCTCATTGTACCAAATTTTGTTGAATGCATCTTTGGTGGTCTCTTGCGTGCATCTTTGGTGCTTGCATAATAGTTTTCATTATTGATTGGTTATGTTTGATATATAACACCTTTTAGTTTAGAAGCCATAATAGTGATTTTAAAACTTATCATTCGACATTTTATAATGATCAATTTAGAATTATGTATGTCGAACTATCTTTTATTCGAAATAACGAACTTAACAGCTTCATATAATTTGTGAATTTAATTTGGACCTAAAAAATTTGAAGGTCATATATGAACTTGTTAACTCAATATTTTATTAATGGGATAAAGTCATAGGAATGTACCCAATTATGGCAAAAAGTCTATGTAATGTACCCTATTACACGACTTGCTATTCAGTGTAACCAACTACGTTTTTTGGGTTATTCAACGGAAGCAACCTGCTACACAAGGTAATTCATCCGGTTATATATTTTATTTATAAAAAAAAGGAAAGCCACGCAGAAAAGGAAAAAAAAAACAACAAATTTTGTATCACTTCTCTTTTCTAATTCAATCTTGTTCGTCATCAATTCGACCTGGAAAATCATAAGGTTTAAATCGCGATCAAATTCTGATCATCTTCGTTCTTTCAGTTTTTCGATTAGTTGAGTTTGGTGATGGTTACGTTTTGCGGTAACACTTTGAATTTTCCGGCAATCTCGTAATCGAAAGTTTGTTGGCTAGGGTTTGTGCGGAGTTGTTTTCTGAGTGTTTTGGTGTTGGTTTCAAGTCGTAACTAGAAGGAACAACAAAATAATCTCATTATTAAATTTTTTTGGCGAGATTACCATTTTTCCGGCGAAGGTGTTTGAAAGTTTACCTGGCAAAGACTTGTTCGGAATTTGAGTTAGAGTATTTTGGTGTTAATCTCGTGTTCTAATTCAAAGTAATGAGCAAGATAGGGTTTATTCAAATCGTTTCCGTTTTCTGGCGAGATTACCATTTTTTCCGGTAAAGGTATTTGAAAAGTTTTCCTGACAAGGATTTGTTCAGAATTTGATTTAGAGTATTTTGGTGTAAATCTTGTGTTCTAATTCAAAGTAATGAGTAAGATAGGGTTTATTCAAATCGTTTCCACCATAATTCTTTTGAGAAAATCGATCTTTCAATCAACATGATGGATCTGGCAAGGAGAACATTGACGTTGGGAATAAGGAGCATGGTACACAAACGAAGATATATAATTATATATATATACAATGATGTACAATTAGTGGAAAATATATTACAATGTCAATGACAACCACATTTATATAACAAATTAGTTATATAAGTCCATGACAACAAAGTTATGATGATGACAGAATAAGTGTCACTTTCATATATGCCATTCGACATAGGACTTACACAAGGTGCATACATTTTGCAAAAGATATATTTACAAGGCATGGAGGTGCAAATATGTCATACAAAGGTTATATATTTGACACCTCACATACATGAAAGAAAGAGGTGCAACAAAGATGTCATGTCCAACCACCTAGTCGAAAAGAACGTCAAGGCTCGGAATAAAGGAAATCCTTGAACCAGACCTACAAAAGGCGAGAAGCTTGTTAAAGTTTACATACAAAATCTTATTATATGTAAACTTGGGGGGATTTGATCGTGTATAGATATCCACGACAATAAGGATGTGTCGTGAGGGGATACTCGAGTAATGGATGATGCTCGAGTAATAGATGATCCCCAAGTTATGACCTTATGCTCATACTTGCTCTAGTAATGATTCTCATGCTCATGCCTTGCTAGAATAGCACATGGCATGAGCTATGACATGCCTTGCTAGAATAGCATGAGCTATGACATACCTTGCTATAATAGCATGAGCTATGACATGACTTGCTAGAATAACATGAGCTATGACATGCCTTGCTAGAATAGCATGAGCTATGACATGCCTTGCTAGAATAGCATGAGCTATGACATGCCTTGCTAGAATAGCATGAGCTATGACATGCCTTGCTAGAATAGCATGAGCTATGAAATGCCTTGCTAGAATAGCATGAGCTATGACATGCCTTGCTAGAATAGCATGAGCTATGAAATGCCTTGCTAGAATAGCATGAGCTATGACATGCCTTGCTAGAATAGCATGAGCTATGAAATGCCTTGTTAGAATAGCATGAGCTATGACATGCCTTGCTAGAATAGCACATGGCATGAGCTATGACTTGCCTTGCTTGAATAGCACATGGCATGAGCTATGACATCTCTTGCTCGAGTACATGTCATCTTTTATAGCCCAGTAAAATATAACATCTTGGCAGGCATGAGAACAAAGGTAACCTTGTACATAAATTTTACATATGACATATAAACATAAATATTCATATGGATAATCAATACATGTCAAGCTACAGTCTTTACAAAGAAAAGGAAACTGAAAACATTAGAATCCTCGAAGTGTTTGCCACCTTTCCAAATATACTTTCTCTAAATGCTCAATTCAATGCCTGTCAATACAGACATTCAATTCAATCGCATTCAATGCTTACAGTCAATCAAGAATCAATCATATCATATTCATCACACAATCACTACCACCTTAGACTCGCTAAGAGTTCGTTAGGTTCGCACTAACTTATCAAGAGTTGTAGTGATTGTGCCCTAATCTTAATCCATCACTGAACTGATCAATTTAGGTTCAAACATTGGCGCCATCCGTTGGACTGTTTTTTGAACGAATTCCATTCTCTCAAAAATCAAAATCACCATTTTGTGTTACTATTTCCTTGGTTTTGCATGGCTGGGAAAGAAACTCCACTTTCAAAGGTAACATCATCTTAGTTTATAGGGATGGAGACAACTGGTGGGGAAGGGTTACCAAAAAACACCACCGCTCCACCACCCATCATCACTGTAGAGGAAGGCGTTAGTAGTGAACGTACCCTAGGTGAAAAAAGAATCTCTGGTCAGAAACTATTGGATGTCACATCTAGACTCCAATATTCTTCTGGAAGTATACTTGATAAAAATACAACTATGGGGTCATTGTTCTCCACATTGGGAACATCATTTTCACCTGCCACCTCTTTTGTAGGCTTACCAAGTTGTACTACTCAAACGAGCTTACCCCCTTTTTGTCAATAAAGATCAGTCAAAAAATACAAGTTCTCAAACTCAAAATGCTACCCCAATGGCATCCTTGCCAGTCACATCCTTGTCGGTTACACCCCTACCACTCGGGAGTAACTTGGTTACCCCAGATAGTCAGCCCATCCCTGGCTCATCAAGGACAATCACTATGCAAGAAAACCAACTTGTAGAATTACTAAAGTTTGTGGGGGAGTCCTCTCAAAATTCTCTTCAACCACCAACCACTCCCACTTTACCAACACAACCTAACCAAGAGTGGCTGTCACAACTAATCAATGCTCTAAAACCTTCTCTAGCTCCAACTCCAACTCCCCCACCACCAACCTCTATGGAATCTTTAATGAAATTGATGGTTGAGCAGCTTAAAAAGCAGCAACAACCCAACCTGGAGCCAACACCACCATCGAACCCGACTCTGGAATTGCTAAAAATGCTGAAAGTATTATCAAGGGTGGAGGAAGGAGAGAGAGCTCAAACTATAAGCATTCCAAGGTTGGCAGTGAAGTCAAGGTTCTGTGATTGGATTGCTGAGTGCCCATTCCCTGATTAAGAATGCATTAACTGTCAATCAGGTTAAGTGTCCCAGGGAAATCTTGAGCACTGAGAAAGTTTGTGCAACTTTCAAGCCTCTTTCCCCGATGAAATTTATATCTGGGAAGAAGAACATGGACGAATATTGTGAATTCCATGAAGATTATGGTAATGACACAAATGCATGCAAGCAACTCAAAAAAAATCAATAAGGCAGTGAAGGAAAGAAAATTGGAACATTTAGTCGCTGGAGCTAAGGAAGGAAGGAAGGATGAGGTAAAAAAGACATTTGCATGGCAGAAGAAGAGTAAGGATGATAATGATCCAGGTCTAGCAGAAGGCTATGTTGAATGATCATGGAAGGGGATTAAAGCCACAAAGGTATGCCATGATGGCAGCAATCATCCTTCTACCCTAACTATGTTGGTCACCCATCTTTCCTTTATCTTCAAAAATCTATCATTTAAGTGCTTCTTTGAAAATGACAGTTAGTCTAGTCATGTATCCCAACTTTGTCACTAATGAACTTATCGTTTTACTTACAAGCATGGCATTTCAAACAACTCTTCACATATAAATCAAAGTGAAAGGGTAATCCGGATTGCTAAGCATGAAGAAAACCCTTCATTTAAGCAACTTCCTATCCGGATCATAAAACCCAAGTGCCTATAAGGCTAAGACATACAAGTCCAGGTGCTCAAAAGAGAAAGCATGACTTATATGGGAATATTTTAATAAGTGCAAGGCTAGCAAACGAAGAAGCTAACAAAGTGATCCTTTGCCAGAACTTAAAAAGTTTTCATATTGCTCATCCATGGAAAAGTGGAAGATACTTCTCATAGGGATGTTATAAACACAAAATATATGTGTATAGATATATATGAAATAAAAACATTTTATATCCTTCTCATCCACGGGATGAAAGGATAGACATTTCTCATTGGGGAGTGATAATATGTGACAATATTAAAGGAAACTAAACAAATAGTGTTCGTCACACCTAGAATATTTATTCATCCTTAACATTCATCAGATGAATGGATAAGTACTTCTCATTGGGAAGTAATAAAAAGGAGATCACTCCATCATATATATTTTACGTCTTCGTCATTCATTGGATGAGAAGATAAGCGTTTCTCATAGGGAAACAACGCGCATAAAAATTATTCATATGATAAAAAGGCAAACACTTCTCATCGGGAAGTTACAATTCTCGCGAGTAAGAAATAATAAAGTTTTAGAGAAAAATATGTATGTATACATATATCTTGTAAGACCCAGACGTGGGCAAAGAAAAAATAAATTTCAAAATGCATGGGAAGATTCTAACAGGTCTACCTATCGACATCTTGGTCATTTCAATATGCCCGAGGTACAAACATGGTGTGAAGTATATATCCACACAAAGCACATTCCTTATTAATATCCACAACTAAATGTCCGAGAAGACCTCATGGGTTAAGACTTATAGATCCCTAAACCTCTCGTGACACATCTGTGAGGGAACTAAAGGAAGAGAATCCTTTCCTTCTTCACATTTGATAGCATGGATATGCATGTGTGAGAAAGAGTCACTCGTATTCAAACACACACAAACGAACATATATTTATATATATATATATATACAATGATGTAAAATTAGTGGAAAATATATTACAATGTCAATGACAACCACATTTATATAACAAATTAGTTATATAAGTCCATGACAACAAAGTTATGATGATGACAGAATAAGTGTCACTTTCATATATGCCATTCGACATAGGACTTACACAAGGTGCATACATTTTGCAAAAGATATATTTACAAGGCATGGAGGTGCAAATATGTCATACAAAGGTTATATATTTGACACCTCACATACATGAAAGAAAGAGGTGCAACAAAGATGTCATGTCCAACCACCTAGTCGAAAAGAACGTCAAGGCTCGGAATAAAGGAAATCCTTGAACCAGACCTACAAAAGGCGAGAAGCTTGTTAAAGTTTACATACAAAATCTTATTATATGTAAACTTGGGGGGATTTGATCGTGTATAGATATCCACGACAATAAGGATGTGTCATGAGGGGATACTCGAGTAATGGATGATGCTCGAGTAATAGATGATCCCCAAGTTATGACCTTATGCTCATACTTGCTCTAGTAATGATTCTCATGCTCATGCCTTGCTAGAATAGCACATGGCATGAGCTATGACATGCCTCGCTAGAATAGCATGAGCTATGACATACCTTGCTATAATAGCATGAGCTATGACATGACTTGCTAGAATAACATGAGCTATGACATGCCTTGCTAGAATAGCATGAGCTATGACATGCCTTGCTAGAATAGCATGAGCTATGACATGCCTTGCTAGAATAGCATGAGCTATGACATGCCTTGCTAGAATAGCATGAGCTATGACATGCCTTGCTAGAATAGCATGAGCTATGACATGCCTTGCTAGAATAGCATGAGCTATGAAATGCCTTGCTAGAATAGCATGAGCTATGACATGCCTTGCTAGAATAGCATGAGCTATGAAATGCCTTGCTAGAATAGCATGAGCTATGACATGCCTTGCTAGAATAGCATGAGCTATGAAATGCCTTGCTAGAATAGCATGAGCTATGATATGCCTTGCTAGAATAGCATGAACTATGACATGACTTGCTAGAATAGCATGAGCTATGACATGCCTTGCTAGAATAGCATGAGCTATGACATGACTTGCTAGAATAGCACATGGCATAGGCTATGACATGCCTTGCTAGAATAGCACGTGGCATGAGCTATGACATGCCTTGCTTGAATAGCACATGGCATGAGCTATGACATCCCTTGCTCGAGTACATGTCATATTTTATAGCTCAGTAAAATATAATATCTTAGCAGGCATGAGAACAAAGGTAACCTTGTACATAAATTATACATATGACATATAAACATAAATATTCATATGGATAATCAATACATGTCAAGCTACAGTCTTTACAAAGAAAAGAAAACTGAAAACATTAGAATCCTCGAAAGTGTTTGTCACCTTTCCAAATATACTTTCTATAAAAGCTCAATTCAATGCCTGTCAATATAGACATTCAATTCAATCGCATTCAATGCTTACAGTCAATCAAGAATCAATCATATCATATTCATCACACAATCACTGCCACCTTAGACTCGCTAAGAGTTTGTTAGGTTCGCACTGATTTATCAGGAGTTATAGTGATTGTGCCCTAATCTTAATCCGTCACTGAACTGATCAATTTAAGTTCAAACACCGATCTTGAAGCCGAGAAAGCTAAGGTGATTGAGCTGCAGAAACAGGTGGATGACCTTGAATTTGTGATTTATGACTCTAACTATAGAAATAAAACAATGGGAGAAGAGTAGGAGGCATCCTAAGCGAAACTATCAGCAGCAGAAATAGCCTTGTTACAGAAGCAACTTGATTCTGAGAAAGAAAAGAATCTTGGATTGCGTTTTTTAATAAAAAAAGAAATAAAAAATGCAAGTGGTAACCGGCTACTTGTTGTGTTGCAGGTTGCCTGTGTTGAATAACCCAAAAAACGTAGTTGGTTACACTGAATAACAAGTCGAGTAGTAGGGTACATTGCATAGCCTTTTTGCCATAGTTGGATACATTCTCATGCCTTTATCCCTTTATTAATTTATTGATAATATAATAGCTTCGTTAAATTAATAAAAAAATCTCAGTTCCAACATTATTAATTACACTCTAAATAATCGTATAGAAGTGAATACTACACATCTTAATCCGATTTATACTTACATAGAATAACATTTTCAATGAAAATCCAAACATATATGTCACCTCCAAAGATCAAACCATAACTTATACAAGTAACAAAATCTTCAAATGCATCTGCCATCCATGTTAAGTTGCTTAAATTAGATAAATGATAATTGTACGACGGTACCAATATTTTTTATTAATCTACCGGGAGATATTAGTTTTGTTGCATAAAATACAAGTCAATGTTGTGTATGTGTGGTAGCTTTAGTGATACAATTATCACTTCCCTAAAAATTAATATTGGTAATACTCAGTAATATATTTTTCTTATGTCAAAAAAATTCTCCAACTAAATCATAACATGTAATAAAATCAATTAATAGAACTACAGGAGAGAATTCATGTTGATGGTTTTAGCAAGATTTTTCAAAATAAATTTTAGAACGATTAACCACTTTCCGTTAACTGGACCATTATTTCTCAACATATATATTAGAGAAAATTTGAATATAAAGTTCTCATATTTAATCCTTCACATATCAATTTTTTTAGATTTGTTATATCTATACTCCCTTATAAACGATTACTCAATTCAAATTTTTAAAAAGGAACTTAACAAACCCTAACTACTCTTTATATCTTTAATAAAATTATTTATAACATATATCATAACCATTAATATTAGTACACTAAAACTTTTACATCAATTAAATTTAAACTAATAATCATTGGGAGTTCTAAGAGAGTGCATGTTGGCTGAAAGACCTGGGATCGAATCTCAGTTCCTCATGGTCTAGGGCATTTACCTTTTTGGACGCGTGTGAGCGTGTTATCGCACCCTTGGTCTCCAGGGGTGCCTTCGGGTTTCAACCGCTAGCATACTGCCCGCTTAGATGTCACTGTTAGGGTTCGAACCACTAACAAACTAACACACCGTTTTAAAAAAATAAAAATAATCACACTGTCACCACTACCGCCATCTCCACTACTCTTTTGCGTTAGCATCGTTATTATCGTCGTCATCAATACCATCCGTCATCTTCATTACAATGTTACATCGTGCTGCCACATGGCTAACAATAAATAAATGACACGAGCACATGAAATTTAAGTTAAAATGTAATGTGATTACAATCAAATTTTCTAACATGACTATGACTAGTCTAGGTTAAAAAAAAATATTAATCATTGGATTAAATAGGGAAGCGATTCCCTCAAGTTCCCTAAGGGTGGGGGAGAGCTTTCCCACTCCTCCCCTCCCCTCCCCGATTTTTCTTCTCCTCCCCTCCCCTCCCCACCCTTTTCTATTTAATTTCATTTCTATTTATTTTTATTTTAAATAATAACTAAAACTAATTTTAAATAATAATAATAGTTTTAATAATATATTGTATAGAAAAACAAAAAAAAAAAATAAAAATTGAACTAGTATTATATATAGTTTAAACTTTAGGAGTATAAATTATAAAATTAAATTAAATTAATAAAATATATATACAGATGGTCACGAGTGGATCTTCAGTCTTCTTCCTAAAGATTCCCTGCAAACATATAGATATACTATATGTATATATACATCGAAAATGACAGCTGGTGTAAAAAAAAAAAAAAAAGCAATGGTCATCAAATCGGCAGGGAAACCAACACCACCCTCCCCAAATTCCTCCCCACCCCACCGGTACTGGTTGGACGGGGCGGTGTTCAAACTGGTACCGGTCCGGTACCTATCCCCTCCCCTACCCACTCCGTCCACCCTAATATGATTAGTAGTATTGAAAAGATCTCAATCTTTGAATTAAATTTAAATGTCAAAATTAAATATAATATTTAAATCTTGAGCTTATATTTAATTCAAAGGGTTAAAAATTTTAAGGGTTAAAAATTTAAGATGTTTTTAACTTGATCATAAAAACATCTTAGAGAAAATCTTTAAAGTTAATGGTCAACGTTAATTTAACTTTAGCCATTGATTTATGTGTCTAACTTTGACCCGTGATCCTCACCCGAGTTATTACTACTCTATGAATGTAAAGAGACAACAATTTTCTTTGTTCACCACGCTCCCCAACGTCCAGAAATTAGTTGCAGAAAAATGATAATATTGAAATTATAAAAGGAAAAACCCAAAACATACCATAAATTTCTTTACCAAGAATTAGGGTTACGAATTGAACAAAGGGAGCATACAAAATTTTCTTACAGGTACTGATTTCTCTTAGTAGTTAGTACTAAATCATATATTCAGGGTAAGTTTATTGCAAGCATCGTTATTGTCAATTAAAACTAAAAGTATATATTTTTTGTATTTGTTATAATTGATTTCTATAGGAACAAAAAAGTACCCATTTCTATCTTTCAGAGATATAGGGAGCTGAAACGTAGAACGCCTTAACCCTCTTCTAGAGTGAGGATCGAACCGTTTACATTTGATTACATGACATTGTGAAAAACTAATTAGGTTTTTTTATTCTAGTTTTAGCTGTTGCATTTGCTAGTAATTTGTACATTGTTTTTGTTCCAGTGCATCTATTATTGAGATGAGTGTCAGAGTATCGAGTGTTAAACTGAATAAACTCCTAAGTGTCTTGTTAGTGTACTTCTGCAAGTTGAAAATACCCCGTCCCTTTATTTTTATCTATGTATCGTGTGTGTGTGTGTGTGCGCGCGCGCCCCCATTTGTGACTCCCGTTAGTTAGTTTAAGGTATCCTAAAATGTAATTATTGAAGTAATGGATTTCTGCTTTAGCAATCTGGTCCAGTCCGATCCAGAACCTGAAACGAATAAAGAAACAGTTAATCTTGCTAAGGGAGAAGGATCTCCTCACATTGATCGGGCTCTGACATGATGATAAGAATATGATTAACTTGAGTGTTAAAGTGTTGTTACCATGAGTTTGTCTTAGTATTTGTAGACATTATTTTGGGCAATAAACCGATAGTTAAGCTTTTAGTCTTAGGCTGAAGTTATACGTTCCATGTGATTAGTGGCGTTTCCTGCGTGTGGTAGTTGTCATCAATTGGTTCTGTGTTTCTGTCCATCAATCAACGTTCTTCCCTGATTCTGATTTGGGTGCTCGGTTTGCTTCGATAGCTAGGTAACCTCAACAGGAATGTTTGTCATAAGGATCGAAGCTCATCTGGTTCACATGTTTTTGTTTTGGTCTTAATTGCGGTTTTGTATATAAAAACATGGAACTAAACTCAACTTGTTGTAACACATCCCTGCGATTTGGATCAGATAATTGGCTGTTTGAAAAAAAAAACTATATGATTTGTACAAGATGATAAAAGCCCATGCTGGGACATTATGGTGCTTTCTAATAAGTATTATATTTGTTTGCAGGTGTCCATCATGCGTAGATTGGTTGCTAATGAAGACGGTGTGGGTCATGAATTCAACCATCATGAAAGCATTCTTAATGAAACTGACAGAATGGATCTAGAAATACGTGCCGAAGTTGCTCTTTTGGAAACAAGGGTTATTGAGGTTGAAGCTCAGGCGAAAAAGCTTAAGTCCGCTGTTGTACATCTCCAAAGGCAGATCTACGTCTTTGGCTTTGTCTGTCTGATTCTGTCAATGTGTGTTTGGTTTCTGTATTCAAATATATTCTAGTATGCTTAGTTCGCTCGTGTATGTAGTATGTTGTACTAATGTAGTGATTACCATCTCGGAATGTTAGACGAAGGAAAATGATAAGATGGATTATTATCAGTTTTATCTTATAGATATTTCTCTTGTTTTGGATTATTTTTCTTTTCTCATTCTCTTTTGGAACGGTGAATTAGTTTTTTCTTGACAAAGTAAAAATTACAAAGTGTCCAAACTAAATAAGTATTCTTGGTTATGTTCTCTGTTTGAGTAATGATACCTTTTTAGGCATAGGAACACATTTGATAGATCACAACTTTGTTGCAGAAAGTTTTCAGAACAAGATAACTACAAGATACAATGCTAGAAAAATGAAACAAAAATGACTAGGCAGGGCCTAAAAGAGGAAAAAGGGAACTTCTAGTATAGAACGAAACAGATAGAGATACAGAAAGGAACCATGGAAGTATATGAGTACCTATAGAAGATAACAGAGAGTGTATGAAAAACGGGGCATAGAGCCAATAACGACGAATTGGTGATCTGAACCTGCCGTTCATCCCTTAACCTGATTAATAATTGGATACATTGTGCTAAATGGGTCTCTTTTCTTTTTTGGTTGGCTCCCGTGATACTTTATGCAGCATGTTTATATAGGTTATAGAGCAATCTCTTCATAAATATGTATTTTAAGCAAGGGATGAGATCTCACACAACATAATATAATATTATGTAATATGATAGAAATCTATCATCTATAATTTATAAACCCTTATAAATATATTGAAATTTTATTCAAGGTAATTTAAGCATTTTTTTCAATATTCTCATATTGTCCATAATTTACACATTATTTTATATCTCCAAAAACAAACATCCCATCATGATTTAACACACAGTAACTTCTTTCTCTATTTATTATTTACACATGCATATCACTTCCTCCCTCGTATATACTTATTTATGTGATTTGTTAAAAGATGCTAGTCTAGATCAACATCTAACATAAATTATTATATTATGTTTTCTAGGAGATTTAAATGGAGGGGGCGATCGGCAATTTGAACGGTGGATCGAAAATCGACGTCAAGAGAATAGTATTTCCCATATCCTAGAAGGATTAAGAGTAAGTGCATATGGATCACTTATCTTGTATTTGTGACTCGATTATATCCAATGCAATAGTGTAGTGAATGTAATTTACTTGGCTTGAATGTCTTGTGATGGGGTGTTTATACAAAACCCTTTTTGTCGTCTATGGACCTAAGTTGAGTTGTAATACCCGAGCGTCATGCATTGAAGTGTTAATGGCTAGATTCGCAGACGATGGTCCGGAGAGAATGACCCCGCAGGATGACCCGGAGAGGATGATCAAGTTGGATGACATAGAGAGGCCGGATGACCTAGAAAGGATGATCCTACTAGAATTTGGGAGAGATCTGTCTTGCCTTAGTTCAGTTAGTTTCCTTATTGCCATTCCCTTACACCTTGCCTTAAGTCTTGCCTTTCCTTTAAGCCTTCAATTGGTTACATTTGTGATACGTGATTACGTGATTTCTTCCAAATCTAAACATAGAGAGGTATCTCAAATATATTTGTATCTAAACTTACATTAAGCTTACCATGCCCTTGTTGTGGCCATCTTAACATGCATGTTAGTACATACCTAAAACATAATGGATACATATATTCATTCATGTAAAAACTAAAAACTAGAAGAATATACAAACTTGAGGTCGATTAATCCTATATCATACTAGAACAAAAACACTATTTGTTCACATTTTTAAAAAAAGTATGCAAAATTTGTCGGTTTTTAAAAAGTGTGCAAAATTTGTTGGTTCACATTTAAAAATGTGTAAGAAAATTCACATTAAAAATGTGAATAAATTTTGGATATAAACAAAGCTAGATTAAAACTAGATTGAGCATGAAAAGTGGAGCTCAATCACAAAAGGGGTTTAACCACGAAAATCATCATGATCTCTTACTAAGTAGTGCAAACCTAATAAATTATTCGCGAATCTAAGGTGTATGATGATTTTCCCATAGAGATGTATCGATCTATGAAGGATATTAGTAATAGATATGTATTTCTGTATAATGATTGTTGATGATGATGATTGTATATGAATGTACTGCTGTTGTATATTCTCTGCAGTTGCAGAGAATGTTATATGTGTGTGTGAATTGATTGTATATGGAATGAGAGAGAGTCCTCTGACAACCAATGATAAGATATATTTATAGACTGTCAGATTAGGGCAACTTATATTCGGCCGTGCAGAAATGGGCCTTGGCCCTATACCTGATACGAAATACTAGATATAGAATGTTCCAGAGTACGTGTCAGCCACTCATATCATAATTGTAAATATGATGTAAGTTGGGAAAAGTCAAGGAACTTTCTTCACTGTTCCATTCCATTTAAACCGCACCTGGAGGTTCGTGTGTTGGGCTAGATCCAATGTTAGTCAACTTGGGCCTGGCAGTTAGGGTTCGCTCCCCTCAATTAAGCTTTCCATTTTACCAAAGGTTTACTTCCCTGCCTTGGCTCGCTGTCTCCCATCAGCCTTAACACTTGTCTCCCAATGCTCGACAACTCCCTAGCAGGGGGCCCTTATTAAGGTTTGCCAACCTCCCTCTCTTTGCTGGCTTTCACATTTAGCTGGAGATGGGGCCCATTCCTGGGTTCGACACCTAGGCTTTGCTAGATGTGGGTCTCACTCCAACCTTCCTGCCTCTCCTTGCTTTGTCTTTAGAGGATGGCTCGCCAATTTCCAACTTTAGCTTCGTCCCTCTCTCTCTCCTGACTCTCTCTCTCTCTCTTGAAATCCAACGGGAGACCTAGGTTGGGGCCCACATCCCATTCTTGAGTTTCCTTCCTTTCCCTAGTATTTTTCCCTTCTCTCTCTACTCTCTCTCTCTCTCCCTTGATTCTTGACCTAGGCTGAGGCCCACCTCGAGAACCAGCCTTCTTCCTCCTTAACTTCGGCTGGGACTACTTTGTTCCGATCCTTAATATATATATTATTATTATTACTTCTTACTTTCCTTGTAGACTTAAACACTCTTTGCTGGACCGATTCTCTTTCTTTCCTCGAGTCTCGTCAAGATTTAGCTAGGGTTCTGATCAAGAGTCATACTATATATTATATAATTGGGATCGATCTTGGATAGCTCATCAGATCCAAACGTAACTCATTGAATAAACTGATGTACGTTGCTCAACCGAAGCCTCCAAACGATGAATGAACTGATTGTCTTGTGTCAGTGACATCAGTTTTAGAGAAGCAACAAGCATTGGCAGGGTCAAAACCTGACCCGACCCAGCAAACCCGAAACACGACAATGCAACAAAATCGAACTCGTGATCTCTTCTGTTACCCCTATTCGGCAGGTCGGTTTGGGTGGGTTCGGTTCAGTTATCGGGTTTAAGGGAATTTATTCATCACATATCAAAACCCGAACCAACCAAACCTAAAACCCTGAAGTGCAACAAAATCAACCCGTGACCCGCCCCGTTACCTATCGGAGGAGTCGGTTTGGGTTAGGGTTGGGTGGGCCTGAACTGGGTCTCAAGTTTTCGGGTCATGTGCTTATCCCTAACCGGCAACCTACGGCCTCAACAGTTGGCATGGGTCTCACATAAATATTTTTTGAGGGATCAAAATATTAAATTTACATAATATAAGGGTCATAACTAACATTTCCCAAAATATATTACTACTCTACGAAAGAGAAGAAAATTAAAACACTGAAATTGAAAAAACAAAAGAAGACAGGAATTATCCTAAATTTGCCCAAGAATCAGGGTTACGACTTACGAATCGAATAATTGATCATACCATTTTTCTTACAGGTACTGATTGTTACTTATAATTATTATTCATTCATATTTACAGAGTAATTTTATTGCAAGCACCGTTATTGTCAATAAAAATTAAAATTATTTTTCTTTTTGCATTTATTATGATTGATCAGTATAGTTTAGTAACAATCGTTTCCAATTCCGTCTTTCATGCGGTATAAAAAGGTGAGCTATAGATAGCGTACATCCACCTAAGGTAGAGAGGCTGCTTTCGGAAGGAATTCCGGCAATTTGTAGGACCGAATCCTTGGACATTAAAAAATTAATTAGGTTTTTTTTTCTTTTTAAATTTATTTGTTGCTTTTGGCGTTACTTACCATATTTAAACTTTTGTTATGTGCCTCTCTAGGTTATTTTGGTTTTAGTAGCTTGTACATCGTTTTCGTTATAGTGTATGTGTATGAGTGTATCTATTATCTTGATTTGAAGATCAATTATGATTTTTTAGATTTGGAAAAATCAGTTTAGTAGAAGCTGGTAACCCGTATGAACTAATTATTGAGAAGTGTCAGAGTATCGAACGTTAAACTCCTAAGTGTCTTGTTACATCATTGTGTGTGTGTGACTCCGGATATTTAGTTTACGGTATCATTAAGTTTAAGTGTTAATGTAATGGATTTCTGCTCCAATAACATGGTCCTGTCCGATCCAGAACCTGAAACGAATAACAAACTGTTAGTCTCACTAAGGGAGAAGGATTTACGCATCTTGACTGTGTTCTGGCATGCACATAACAATGTGATTAATTTGAGCGTTAATCGTTAAACTGTTGTAACCATGAGTATATCTTAGTATTCATAGGCATTATTTTGGGCAATAACAAATAGCTAAGCTAAATACATGCTCTACCTTTTAGTCTTAGGCTGAAGTTACTTAGTAGTGTTTGACTTTGTCTGTTAGCTGTCATCGATCTGACCATCTTGTCGAACATCAGGATCTTGTGTTTGTGTCCAATGGTTAGCGTCCTTCTTTTCTGATTCAGATATGGAAGATCTGGTTTGCTATGGAAACCAGGTTACCTAAATTTTTCGTAAGGATCAAAGCTCATATGGTTCACATGTTTTTCTTTTGGTCTTCATTGTGCTTCTGTATATATAAAAACATGTAAATAAACTTGACTGGTTGTAACATGTCCCTCCGATTTGAATTTGATGATTGGCCACTTGAAAAGAAAACTATATGTTTCAGTACAGGATAATTAAAGCCCATGCCGGGACATTGTGTTGCTTCTAATAAGTATAATATTTGTTTGCAGGTGTCTATTATGTGTAGATTGGTATCCGGTGAAGACAATCTACCCGATGAACTCGAGTTTCATGAAGGCATTTTAAATGAAACTGACAGAATGGATCCAGAAATCCGTTCCCAAATTGCCCGTTTGGAAGCAAGGATAACTAGGGTTGAAGCTCGGATGGAAAAGCTCGAGACCAGTGTTGCATATCTGCGAAGGCGGATGTATGTCTATGGCTTTGTCTGTCTGATATCTGTCTTGTATGTGATATTCAAATAAATTCTAGTATGATTAGTTCATTTTTCCAATCTTGTGTGTGTAGTAATGTACAAATGTAGTGATTACTATCTTGTAATGTTAGACGAATGAAAATTAAAATGATCAGACAGATTAGTTATCCGTTTAATCTCATAAAATTCTCCCCCTTGGCTCTTGTTTTGGATTATGTTTATTTTCTCATTTTCTTTTACAAAGGTGAATAAGCATTTGTTAACAAAGTCAAAGTTACAAGTGTTCAAACTGAAGAACGACTCTTGTTTATGTTCTCTGTTTGACTAATACCTTATTACTTTATTAGGTTCAGGATCACATTCTATAAACAACAAATTGATGCAAAAAGTTTACAGAATAATTAGAGTTGGATAGTAGAGCGACTACAAAACACAATGCTAGAAAAAAGAAACAAGAATGACTAGGGACTAAAGAGGACATAAAAGATCGGTAAAAAGCAAACTTCTGTAAGTATAGAACAAAAGAGATGGAGATATAGTGAGGAACCAAGGAAATACATGAATACGACAGGAAGATAACCGAAAGTGTTTGAAAAACGGGGCATAGAGTGCCAGTAACAAAGGGTGGGCGATCTAAACCAGCTATTCATCCTCCAACTCGATTGATACATTGTGTGAAATGTTCTTCTATTTTTTTATTATTATATTTTTGATTCCCCTGTTACTCTGCAGCATCTTTATAGGTTGTAGAGCAATCTGTTTATAAATTCTACTTTTAAGCAAGTACCAAGTTGTTCTTGTTTGTGAGCATTTCTTGAATGGGGGTGAGTTAAGTACACCGAGTATGGATCTGAACATAACATAGGGTTTATCCGTAATGAATGTCTTACATGCCAAGTACACCCTAATTAAGAGCTTCGATTCTCCCAGTACGTATCAAAAGGAGTAACACCCTAATTAAGAGCTCTCTCCTAAACATACCAACAAGGCAACATACATGTAAATAGAAACTTTCTCATGGCAGAGGCAGCAAGGAAGATTTTGTATAACGACATTAATTTCTGGGGTTGCAGCTCTTCCTACCATGCTGCTATTGTATGCATTATGCAATATGTTTCTGGGCACGCCCTGGGGAGTCGGTGGCCGTTAGAAATCAACTACCAATACCTTTTTTGTGAACATTATTCCTAAATTTGTTACGGAAAACCTGATGCTAAGTTGTGTAGAAATGAGTTCTTTGGTGAAATTGTTGTTCGGTTATGGCACTTTTAGATTTACATAATTACATCAATGTTTATATGGGTAGAAAATGTGAATGTAGCATGCATGTTAAATGTAGATTTGTTGTTCAAAATGTTAACAACTATGTGAAACTCGTGCGTTGCACCGGTCTATTTTATATTTTACATAATTTATTGCAGATGACATGCAATAAAAATCATGTAATAAAAGTGCTTGAGCAGTTTACTCTTTGACTTAAAATTAAATATTGATGATGAGACATACCGGAAAAAAAATATAGTTATCCTATATAGTATAACAATTTATAATTTACGTCAAAAATTAAACTAGAGTAAATATGCAAACCTCTTGACATATAAAAAAAAGTACATAAACAATTAACACATGACCAATACTATTATTACAAAATGATTAATCTTTGGTATAAAGGTTTCTTATGCAAGCTCGAAAAAAATAGCAAGTAAATAATATATAAAAATAAATGTATATGATCTAAAGATGTCTCATGTATAATCAGGTAGAATGTATATGATAAAACACAAACATGATTTACTGAAATTAAACGAAATAATATAAATAAATAAATATACTATTACAATATTATTCAATTAACAGTTTTATACCTTTTATATATCAAAATCTCATCTTTAAAGTTATAACTTTAAAAGCACAACTAATTTATGAACGTAGTAGCAAGAACATTTATATTATAAAAAGTATATACTTTAAATAAGCAAGTAAAATATATATTATTAAAGTGGATGAGAATATGTGGCTAACGTGTATCTAAATTTAGATATAGAAAACTTCTTACATATCATTATTTTTAATTAAAAAAAAAATATAAAGGACCAATCATTTCTTCATTATACATTAACTTAAATCTTCATAAAAAAAATTTAATATAAACTTACGTAAATGACGCCATTCTCTTTTTCCATTATATAAACACATATTGATATAAATGTCTACATAGTTTTTGATGTATGTCATCAACATTTCATAAGACTCAATGATCTTCTTTTAATATATTAAAAGATATTTGCTTTAATAACTTATTAACCAACTATAGTTTTTGATTTTTTAAAATTTTACTTTTGTTTTTAGTTTTCAAAACAGATTTTACGTTTTCAAAATAAACGTAAAATCTGCGTTTTAATAGCAGATAATCATTTTTTTAGATTATTTGCGTTTTACAAACGTGATAATCAGATAATCACTTCAAAACGTAATCCCAAACACCTTCTAATAGCTAATATATATCTTAATAGTACATTCTATCATAAGAATGTAAAAATAATTAGTTTAAAATAAATAAAGTTTAATGTAAATATATTAATATAATAAAAATAATCGTATTGTTAATTTTTATATTTTTTTTACTAATTTTCATTAAACATATATGAAAAATAAAAGATGTAAAAATATAATCTTTTATAGAATACAAGTTTAACATTGTCATATTCTTGTTGAAATATTTAAGATATGTTTTCTTTTAAAATAACGTTTTATATTTTATAATATGAATTAAAAATGTAATACACTATGTGTAATAATATTAGTAAATAAACTGACAGTGACCTATGATTTTTAATATTAAAATTTTGGAATATTTAAATATCACTAAATATGTCACAATTTACAACTTTGATTAACATTTTATTATTTTGCAATATACAAATATCGCTAAACATGTTACAGTAACAACTTTGATATATGTATTTTATAAAATATTTCAAATTTTTAAAATTTTAATATATAGATCAATACTTTATTATTGAAAATAGTAAAGAAAATTTTAAACCATAATATAATCATCTAATATTGATAATGTCGTAAGTTTTGTGTCAATACACGGCATTAGTTTTATTATTTAAACCAAAGTAAACTAAACTAAACGTACAACGAAATAGAACTAAATGATTACTATAATATGTGTTATAGGTATGAATTAATAGATGCTTGTGGCAAACGAAGTTGGAAGAATAGTCAACATCAATTTCACTCTAAAAACTTTGCTATGTAAAAAAGATGATGAGCTGTAGTATCAAAAAATGAATATTTATTAAAAAAAAATAAAAAGTAATCACCAACATACTAATGGTGTGTTGGTAGAAGACTATACCTATCATAATTGACATTCGGGTTCGAATCCTCATATCTTCATTTGCATTTACTTTTTCGGTACTTGCTTTAAATAAGCAGGATACCTCTGAACGTTACACTGATCCGACATGTATGTTGATGTAGGCGTACACGATGCTCATGTGAAAGCTGATGTGGCGAGCAGAACAATATCGTGACGCAACGTAGGAAAATTTACCGAATGTAGTACTTTTAACTAAATTTCGCTTTTTTTTTTCTTTGAACAGCAAATTATATTAGCAAATTAAAAGGGTCTTCTTATAGGATTACATGAACACTCCGAATTCGGCAAAAACACCCCAAATACGAGACATGTACTTTCAGATGGGCCGTATTTCAAGATCAATTAATCATATGACTCCACTAACTAATATTGGTTTGGTAAATTTCCTTGACTTTATTTTGACTTTATTTTCTTTTGCATATAAATTTGGAAGGAGATTCCCTCCAGTTCTCCCAACTTGATTAGGATCTTGACCTTTGATTGAAAATCAAGGATCAAGATTCAGTTATTATCATTGAATCTTGGCCCTTGATTTTCAATAAAAAAAAATCAAGGGTCAAGATCCTCCGAACTTGACTAATCAAGTTGGAGTAAATTGAGAGAATCCCCTTCCTATAAATTTAATATAGTAACCTTAATGAAATTTATTTATAATATACATCTTTGAACTCTTAAAATAACTACATTATTGTTTTACGTCAATAACTTTTATGCTAACAATGCTACCCCCGTCGTTTCTGTCATCATCATTGCATTGTGCGGGTACCACCCTAGTAATAGAAGAAACATAATACAATATTAACTAGCTTGTTTTCAAGTACATTCACTAACAATGATTAATTTTGTAACAGACATAACATATTTATAGAAAGGGAATGACAATTATTAACGTACTCTAACCCTTTTTTAAAAGGCTTAATTCTAGTCATAATATTCGAACAAACTATCTTGTGTAATTTGGGTCTTAAGGCTAAGAGGAGTGAGGCTATCCCAACATGGGGCGACTTGCGACATGTGGCGTCTAGTCACAAGTTGAGTAGCCCCTTAAAAAAGTAGGAGTGAAGCCATCTAAGTAGGCGGGACGACTTGCGACACTTGACACATCTTAACGATTGATATTTAATTTCTTTCTTTTTTTCCACTTTAATATTAAATAAAAATCATCCCATTATAATAAGTAAAACATAAAAATAACATACATTACACAAAATTAATATCTCTTCTCTTTTCCTGATAAAACAAGATCCCAAAAAAACATCCTTCAACAATCTGCCACATGGCAGTTGGCCCATATCTTTCAAAAATTCCCCTACCCAAACGTTTCCTAAATCTTATTTCTTTTTTTTTTTTAATGTTTTTCTTACTTCTTCTTCTTCTTCTTCTTCTTCTCCTCCTTCTCATATTTTCTTTTTGATCCAGATTTTGAATCTCAAGAACATAACATCAAAAACTTTTTTTAATGAATTATCTAATATTTATTTTGCATCATTAAGTGAAAACATCGATGTTGTACTAATACTGAAAGTTCTATTTTCACACACTATTCGGATCTTGATCAGTGACGAATGAAATTAAAGTTGCAAGTTTTATGCGATAATGTAAGTCAATCTATCTGTATTTATCTATATTATGGATGAATTATGAATGAAATAGGGTTATGGTAATGATTTGATTGGGAAGGTAAAAAAAACCCTAACTTTTGGGATGATATAAATTTTGTTGATTTATAAAAAACTTTTATTTTATATTTATATCAAATTCAAAGATGCGATGATATAAATTTTGTTGATTTATAAATTTTAATGATTTATAAATTTAGGAATTTTATAAAACATGGATTCATCCAACCAGGTATATTATAAATATTGGGTTTTATCTAAAAGTCAGATTAATTAATTACAGAACTCAAAATATTCAAACTTTAAATCATTATCATTATCTTTATTTTTCAAAAAAAAATCTTTCATTTATCTGTATTTTGAGTTAAGTTCATTGTAACTAACTTTTTGATAAGTTTGGGTTAAAATCCTATATATACCATCACTGATCCAAAACATCCTCATTACGACTTCTATATTTCTTTTTGATATTAAAAGCAATAACTCTTATGGCTGCTGAAAAAATGTCACTCGTCAGTCAAATCAATGGTGAAGACCAACCATGGAAAGTTAAAGTGAAGATCATAAGGCTGTGGAAACAAACTTTCAGCAACAATCCTCAGGTGGCCTCAAGTATTGACATGGTGTTGATTGACGAGCAGGTAATTTTAATATCAAAAATTTGTTTTTATAAATTTTTTGTTTCTATTATTATATGAAAATGGTCTTTATTAACAATGCAGGGATCAAGGATCCAGGCTACGGTTAAACATAAGCTAATTCCGAAGTTTGGTGCCTTAGAGGAAGGAGGGGTACGTGTTATCTCAAACTTTGGGGTAGGGGAGAATAAGGGGAGGTTTCTACTCACGAGGCATCCGTGCAAGATCAATTTCTACCCTAACACCAGTGTTAACGACTGGGCTAGTCCGGATCAGTCAATTCAGCTGTTATCTTTTGATGAGATTCTGACAAAGAACTTTGAACCTGTGTATTCCTTTGGTACGTACAAACAAATCTCTCATCATATACTTTTTTTTATTGATAATACGCCGATATATATATATATATAAATTATTTCAGATATCATTGGCAAGGTTATCCATTGCCAGGATACCAAGGTTATGACCACGAAAGGCAAGGAAAGGCGTGCCAAAAATCTCCAGTTACAAAATGAGGGGCATCCTAAGTGAGTCTTATCGGTTACCATTAAAATTTCAATTAATTCGCATCTATTCCACAATGGATACTACTTATTGTTCACTTTTTAAACTCCAGAATTCTGGTCCAAGTTCGTGTTCAAGATACTATGGGATGCATCTCAATAGCTATATGTGAGCGTGATGTTACTGGTTACATCCACAAGCACTCAAGCAGGCTTCCAATTTTATCATTAATGCTACCAATGTATGTAACACTTTAACACATCATACTCAATTGATTTTTTGGTGCATATGATATTATTATATGATGAGTTTGCAACAACTTACAAGGACCGAACTTCATTTATATTTTATGTATAGGGCGAACACTCAAAGATGTTCCCAGCTGAATTTAAAGTTTTTCTTGGAAAGAGATTTTCTTGAAGAATCAACGTATCAACATACAACATCGATAAGAAGTCTGATTGGTACACAATTTACAAGTTCTCAGATAATGTTAGTGTTATTGAGGCTATACTCCATAGGGCAGCAAGTGATAAGGTATTTATCAAATATAGTACCACGTAACACTTGGAATTAACTTTCTTTTATTTCAATTATCTTAACACATTATTTGAACTAATTTAAAATAGGATGGCTCATCTAATGTTGATCTCCAAGTGTTGAATGAACTGCCATCAACTATTGGGCTTAACAGAGAGGTACAACTTATTACATGTCAAACTTTTATTATTGAACCTTATACCTAAACACAAAAACTATTATACGTATATTAAATGATTTCTATTTAAACATAAATAGGATGTTGTGTTCAAGACCAGTGAAACAGCCAGTACTGTCTCAAGTTCAGGTTCTAAGAAAGTGGTTGAACATGAAGATGTAGATGATGTTTATAAAATGAAAGTTCCAAAGCTACAAAACTAATTCTCATAAACACATCTCTTACTTGAAGCTCCCATTTGATGTTTCATATTTTCTTTAAATGTTTTGCCTTTTACATTGTTTGGTAATATATTGTTTCGCTACCGTTTTACTTTATTGATTTCATTGAACTTCGAGTCGTGCAAAAAACTATGTATTCTTCATTATAGGTGATTTAATTAAATATTGTAGTTAATTAGATAAACGCACTTACAAGTATTCCAATATATAAATATTTGTATGTATTTTGCTACTCATACCCGGGTTGATTAGCTAGTCCATTACATAAATATAAAGCCATTACAAATCATAAATAAATAATTGTTTTAACTGGTTTATGAAAAACATCACATATTCTGAATGAACCATTTAAGCAAGATCTGGCTTCTTCGCATGTAGAATCGTAAAACGCCTCTCCATATTATATAAAAACCAAAATTGATCTTAATAAGGCTCACTCTTTTATCTACCTAAGATTCTTGCTGATCACGACCCTCTTTAAGTTGTTATCTTATTGCTTTGACTCTCTCAGTCGATATCATGTCCATACTCATTTTATACAGCTCTAGTTACTCCACTTCTCTCCATAAATCAAAAGATCAACTTGTCCATTTCTTCTTGACATTTACTTCAAATGCATGAAGCAAAACGTGCATTTCTGCCAGAAACATTGAAGACAGAAACTCCATGCCTCGCTACAACTTTCTCGACACAAATGTTGCCTACCATTCCTGACTTGTCAGTATTCGAATTGATAGGGTTTGCGCGTTCTTCATCAAATGTTAAGCAACAACCAGATAAAATCAGATTGGTCTTTAGACGTCTTGCGAGATTTCGTAACCGTGTCCATCATGATGTGCTCCCATTTAACTTGAAAGTTTCCAAAGATTGACATTTCCCATGAGACTTTTGGTGCTAGGATTTCGCTTATGCAAAAGTGTGGCAACTCTTAACATATTTCATAACCTTCTACTTCATTTCGGGTCACTAACATCCTTTCTTTAAATCTTGACACACCTTTGCGGTACCTGGTTAAAGAAGTATTCAGGTTTCATGGAGCAAATTCGCTTTTGTTTCGTTAAGGAGAGGATTCTAAGTTCTGTCATGACATCTAGTGAATCCACAAAATTCTTTAGAAAATATTTCGTGTAATCTGACTCCTCGTTTGCTTAGGTTCTCATTGCAACAATCTCTTTGGGCGACACCAAACTTCGTAGACATAATCTTTAGAAAGAGTTAATCATTTTACTCGACAGTTTTCACGAAAAGAAAATACTTTAAGACTCATATAATCAAAAACAAATGGTAAACTTGACGGTATATAGGTAAAACACGAAAATTTTAAAGTACAAACAACTCCGATGGATTCTAAAACGTGAAAGGAACGATTATTCTTGATTCCTTTTAGTAGTTCGTTCAACTTCTCATTCTTTTCTTTAGGCTCACTTCACATTCTTTCTAATTAATTCAGTCAACGATGAGACTATCTTCAAGTGCAGAAAGTAAAGTGACATTTATCACCTGTCAATTACGAAGCTTCTAATCTATATTGATCTTGTAGGTTGTCTCCACTTCATCACCGCACCATTCCAAGTCGAATCAACCTCAATCCCTCTTCTGGGTAATCACACGATAGAGATAATTTCACTTCTCTTAATCTGCTCATCTGACGATTTGACAAGGAAGTATCCCTTTTTATATTATCTCCTTTACTTCGCGTAAACGAATTTAGTAGCCGTGTTGACTTTTAGAAAAAAAAAATTGTCAATGAAAACATTTACGATAACGGAAACAATTGAGGTTCGTAAGACTCATGAAAATTTGCAAAATCATGGATAAAATCGAAGAGCATAACTACAAATTCAAACATCTCAAAAACAAGTATAGATAGCATTTCCGGAAACATCTTCATCGCTCGTCTTAAGTTGATGATTAAAAAGAACGAAAATTTGTCCTAAAGTGATAAGAAGATCGAGTAGAACATGATTCTTGTCGACGGGTACTCTTCTTCAACTGTTACCTCTTTTAGCTCACGAAAGATAAACACACGCGCATAATGCCATCTTTGATTTCGTCAAAAAGGATAATTATACCACTCGGAAATGACTAGAACGAATAAAAATCAACGGAAAAGACATTGAGGAATTTCCTGAACAACAAGAACATTTTCCATAGACCATGGTTTCCATTCAGCGTCGATGATCCAAACACATGAGACTAGACTATCATGCAACGATTATCAATACGTACAGGCGAAAGCACCAATAAAAGTCGACCGTTTCCTTTCTACTGCCAAAGACAATTACATTCACTCAAATAAGGATATTCAACTAGGTCGCCTTCTCCTCCCACGAATTTCGGCATCGTTCACACTTAGCCAATCCATTCTCAAACATTGCACTGCACACTTGCAAAAGAAAAGAAAAACAATTTGGCTCGAAGGATTCCCAATTAGGTTTCTAACACTAATAACTACCATACTTATCAATTACGAATTCATTGTTACCATATTATCTTCATGTTCTCACTATGCCAATTCCAACTTAACTTCTATCATCACGCATCAAGTAGTCAAATACTCATTCGATAAAAACAAATGAATCAAAATCAAAATCACATTCACCATACTCTGTATGGTCCTTTATCCCACACATAAATAATTATCGTTATATTAGAATTTCTAATCTTTACGACTTTATACCAATATGTAACATGCATTCATTACATTAGACTTGCCAATTTAAACATGTTACTACTCAATTACTTTTTATTATACTTCGCATGATCCTTCAACATATCATCTACGCAAATTTAATTAGACTATGAGTCTCCAACTCTACAATCTTATATTAACACACACTATGTGCCTTCATAACATTAATCAACTAATTTAAATCACATCACATCACCGCACAACTGATTTTCATCGCCATATCTTGTATGGCCTTCTTAACACAATAATGATGCCACAGGTCTCACTATCTAATGGTCTTACACAAAATAACATCACACTTCATTCGCATACATTCAACATTCATCAACTATTCAACATACTTTTTCTTTATAAGCGACAAACCATCTCTTAAACTTATGAATCACTTCAGCTTTTCACTTTTACGACCTCATGGCCTATTATTCAAACAAAACTTATGCTCTATCACATTCGCGTACATTTCACGTTTTGAAACGACAAGACTCGATAACTTGAAAACACGAAAGTTTTTTTTTTATACATATGCCCCACTGTGCCACAGTGAGGTCGAGTACTCCACTGCGCCACAGTGGGAAACCTCGGACCAAAACTGGAAGAACCCCACTTCGCCGCAGTGGGTTTGACACACTCCCACTGCACCGTAGTGAGAGGAAAGGAAAGTCTGGCCGTGGGATTCCACTGCGTCGCAGTGGACAAAACCTCATCCACTGCGCCGCAGTGGCCCATAGTTCAACAACATAAAAAATGTACTCACTTGAGATTTAACCAAAACTTTCAAACCACAAACAAAATTATAAGCAAGTTACATTCCAGAATTGAAAGTAAGAGAGTTAACCCGAAAACATTCATATTTGTCAAATTCGTTTGGTCCATGAATGACCACACAACCATATGGGTCGATTACCCATTTTGACATCTTACAACCAAACAAACTATCTTTATCAACTCCAAAAGACATGAACATGACCATTTACAAAACATATCAAAATATGACCAATAACAACCAAAATGTACCATGAGCCAAAGTCAAGAGGGACAACTAGGTTTCTAACCAAATTATGTTATTCTTCTAAGAATAGCCAAAGTACCTTCCAACTATCTACAATCCCTAGCAACTTCATTCTCTATTCTTCAAGACAAGCTAACCTAGTTCCTTCTTCCGGAACCACCTATAATCAAAAGGGTAAACATCTGAAAGGTAAGCGAATGCTTAGTGAATATGCTTGCATAATATCATATAAACGAAGGAGGGCAATGCTCAAGGGACTGTTGCATATGGACTATGGCACCGTCGTGTCATATCCATAATACTCACCCTTGGGCTAGGCATTACATGGATCCATATAAGCAAATGATTACAATCACAACAATTATAACAATAACAAATGCTCCACATGAGCCTTTGGCCCCCAATTAGGCCTGTAATCAAACTCAACCATAAACATGGGACTTAACGCCAAATCAATTACCACCATGGACTCACTCAACATGATTGGTAATTGACCCGACGAATATACAATATATGCAAGTATACTCACCTCCTTCGTAGAAACAACAAATAATCAAGATAACTGCAAAAGCACAATTTCAAGCTTTCAACCTATCATATATCATAATGCATACATAAGAAGATGTTCACTTTCCTAGCTATCTCAACATAGCTCAACAACCCTTTCACTAGCATTCTAACCTCTACCCCATTTTACTAAGTCATCGAGTTGCTTATTTAACAAGTCTTTTCATATAAATTCTAAGGTTTCATCATCATCATCATTATTTCAATTACTAATAAAATCACCATTTTTCATAGTTGGAGTTTCACTACCAATATTCTCATTTAATTAAATTTTAACATAAGCAACTCAATAACTAACTCATTATATACAATAATTTGGGGGGATTTCATACATCGACTCATCACTAGCAAAAACCCCCAATTTCATATTCTCAACGATGAAATTGGGATGAATTCCTGAAAGCTCATTGGGCAATTCTAAACGATATGCAACTTTGCCAACTCTAGCAAGAATCTTGAAAGGACCGATGAAACGGGGACTCAACTTTCCATGTTTTCGAAATCGTAGGACGCCTTTCCATGGAGACACTTTTAACAAAACACGATCTCCCACATCGAACTCAATCGGTCTTCTTCGTTTGTCCGCATAGGATTTTTGTCGATCTTGGGCCGCCTTAAGTCTTTCCTTAATCACATCAATCTTCTCAATTGTCTTCAAAATCACTTCTGTACCACCAATTTCTCTTTGTCCCACTTCTCCCCATCAAATGGGAGATCTACACTTCCTACCATACAACATCTCATATGGTGGCATTTGTATACTTGAGTGGTAACTATTGTTGTACGAGAACTCCACCAATGGTAGGTATAGATCCTAAGTCCCACCAAAGTCGATGATGCACGCCCGTAGCATGTCTTCAAGAGTTTGGATAGTTCTCTAACTTTGGCTATCGGTTTGAGGATGATAAGCGGTACTAAACTTTAGAGTTGTACCCATTTCTTCTTGAAATTTCCGCCAAAAGTGAGAAGTGAAACGAGTATCCCTATCCGACACAATGGAGATTGGAAGTCCATGCCTTGCCACTACTTCTTTAACATATATCTTTGCCAAAACCTCGGATGATGATGCTTCGCGAATGGGAAGGAACAAGGCACTTTTCGTCAACCTATCAACAATCACCCAAATCGTGCCGAATTGGTTTCTAGGTGTTTTGGGCAATTTGGTGACAAAATCCATGGTGATATCCTCCCATTACCACCTAGGGATTTCTAATGGTTGCATCATACTGTACGGCTTTTGATGCTCCGCCTTGACTTGAGCACAAGTTAGACACCCTTCACCACATTTCACCACATCCCTCTTCATTCCGGGCCACCAATAATCAACCTTTAGGTCATGATACATCTTGGTAGCACCGGGGTGAATAGAATATTTGGACTTGTGAGCTTCATTAAGTAAAACTTGCTTTAACTCACAAGAGAAATGAATCCTAATTCTTCCAAAGCGTAGGGTAAGGCCACGCGAATCCTTGGTGAAATATTGTGTTTGACCTTGAATTCTTTCCCTCTTAGGATCCCGCTGTAAAGCCTTTTCTTGAGCCACTTTTATTTGCTCCATAAAATCTTTAGTGATTAAGACCCATAATGGGGAGATGATGATAGAATGATGTGAACTTTTCCGGTTTAGCGCATCCGCCACGACATTTGCCATTCCGGGATGATACAAAATTTCGCAATCATAGTCTTTCAAAAGATCAAGCCATCTTCGTTGCCGATTATTAAGGTCTCTTTGCTCGAAGAAGTACTTAAGGCTCTTGTGATCGGAATAGATGGTGAATTTGACTCCATAAAGATAATGGCGCCAAATCTTCAAAGCGAAAACAACCGCCGCCAACTCTAAATCATGAGTGGGATAACACTTCTCATGCTCCTTCAGTTTTCTTGAGGCATAGGCAATGACCTTTCCTCTTTGCATCAACACGCACCCAAGCCCATTTGATGATGCATCACAATACACCGTCATATCCTCCATACCATCGGGTAGAACAAGTACCGGTGCTTGACTCAACTTCTCCCGTAATTGTTGAAAAGCAACTTCTTGATCACTTCCCCATTCAAATTTGATGTTCTTCCGAGTTAACTTGGTCAAAGGTGAGGCTATTTTGGAGAAATCTTGTATAAAACGACGATAGTACCCCGCTTGACCAAGGAAACTTCTAATCTCCGATGGGTTCTTTGGTTGTTCCCATTTCATCACCGCATTTATCTTTGCCGGATCCACCATGATTCCTTCATTACTAACAATGTGACCAAGGAATTGTACCTCCCTTAGCCAAAATTCACATTTGGAGAACTTGGCATAGAGTCTTTCTTTTCGCAAGGTGTCCAACACCTCTCTCAAGTGGATTTCATGTTCGGATGAACTCTTAGAATAGATAAGGATATCATCAATGAAAACGATAACGGATTTATCAAGCATGGGACGGCATACACGGTTCATGAGATCCATGAATGCCGCGGGAGCATTTGTAAGACCAAAAGGCATGACCACGAATTCAAAATGGCCATAACGAGTACGAAAAGCGGTCTTCGGTATATCTTCATCACGTACCTTAAGTTGGTGATAACCCGAACGAATATCTATTTTGGAAAAATACGAAGCTCCTTGAAGTTGATCAAATAAGTCATCGATTCTCGGCAATGGATATTTATTCTTGATGGTCACCTTGTTTAACTCCCGGTAATCGATACACATGCGCATGCTTCCGTCTTTTTTTTTAACAAATAGTACCGGTGCACCCCAAGGAGAATTACTAGGGCGAATGAACCCTTTTTCAAGTAACTCTTGGAGTTGCTTCATCATTTCTTGCATCTCCGTTGGTGCCAATCGATAGGGAGCCTTAGCAATGGGGGTAGCCCCCGGAACAAGATCAATAGAAAACTCAACTTTGGCTCGGGAGGAACACCCGGCAAGTCGTCAGGAAAAACATCGGAAAAATCACGAACTATAGGGATGTCTTCAATAGATAGAGATTTCTTCTTGACATCAACGAAGTGAGCAAGGTAATCATGACATCCATGAGACAAATAACGTCGGGCACGAGCAAAAGTACAAACGGGTATAGGACGCCCATTTCTATCACCATATACTATCAAGTCTTCACCTTTAGAGGTTTTCAAATAAACCGCCTTTTCGTCACACGCTATCTTGGCATTACAAGAGCTCAACCAATCCATACCCAAAATTACATCAAATTCTCCCATTGGGAAGGGAATTAAGTTAGCTTGGAAGGATTCCGTAACAATTTTGATTTCACAATTTTTATACACATCTCTTACTATCTCCGTCCTCCCGTTCCCGACCTCAACTTGTAAGGTATGATCTAGACTCGATTTAGACATAGGAATAACATGAATCATCCTAGTAGCAACAAATGATCTATTCGCTCCGGAGTCAAAAAGAATTCGCATAGGCACATTGTACATAAGAAAGGTACCTGTAACCACGTCATTAGCGTTCTTAGCTTGCTCTACAGTAAGTTGGAAGGACCTCCCCCGTTGATTACCGTGTGCCAATGCATTCTTTCTTTCTGCTTCTCTCCTTCGTTCTTCTTGTCTCTCTTCTTCGGTTAGCTTAGGACACGAGCTCTTCATATGTCCCTCTTCAAAACACTTAAAGCAAATGAGGGGCTTATGGGGCTTCGATCTACAATCTCGACTCACATGGACCGTCTTCCCACAGTTGTAACAAGCTTTCTCCCTACACGAGCCATGATGATTTCTCTTGCAAGTTTTGCAAAAGGGAGCATTTCTTCTAAAGGTATTACTACTGGAAGCACCATCTTGTTTAAACCTTTTATTCGGTGAGTTATCCCCATCATACTTTCTCTTCACCTCATTCTCATCAACTCTAGTTTGCTCGATCTCGTAACCTCGAGCCACATCACACAACATGGAGAAAGACTCAATTTGAAGTAAACTAATCCTCTCCCTCAAACTCTTCTTCAACTTCATATAAAACTGCTCCTTCATCAATTGCTCATTCTTTAAGAACTCGAGACAGAATTGTGCCTTATCAAGAAATTGGGCACGAAACTCCGTCAAACTAAGGGTTCCTTGAGAATCATTGAGGAATTCACTCCTCAACCTAGTCACCTCCGCCTCTGATCTAAATTCTTTATAGAACATGGCCTTGAACTCAAGCCAATCCACGTTATCAAGTGCTCCCTTCTTCACCAACAATAAATTGTCCCACCATCTCTTTGCTTTATCCCTCAACATGCTCACAGCATACACCACTTTAAGATCTTCAGGGCATTGACTGGTGCGAAAAGACCCTTCAATCTCCGACACCCATCTGGTACAAACAATGGGGTTGCGGTCACCATGATATTCAGGAGGGTGACATACATCAAAATCCTTAAAAGATAACTTCTTCTTGTGGAACTTCTCCCCCTTTACTTCCACCTCCTCATCTTCATTGTCCTTCTTACCCTTCCTTTTTCCATCTCTCTTTTCAAATTCCCGTTGAACATTTAGAGCCACCTCCTCTCTAATCGTTTGGGCTATATGATCATTCATAGCCCCTTCCATTGTTTGGTTTAGCCTTTTAAGTAAAAGTGGAGTGTATTTCTCCAACGCCCTTCCAATTTGGTCAGAAATGTCCATGCTATTTTCCAGGAAGGTAACTTCCTCTTCGTCATGTCGATCGTGTTCTTCCTCTTCATGATGTTGATCCGTCATTCTATAATAAGAGTAAATAAATCGATTTAAATACCCAACCTATCTCTCTCTATGAGTCATAAGCCAAAACGTATAACTTTATACTAGACCGTTCCAAAGTTTGATGCGGTTAGTTTATAAATTTGTTAGTCTTCAATCACAATAAGGCCGGCTTCTTATTGTGCTTTAATACTAGCAAGTTCATAAGCTAACATCATCAAACACATATTCGGGTCCCATATAAAATTTCTAATACCTAAGGTCGAGTCTCAACTAAGGTTTAAGTTTAGGCACTCTCTACACGAGGGAATACCTAAATCCCTTAAACCTTGGCTTTGATACCACTTGAAACGACAAGACTCGATAACTTGAAAACACGAAAGTTTTTTTTTTTTTTTTTATACATATGCCCCACTGCGCCGCAGTGAGGTCGAGTACTCCCACTGCGCCGCAGTGGGAAACCTCAGACCAAAACTGGAAGAACCCCACTGCGATGCAGTGGGTTTGACACACTCCCACTGCACCGCAGTGGGAGGAAAGGAAAGTCTGGTCGTGGGATTCCACTGCGTCGCAGTGGACAAAACCTCCTCCACTGCGCCGCAGTGGCCCATAGTTCAGCAACATCAAAAATGTACTCACTTGAGGTTTAACCAAAACCTTCAAACCACAAAATAAATTATAAGCAAGTTACATTCCAGAATTAAAAGTAAGAGAGTTAACCCGAAAACATTCATATTTGTCAAATTCGTTTGGTCCATGAACGACCACACAACCATATGGGTCGATTACCCATTTTGACATCTTACAACCAAACCAACTATCTTTAACAACTCCAAAAGACATGAACATGACCATTTACAAAACATATCAAAATATGACCAATAATAACCAAAATGTACCATGAGCCAAAGTCAAGAGGGACAACTAGGTTTCTAACCAAATTATGCTATTCTTCCGAGAATAGCCAAAGTACCTTCCAACTATCTACAATCCCTAGCAACTTCGTTCTCTATTCTTCAAGACAAGCTAACCTAGTTCCTTCTTCCGGAACCACCTATAATCAAAAGGGTAAACATCTGAAAGGTAAGCAAATGCTTAGTGAATATGCTTGCATAATATCATATAAACGAAGGAGGGCAACGCTCAAGGGACTGTTGCATATGGACTATGGCACCGTCGTTTCTTATCCATCATACTCACCCTTGGGCTAGGCATTACATGGATCCACATAAGCAAATGATTACTATCACAACAATTATAACAATAACTAATGCCCCACATGAGCCTATGGCCCCCAATTAGGCCTGTAATCAAACTCAATCATAAACATGGGACTTAACACCAAATCAATTACCACCATGGACTCACTCCACAAGATTGGTAATTGACCCGACGAATATACAATATATGCAAGTATACTCACCTCCTTCGTAGAAACAACAAATAATCAAGATAACCGCAAAAGCACAATATCAAGCTTTCAACCTATCATATATCATAATGCATACATAAGAAGATGTTCACTTTCCTAGCTATCTCAACATAGCTCAACAACCCTTTCACTAGCATTCTAACCTCTAACCCATTTCACTAAGTCATCGAGTTGCTTATTTAACAAGTTTTTTCATATAAATTCCAAGGTTTCATCATCATCATCATTATTTCAATTACTAATAAAATCACCATTTTTCATAGTTGGAGTTTCACTACCAATATTCTCATTTAATTAAATTTTAACATAAGCAACTCAATAACTAACTCATTATATACAATATTTTGGGGGGATTTCATACATGGACTCATCACTAGCAAAAACCCCCAATTTCATATTCTCAAAAACCATAATTCCTAGTAAAGAAGGGAAATTAGGTTTGGAAGTGATTACCTCAGGGAATACAAGACCAAATCAATACTTGAATTCACAAATTTCTCCTCCCCCTTTTCCTTGAAATAGTCGACCATCACCACCACTAAGTAATCCACACCCTAACTTGTAAATTCTTGAATGATATTAGATTATGGTTCTTGATGAGTTTTTGATTTGAGATTAGAAGTCAAGTTTGCATGAATTGAGATTGGATTGAAGAATCAAAGAGGATGAAGAAAATATTGGAGTAAGTTAGGTGATGGAAGTGAAGTGGGAAAGTGGCTGGCATTCTAATGTGATGCCATGCCCATTTTTACTTTTGTGGGTATTTTACCCGCTATCTGTTAAAGTTCCAACTAAATTAACCCCATATCCAAAAATAAAATATTAGGAACTTATTTTAATGTCAAAACTACAAAAAGGGTTATTTTATTACCTTAAAATTATTGGGGTGTTACAACTCTCCCCCACTTGGAACGGATCACGACCTCGTGATCCAAGCCATATGCAAAGACGGATAGTACACTAAAACATCATGTTCGGATTCCCATGTACAATCGGACGTTCTTCCATGCTTTCATAAAATCTTGTATGTTCTCACCGTCTTGTTTTGAACTCTCCTAAGTTCTTCTTCCATAATGGCGATAGGTTCTTCCACATAATTCAATTTGTTGTCCACTTCAATCTCCTCCAAAGGTACATAGGATGCATCTTCGGCGAGACACTTTCTAAGGTGTAAGACATGAAAAGTGGGATGAATTCCTGAAAGCTCATTGGGCAATTCTAAACGATATGCAACTTTGCCAACTCTAGCAAGAATCTTGAAAGGACCGATGAAACGGGGACTCAACTTTCCATGTTTTCGAAATCGTAGGACGCCTTTCCATGGAGACACTTTTAACAAAACACGATCTCCCACATCGAACTCAATCGGTCTTCTTCGTTTGTCCGCATAGGATTTTTGTCGATCTTGGGCCGCCTTAAGTCTTTCCTTAATCACATCAATCTTCTCAATTGTCTTCAAAACCACTTCCGTACCACCAATTTCTTTTTGTCCCGCTTCTCCCCAACAAATGGGAGATCTACACTTCCTACCATACAACATCTCATATGGTGGCATTTGTATACTTGAGTGGTAACTATTGTTGTACGTGAACTCCACCAATGGTAGGTAAAGATCCCAAGTCCCACCAAAGTCGATGATGCACGCCCGTAGCATGTCTTCAAGAGTTTGGATAGTTCTCTAACTTTGGCTATCTGTTTGAGGATGATAAGCGGTACTAAACTTTAGAGTTGTACCCATTTCTTCTTGAAATTTCCGCCAAAAGTGAGAAGTGAAACGAGTATCCCTATCCGACATAATGGAGATTGGAACTCCATGCCTTGCCACTACTTCTTTAACATATATCTTTGCCAAAACCTCGGATGATGATGCTTCGCGAATGGGAAGGAACAAGGCACTTTTCGTCAACCTATCAACAATCACCCAAATCGTGTCGAATTGGTTTCTAGGTGTTTTGGGCAATTTGGTGACAAAATCCATGGTGATATCCTCCCATTACCACCTAGGGATTTCTAATGGTTGCATCATACCGTACGGCTTTTGATGCTCCGCCTTGACTTGAGCACAAGTTAGACACCCTTCAACATATTTCACCACATCCCTCTTCATTCCGGGCCACCAATAATCAACCTTTAGGTCATGATACATCTTGGTAGCACCGGGGTGAATAGAATATTTGGACTTGTGAGCTTCATTAAGTAAAACTTGCTTTAACTCACAACAGAAAGGAATCCAACTCCTTCCAAAGCGTAGGGTAAGGCCACGCGAATCCTTGGTGAAATGAGGGGTATCCTAAGTTAGTCTTATCAGTTACCATTAAAATTTCAATTAATTCGCATCTATTCCACAATGGATACTACTTATTGTTCACTGTTTAAACTCCAGAATTCTGGTCCAAGTTCGTGTTCAAGATACTAAGGATGCATCTCATTAGCTATATGTGAGCGTGATGTTACTGGTTACATCCACAAGCACTCTAGCAGGCTTCCAATTTTATCATTAATGCTACCAATGTATGTAACACTTTAACACATTATACTCTATTGATTTTTTGGTGCATATGATATTATTATATGATGAGTTTGCAACAACTTACAAGGACCGAACTCCATTTATATTTTATGTATAGGGCGAACACTCAAAGATGTTCCCAGCTGAATTTAAAGTTTTTCTTGGAAAGAGATTTTCTTGGAAAATCAACGTATCAACATACAACATCGATAAGAAGTCTGATTGGTACACAGTTTACAAGTTCTCAGATAATGTTAGTGTTATTGAGGCTATACTCCATAGGGCAGTAAGTGATAAGGTATTTATCAAATATAGTACCACGTAACACTTGGAATTAACTTTCTTTTATTTCAATTATCTTAACACATTGTTTGAACTAATTTAAAATAGGATGGCTCATCTAATGTTGATCTCCAAGTGTTGAATGAACTGCCATCAACTATTGGGCTTAACAGAAAGGTACAACTTATTACATGCCAAACTTTTATTATCGAACCTTCTACTTAAACACGAAAACTATTATACGTATATTAAATGATTTCTATTTAAACATAAATAGGATCAACATAAATAGGATGTTGTGTTCAGAACCAGTGAAACGGCCAGTACTGTCTCAAGTTCAGGTTCTAAGAAAGTGGTTGAACATGAAGATGTAGATGATGTTTATAAAATGAAAGTTCTAAAGCTACAAAACTAATTCTCATAAACACATCTCTTACTTGAAGCTCCCCTTTGATGTTTCATGTTTTCTTTAAATGTTTTACCTTTTACATTGTTTGGTAATATATTGTTTCGCTACCGTTTTACTTTATTGATTTCATGAAACTTCGAGTCGCGCAAAAAACTATGTATTCTTCATTATAGGTGATTTAATTAAATATTGTGGTTAATTAGATAAACGCATTTACAAGTATTCTAATATATAAATATTTGTATGTATTTTGCTACTCATACCCGGGTTGATTAGCTAGTCCATTGCATAAATATAAAGCCATTACAAATCATAAATGAATATTTGTTTTAACTGGTTTATGAAAAACATCACATATATAAGAATTTATAAAGACAAACAACTTTACAAGGACCTATTTTAAAAATTAAACAATTTAAAAAGGACCAATAGTCTCATTTACTAAAAGCTAGTCTTTTTCCCCAAATCACTTCACTGTATCTACATATAACTGTATAAGTCGCTGAGAGGGGTATTTTGGCTGGGATCTCCTAGTGGGGGCGGTGTGTCCAGCGAACCGGAGGCGACGTAGGGTGGGTTTGCCTCACTCCTCTTGGTCTAAACTCTTAATTAACTTCCATAGTTGAAACAAATGTCTTCAACACGGATTAGTCAAGTATTATAACCATCTTTATGTCTATAGTTTATTTTCATTGGCTAAAATTACTTCACACTAATCAGCAAATTTGAAATAAAGTTTCTATTGGTCAACTCAACTTCTTAAATGCCTTAATATGTGAAACGACTCAACTCGAATTAATAGAAAAATAAAGATTTTTTTTTTTTGAGAGATATCCCACTGCGCCGCAGTGGGAGGGTGCATTCCCCACTGCGCCGCAGTGGAAACAAAGCATCACCTTGACCGTAAATTCCCACTGCGTCGTAGTGGGAGTGCTTATGCCCACTGCGCCGTAGTGGGAGTCCTGTACAGCAACAACACCAAATTTTATTTTTGATACTCGATCAACTTACAATTTCCAACTCAAAACCAAACTTCATAATACAACATTTCTAATTTCAAATAAGTTTTAGACTCGGAAAATAAGCATAACAAAAGTATCCGTTTGACCAGGCATTTATTTTACAACCAAATGAGTCAACTACCCATTTTGCCAAAAACCAAAGTCAAATTGTACATCAAGTTTCAAATGACCCAAGACACGTCACATTCTGAAATTCTCACATATTAACATCTCCAAAACATAAACTTTGTACCAAAACTCGTTATAAAAGACAAATTATAAAATTAGAAATTTCGGCATGACCCATTCATAAAATCGTCAACCAAACCTATTACGGATTATGAGTTTCTTCAAAACACATTTAAACAAAATCAATATGTTACTACTACAAAACGACCCATTAAAATGACCAAAGCTCGAAACTAGCATTAGACATCATGATATCTTTACCAAAACGACATAACAAGAGTACAATGAGCCAATAGTTCAAAGGGGGTCACTAATGGTCCTATTACCAATACCATTATCCGCATTTAGCTAAAGCAATCATATCCATTAAGCAACTTTAACTTCAATCTTTAGATTATTTAACTTTCTTCCGCATCCGGGACAACCTATAAAAAGGGTAAACAACTAAAAAGTAAGCAAAACTTAGTGAATAATCTTGCATACGTTTATACATATGAAGGAGGGCAATGCTCAAGGGACTGTTGCATATGGACTATGACACCGTCGTGTCATATCCATAATACTCACCCTTGGGCTAGGCATTACATGGATCCATATAAGCAAATGATTACCATCACAATCAAATATATCAATAACAAATGCTCCACATGAGCCTATGGCCACCAATTAGGCCTGTAATCAAACTCAACCATAAACATGGGACTTAACGCCAAATCAATTACCACCATGGACTCACTCAACATGAATGGTAATTGACCCAAGGCATATATAAAAGTATGCAAGAAAACTCACCTCCTCCACGACAACTAAAATCATAAATCAACAAGACTGCAAGTACACAATACGTATGCCTCAACCTAGCAAGGATTCAAAAATAAATAGAATGTCATGAATCGCATACAAGGTTGCTTAGCCACATTCAATAGTATCTTAGCACCAAACCCATCATTTACAAATCTTATATTAATCTTGGGTTGGTTCACATAACATGTATCTCTTATATTATTTTCATATGGCCAAACTCACTTTCATACAAAAAGTACCATTTTCATATTTGACCAAGCTGCCTTCAAACAAGCGTAACTCAAGTTCTACTTACTCTTTTTACTTGATTCTAGTGGCCAAATTTATAAGACACATATATCTACATTTTATCTTTAGAGACCAACATGTGAATTGTCTTTCAAAGGTGACTTCTGGTCGTTTTAAAAATCAAAACTGCTGCTGTTAAACAGCTTTGACCCTACTGACTTCAAATGACCATAACTTGAGTTCTACACCATATCTTGACCTCATTCCAGTGGCCACTTCTTCTTAACACATTTAGGTACATTTTATATTCAGTGACCAAGATATGAATTAACTTGCAAGAATGTGTGTTACCCGTTTTAATGACAGACATAGAATCAGTTTTGCTGAAAAAATCAGCATTGCGCCTCTGAATTCAAAAATTCATATTTAGAGTTCTACTTCGTATTTTTAACCCATTCCAGTGGCAAAATTTACTTAACACAATAACCTACATTTTCTTTTTAGGACTCGACAAGTGAAAATTCTGTCATGGGGGTGTTTAACTCGTTTCAAACTCAGGGACAGAATCTGTCCAACTTCGTTCTTACTAGTATTCATCAAAACCTTCATGCAACCCAACTAAAACCCCTAAATTTGATTAAATTACAATAACCCTAACTTGTATTATAGCAATTAACTCAATATAAAGAAACCCCCAATTTTCAATTCAAGAACCCTAATATCTAAAATATAATTTAGCAAGAATGAAAATTAGGTTAAAGCATCAATACCTCAAATAATGGAAGACATAAGTTAGGGTTTTAATTTCATACTTTCTTCTCCTTCCTTCCTTGTAATTTCAGCCACCACCACCATAATTAAACCTCCACTTTTCACTTTTATGAGATAAAAGAAGATTATTATTATTATTGTTCTTGATGAAAGGTTCTTAGATTGAATGAGAAATTAGGATTAATGTTTGTCAGTATAAGAGTTAGGAAGAATGTAGAAGAAAAGTTGGTGGAGAAGTGATGAGTAAGGAAGATCCCCATTCTTTAATTTAGTGGGTAAATAACCGTTATCCGCTAAAGTTCCAACTAAAACAATCCCATATTCAAAAATAAAATACTAGGAAACTATTTTAATGTCAAAACTATAATAGAGGTTAATTTTCATTGACTTAATAATTTAGGATGTTACAATATGTTTAGCAACTTGGTAACCGATGTTTGTGTTTATTTTCTTTAAGAGAAAATTTCATATATCCCCTCCTTAAACATTATTAATATCAAATATACCCAACTCATATTAAAAATATCAAATTTCCCCAATTTAAATAAATAAATAAATATCAAATCTCCCCAAATCCCTAATGTAATTATGATTAAATCCAGAAAATCAATAAAAAATATCTTTAAAACTTGTAGTGACCAATATACCCTTCTAACATTTTAGTAAGTAAATTTTTTATATTTCCCACTTAGTAGCTCGATGGCTGTGAAATTAACTTTTATATAGTCAACAATGGAGGCTTGCTCCTAAAACCCATTTTGTACGTGATAACTAAACCGAACACTTTTATAACAAGTACTTGAAAGCTGCTATAATGGTTGAAAAAACCAGCTAATAAAATACCATTGGCTCAACGGAACCAACGACATACATAACCATATGATATTCAAAAATTGTGTTTGATGCCAGTTTTCCTGAAACAAGTTATCATATTGAACACTACTGCTATACTCAACAATCCCAAAAAGAAACAACTAATTTGGAGACTCAATATGTAAAGAACTAACAGCAAGATACTAATGCTATACCAAATGCTATAAACAACTAAACCAATTATTTGGAGACTCAACCAATTGTGATAATCATCAAACCAAAAAGATTTAGTAACTAGTTTCTGCATATAAAGCTAACAATTGGTAAGCAATATGTACATTATCATCCATCATTTGGGGAAAAAAAAGAGATTCATTATCAGAAAGGCATGTCAACACTACAATATATCACGGCTGCACCTAAACCTTTATAAACTAACTATTCATTGTAATATACAAAATTAACTATCATGTACAAACAATGTATCACATACGAAAAGCAACATACCAAACATTATAGAACAAAGTATAAAAAGCAACAACACAAATAGTTAAAGAACAGAGAGGAGTGTTACCATAATATGTGTATGAATTGATGATGATCTGATTAGGGTATGATATATGAATGAGAATAAGCGGGAATTCTTGGCGCTCTTGAGAGGGTATCAAAATAATTATATAATTTAAAGATAATTTTTATTGATTTTCTGAATTTAATCATAATTAAATTAGGGATTTGGGAAAATTTGATATTTATTTATTTGAATTGGGAAAATTTGATATTTTTAATATGGGTGTTGGGTATACTTGATATTAATAGTGTTTAAAGAGGGGATATGTGACATTTTCTCTTTCTTTAATTGTATTAAATCAACTTTACATGGATGATAATAATCAAATTGAAAGAATTAAATGCCTTAATATGATTAGCAACTATGATAACCGATGTTTGTGTTTATTTTTTTAATATTATTGTTAAATCAACTTTATAAATGGATAATAATAATCAAATTGAATATAAAGGTTGGCAAAACCAAATTCACATGGATCAATCTATACTTTAAAGTTTGGGGATAAAAGCCTTAATTATCAATGTACTTAGACATTTTGTATACAATTGCATTACAAATTTTCTTATTACCTAGTTGCCTATCTAACTTTCAAATTTTTTTCATAGATATCTTACTCTTTTTTTTTATTCTCAATAAATTTTCATAAATGTTAAGATTTGGTCATTATACTTTCAAAGTTTATAATATAATTTATTTTTGTCGTTCCAAAAAAACTTTATTAAACAAGTCACATTTTCGATGATTATATATGAAACTTTTTTGAAACTTCACAAACATTTTTAAGATATATAAATGAAAGTTTGATAATAACAACAACAACAACAATAATAATAATAAACATTCTTTAGATAAACCAATAAGTTATTTAAGCATATATATATATATATATATATGAAAAAACATGTCAACATTTTAGATCTTTATCCTTGAATTATATTATTCTTAAATGTTTGACATGCAGTGGTAGCCCTGAGAATTTTAACACCCCGGTCGAGCGAAGAAAACTATGCCCCTAACTTTAACCGAATTCAAATATATGAATAACTTTTATTATAAATGATAATTAGCATTATAACAAAAAAATTATATATGTATTATAAGATCATAATTTTAGAATTACATTTCATAGTAGTTACTTATTTACCCGATGATTCGTGAAGCTCTCCTAGTATTTTTCACAGCAAATTGGTTAATTATGTAACACCCCAACAAGGCGGAATTATGAGGGTTAAACAATAAGCACAGTACAACATGAAAATTAAATAGAGACAAAGCTATATGCATCAAAGGGCTGGACAATCAATGTATATCAATTCAAATGCAAGTATCAATTCATACAAAAATGCATAAGGAGCACGACCATCAAACATTTGTAAAAGATGGCAAATGATCCCAAGCATAACCCATGCACGGGAACTATGAATCATGGATCCACGAAGTAGTCCAAGTCCAATCAAAAAACATGAAATCAACAAATCAATACCAATTCACTAGCAATCTCCTTTGCTTCTTCAATAGCCTTTGAATACCCCGTTTCTTTATAATCATTAAAATATTGAATAAACCTGTTTATTTCTTTAATAGCAACATCGAGATGCACATCCTTCAACTGTTCAGTACTTGTTAGATATAAGTACCAATTTAGTTTTTAGAGATGGAACAACAAAGAAAGTAAAACTGAAACAATATTTTACCATTACCTTTCTGATACAACTTTTCTTTGTGCCCACGAAATGCTAAATTATGTTTAGCAAGAAACTTCACTAGTGGGATGATTCTAAAAATGCCTTGTTTCCACTAATCTCTTTCTATCTTGAGTGGCTCGTATTGAACTTCATCAATTGTTTCATTTAACTCCAATCTTTTATGCATATCAAACCATTTAATATATTGTATAATACATATATAAAAAATTCAAAAATTTATGCCCCGGGGGAGAATCAGGTTTACACACCCTCTAGGCCTCCCCTGTTGACATGGATTTAAAATATAGTAACCAACGTCTAAAAAATAACTTTATAATCACTAAAGAAATATAAATATTTTGTACAATTAAATTTAAATGTGTATTTTAGGTGGTCTCAAAAGGCAAAATAATTGCTTTTTATTAATAATTTGTCTAATCTTATATAACATAAACAAACAAAAGAACATCAAAATTGTTAAACTTGGCTAAGAATATTTGGAATGACACTCTCGTCAGTCATCAACATGTTCTTTAAGGCCTCTCCTTATAAGGACTGGAGTCCTGAAGGGAGTCCTGCTGACGTGGCAGTCCTGACTGCCACGTCAGCAGGACACGTCAGCAGGACTCCCTTCAGGACTCTCCCTGCCTATAAGATAGCTTTTTCAGAACTTCTTCGCCACATCATCATTTCTTTTTTCATTTATTTAATTAACAAAACACCATTCAAATATAATAAAAAAACACATTTTATTAATAACACACAAATTACATTACTTAAAAATAAAAGACAACACAAAATTAATAAAACATAATACTAGAAAAAAAAACACGAAATACATAATCATTAAAATTATTCTCCATCTTCATCATCTTTGATTAACATAGTTGAGAAACGTTTTGTGGACCATCATTGGTGCGTGCATTGAAGTTTTCAGTTATGTTGGTTCAGACACTTCTTTCGGTTCCTGGGTTAACATTTTCACCCTCTTGTATCCAACACCTGCATAACAAAAGATCTTCTGATGTAGTCCACACTTGTTTTGGTATTTTGAAGTTGAATGGTTTGGAGAAATGAGTTGATATGGTGCTTTGTTGTTGATTGATTGTTGTAAAATGATAAGGTTTAAATAGATAAAAAAAAAAAACCTTAAAGTAGCCGTTGGAAACAAAATTTAAAAAAAAAAGGTTTTTTTTTTTTGTTTACTCGCTCGTACGCTCCCTTGGCCCCACAATGATCGTCTTCAAGAGTCCTCACGAGGATTGAAGTGAGGGACGCAGCTTTCAGGACTCTCGCTGCCAACAACGTTTTCCGTCTTCGGCTCGCGGGACGCATGGAGGACTCTTTTACAAGGAGAGGCCTAAATAGATAAGAAAATATTAAAAATAGGAAAAAAAAGAAACGAACGGCTTTTACTACTACTACTTAACAAAGAAATATAACCGTCAATAAAGAGCACGTGGCAACGAATTACAAATCCCACGCGCCCCTCTTTCCTTTCCTTGTTTTCTATATCAATATACAATACAATACAAAACTGAAACCCCAATTTTCTCGCAGAGAGCGAGCGGGAACCCTAATTTTCACTGTTTTTCAAAATTACCTCACAGATCTTATCATATGTTTCCAATATTTACCTCTTACTAGATTATCAATTTGATCTCTAACTCAGGTAAAATTTAATCGACTTCCATTTCACTTTCATTTTTACTGTTTATTTATGTTAATTATATATTTTGTTTAATTTAATTATTTTATTTTATTGATCTACTGCATTATTTTATTTTTTTCTGATTAAAGTTAAATTTTTGAATAATATTTACAGAGATGGAGGATTATCATAATATGAAAAGGAAAGAACTTCAAGCTTTATGCAAGAAACATAATATTCCTGCAGGTTCTGCCAATTCTGTACTGGCTGATAAGCTTTCCCAACTTCTCAATGTAATTATTCCTTTTTTGTCTTTTTACTCATTTATTGAACATCTTTACTGATATTAGACATATATAGATATATAGATATATTGCTTTCTTGGAACCATTACTAGAAATAGAATTACTATTTTATTAGAATATGCAGGTTTAGGGGGGTGTTTGGGATTTGCTTATTTATAAATGCATATATGTTGGGATAAAATTACATGCATATATAAAAGTGCTTATCCTTATAAAATAAACAAATAAACGGTTTTTAGAAGAGTGTTTCTTACAGCGTATCGGCTTAAAACAAGCAATAAGGCGATAAGAAGAAATATAACCAATTTTAGTTACCCCTTTGTGTAATATAGCTGCAATTTTCTTAATTAAATTATGGGTTTTTGCTTATATTTAAATCGTGTAGTGTTTTTTTTTTTTTTAAATATGTTTTTATGCTTTTGGTACTTTTCTGTAGTAAAATGCCAAGGTGATATGTTAAGTTTTATGTTATTGTTGTTTGGGTCCCAAAGTTATTATCTTTATGTGTTTTGTTGTTAGGTTCAGGAAAAGCAGAAACCAATAACACGGCAACGGGCTTGTTTGAAGAGTCGGGTTGAAACAACAGATGAGGGTGAAGCTGAAGCGTCGAAAAGGGAAGCCAAGAAAGTTAAATTTTGTCCAACTAATGACATATTTGAATATGGACTCACTTCTGTCAAGAAACAACAAGGTGTAGTTAGGAAGACTGGGGCTCGGAGGAAATCTGTGGCAAAACAGGTGGGAAATCCAGTTGTTAATAATGACATAGAGTTAGTTGAAGATGCTGTACAAATTCCTGTAAAGCTTACGAGGTCGAGGGTTCATATTTTGGAGAAGGATGATGTCCTTCCAAATGTTGGAAGGAGGCAAGGTAGAAGTGCGGCAAAATATGTTATTAAGGAAAAGGATGAAAATGAAGAACTGAAAGCTAATCTTGGTAAACCTACGAGATCCAAGGTGCACGTTTCGGGAAATTGCGGTGCTGTTCAACTTGATGAAGACAAGCAAAGCAAAAGGCCAGTTAAAGGTGATGCAAAGGCAAGTAAATCAGTTAAGAAACCTGTTGTTATTCGTGCTAGAGTTACAAGGTCTAAGGCACAATCTTTAGGGGATGCTGATATTGACCCTGATATGAAGTCGCAAGATAAGAAAAAGAGTGGCAGGCAAGTAGCAAAAGCTGTGCAACTTGCTGAGCCTGCTAAGGAGGTTGTGGATATCCCAGTTAGAATTACAAGGACTAGAGGACAAACAGTAAAAGAAGATATTGGAAACACTGTTGCTAAACCGCAAGATGGAAAGAAAAGAACTAGAAAGGAAATGAAGGCCACTGATCAGAGTAGTAACTCGAGCAGTGTTACTCTAGAAGATAATCAAGAACATCCCAAGAGAAAATCGTTGAGGACCAGAGAGGCGAAGGTTGAGGATGCAGATGAAGTCGACAAAGTTCAAATGGTTGATAACAGGCGAGTTACACGGTCTAGAGTTACAAGGAGTAGCATAAGCAAGACCGAGAACAAAGTTGAGGCTCAAAGAAAGTCTAAGAGGGGTCAACAGCTTGACGAACCGTTGGAGCATGCAGTTAAGAAGAATGCAAAGAGGAGAGGGTCCGCCACGCAACCTGTGAAAATTGAAGAGGTCCCTCATCCTGAAGAACCTGTGGACGCTCCAGCTGGAAGGGTCACTAGGCGAGAATCTATTGTGCAAAAAGCTCAGGGTAAGGGAATTGACCCTGAAAAAACCGAAGTGGTCCATCATGAAAAACATTTGAGCGGTACAGCTGCAAGGGTCACTAGGCGAAAATCTCCAACGCAAGAAGCTCAGAGTAAGGTAACTGGCAAACCCTCGTTTGGAAAACGTCAACCTGTAAAAGAAACTGAGATTCCCGATTCACCTAAATCTGTTGGGAGAAACGAGTCGAGAAGGCAATGTGGTAGTTTGTCCGTGATCAGCGAAGGTTTAAAAGATAAAGAAATTGTTATCAGGTCAGGAAATGATGCTTCTGATGATAAAATGAAAGCAGTAGCTTTTTCTACCATTAGTCCGAAATCTAAAAAACGAAGAGGAACTCTTATTATTGATGGCGGGCCTGTTGAGCCCGAGTATGTTTCTCCTGTTGAATTTTCAACACGCTCTATGCGTAGTGCAAGTAAGAGTGAAGGAAAGGCAGTTGCACATTCACTTCAAAACTCCCCAAAGAACCAGCTGCAGAGTGGATCAAAGACACGCTCACCCGGTGGTGCCATAGGTAGAGATGGTAGTTCTAAAAAAAGAGCAAAGTTGAGTTTAATGAAGCCAAGTGAATCAGAGGACCATGGTGAAAAGTCAAACATAGAGAAAACACCTATCTCAAAGCCGGTGACTTCTGAACTTGGTGAAAGAGTTACCAAGAGTGAGCATACACATGTGATTGATGGATCTCATAGGAGGTTCACACGTAGTGCAGTTGGAAGTAACAGAAAGGAGCCAAGGCAGACAGCCATTAAACAACAGCCCATTGGAGATTTGTCCTCGGATAAAACTCCAAAATTCAGACACGATTCAGCTGTCAAAACAGCTCCGGGAAGAGTTACGCGTAGTGGAATTAAACGTGCTGGAACTGTAGCAATCAGTCTTTCTGAAAGGGTTGCTAAAAAGAAGCAGCAGCGAGAATCAGCTCACCAGAGAAAACCTTATGTTGGAGAACCCGGGCACATTCCAGATGTTGTGATCATAGGAGCACAATCTGAAATGCCTAAAGAAGTGACGGATCAGATATTGGGACACGCGGGTAATATTTCTGCTTCAGAGTATGCGAGGTTGTCAGCTGAAGTTGCTAAGGAAAGTAAGAGTGAGACTGCCATTACTATGGAAAGCTTAAGCTCTTTATTTGATGAGCAACCTTCAGGGGTTGAATCACCCAGTAATTTTGAAGTTGAAACTCTACCAGGGGCTCATTCTAATGTTAAAACTTCATTAGAAGCTACGCCTGATGCAATTTCAGATGGGTGTAATGTGCAGAATCAGATGGCTTTGGATGCTGCTAAATCTGTTTTGAAATCTGGTAGACCAGAGACCTATGACAAGGAATTGGTAAATTTAGGATCCACATCAAAAGACTTGCAAAGTGGTGTGGGGGCTGAGGAACCTGTGATTTCTGTAGACGTGACTGTTGGAATGGAAGAGTCTGACCGTTTTGGAGATGACAACTGTACATATGATTCTGCTTCTTACAGTCAGGCATTTAAACAACCAGGCATAATGAGTAAGCATATACAGTTGGATTTTATTGAATTATTATTTTTTTAAAGTGTAGGATTCAAATATAAACTTATCTACTGACTTGCAGGCAAGCCAGAAGGCGAAGAGGAGACTGAAAAAGCCGAAGAAGGCAAGAGGGGAAGTGCCCAGAAGCCAGTGATGCAGGAGCCTGTTTCTGAGGATAATAGCATGCATGGTAACATTGAGAAACTTCACAATTGTGACATGGCCAATAGAGAGGTTTCCCATGGAGAACTAGATCGTGAAATGAACAAAGATGACACTGTGGTGCAATTGACTGCCGGTGATGAGCTTGTGGGTCTCTCTATGGAGGAAGATGATACTAAAGATGACATAGTTACTGCTCATGATAGTTTAGTGAAACAAAATGTGCTGTTAATGGGCAAAGATACCAGTTTTGGTCTTGACATGGACGGGCATGGCGTTGCATACGATCGTGTTGATACAGTGAAAGAACCAACGCAGGGACCTGAATTAGAGACAGTGCCATTAATTATTGATGTTTGTGAGATACCTATATTAGGTAATATGCTATCTCATGGTGAGGATCATGTTCCGAGCAGTGTGGAACGTGAAGATGAGGCTGATAAAGCTAATAGCGAGCATGAGTCTAACCCAAAGCCGTTAACTGACGATAAAGTATTGGGCATAGATGATGAATATAATGTAAGTAGGCTGTCTAAACCTCTGACAGATCCGTCTTCTGCTCACGACATACACAAGACTCCTTTATCTGGCAAAGATAGTAGTATTGGTCTTCCCACAGAGAGATGTGGTGTGGAATATAATTTAATTGATGCTGGGAAGGAACCTGCACCAGAACCTGAATTTGAGGTAGCACCATCAACTGCTAATGATGTTCACAAGATGTCTAGTTTGGGCAAACCTGATGGGGTAGATGGTGGTGTTAATGCTACCAGAGAATCTGATGGTGAGGACCTAGTTTTATGCTGTGAGGGCGAGGGAGATGATGCTGATAACACCTTTAAGGAAAATGAGCCTAACTCAAAGCTTATACATGATGGTGTATCTGACACTTCGGTCTTAGGCAAAGATGACTATGATAGCATAACTAGGCTATTTGAACCTACTTTAGATCCATCTTCTGCCAATGACATAGTTGAGATTCCCATCTCTGGTGATGATAATTGTTCTGATATTGCCATAGAAAGAAGTGGTGTTGCAGATACCGGGAATGAACATGCACTGGATCACGAGTTTGAGCTAGCACCATCTGCTGGTAATGATGTTCAGGAGATGCTCAGTTTGGGTGAGTCGGAGAGTGCTAATGCTTCCATGGAGCGTGAGACTGATTCAGTGCCATCAACTGGCGGTAAAATGCCAGCTGATGGTGAGCCCCTTGTGTTGAGCGGTGGGGGTGGTGAAGGTCAAGCATATAATACTAAAAAGGAACATGAGTTGAAGCTAAAGCAGTTTACTGATGATGTATCTGATACATCTGTGTTAGGCAAAGGTGATGATTACAACATAACTAGGTTACGTGAAACTACCCCAGACCCATCCACTAATGACAGAGTTGACACTCCTTTCTCTGTCAATGATATTTTTGGCGAGTCTGATAATCCTATTTATGACCATGATGTTGAAGATGGTGTTAATAATGGGCGTAAGGAGCTTGAAAGTGGTTTGGATTCATCAGTGACCAGCTATTCTCCTAATGTGCCTGTCTTAGGCAATAATTCTTACAGAAATGGACAAGATGGAGAATCTGAACATGAACATGAACAATTAATAAGAATTGATATGTGTGCCATAGATGAGCAGTGTATTGGAGGTGTAGGCTCAGAGCCTGATCAGAATGAAAGTACAACTGAAGATGTAATCAGGTCTACTATTGAAGATGATGCTCATGAAGAGTCATCACAAGACATTGATAAGGATGATATGTCTGATTATTTTGGTCATATTTGTATGTGTTTTTTTTTTGGGAGATAGCTCATAGTGTCTTTTCTTAAAAATGCCTTGAGTTTAAATATATAATTTTGTCCTCTACTTTGCAGATGGAATTGAAAATGCTGTGGAAGTGATGGACACCGAAAATGACAATTGGAATGAGCAGAAAGTTACAAGGACATCCGCACCTGATGAAAGTGCATATTTAAAGGGGGGTGATAGTATCTCCACTGGTATGAACACTGCACAGCTATCAGAAGAGACTGAACAGAAAATCGAGAGTGAGCATGCGCTAAGTGATAAGAAAGAACAGCCGGGGACAGCAATTGAAAATGCTGTAGAGATGTCGAACTCCCAACTTGTGGGTGATTTAAAAGCTCAGGAAACTCCAACCAGAGGAGAGAGTAATGCTTTGATTTCCCTTTAGTGGTTTTTACTTTTGGTTATATAGTACTAACAAAAAATGAATTTATTAGAGGTGGAAAATAAAATATTTTGTTCTATTATCCAACTCATGATAGCATATTTTCTGATATGCATCAACAGCAATACAAATAACAAAGGCAAAAGAACACCACTTAATTGAAGCAAAACATAAGTTGAATGATTAAAATAGAAGTTGAATGATAGGGACAGAGCTGGTTTTCGAGCTCCAGGGGACTCCACAAAAGCTAGGACTCAATAATAATATCAATACCGATACCTAAATAAATTGGCACGCAGGCTTTCTCAATAGACACCCTACACTTGGACAGTACTAATTGTCATGAATAATAATGAATAAAAAACTACACTTAGCCCCCTAATTATTTTCTGTTGTGAACTCTGTTATACCATCTGATCCTTATCATTACTCCCCTCAAAACACACCTTGTCCTCAAGATGTGTCTTCAAAACTTAGTTCAATCAATGTTAACTCCGGGATTACAAGGTTTGGGTGGACCTTCCATCTCATTTACCTCCCCTGCGGCCTCCTCTCAGTTTACCTCAAACTCTTCTCCGGACAACCTCAGCCCCTCCACTAGCTCTATCATCATCAACCATTATTGCGAGTTTAGTAGTGTTAGTTAAAACCCTCGGAACAGAGGTACAAATCTCTGGCTTTAATCAGTTCATGAAAGTGCTAATTATGATCGGCTTATCAATACCCTCCAACCGTGCCACCATCTTCTCAAACAAGCTAATGTAATCCCGTACAATGCCCTCGTGCTTAATGGATATGGACAAGAACTGCAGCTTGAGAAGCCTGAAGGCTGATACCAAGATAAAGCCTGATCCTCCAAAGACTACACAACAGCCTGTGGCTGATCCCCTGGTTGCATGAACCCTTGAACATCAAAGAAGCGTTTCATCTTATAAATTTAACCGTACACATCATCACCTCCAAACAAAGGCATCTTCAGTTTCTTGAGTCAGCAATCTGCCTTAATAGAGAGGTTGACCCCCAACCCACGCATTCCCCCAAGAAACTGGTGGACGATTGGCATCAACACTGTCAAACCCGGAACTCTCAGAATGACGCCATCACTAAACATAATTGATGTTAAATCAGGCTGTCAAGGAAGACTGGATGACGCGGTATTGAAGGAGCTGGTGGCGTAACCTTCGGTGACGGCGGCTGCTGAACCGGCTGCAATTTAGCTAACATAGCCAAAATTTCAGAATGACGGAAATCGTTAGTTGCAGCCTGCTGATCACTTAGTTTGCAGACCCTGCAAGTTTGCGTATTGCTGTTTACTCTTGTTTTGCAAACTCACCAAAGCCACTGACTGCCACTCACTTGTACCCTGTGAAGTCAATAAAATCCAATCTCGATTTTGCAGCGTCCTGTAAGTGTTCAGTAGCGAGCTGAAAATGCGGAGAACGGGAACGTAATTCTTGCAATGCAACTTCCAATTTTACTTACTCATCTGAAGCTTTGTGTGGTGGCATGACTGGCGTAACATAATTTCATAAGGACTGCTTTGATACCAATTGATATCAACAGCAATATACGAATAACAAAGGCAAAAGAACACTTGATTGATGCAGAACAGAAGCTGAATGATTAAAATAACAGCTGAATGACGGGGATAGAGCTGGATTCCGAGCTTCAGGGGATAAAGCTATTACTTTCACACCTCTCTCTTTATCTATAGATATTCCACAAAAGTCTATGACTCAATAATAATATTTTTACCGATACCTAAATAAATTGGCATGTAGGCCTTATCAATAAACACCCTAAACTTGGCCAACATGTAATTGCCAAGAACAACAATTAATTAATAAAAAACGACACTTAGCCCGCTAGACTTATTTTCTGCTGTATACTCTGTTATACCATCTGATCCTTATTAGTTTCACATACGGAACAGAAGAATATGTCAGTTTTTTTAAATTAAAAAATATCCTGGAGTCAACATATAGCTCCAATGCTCTTTTGCTATTGTTCATTAAATTGGTTTTGTGTTTGTTGGTAGTTCTTAGTGATACTCTTTTTGATGCACCTACATCATTATAGAAAGATATTACATATAAGCAAGGTAGTTTTGTATTTTCCATATTTAGGTACAGTGCATTTTAGCACACGTGAATGGATTCTTAGAAAATGAAATGTACTTTTACAGAAAAATTTCAAAAGGAAAATATGGAGGATTGGGGGAACTATAGTTCCAGAGTGGATGGATTTCAGAGTTTAGTTTTAGCAAATAAGAAGGATAATCTACTGGCTAAAAGCATAAAAGGTGGATTCCGTTTCAATATTAATACACACAATTTATTTTTTCTTACGTTAGTGTATTATTCTCTGAAGTTAGTGTATTATATTTCTACAGATAACCAAGTTTCCGATCTTGAAAGTTCTGCTAGAGCAGGTTCTTTAATACAAGAAAGCTCTAGTCTTGCAGCTGACATGGTCAATTCAGTTAATAAGTTGGAATATAGCTCCAAAAATGTGACTGATGGAGAATCCGATCAAGCTGTGGATTTGCTGAAAGGAGATGCAAATATGCCTGAGGAAGATTTATACTGGTCTGGTTAGTTAAATGTCTATACACCGCCAAATAAGTTCACTTTCCTGGTTAATATAAGTTTTTTATTCTCGAATCAGTCATGTAAAAGGGGGTTGGGAATATGCAGCCGCAACCTTAGCACATTAGTCTGATCATGGAAATAACGATTTTAATGGTTAGCTTTACATAATTAAGTATCTGATTTAAATTGGCAAGTCAATAGACGTATTTATTTGTGTAAGGTCACTCCTTCACTTGAACACATGTTCAAAACTATTGCTTTATATACGATAGTAGGATGTCATCTATTTCAAGATACTATAAATTATTATTGAACTGTTGAGTATGTTGAATTACGTGGTTTAATGCACCAAAGATACTATTAGTTGGTGATGATTGGCCATCTAGCCCAATTCTTTTTAAGCTGTATTTTGTTTGACCAGTTAAGAGGTTAAACCATGACCCTACGGAGCTGATTATTAAGCAATTAAGCATATGAGTCAAACTGGATCCTCTTTCTATAATTCTTGCATATAAGATCTTATGAAAATTGACGGGTGTTTTTTTTTTTTCCTTTTTTTGCAAGTGAAGATCTGTCTTTAAAGTCGTTATTTGCCACACCCGCCGCCACTCAAAATGATTTTAAGGGTAAGATATTGATCATTCAATCTTGATAGTTACTTGACTTGTAAAGACTCATGAGAGTTTCTTCCTATGATCATTAATAGGTGAAAATACACGAGGCACTGCAACTGGTGAAGAAAATGAACTATGTGGAGTTCCAAGTTTTGAACATTTTCCTAATAAGTATTTTGAGAATGAAGTAGATGGTTCAATTGACTGGTTGGGGAAGAACAAGCATCTTGAGTTAAAGGGTGACCAATATGATTTGTCAAGTGAAGCAGCAAGCACCAGTAACCACCATGAGTCTTCTGTTCTGAACGTTAGCTCAATGCGTAGCGGAGTTTTTGGGGAAAAAGCCTCTCATCTAAAAGGGTCAAAAACGGGTGACAATTTAGCTTTAGATAAAGGTATTGAATAACGTTTCTTGTAAATTTTCTCTTTAGTATCGGTTTATTTCAATCTTGATATTGTATTAAAAAAAAATCCAAATACTTGTCTGTAAAGCAATCTGATTTTGGTTTTAGGGACGTGAGAAATTTGAGTGTGGGCTTTCTAGAGAATCCAATATTCTAGCCAGTTATGTGAAGGAATGATGGGTGAGCAGATAGTAAGGGTCTTCAAGCACGTTTTTTTCTGCTGCAGAATAGATAGGGATTTACGGCATATCAAACCGCGGTTGTATATATGACTAGTCAAACTAGCTCTGTAATTAGTTGTAATATCACATGTCTTTACTTGTGACTAGTCAAACCATTGCTTTTGTTACGTCTATCGCAAGGTCACCAAATGCTGTTATCTCCAAATTTTAAATGTGTTTGGAACAGTTGTCTGCGTCGCAAGTTACGAAGCTCTGGAATCTAAAAGTATAAAAATGGGAGATGTTTTGAATCGGATTTTCATCTCCAACAAACTGAATGTCTATTCTGTAGGCAAGTTTTAAGCTTTACATGGAAAGTCAACCAAGTCGTCTTATTTTGAGTAAACACAGAGACGAAACTTGTCAAGAGTAGTTATGCCCCGGAAATGCAATGTTTGATTTAAAACTTAAGCTGCTTGATTGGTGAGCTTTTTTTGTGTGCAGAACCTTTCTAAGACCAGGGCAGATAGGATGCAACGGTTGTGTGCATGATTGAGGAGCGGGAAGGTCCAGGTATGTTAGATGAGATTTTTTTTAGTGTGAATGTGGGTTTTTCATAACATACTACTTTATTTTTTATTTTTTTACAACTATATTATCCATAAATTGATAACATAAAATGAAAAGTGACGTAAGTGACCAACTTCAAACTAAACACATTTTTGTTTAAAAGAGCCCTCTAAGACCATTCCCGAGGGCTTATGATCACGGTGCACTTTACAATTACAAATATTTACATGCGTAACTGGTCGTACTTAGCAGAAATTGTATGTAAACAACATAATGTCAAAATGTGCCCCTTCCCTTATGTTTGTATGTCGTATGCATTCTTGTGTATGGCAAAAAATGGTTTGTAAACATTGCCTGTAACACCATGGGAATAGGTTTCTGGCCAATGACCACCCATTCGATTTTAATAACCAAGTCTGCACTCTGCTCTCATGTGAGAAATAAATGGTTTGAGAAAAAGACCTATAAAATAGTAAATGTGTGGGGTGACCAGAAGTAGAATGAAAAGTAGCAGGATGGCATGTGAATATCTGCATAGACTTGTAAAGTGTGATATTAAATTTTCCACATTGATGATGATGATGCTGCTGCCCCAACAATGTCATTATAAGTGAAACTGACATAAACGCGTTAACAAACTAAATATACGTACTTTTTTCATTACTTAAATGTACGTGTGGAGATGTACAGTTGTAAGCATATATGCAAAGCACAACAAAGGTAGTCAGAGAGGTTATGAATTATTTGAGCCAGTGTACTAATTTGAGATGAAAAATTTGAGAACATTGGTTTCATTTTTGACTTTATCATGTTAATCTGCAATTATCTTGAGTCCCGTGCATTCATTGATGCGACATATACTAAAACCTTTCTAAATTAATCATTTTTAATATTTTATTAATTTAACGAGATATTATTATATCGATAAATTAATAAATCATAAATTTAAAGAGACTCATGTATTCCTTTTTAAGTTTTATCTCCAATGTATATTCACACATTAAATAAACATGAGTCCATAGCAAATTGCTTTTGACACGGTAAAATTCGTTCGATATATTCAACCAAATGATGTAAACTCTGGATAAGACATTCGTGAGCTTGAGAGCTTGATTACGGGTACAAATTATTAGCCCAAAACGAATGTGAATGTGTTGCGGATTATCCTTGTGATAATAATAAATGATATAGGGTTCAAAGTATTGGAGAAATTGTGACAAATACTTAAAAGAAAAATAGTTCATGACTAAGTTGAGGACGATACAGTAATTTTGAAATCGGTCACTTGGAAAAAAGCATTGCTCCGGCAATAACAACTCTTCACAACTTTTTGTTGTCATATGATAAAAAATGTCGCAACTCTTAAGTGCAATGGAGAAATTTAAATATATATTCAACAAAGATTTGAAGTTAAAAAATAGATTCATATTTTACCATACAATATTAGAATTTTGGAATATTTAAGAAATTATTAATTTATAACTTTGACGGGATTTATATATATTTATATCGGGGCTTCAAAAAAATTATTATATTACTGTATTCTTTTATCGATTGATGTCTAATTTTATACTGGTTTTTATTGAGGTCATTAATTTATCGAGTATTAATTTATAAAGGTTCTACTGTATATACAATTATAACAATTAAAATGGGTAAAAATAGTGATACAAAAGTATAAAAATGAGTTACTATTGTTGTTTAAAAAAATAAAATAAAAATAAAAGTGAGTTACTCTAATCCTCTGAATATTAGTGTGTTTGTTTCTTTATAAATTGAGTATGGCAAACCATGACCAAAGACTTCAATTAGAGACAGGATACTGTAGAGTATTTTTTATTTTTTCAGAGGTCAGAATTGCTCGCAAATGTTAGGATCAGACATACCATAAATGAAAATCGAATACCTAAAGCTAACTTTAAATATTCATCAAGAAGAACACGAGTCTAAAACCCCTTGTGAATAAATAAGCTTCATCACCACTATTTGATTATGGTTAACTAAAGCCAGGATATTAAGAGGTCTCACAATGGGTTCGTTTCGGCTCGTTCTTTCACCGAGGACGAGTGCACACCGTTAGGTGTCACTCGTCCTCCCGCTCGTCCACCACTGTTCGTTCCCATACATACAAGTAGGAGTGTTCGTTTATTTTTTAATGCAACGGTCAAATGAGGCAAATTTTTCAAAAAATTGACACAACTAGTCCCTATGACGGCCATATTTATAATTCTTACACATTTTCACTTTTGGTACTTTTTTATCATTTATATATATAACATCTTCACATATCTAATTTTATACACAAAAAACACACTCTTATAAACATAAAACACACATACATATATCTAAAATCATCATGTCTTTTCCATTTCCGTCGAGTGCTAACACGTACACTCGACCGGAGTTGTTTGCGAACGACTCCGACGATGAAGAACTTATCACTATGATGGGCGATTTTATCGATTTGGTCGTAAATGGTGAATCTTCTACCCGTCTCACTCGTGTTCATATCCCAAGTGATCGACTTCGTACAGGACAACAATTGCTAAATGATTACTTTGTAGAAAACACAAAGTACCTGATGAGTGATTTATTTGTGACTTTTTCTCCGTTCGTTTGACACGTTTTTGAGGTATAAATGAATACTTAGTGTGGACTTTAAGGTACTTAATGGAATTAGGTTTGTGAACATGTTTGATTTGAGAGATGACTGATCGAGAGAGTAGAAATGAGCTTAGGAGTACTAAGGATGAAGTTTGGGGAATACACGTATGAAGAATAGGAACTGAAACAAGAAAACGCATGCGAAATGGAGCTGCCAGCACCGCTGGGACACACCCAGCGCCGCTGGATCGTACAGGAAATAGACCAGCGCCGCTGGAGCCTTCAGGAGCACACCCAGTGCCGCTGGGCACACTGCCAGCGCCGCTGGGACTAGGTCGGCAGAATTAAGGTTTTCCGTATTTTGCCTATAAATACCCCATTATAAACCCTAAAAACAGAAGTAGAGCACATAGGTCGAAAGTGACGGCTAGGGATCGAGAATTTGGACCTCTCAGGCACTCCAGAGCAGATCTAACATCATCAGATGCTTGGGGATCCAACCTTGTGATTTATAATCACCCGGTTTCATATTCTTTATCTCTTTCCGTTGTCTCTAGATTTTTATGTTATTTTATTTTATTAGATTGTTCATGGCTACTCAGCCTGTGAGTAGCTAAATTACTAGACAGTCGTTTGGACGTGATGTAAACATGATTTGATTGTTGATTATGGTTGATTCTTGAACAGTTTCTATGCTACATCGTAGATCCATATTTACTTGAATCTGATTTGTTATTAGTTTTCATATACAAACTGATTTTAATTGATTTGGTTAAGTCGACTTGGTACCGAGGCTCTAGGGTCATTTTAATCTGTTTGCGAAACATTGGTCGGTCTTTAATCAGTGTAATCATTTGATCTATAATTGGACACTTGATTGAGAGTTAAGAATTGGTTCAAACGAGTATGCGCTTAATTGGGTTAATCTAGCTGATCTGGTGTCTTTAAACTTTAACAAGAATCAAGACTTACATAAAAGATTTCAGTCGTAGTTATAGGCTCAGTTTTTAAAGCTCAGTGAGCGACCTTAACAAGAACTCATTGAAGTGTCTGACTAGTCGAGGGGCAATCAGATTAAATAATTTAAGTGAATCTAACGAGAATCTGAATGTGAAAAGAGTCGTTCAACAACTTCAACTATAACTACTTTTAAGCATGTCAATCAAAACCAAACGAATGTCAGTTTTTACATTTATTATTGTCTTCAATTTCATATGCAATTAGTTAACTAGGAAAACCCCAAAAGAAAACTGTAATCTTAATTATAAGTATTTTCATTTCCTTAGTTTAAGTTCCCTTCGAACGAACTTGGACTTACCTAGACTATACTGCCACTAGACATAGTACACTGCTCTTAGTCACATTATAAGATAGATTAGGTAGAACCTTGAATTATAAATTTAAAACTTAGGTAGTTTAATAAAAACGCACATCAGTACCCCCCCTCACTTCTTTAGGCGGCGATTTCGAATGCGAAAAGAGTTGTTCATGCGTATAGCTAATGATATAGCTTCTTTCTCCCCAATTGGTGATGAGCCTGTTCCGCGTCATTTTATTGAGTTTCGAAACCAGCTTCTAGATGCAAGAGGTAAACTTGGTTTTACTACAATTCAAATGTGTACATCTGTGATACGTCAGATGGCGTATGGCAGCGTGGCTGATTACTTGATGAGTATCTACAAATAGATGAAAAAACTTCTAGAGATTCGCTTGATGCTTTTTGTAAGTGTGTCTTTGACCTTTACAGAGAAGAGTACTTACGAAGACCAACAACAAATGATATACAGCGTATCTACCAAAAACACGCAGAGCTTCATGGGTTTCTAGGGATGTTTGGAAGCATCGACTGTATGCATTGGCCCTGGAAAAGGTGTCCAAAAACATGGCAAGGCCAGTTCACTCGAGGTGATAAAGGGGTACCAACCATTATGCTTGAAGCTATTGCGTCGTACGATTTATGGATTTGGCATGCATTTTTTGGAACGGCAGGTTCGAACAATGACATAAACGTCCTTAATCAATCACATTTGTTTAGGGAAATCATTGAGGATACGGTTCCGGATACTTCATTTACGGTTAACAGAACCGATTACAAGAAAGGATACTATCTAGCTGACGGTATTTATCTTGAGTAGGCGACATTCGTCAAGGCATTTTCATGCCCACAAGACCTGAAAAAGAAAAAATTCAAGAAGTATCAAGAAAGTGCGCACAAAGATGTGGAACGAGCATTTGGAGTTCTCCAAGGTCGTTGAGTGATCCTTACACACCCCTCAAGGTCGTATAGTGTCAACAAGATTCGTCGAACCATGTATGCTTGTGTCATACTGCATAACATGATTGTCGAGGATTCGGGTTATGTAATAACCTCCTATGATCTAGAAATCCTAGCTGAGCCACCCCGTGTACCTGTTCGTACCTTCCGTGAGAGGATGGCGGTCCACTCACGCACCAATAAGGAGCTTCGAGACCGAGGGGTTCACCATGGTCTTCGTCACGATCTTGTTGAGCATATTTGGCGTCTCCCGTGATCTATTGTTGTTTGTCTTAGTAATAATAAATTGTGAAACTATGTTGTTCTTTTTATTTAATAATGTGTTGTTTTTTAGTATTGTATTGTATGTTTTTTTATTTAATGGAACTTTTAAGTGTGTTTTTATTATAAAATTGAAATTGTATATATTAGAGGGTTAAAAGTGTATAATTAAATAGATGGTAGAATATTGGGTTGAAAAGATAAAGTTAAATAAATAGTGAGTTCTAGACTAGTTCTGGCATTGTGGGTGTTTTGAGGGGATTAGTCCTTGGTTAGTCCTTAGGCTGATGTGGAGCTGATGTGATGCTGATATGGACTAGTCCTTGGAGAATGAGTGTCTACCACTGTGAGAGCTCTAAACGATACTTTATATTCAATATTTTTACTCGGAAAACAATCCATCCAATAAAATGTAGAACTTAACATCAATAGCTTTCCGTCAAAGAACTTTAGATACCGAAATATTCTATTTTACATTTAATTATCTGCTAGCAACTTCACACCAGAAATGGAGCCGTGAAGCATCCAAATTTTACTCACGAGGTCGGTTCAAACCTTGGTACCTTACGAGGTTTTTCATGAAATGGAGGTATATATATGGTTGGCAAGACTTTATGCATTGACTGCTAAAAAAGAATTCTAACTCCATGAAGAGATTATTTGCATGCAATATCTATTGTATTCTATCCTTGAGAGCTTTTAGATTGCCACACTTACTCAAATCATCAAAAGAGTGTTATTTATCAAGAATTAAAGAATTAATCAAAAGGTTTTCTCATATGTTTAATCGTTAGACACAAACTTTTCTTTTCCTTTTCCATTTTACTTGAATCTTAAAATGAGATACGATAAATTTTTGTTTAATTGCTAGACAAAAACCCTTTTTTCCTCTATTTTACTTGAATCATAGAATGAGATTTTAGTTCAAGACTTCAAGTTATGTCAAGTTAATTCCCACTTTTAAAAGTAAATGATAAATTCCAATTTCCAGATATACCTTTATTATTTACTACATACAGTGCAAATTTACTTCCTCAATTTATAAGTAGCTTTAACAACAAATTTATATAAAAGATTAAACCAAAAAAGTAGGCATACTTTTTTTTTAACGTTTTTTTTTTACTGATAGACGCTTAATTTGAAACAAACGACCGTTTAGATAATACGGAGTATATAACTAAAATGATATCTGTACAATTTACAGAGTTTGATAGTTATATTCATTTAGAGTATATTATAACACATCAAATAAGTTGAATAAATATAACAAAAACCAATACATTTTCAACTAAATTTTATAAAAGAGGAACATTATAAAATAATAATAAAATGACTAATCAATCTATGTTCTTCTGGGATTACAAACAGATAAGATTTCTGAAATCCATCCCTTAATCCTCACAAGACTCCCCAAACCTTTATATAATAAGAATCAACTAAAATCATGACCCCAAAAAGTGAACTCTCAATCTACCACAAAATCACCTGCCTGTTTTGTATCTACAAAAACTAACCAACTTCTCTATAATAATACTACTTCAGAACTGCCTGAAAGACCATTTGACTATCATACTCAGTTACAGTCTAACCCGCAAGGGTCCAATACTAGGCCGTCTTTACTAACAAATGGGTTGGACCGAACCCACACTAATGTCAGAATCGAAGATAAAAGGATTGTCCATACGAGTATTATGGTGGGAACAGTCCTTTGTTTTCCCATTACACCCTTGAGGAAAGGGTAGAGATGAAGAATGACCCATATCGCGAAAAAAAGTTTCCCAAAAAGTGGACCCCACGATTCGTACCCATTGTTGATTGCGTCAGAGATCCCGATAACTACACCGATGACATTAAAGGCTAATAAAGTCAATGGTGGGATCAAAAGACTGGTCCACTTGAAGATATAGAGCTCGGCAAAATCTCCATCATCACCACCTTTTGAGGTAACAGTGAAGTTTGTATTGACGCCAGCCAAAACTTTTAGTAGACCTTGAAATAGAGCAAATAGATGAGAGGAGACACCACCGATTACCCAAAATTGCTCGTTTCTCCAAAAGTCGTCTATACCAACTCCACCCCATTGTATCTCTAAGACACTTGTTATGGCAATTGATAAAAACATGAGCATGAAGATAATGCTAGCATAATTGCTTATCTGCAAGATGCAAAAGAAAAAGTACATTAGAAATCACTTCAAAATCATGCCCTTCGTTTATAACAATTGCAGACTTAAAAAAACGTTATGCTAATGCATACCCTGATGAGAAATATTGAATAGGACACAATTGGTTTAGATTGACGTGGCAAGACAATAATGTTCATTAGCATGATTGCGTAAGAATATTTCATATTATTCTTACCTCTGGAACAATGAATTTCCCGCTGAGGAGACAAACAGCCGGAAGCGTGCAGTAAGCAACCAATGGAACAGACGTCAATGGATAGACAACAGAGTTTATATATGAAAGCCTCTCCAAAGGCTTCAAACCGCACCCATAACCATACCATATAGGACAATGCTTACTCAACAAAATTTCAACTGACCCAAGAGCCCACCTAAGAACTTGGTGAAGACGATCGGAAAGATTAATTGGTGCCGAACCCTTAAATGCGGGCCTCTTGGGAATGCAATACACTGATCTCCACCCATGACAATGCATCTTAAACCCCGTCAAGATATCCTCCGTGACTGAACCATATATCCATCCAACCTGCGTTTTCAATAAATTTAAGAATACACATTATAAATATCTCTGAAAGCAGAAACTACCGATGGCTAATTTGACCCATTTAACTAAATGGGTCACCATGGGGCTATATGTTTTCTGCAACACATCATATAGATCAAATACATCAGGGGCCACCAGAAGTATATTTAAACGCTTAAAACACGTTAATTCATTTTTTTAAAAACATTTACTTTATAAACTAATAGTATACATTCTATCATCATAACTGATAATCATATTGATAAAAGTTGAAAAAAAAATTGACAAAACATGCTTGCAGTTAAACCCAACAGGACGTAAGCCAGATCATTTTGACCCACATCTAAACTTTCCCATTTTGATTCGATGAACAACATGCCCATTTTACAATCTCTAACACAGATAGAAACTGAGATGAAACTAATATTGTATTGCTTTACATACCTCTTTTCCCCATTCAGTTTTATCTTCATAACCACAACTTATGACATGAATAGCTTCTTTCAAGAGCGATGCAGACGATGCCCCAGGAAGAACACCACCGTCTTCTATAAGGGTCGAAGCAATAAACACAGGAGACTGCCCAAATTTCTTTTCCAATTTTATCTGAGAAATGGGCAATGATCTTTCACCATCTATCTCTGCAAAAAAAAAGTCCTACTTTGTATAAAAATAAAAACAAAAAGAATAAGACACCAAACCTCCTCAAAACCACTCATTTTACCTTCCATGAACACAGGAGATTGCCCAGCTTTCTTTTCAGACTTCATATGAGGCATGCGCGATGATTTTTCACAATCTATTTCTGCAAAATACACAATTTTTTGTAAAAAATAAAACAACAAAATACTCAAGGTTGAAACTGCTTAAAAACCATTCATATTTACCTTCAGAAGTTAAAGGATATTGTCCAAACTTATCTTCAGGCATTATGTGAGGCATGAGCAATGATCTTTCACTATCTATTCCTGCACAGATACCCACCTATTAACAAAATAAAAACGAAAAGTTTCTAAACTTCAAACCACCTAAAAATCAGTCACTCACCTTCAATCCCCTCTTCGATATTCTCTAGTGCATGTATTTGAGTTGAAGTGTCCATTATTTTCTTCATCTTTTTCATTTTCTTTTTAGCATTCCCTTCTTCGATGTTTTGTGAGTGTTTTTGTATTGAACTTTCCATCATCTTCTTCATCTTTTTAGTTTTCTTTTTTGCATTTCCCTTGATTTTCTTCTTTCTTGATGAGAAACAACACAAACACCATTGAGGCAAGCAATTGCATGTTTTTCCAGGAGGTTTCATTCTAACTGGCGCATCGAAACCATACAATGCCTGTCTCCTGAAAACACATCCGGTTCCAACATATATCGGTCCTTGGATCCCGTCCAGCCCTTTCATATTAATCTATCAAAGTATTACAGAAGATTAAGAAAGAAAAAAAAAACGATTATTTACAAGAATATTGAATATTCCAGTATGAACAACCAGTCTACCATAAACAGTAACTTTTTATTATCGTAAACTAAAGGATAGTCAATAGAAGAGTTCCGAGGTCTGCATTGCTCAATTCAGGATATGTTTCATGTCCAAAAATTAGCCAAAGTGACCTGTTATCCGCCTGGTTAATTTTAGACCTCTATATACTCACAATAGTACTGATGAGAGGAGTGGCTTACATCAAAGAAGACAACGTTGCGATTTGAGTATCTATCATGCCGATCAATCCCATCAAATCTTTGAGGAAATTGAACGTAGCAAATTTTCTTTCCGGATATAGGGTCCATCATGAAGCACATAGACTCCCGGAGAGCTTTACTATTATTTATATAGTGATCACAATCTACATTGAGCATGTAAGGTGCATTTGTAATAACAGCAGAGACTCGGATCTTCAAAATAGATTAAAGTTAGAGATGTTAAAAGGATTGGAAAGTATAATTTTTAAAAGTTTCGTACGGAATTGAGAAGTTCATACGAGAGCATTCATTGCACCCGCTTTCTTGTGGTGGTCAAATCCAGGCCTTTTCTCTCGAGAAACATAAACAAGGGGTGGTAATTCGTTTCCTTCAACATCTCGAACACCATCATTCCCTAAGAAAACCTGTTGAATACAATTCATCAAAAATAAATGGAGTTATCGATATGGTGGCTCCACATCCAAAGTGTATGTGCTACAACATTATCCAGATAATTTAGAATATCACTATGACTGCTAAATGTAAACATATTTTCGGCATGCTTATTAAGAAGTGTAGGATTGTACACACTTGCTCTGACGTGAAATACTTATGCATAGAATTCTAATATGCAGAAAATGTATAATCTTATACTGTTTTTCATATTTAGAAAAGTAACAAAAGCTTAAACATTTATAAGTGTGCCATTGAGAAAAAAAAAATCGATGAGTAACTAATTCCGAAACTTTCAAACAAAGCATATGTCATAAGATGAGAATTAATATAAAGACAAAATTATGTTAGCACCTGAATCATTCCAGGATGATCCCTAACGTTATTTCCGGGCCACGGAGTCCCGTCCTGCATAGTCCATCCATCTTCAGGAACCTTTTGTGCCATGGACACAAGCCCATTTATCCGTACCTTAAACTCCTCGTAATCTCTCTGTATTTCAAATACTTGGATAATAAGTCCATAACGCTTAACATTGCATCTGAATTTGAACATGGCTATAAAAAGCAAGACACAAACTTGATGGATAGTTTAAATTTACCTTCATAGCACGGCGTTCACAGACAAATGCAGGATGTACTTTATCTTTAAGATAATCAACCTTCTCAGCAAAATACCACTCAGGAGCACGTGGTTCTATATTAAATTTCTTGCAGAAAGGGACCCACTTTCTTGCAAATTCAGATGTTTCTGAGAGTGCTTCAAATGTAAGCATGGCAGCACCATCATCAGAAACATAGCAGGCAACTTTATCCACAGGATAATCCACCGCCAATATAGATAAAACCGTGTTTGCAGTGATGAGTGGTGGTTCTTTTAATGGATCCACTGTGCTCACATAGACATCTATAGGAGCTAGCTCAGAAGCCTTCCCTTCTTTCTCATACCTAATTACAAAGTATCAAACTTTTAAACACTACTTCAAAAGTTCGAATATAAGATAGCAAAAGTATGGGGAGACAAGTTGACTAACGGGTCAGACACTTTTGGACTTTCACGTCATACAAGTAATTTCTTATGGTATGAGACCATTTGGGACCAGATTTATGAGATAGGTAAAAATTGCTACCTCTAAATTTGCGAGAGAGGGACAGAGCCACGACAAGACCTACATGGAAGTTATGGTATTGATGTGCATACCGTGAATGTTCATAGTGCACTGCTTTGTAGTGTAAAAGTCGCTAAAATAATAATATTTTAGTGCATTCTGTAACAATATTAATAGTACATGCCTTAGTCGGCATTCCTGAATAGAGAATGGAAAGGGTTGCATATACCTTAATGATAATCGGTCCAAGTATGTTTCACGCTCAATAGGAAGCCATTTCGGAAACTGATCTAAGATCCATGAAACAGCAAACCATATCTCACAGATAACTGAAGTGAGCCACAATCCATATGCATCATTTACAGGATGAAGGATTCTATAATGGAAGAAAAGACCAAGAATCACCATACGCATTAAAATCACCATTCTATACGGATTTATCTTGCTTGAAGGAATCGGCAGCTTCCTTGACAGTGGTTGCCTTCCCTCATCCATCCTGTATGATCAAAGTAAAAAACAATGAATTTGAAACTATTAACATATATTTAGTATTCTCGTCATTCTTGACTAGTGTTATTCACTAGCTTGATCATACTTGTACTTGAAAACACAATGATTAAGGTGCAACCTTTTGCAATCTTGATATATCTTTTTTGTATCTATCATACCTATGGTAATAGTTAATGTAAATATTGTTCTTTTTCTTAAAACAATAAATATAACTGTATCACTTTTAAAGCTGAGAGTGTTTCATTTGTCTGAGAGTCAAAATGGATAGGACATGGATCTTATAACTTATTAACTACCAATGCATTCTTAAAGTAATCAATTGAGTTGTATTGACATGTAATTAAGAAACCATTCGATAAAACACCTACATGGGCAAATCTTCATCATCTAGATCACCATCATGCCCGCCACCACCATCATTCCCCTGGTGCTTCATTATCTGAAGTTTATCGGCCTGTCTTTTCCTCCATTCCTCCATTCTATCCTTCCATGCAACCGTTCCATACCCATAAACTGCTATATCTTTCTTTGGGTCCATTGTTACTGCAACGAAGAACAGACAGTCATATTAAGAGTAAACGAACAAGTATGCAAAACTTACCCTTGAATCAACACCAAACAAGAAAGTAAACACTTACAAGAGACTGACGAAGCGGTATCAAAACACTGTGTAGGATGAACTCGTTTCGAACGCCCCATGAATGGCGGGATGATTAAAGCATGACTATCATCATCCTTCAATATTGAAAGTTGTCACTATTAAAAGTTAGTAATTCTCCACTTTTATAACTGAATTAATTTTTCAGGTTTAGGTAAACAAATGCTGCTTCCCGACATTAATCAAGGGTAAGAAAAGAATACCTATGTAGCCCTTCTTTTCACCTAGATCATGAGAATTTTATTCCGTAATTTATAATCACCTCCCACATGCCCCGCCAGGTACCGTTGTTCTATAAGTGACATTTTGGGCCAATTTATTTTGTTTCTTATAATTAATAAAATTTACCAAAACACTCAAAAAGTTGATCACGGGACTTCAAACAGCAGAAGCACATTCAAACATAATCTCCTATTACCCATATTGTTACAGCTGATTATTTGACTCTAGTTATTTAATGTCACATAACCACTTTTAATATCACAAATATCACAATCGTGTTATTATTACCTCTTGACCATAAGTAAGAAGAGGCATCTCATGACTAGGAGCAGCACCATCTACTTCAGATGCGGTGGCAAAGACAGAAATATTTGAAGCATCAATATTTATGTGTGAAGAGTATTCATAAAGACTATGAGGATTTCTCCTGTCATTGTTTCGGAGATCAAATTCGTTAGCCAAATCATCAAATCCATCCTCTTCTTCATCGCCATCAACTCTTGGACTCCCTAGTTATAATTGTTTTAGTCCTTGTATTTACACAAATACACTAAGAAACACATCAAATGAATGAGCATATCAATACCTTTGATTCTTTTGAATCTGGTTTTGCATTGTGGGCAAGCTTGATTACCATCCCTTCTTTCATATTCATAGCAAGGTCTGCATATAGGAAATGCACATTCGTTGCAAGCCACAAATGGCTCATAGACTAGGTGGGCGGGCTTTTGGGCACATGGATAAGTAGTTTCAACAGTCATTTCGATCTCATCCCCACAAATCTGACATATCTGACCACTTAATTCTGTTACAGAATTCACCTGTTGAAGCAAATATGTTCTCAGTTACCCAATTGATAATTTTTTCAACTTTTCTATACTAATAAATTAAACAAGGCTAAGCTTTAAGGCAATGTGAATACATAACAAGATCATATTATTCATAACAAGAACAAGAACATCAAAAGATTTAAGCTTTAAGAAAATGTGGATATGTAGAAAAACAAAAAACAAAGATTAGATTAACAGCAAAAAATCAAACATGCAAATGGAAAATTTTCAACATTGTAACATAATGAGGTCAAGAACATAAAAAATTTTAAGATTGAAGACAATGTGGGTACCTAGCATTATTTGTAACTTAAAAAAATTTACTTCGCCTAATATAACATTGATATGTAATCAACCTTGACACACATAATTGTGTGACACAATCAAATTTCAATATACATTAACTTACAATAACGGATGCTGTTTTCCTTGTCAGGTTAACCGGGTAAAGCAAGTCTTTGACTTTGACTCACATATACCTGGCCGGGTATCCCCGCGCCTGTTTCCGAACCCCTTCCCTGGCCACCCCCCATGTGTTACCTATTAAAGTTTGAACCTTAAGTATGCCACCTATGAGATGGTTATACATTCACTAAAGATTACTAAACAACTACCAACATAAATCCGTAATGAAAGCACAAACTTTTCATCTTCTGAATGTAGAATATCAATGTAGCACTCAAAATGCACCGCTATATCTCAAATTAAATAACCAAGAAATTGTTCACCCAAATATAATATATACATATATATGTATGTATATATAATGCAAAAGCTAAAAGCTGAACATACCTTTGCATATTCATCAGCATTGATTAGAATAAACTCATTTCTGTTGTGTGAACCAGCAATTAGCCTTCCATGGGTATCCATTGTCTCAACAAAACACACACAAATAATTCACACACTTACACAAAACATAGATAAAACAAAAAATCTTTAACAAGAAAGTTTAAGCCTTTCAAATACCCTTTAGCAAGAACCCTTAAACCCTTATTAGAAATCAAATGTGTGACAATATTATATAAGTAATGTAGAATAAACCCTTTGTAATATTATTTTATTAAATACATTATTATAATCAAGTGGGATTTTTTATGGGATTATTATAATGAACAAAAATATATATTATGAAAAGGTGTCACCAGAAAAGAAAAAAAAAAGATCCACAAAGAAAATAAGAATTTGGTTGTGAAAAAATATTGAATAAATGCTTAATACTGAACAGATGGATACAGACAGATGTATAGATTTAATGGATCTTTAACAGAAGTGTGGGGCCCACATATGGTGGTGGAAAGTGGGTCCCCAACAAAATTGGTACGGTGGTTCTTGATGGACGGGGTAAAACTGTAAAAAAAAAAAAAAAAAAAAAAAAAATATACAAAAGACCAAATCTTGATGATGATGATGATGGTGGCAATGTGTTGTGGGGTTTCAAAGATTGTGACTTCAAACTTACATTCACTTTCTTACTGGCTTGAACAGTTTAAGGTTTTGGTTGGATAGTCACGTGCAGTCAACGTGTTGGGTTGACGAGGTTTTGTATTGTATTCTAGTATTTGTACTTCAATGCATGTGTAATTGTACATTGTGTTTTAGGGTTTTTGTATTTGTATGCATATACTTTTATTTTTATTTTTAGGGTTTTGTTAATGAGGATGTGAGTATAAATTATTTAAGTGAATTAAAATTTGTACTTTGTCATGCGAAAATTAAAGAATGGTTTTAATGTATAAAGCATATATAGTTGTTGACTCGTAATTTTTAATTTGATTCGAAAACCTAAATTTTGAATTGTGACTCAACTCGTAAGAGTCAGGACATTTTTATATACCACATAATATTGCATAATTATATATGTGTGACGTATTTATAAACAAAATATAAGTTAATTATGTTTATACATTAACAAAATATTACATATTTAATAATTTTTGGTCATAAACTTATAACTTATCTCCAAATTAATAGTAAAAGGATAAAAAAAAATACAAATATAACATATAAAATAATGTAACCATAAATATAATATATAATACATAACCATATTATAAAATTACAACAATCATAAGTTGCGACTCGTATTGACTCGTTCCAAATTCACATCGCGACTCGTAAGAGTCATGAGAAAAAAGAGTCGCCCAGCGATTCGCCTCGTTTTTGGTATAAATTGACTCGATTCGTAAGAGCCGATTCGTGACTCGTAAGAGTCTAATAACTATGGTTTAAAGTACTAGTTCTTATGCGTGTAATAACCTACTAATGACAAGCCTTATAATTGTCATTATAAATTTTTATTTTATTTTATTTATTTACTTAGAGATAAATGTATCTAAGGAATAAATGATATAATTCCTAAATTGTTGTTTTGTATGACTAATTTAACTATTATAGCTCATCTTTAACAATTTACTCCATGCAAACAATATAGTCTTCTTCGGATTTAAGTTTTATTGTTTTAAAAGAAATTGTAATTTTTAATTAAATGATAATAGAGTTATGCTATAGTGACAAACATTTTATAAATTAATTTTTACAAACATAAATGACATGTAAGGCAATATAATCAAATTATTGAGAAATATAAGAATATCCACGCTAACTAAAAGTGTGAGTAATTATAACAATTTTTTGTAGTTTCAGCCGTTTAAAATGAAATACAAGTGATTCATGTACAATAGTCTAATCGTAATTTTTTGACTAGTCTAATCCATATTACTATACTTGATGTAACATCCCGATTTATGTTATTCTATTCCGTTAACTTTTACGTTAGTCGAGGTTGACCTATAGTTAGAAGAATTACATAATCTAAGTAGATAAATATAGTGTTGATTATTATGTGTTGTATGTGGATAATTACGTGGTAATTAAGTAGATTAAAGTGTGTCATTCATGTCGAAAACATGTATTGTGTTCCCGTTAGTGTAGTTAGTCATTAAATGGAGTTAATATGTCATTATGAATTTTAAGTGAGGACATGAGGGTCTTTTTACATAATGTTAACAGATGATTAGGTTCCCATTAGTTTCATAATCAATTTTCATAAGCAAAAGAATTAGCCTCCATTGAACCTTAACAATTTCTTTACATTCGTGACAAATTGTGGAGATTTTGAAAGTGATTCGGGTATGTTTTTGGTGTGTAATCCGTCCCTTAAAGTATGTATCATCTTACTCATTCAATTGGGTTCAATTGTATGTAAACAAGTAATTATTTTTAGTCTTGAAAGGTTATAGAGTGGTTGGTAATCGATTAATCAAATTTGAGTTGTTTTTGTAAACTATTTTCCATATATTTGATTTCTGGAACAAGAGATTGTATAAAACAATCAATCACAGTCATAATCTGAATGAAGTTGAGTTCGGTAATGTGTCTTGGATCATGGAGATCATTTGGGGTCGAAATGATTTGGAAAATATAGGTTTGATAGGTCTGAAAATTAAGTTGTTTTCAAATAATCAAAAAAAAATTTTCATTTTAACTCTTCATGAGTTGATTCTTATCTTTCTTAAAGGCTATAGGTGTCTTGTGAATTTGATATGAACTAAGTTTTCCTTGATTTTGCTTCATAATATGTAGAAAACACTGATTTCTAAAAATGTTCAAATTCTAGACGAGTTCAACAAGTCAATTTCCAAAAATTCATAGAAAAAAAAAAGAAATCAAAAATAGTACTTAAGTGATTCCAATGGCTACTGCTAGATAAAAGGATCAGAAACAAAAGGCGAAAATTAAATGGGGCTGCGAAAGGAGATGAGAATTCCAAATTTTTTCATGGGGTTATTAATGCTAAAAGACACTCGGGATATCTTAAAGGGGTTAAACATAATGGTATTTGGATTGACGAGCCACACGACATAAACAATTGTTTTCGTGATTATTTTGTAAATAAATTTGAAGGTTTTAAAGGGGCACAGTTCAACATTGATTCGTCATATTTCAAAACCATTCCGTCTCATGATAGTGCTCAACTCCAATCTAACTTTTCCATAGACGAGATAAAAGATGCTATATGGAGTTGTGGTGGAGAAAAAGCCCCTGGTCCTGATGGATTTTTTTTCGGCCTTGTTAAAAAGTTTTGGAATATTCTAAAGGATGATGTTCTCAAGATGGTCTTGGAGTTTCATGATCGTGCTTATATCCCGGCCGGGTGTAATTCCTCTTTTATCACGTACCCTCATTCCTAAGGTGAGTAATGTGACATCCCTCATCTGAGCGTATTTTCCCGGAATACTTTTCCGATCGTTTATAGTTCATTCCGTTCATGTATGTGACTTTATACTAGAATATGTATTTTAAGAGCATGAACCTCATTAGACTTTAAGAATTTATTGATGTAATAAGTGGATTTATGACTTATTTTGACTCTTTGAGCTTTTAGACTCTAGAAAATTTATGCGTGAACTCGTGAACAGGAGTAATACTAGCTCTCTTGTGAAAATGCCAAATTAAATGAAATACTTCAAATATAATCAATTAAATATTTATTAAACATATATGGTCATATTTATAACCGTTGGAAATCTATTGAAAAGTTACACTTAAAAATGTCGACAAAAATGAATTAACGGGTCTCGAGTTTCTGGAATCGTCGGGTCAAACTCTTTTAAATGAAAGTCAAAGGGAAAATGATTAGTGCTATGAGAATATAAAAGCAAAAATAAACCCTAGCCTCCCTTTTTTCTCATTTCTCTCACAACTTTCTTACACTCCTCCCTCTCCTCTCTATCTTGGCCGCCCCCTCCTCTCTTTTTCTCTCTAGATCGGCCACCAACCACCATCATCCACCACCGTAAACCGCCGTCGAACCACCATCGGTCACCACCCTTTTTCTTTAAGTTTCTTTTTTTTTCTTTTAATATTTGGCTAAACTATGACTAGATTTAATCTTTAAAGGTTTGTTCTTCATCAAAACTTAAGAAATTCTTATATGTATATATAAATATATATTTTCGGATTTGATATGTATATGTGGTTATAAATCCGAAATCTTTTTATAAATATATTCTTCATCCACCGATGCAGAAAATGCTCCAGTTTTCCATTATCATATGAGGCCGAAAAGTTTATTGGCAACAGGTCGACACGTATAAATCGGGTTTCTTTTCTTCTTCCTCCTCTTACATACAAATGTTTTGTATATTATATAGATATTTTCGGTTATATATATGTAAATATATATAGATCCGGATTTCTTGACCAAAAACATATATATTTCGGTTGGATTTGAGTACATGTGTATATATATCCGAAAACCATTACAAATACATTGTGTGTGGCTTGAATCTATTCGGATCCGAGAACCTTGACCTGAAAACCTTTGAATTCGAAATTATAGCACCGAAAATCTTTAAATCCGGGAACTTTGATGCGAAATATGTCATCTTGGGTAGGTTTTGTTGTGTTTATTTATGATTTCGGGTTAGTATGTGTTGTTATGAACCGAGATCTAGCCAAAACTGTGGGTATATATGAATTTCGAATTATTTTTGGTCATTTTTGGTTAGATCTAGTTTAGTTTTGGATGGAAAAGTGATTTGGATTGTGTATCATGTTGGATCTAGACTTGTTCTTGGTTTATGGTTCGGTCAAAGTTGGTCAAACCTGCCGAAATGTATATATTTGGGTTCAAAATTTAATTTGAGTTATGATTTGTGTTTAGATCTAGTTTTGGGAGTCGTGTTCTCGCTGGTCAATGACAGCTTCATTTGGTATTTTTGGTCATGTTTGAGTTTAATTTGGACTTTTGGTAGTCAAAATTGATTAAGGTTTTTTACCCGGTCAAAATTAGGGTTTTCTAGTCAAAAGTCAAAATTTGGGCATTCTTAAATCAGATTTGGATTTATAAATGAGTCCAAATTGTTATAATACCGGAGTTAATATGAACATACATAAATTGATTTAAAGGTTAAATAATATGTATATATATAAAAGTATTACTTTAATATGGACTTATGACTATATATGTAAATATATATATATATACAAGGACTTTGTAAAGACAATACAAATCATACGACTTTCCAAACTTTACATATTATACAGGGACGTTCCATATTAATAATTGACGAAATATAAACATTAAAATGTGACATTATTCAAAGAATTATTTCATTTGGACAATTTTCAAGGACAATGAGACTAGTATATATATTATGACATATGACGAGACGTAATGGCACTTCCTAAGACACTAGTACAGGACATGGACTTGTGCAATTAAGTAAGTACTTATTGGGTGACTTGTGGACAATGTAGGACTTTTGGACAGATAGTGAGCTTGTTTCAGATGTATTTGACTGTTCGTGTTCTTGTGCGTTGATCTAGGGTACTTATACTTGTGTTGTTTCAGGTGAGTTTCGTAGCCCGTATTTTACATGTTTTGGGGTAAAAAGTATACTAGTTCTTTTTAAACAATTTTGTCGATTTCTGTTTATGTTCAATATTGAGCCTGTGCGTATAGAGTTATTTATGCCATTTGACGTGCTTCTGTCTGGTTGTATGTGTGTGATTGTGTGTTTGTGGTTGTGCTTTATGACGTGCTTTTGTGTGTATTGGGAGACTTGAGACTTTGGACTAAGGTAGGTACTGTAAGGCCGGACTTTGAGACATTGAGACTTTTAGACTTATTATGGTGTAACTCTGCTCGTTATATATTGAACTATTACTTGTTTATGTTTAGACTTAAAAAAATCGACAAAAGACTTTTTATTGACTAGACTTTTTGACATAAAACCTACGAACTCACCAACCTTTGTGTTGACACGTTTTAGTATACTTTTCAGGTACTTAGGCTAATCAGGGTTAAGGACTGCTATGCTAGACTTGGACTTTGGAGATTAGTGCTCCTTTATTATTGTCAGACTTTAAGGCTACATGCCTTGGATTATTTCTTTTATGGACTTGCTTGTAATAAGCTATTTTAGCATTGTTATGACTTGAACTCGTGTTTTGGGAATATATTCATTATATTCTATCTCATTTTAGAAGTATCTATGTAATTCCATGTCGTGCTGTACTTTTCATGACACCTCATGTTTCCGCCAATGGTGGGGTGTTACAAGTAACCTGATTCTTATGTCTGACTTGCTAAGGTTATTGACTCTATAGTCAGCCACGAGCAATCTGCCTTCATTAAAGGTAGACAAATTTTGGATGGCCCTCTCTTACTCAATGAGATGATTGATTGGTATAAAGGGAAAAAAAAAAAAGGAAATTGATGTTCTTCAAGATCGACTTTGTTAAAGCTTATGATTATCTGTCATGGGATTTCCTCTTATACATGCTTGAAGTTTTAGGTTTTGGTAACAAGTGGATCTCTTGGTTTAAGGCGTGCCTTTTCTCGGCTAGATTTTCAGTTTTAGTTAATGGAAGCCCCACGGATGAATTTTCCATTCAACGTGGTCTCCGGCAAAGCCATCCGATGGCACCTTTTCTCTTCATTATTGCTATGGAAGGGCTTCATGTTGCCATTAATAATCTCGTCAGAAATGGTCTTTTTTGTGGTGTGCAGATTAAGCAGGTCATGATCTCTCATCTTTTTTATGTTGATGATGTAATTGTTGCAGGTGAATGGTCTCAAAGCAATCTGACTAATATCTCTAATGCTCTAAGATATTTCTATGGCATTTCGGGACTTAAAATTAATTTCCAAAAATCTTCTATCATCGGTATCGGGGTGTTGCATGTGGAGGTTAATCAGCTTGCTAGTAAGATTGGATGTAAAGCTGAAAGTTTGCCGTTTAAGTATCTGGGTATTCCTATTGGTAGAAATTCCAAATGGATTTCTTTTTGGGAGCCAGTTATTAGTAAATTCAAAAAGCGTTTATTGGGTTGGAAAGCAAATCTTCTCTCCATTGGAGGTAGGCTCACTCTTATCAAATCGGTGCTTAGTTCTTTGGGCAATTATTATTTGTCTATTTTTCGTATGCCTAAGTTGTTATTAATTCTCTTGAATCGATTAGATCCTCTTTCTTTGGTATTGGCATTGAGAGTTTGAATGCTATGAATTTGTCTCTGTTGTACAAATGGAGATGACGGGGCTTAAACCAAGATAGTCTTTGGTCTCGTATGATATCTAGCATCCATGGAATGGACAGTTGTTTTAATATGATGGCGAAACATAAGGGCATGTGGAGCAACATTATGTCGGCTACCAACCAATCTCATGTTTTACACCCGCTCCCCAAAGAAGTGATTTGTAGGAAAATTAGGAATGGTCAAAAGACAAGATTTTGGAAGGATATATGGCATAGGGATTGTTCTTTCGCAACTAAATTCCCATGGTTATTTGCTCTTGATATGAATAAGGACTATTTGGTGTTTGATAGGCATCCAAATTTGGATTGGGTTTGGAATTGGAGAAGGAATATAAGATCGGGAAGTGAACAGGAACAACTTGATAATCTCCTATGTTTCTTACCTAATATGAATACTAGCAGGGACGATTCTTGGTCATGGAATCTTGATGGTAAGGATTACTTCTCTGTCCATCCGTAAACTCATTGATCACAATATGCTCCCTAACAATACCATTTATAGTTGGAATAAAAAAGTCCCCAAAAAGTCAACATTTTTGTATGGCTTCTTCTCAAAAATGGCATTCCTACGCATGTCAATTTGTTCGGGAAAGGTGTTGATGTGACTACATTTTGGTGCAACCTTTGCAGTTGTAACAACCCTCAAAATTCGACTAAGACGACTTACTTATATTTATCTAGGTATCTATCTCTAGAAGTGTATTAAGAAAATTGACCTTCTAGACATTAGGGCATGGTGATAATTGCCTTCTGGTACAATGAAATGCCCATAGATGATTAGTTGTCTTATAAATGTCATCCATAATAACTAAAAATTATCTAAGTCAATCTCAAGGTTTATGAAAAACGATAACAATTTTTGCAAGTATATAATCTAAACAAGAAAGTATCCAAGAATCCAAATAACTTAACAACTCAAATAATAACAATGCACATCAATAAAATTTTAAGTCAATTACATATGTATTGATATACTTACATACAACATGCACATATATATATATATAATACAACTTTCAAATAAGTCTTATAATTATAAAAATAAATTACAACTTTAAATATATATAAATATACTTAAACTCTTGTAAAAATCCACCAATCAATATACTCTTAACTCACTTATTCCTACACTCACACAAACGTATACATATATATATGCTTATACATATAGGTAAACACTAGTTAGGACCCAACATATACCACCATGGTTAACCAATACCGCTCACCACACACTTAACTTGACGAATGAATGAGCTCCCAACCCATTTCTTGCCCCCCATTCACGTGATTAAGCATGGGGAAAACAACAATTTCTGATTTTTCTCACATAACCCAACACACACACATCAAGTGTGCTCTCAAAACTCTCTCCAACTCTCTCTAATTTTCTGCACACTTTCTTCATCTTTTTTGGTTCAAACAAGGCAAAATGGAGCTTGAATCTAACTAATCTAATGTAATAATAAGTCCTATTGATCATCTATCATCTAGAGTCATGTATGGTGGAAGCTTGGAGGTGATTTGGAGGCAACAATCACCAGAAATCAGCCCCTAAAGTGGCTGGTCGAACAGCAGCAGAAAAAGGAGCAAAACATCTCCAATCTTCTTCTTTTCTTTTGATTATTGATTATCAAAGGGTACCCAACCTGTTTCTTTGTTTGTTCTTCATCTTTTCCTTCATTTTGTAGCTCATATTCCATTCTTTTTAAGCTTGTTACAGCCAACAAACCACTCATTGACAACCATCAAGAACAAGACCCAACAACACTCTTGATCTTCTTGTTTTGATCTTTAAAGGTTGTTAGCTTGAACTCTCTTGAATCTCACTTTACTAATCTTTAATTTCTTGAACTAAAAACACATAGATGTACACATGCATGCATATTTAAAAGATTGATCTAAAAGAAATATTGGTGAATGCAAGAGATAATAATGGATCTAGTTTAAAAGTGTTAGATCATCACATGTATGTTAAGATTTTCATTAATTTAGGTTTATTTTGATTTGGGATTTGAGATGGATGAAAATACAAGTTTAGTTATGATAAAAGTAGCTTAATATTCTGATTTTGTAGAAGTAACATCAAAAAGTATGAACACAGGACAAAAACAAGCAAGATGATGATCAAAATACAAAACCGAAATGCTAAATCTCACAACTATGAAACAAATAATTTTGTTCATAACATTGGCCATGGAATCTGTAAAAATGGAATAAGATGATGAAGAAAATAATAAAATAAGTTTTGGAGCATTGGGAATTAAGAAAATAAGGGTTTGGTAATTTAAATGAAGCAAAGTCATGATCTCTCATCTTTTTTATGCTGATGATGTAATTGTTGCGGGTGAATGGTCTCAAAGCAATCTGACTAATCTCTCTAATGCTATAAGATTTTTCTATGGCATTTCGGGACTTAAAAATTAATTTCCAAAAATCTTCTATCATCGGCATTGGGGTGTTGCATGTGGAGGTTAATCAGCTTGCTAGTAAGATTGGATGTAAAGCTGAAAGTTTGCCGTTCAAGTATCTGGGTATTCCTATTGGTAGAAATTCCAAATGGATTTCTTTTTGGGAGCCAGTTATTAGTAAATTCAAAAAACGTTTATCGGGTTGGAAATCAAATCTTCTCTCCATTGGAGGTAGGCTCACTCTTACCAAATCGGTGCTTGGTTCTTTGGGCAATTATTATCTGTCTATTTTTCGTATGCCTAAGATGTTATTAATTCTCTTGAATCGATTAGATCCTTTTTCTTTGGTATTGGCATTGAGAGACATCTATGGCCTTGTGTTAGGTGTTGATGATCCAAAGGAGTCAGTTTGCTTATTGACAAAAGCAAACGAATCTGAATCGTTGCTATGGCATAGAAGAATGGGACATATTAATTTCCGAAAGATGAATGATATTGTCAGACATGGTTTGGTTGAAGGTGTTCCCATGAAACGGTTTGAAATGGAAGACAAATGTGTACCTTGTCTGAAAGGGAAACAACAAAAGTCTGCTCATAAACCGAAGCAAGAAAATTCTATTGCCAGCCCATTTGAGCTACTTCACATGGATTTGTTTGGTCCAGTGAATGTAAGAAGTATCGGTGGAATGTATTACTGTTTGGTGGTTACTGATGACTACTCGAGATTCTCATGGATATTCTTTCTTCAATCGAAAGATGAGACTCCACAGATTTTGATCAACTTCTTTGTTGAAACTAAAAACGTTTATGGAGTTCGTATTTAGAGAATTAGGAGTGACAACGGAACTGAATTTAAGAATAAGACATTGGAAGTCTTTTGTTTGTCCAAAGGAATCCAACATCAATTCAGTACACCGTATGAACCACAACAGAATGGAGTTGCTGAAAGAAAGAATAGGACACTAATCGAGACAGCCAAAACAATGCTTGCTGATTCAGAGCTCCCTACTATGTTTTGGGGGGAGGCAGTAAATACAACTTGTCATATTATAAATAGGGTTTTCGTAGTTAAACATCATAATAAGACATGTTATGAGCTTTTACATAAGAAGAAACCAAATTTACAGAATGTTGAACCATTTGGTGTACCATGTACTTTCTTGAAGTATCTACCTCAGTCAAAGTTTGATCCAAATGTTGAAGAGGGATTTTTATAGGTTATAAACCGGGTACTCCAATTCGACGGGTTTACAATAAATTGACCGGCAAAGTTGACTTGGGTACTAATGTCAAAATTGTCAGTCATAAACCCGCTGTACATTCTGGAACTGGCAAGAATTTCGATTATAACAGTGTGTTTCGTTCATTACACGGTCCTGCTTCTTATTCAGATCCTGAAACAGTGGATGATGTTATCATTTTAAGAGATCATATGGATTATTCCACTACTCCCACATCTCCTCTTGCTCAAAATGTTGATACTACTCCAACCAAAGTTCAGTCTATTGTTATTGGTGAAGGTAGTAAGGACAAGAATAAGCAAATAGATTCAGATGACTGTGAACCCAAAAATACTACATCACTTACTCCGTCAAAGGTTTCACTGCCTGATGATGATCCTATTTCTAAAGAATCGAAAGATGATTTTAGCTCTCCTAAGTTTCATATTAGAACAAATTTAGGAGAAAGTCTGAATGTTGATTCGGTTCCTCAATATCGAGTTAATAAGGATCATCCGGTTGAAATTATTCTTGGTAATGCTACGGAACTTGTTCGAACGAGAAATCAGTTGCATAAGGAACTGACTAGTTTGCATTGTGAAGTGAAAGACACTTGGCTAATAACTGAGTGTTTATATTCTGGTTTCATTTCACAAGTAGAACCCAAGAATGTTAAGGCAACACTTCAAGATCCAATATTGGGTTGAAGTTATGCAAGAAGAATTAGCTCAATTTGAAAAACTTGGAGTATGGGAGTTAGTAGATGTACCTAGAAGTAAGGAACCGATTGGAACTCGTTGGGTATTTAAATGCAAACGAGATGACAAAGGGGTCGTTACTAGGAATAAGGCACGGTTGGTAGTTCAGGGGTTTGCACAATGAGAAGGATATGACTATAAAGAAACTTTTGAACCAGTTGCTAGGATTGAAGCTATAAGGTTATTTTTAGCCTATGCAAGTTTCAAAGGTATAAAGGTGTATCAGTTAGACGTTAAGAGTGCCTTTTTATATGGTGGAGTTAAAGAAGAAGTATATGTTCACCAACCACCAGGGTTTGAAGATCCGAATTATCCAAGAAGAGCATATCGACTGGATAAGGCTCTTTATGGATTACATCAAGCACCCAGAGTGTGGTTTGAGAAGTTATCGACACATTTGTTGACAAATGGCTTTACAAGAGGATCGATAGACAACACTTTGTTTATCAAATGCGGGAAGGGAGATTATTTAATTGTAGAAGTTTATGTGGATGATATCATTTTTGGTTCATCTAACACAAAGATGTGCAAAGAGTTCGAAATGAGCATGAAACAAGAATTTGAAATGAGTGCTATGGGGGAACTTCAATTCTTCCTCGGACTGCAAGTTGATCAAAGGAAAGATGGATTTTTCATACACCAGTCTAAGTATGTCGATGGCATCTTGGAAAGGTTTCAAATGTTTAGAATCCAAGACTTATGGTACTCCTATTCAGCAGAATCATAGTCTAGGAGTTCTTGATCCGAAAGATGAACTTGTGGATGCAACTTATTATCGTGCTATTATTGGCTCATTGATGTATCTGACTGCTTCGCGTCCAGATATTATGTTTGCTGTTTGTCTGTGTGCTAGATTTCAAGCTAGTCCGAAAGAGTCACATTTGGTTGCAGCAAAACGTATTCTAGGTTATCTTAAGGGAAACCAAGGGCTTGGTCTATGGTATCCTATGGGTGGAACGTATGATTTTGTTTCATATATTGATTCGAGCTTTGGCAGTTGTAACAATGACAGGAAGTCTACGACTGGAGGTTGTCAGTTTTTAGGAGGAAGATTAGTATCATGGCAATGCAAGAAGCAGACATGTGTTGCTTAGTCTTCATGTGAGGCAGAGTATATGGCTGTTGGTAGCTGTTGTTCCCAGGTATTGTGGATTCAGCAACAACTTCGTGACTACGGTATGGATTTTCTTGATAGTCCTATTAGAATAGACAATAAGTCAGCTATAGACATTACAAATAACTCTGTCATGCATAAGGTCACCAAGCATATTGATATTAGACATCATTTCTTGCGTGATTGTGCCTAAAAAAAGTTAATTCATTTGGAAAAGGTTATAACTGATGATAATTTAGTTGATCTGTATACCAAAGTATTTGATAAGACTCAGTTTGAGAAGTTAATTCTTCTCAATGGGATGAAGAATGCTGATTCATATTAAATCTCTCAAAGAACTAATTTTGTAAGTTTGTGTCTGTAAATAGCTAGAGTCATAAAAATACAAAAAGAGTTCTTAGTGTCATATAAAAATGAGAAAAATGAGAAAATGAGAAAAATATGAAAGAGGTTTAAGTTGATGTTGTCAGATGATTAGACGTGAGGATACTTAGCTTTTAAGTCTGCTTAATCATAATATAACTGCTTAGTTCAGTGATTACAATTTGGGATATATTGGTAGACACAAAGTAGCAAGGTTTCCTTAATCTGAACTTAATTTATATAATGTTCTTGAGGGAAACATATTTAGATATATGGCTGAGAATGCTTGCTTTTCAGTAATGAATTGATCTAGTCCTTAAATTTTGTAAAAGATCTAGCATTACTATAGGATTTGTTCAATGTATAGGCAAAAACCTCCACAAATTATGAGCATGAAAGTTAAATGTGATATTGTTTATGCAAATGAAATGAATGTTAATTAAGGGGATAATGTGGTCTTTGAGATTCGGACAAGTATGTCCCCGGGGTGTCTTTGTATACCTAGCCTAGCTTCAAACTTGGGATAGGTTGTTAGAAAGTTCGCTACATGGGTCTCATAGAAAATCACGGGTTCCTTATAAATAATGTAATGCAAAAGCAAATAATGTTAAATCACAAAGTAATTAAATTTAGTAATCTAAAAAGTGTCTCATGGTTTGTTTAAGGATGTTTTTGAATATATATTGAATAAGTGTTATCTTAGTGCTTGTATTGATTACGAAAGTATATATATTTGAATGTGGGTCACATAAGTTCGCAAAATAATAATGTGGCACGAGTAACTTACTAGGTTACATGGTGACTGTCCTTGGCTAAAGTAATACGAAAGTGTCACAACCCAAAGGAAATTGGAAGAACCTAGTGTTTAAGAGGACAAATATACCGGTAATCGCGGTTGGGTCACTGTTCATAACTAATAATAAGAGAATTATTTCTCACTTGCAGACGTATGTAAATGCTAATCTGATCTAATCCGCAGAAACTTAGAACTTTCTTGTAAATAAATAAAGTAGTTTAGTTTGTAAGTCCCAACTACGAATAGATGAGTGCTGAAGACACCTCTATGTCAACGGTAAGTGTACTTTGTAACACTTTCACTTAATCTGGACGTGACCAGTTTAGAGTGAACAGTGTACCAGGTTAACTGGAGTTATACTTATTAAGGTGACAAGTCAAATAAGTAAATACAATGCAACAAAGTAAGGTACAAATAAGTAAATTGATGAGACAATATGTATTTTTCAAGTGTATTTTATTTATGATTGTTTAAATAAAATACAAGGTTGTTGCGGAACCAAGATAATACAAAGATGTAAATATCCTAACAACCTATGAAATACAATTGATCTAGACTTGGAAATTCTCTTAACAATCGAAACGCTTAGAGTTGTGAAATGTTCCTTTTTGCAATTGAGAGAATATTGCACAAGTTCATCAACAATATTGTAGAATGCATGTGTTTGTAAAGTTGTTGAAATGCTTGGGCAAGGACCTCTATTTATAGTCGAAGGTTGAGCATTAGGATCTCAACTTTGACGTACAAATATGGTTGACAACACACAAAAGTATTAGTAGATAATTCTTTGTGTGTGTGCTAAATAAAGTAAGACAAAAGGTTACTTTATTCAACCACTCTACATCTTTGCACTTTTATCCATAGACAAGATTATTATCCGGGTAAAAGGATGTAGGGTAAAAGGTCCTCCTCGTAATTTGTGTAAAGCTTTGTAAAGGCATTTACAATGGAGGATCTCCAGTTGATTAATCTGGTAGAAAGTCAACTGGGCTTCGCTGCCATTGCCTTTCTCTTTCTTCCACTTGTTGTCTTTGACTTCAACTGGAATGTCTTCAGATTATTGTTCTTCAGATCTCAACTGGAGGAAGTCGTCAGTTGCATAAACTGTACATTGCAACTGGACTTCAAATATTTCGGACAATTCTTCATGCTCTCCAGATGCAACTGGAGAGATCCAGTTTTCAGCAAAACTGGACCTAACAAATTCCCCCTGATTGTCCTGAAATATTGCCAAGTATTTTCAAACTTGTTTCTATACAAGTGTAAGTTTGAAATACTTGTGTTTGATAAAACCTATTACTTTTCCAAGGCATTTTTATAGATCATCAAATGCCTTGGGTTCAAATTTAATTGTTTGTAGATCTTATCAGTTATCTAACTTGTGGATTACAACCTGGCAACTTGTATATACATAATTTTATAATGAAGTTACAAGAAAGTAAATAAAGTTACAAGCAGATAGATAGAAGGAAAACTTATATAGATGGCCCTTCGTCAGTTTTCCTTCTCTTGGCAACAGATGAAATTGGTTGTTTGTCTTCCAGGGAGAAGCCCAATCTTTCTTCAATATTTTCTTTGAACTTGATCAGGTTTTGCAATACATACTCCCAGCCTTACTCTGCCTTGTTCTTGTGTTGCCTTTTTTCCAACAAATTCAGCATCTCCACATGCTCTGAATGACCATACTGATAGACATCCGTTTTCTCAGTTGTTCTTTTGGGTCCACCAAAGTATTGAATCTCAACCAAAAAATGTTTGGCACCAGGTTTGATTGAAACCTTCACATCAGTGATCTTACCTTTATTGTGCCTTCGACGCTGTACATCAGATAAGTATGTGCGAGCCTCTGATTCATTGGTTAGTTTGATCTTGCTAGTGCTCAGTTTGTGAGTAGCAGCTCGAATGTCTTCAGTTGTGGGTTCAGATGGTTCTACCCAAGTCCTCAGGTTTACATCCCTTGACAAAGATTTTTGTTTTCTTCCCTTGGACTTGGGTGGATTCAATACCTGTTTGACAACTTTTTTTACTTGTTCAGTTCTTTTGAGAATCCCTTCAGTTCGTATCTCCTTAGCCCTTTCTACTGATACGTTTAAGCATCTGGCATTGTAATCAGCCTCATCATCCTTATAATGTTTATCCAGTTCAACCTCCAGCATTTCTCTCAAGGCATTAACAATCCTTGGATCTTCTTTGATCTTCTTATATTCCATCAGTTGTAAGCCAAGAAGTTGTGCGTCAGTGGTCTCAAAAAGAATGGGAGAGAGAGTTTTCCTTGATTCAAACTGGTTAGATTTCATTTGTTTCTTTCTCTCCTTTATGACATACCCAATTCTTTCCAGCTTCTGGCTTTCAGTTTTTGTTACTGGAGGCAACTGATCAACATTTCCAGTTTCTAACATTGGTGCATCAGTAGCCAGCTTTGGAGATTCATTAGTGGCAATTGCTTTCCCCTTGTCAACATTCCCCCTATCAACCACATCATCAAACTTTTCAATAACCTGCTCACCAGCATCAGTACTGGCAGCAACGACCATCTGAAGAGCATCAGTACTAGTCCCGGTCCAAACCACAATCTCCTTTTCTGAACCTGAAGCTTCAACAAGAGTGCGAGGGATACGAACAGATCTTTCCCCCTTGGCAACATCTAGTCCTTGCCTTATTGCTTCAAAATCGGCATGACTGGTGGGTAAGCGACCTAGAGGCTGCCATGATTCCATGTTCTTGCACTCTTTGAAGACTCCACATATAAAGCGAACTGTCCTCCACAGATGATTAATTTCTTGAGATTGAGTCATCACATTTCCACAAGTGGTGTCTTGACTCTTTTGAATTGCTTGAAGTATATTTAAATCATCTGGAGAAAGCCCAGTTGCAACAACTTCTCTTACAATCTCCTTCTCCTTGCCAACTTCAGTTGTCAGATTTGTTATTGCAGTAGAGTGATCAGCTACCTTGTTGGTCAGAGTGTCTAGACTGCACCTCAACCGATTGATCTCAGATGTAATGGGAGTGAGATCAACCTGGGGCGCTGCAGTCTTGATGATCTCAGACACCATCTTTTCCAAAAATACTTGTTCTCTAGCAGCCAGGGTGTCTTCAATCTTTTGACCAACTGAAGAGGCCAACTGGTTACCAAGCTCAGTCACATAAAGACCAGGTTTTTCAAATAACAACTTCACCTGTCTTTCAAGTTCCTTCAAGTCAACCTCTAAAGATCTGATAGTTGTATTCAGCAGGTTGGTAATCGAAGATGTGACTCCAGTTTGAGTAAGTGCAAAAGCCTCCCTTAAAGATGTTGCCAGTTGATTGGAGGAAATGACTAACTCATTTAGCTTTTTGAATACCAAGTCCTCATTTTCTAGTAAACTTGTTAATCCCCAAATCTACAACCTTAATATTTGTCAGATGTTCCTTGTTGTATTTGGAGAGGGAATTGGTATTTTTATCAAGTGTCTTTTGAATCTCCTCCACCCTCGTAAGAAGGTTTGAGAGATCGGTTTGTAAAGATACAAACTGGCTATAGGTACAACAGGAGGAGGTAAAACAATCGTTGGTTCTCCAGTTGCAGTAGCACCAGTTGATGGAAGAGGAGTTGTTGAAGAAAGAAGAAGAAGAGATTCAAGTTGACGTTCATGCTGAGAATGCTTAGGTGTGAACGTCGGCGACGGTAGTGTAAGTATGTGCCTATTTCTAAGCACAAAGAGTGAGTTAAGTAGAGATCTGGAGGCATGTGGTGGAATTCCTTGTAGAGATGAGTAATTTGGTGAAACTGAAACTTGTGGTTCTTGGGGCTGACAAAGGAGAGAATGGAGCTGATTAAGTACAGTTGCATCAGCCATCTCCTGGTCAGATTCAGTCTCATATGAATCCGAAGACTCAAGCTGAAACTCACCCTCATTTATGCCAAGATCCATAAATGTTGGGGGTGGCTGAACAAGTTATTCAGACTCCTGATGACAAGTTGTTCAGACTACTGATGACAAGTTGTTCAGACTACTGATGACCAGTTTGAGTTTCTTCAATGGTTTCATCAGTTCTAGGATCCGTTGCCGAAGCATCTTCTCCCTGGAAAGAGGTCACTGGAGCCTCAACTACAACTGCTCTTCCTCAGTTGCAATATCATGGGCTTCAGATTCTGGAACCACGATCATTGGCTGTGACTGGCCAGATGTAGCAAGTTCGGATCTGTTCCTTCGACTTTTGATAAACTTTCTCGCCTTTGGAACAGTCTGAATACCTATAGGGAGATCTCCAGGTTCGGCAACAGTTACAACACCAATAGACGAACTGGCGGCTCCCTCATTATTTTGAGGCCCGCCCAGTTGTCTTTCTGACTCACCTGGTGGTGGTGCATCAGTTTTAGAGAATGCCAGCAATATTCTCGGAGGAATCTGGACCTCATCAGTTGTGGACACAATGTTGTCCAGATTCCTCAACAATTCTGGCACAGAGTATAAAGATTGTGTATTTTTGTATTCTTCTCTGCCCAGAATTAACTTGAAACAAAGAGATAGAAATCGCGATAAGAGTATGCAAGGACCCCTGTTACCTTTCAACTTGAAGACAAGGCTTCTGAACAATATGTTCGCGAAATCTACCCTCAGTCCATTCCACAAGCAGTATGTCATCTCTGCTTGAAAGGAGTTGATCTGGTCCAAACCACCAGAACTCCCACCCAAACTTTCAACCAAGTGGACCATAAGGTACTTCCAGGATGGAGAGAGACCTTTCATAGTCATGGGTCCCTTGGTTCGTAAAACTTCCTTCTCCAGTACTTCCTCGTTACCCATGTCAAGAAGCACCTGGCGAAAATTGATGTTCTGGGAGATTTCAACTGGAGATTCACCTTGTCTCCAGTAGTTGAGGTTAAGGGCATCCCTCAACGTATCAGTAGAGATGGTACACGGGACTGACCCATCCTTTAAGGTGAAGGAGATGGATGAGCAGTCATCAGAAATGGTGGCCGTGTACCAGAACTTACATAAGTAGTCATGATATAACTTATGTGGGTTCAAAGAAAAACAATCGCCAAGGGGAGAATCACGAAGAAAAGATAGGATTCTCCCAATGAGTGAATCGGCTGATTGTTGCCCTTTCAAGGAAGCCAATGGGTTGTTAGGATTTAATTTAATCAATTTTGGATTTGGGCAACCCACGGCTGGATGAATGTTCCCAGATGGAACATACTCAACTGTGAGCAAGTTAACATCACGAGAACGAGAAAAAGATGAAGATTTAGGAGCCATTTGATTTTGATTGAAAACTGAAAATGAGAATTTTGGAATTTGTGTTATTGATTTATTGAGAAGAGAGAGAGAAGAAGCGATTTTGATGATTGAAGAGTAAATGAAGAAATTTTTGTGCGAAGTAATGGTAAGTGATTTTCGTGGGGGTATATATAGGCAATAAAATATTACCAACATATATACGAAAAGATATTTTAATCCCCAAATTTTTGAAATCGTTTATAAATTTGATTTTTAGAAAATTTGAAATTTAAAAACATTTAATACCTTCCATCAAGCATTTAATGCTATGACGGCTGGTATTCCCACGCGCCCATTATCTTCAACAATCCCCATAAAAAGTGCATTCGTTTTCAACAAAAAGTCTTGACACGTCAGGTGACGGTTGTGAGTGCGTTATAAACACTCGAGTACCATCACGTGTCACAAGAATTGACCAAGTAAAACATAACGTTATGAAATCTGGTTGACCACTAGTTTAAGACAAGACCAAACTAGCACACTGGGAAGATTTTTCAGATGCCAGTTTCAACTGAGAGGTTCTCCAGTTGCATTTTTCAAAATAAAAAAGAGTTTTAATTGGAAAAATATTTTGAGTCTTTCCCCCTAAAAATGTGATCCATTTGATCAAGGACTGGTCTTTGAGTACATCAAGGTGTTCAATCTCCAACCAATCAAGGATCACCTGGACCATTCTCAACTGGACGGCCTCTCTAGTTTAATAATGATTTAACATACCCAGTTCACTGATGAGATGTTTAAAAGTTTTCTCATCAAGAGGCTTCGTAAAAACATCAGCTAACTGTTTATCAGTGGGGATGAAATGAATTTCAACGTCTCCTTTCATAACATGATCATGAATGAAGTGATACCTGATGTCAATGTGCTTAGTCTTTGAGTGCATCACTGGGTTGTGAGAAATAGCAATTGCAATGGTGTTGTCACAAAAGATTGGGGTTCTTGTATATTTCATACCATAATCAAGTAACTGGTTTTTGATCCAAAGAATCTGGGCACAACAACTGGCCGCAGAAATGTACTCTGCCTCAGCAGTTGACATTGAGACCGAAGTCTGCTTCTTACTAGTCCAACTCACCAGTTTTCCCCCTAGGAAGTGACAACCACCAGTTGTAGACTTTCTATCTATCTTACAACCTGCATGATTTGAATTTGAATAACCCATTAGATCTAACCCTGAGCCTTTGGGATACCAAAAACCAAGGCTAGGGCACCCTTTCAGGTACCTAAAAATGCGCTTAACAGCATGCAAGTGTGATTCTTTTGGGTTAGCCTGAAATCTGGCACATAAGCATGTTGCAAACATTATATCTGGTCGACTTGCAGTTAAATACATCAGTGAACCAACCATTCCACGATATTCCTTTTGGTCCACTGGTTTTCCATTTGGGTCAGAATCCAAATTTAAAGGAACTGCAATGGGTGTGTTTTTCAATGGGATTGAATCAAATTTGTATTTTCTTATCAAATCTCTGACATATTTTTCTTGGTTAATAAAAATACCATCCATGGTTTGTTTAATTTGTAAACCTAAGAAAAATGTTAATTCACCCATTAAACTCATTTCATATTCAGTTGACATGATTTTTGAAAACTTTTCACACATTGTATCATCAGTCGATCCAAATATAATGTCATCAACATAAATTTGTACCAGCAAGATATTACCTTTTTCTTTCAAGATAAACAAGGTATTATCGATTGCACCTCTTTCAAAACCGTTTTTAAGAAGATGTTTAGTTAAAGTGTCATACCAGGCTCTTGGGGCTTGACGAAGACCATACAAAGCTTTGTTCAGTCTGTGTACCCAGTGAGGATGCTTCTCATTAAGAAAACCTGTTGTTTGCTTAACATACACTTCTTCTTCCAATGTTCCATTCAGGAACGCACTTTTGACATCCATCTGGAAGACTTTAAATTGCAAATGAGCTGCATAAGACAAGAATATTCTAATGGCTTCAAGTCTTGCAACTGGAGCAAAAGTTTCATCTAAATCAACACTCTCTTCTTGACAATAACCCTTGGCAACCAATCTAGCTTTGTTTCTAACAATGTTGCAATCTTCATCCATCTTGTTTCGGTAGACCCACCTCGTACCAATGGGTTCTTTCTTTAACCCTGGAGGACAAGGAACAAGTTCCCAAACATTGTTCCTTTCGAACTGGTTGAGCTCTTCTTGCATAGCCTCAACCCAACTTGGATCTGCCAAAGCCTCGTCAATCTTCTTCGGCTCAATCAGTGATAAGAAGGTGACGTTCAAGCATTGCTCACTTGTGGCTCTTCTAGTCTGAACCCCACTATCTGGATTTCCAATAATTTGCTCAATTGGATGAGCTGCAGTCCATTTAGTGTATTGACTAGGTTGATATAGCACAACATCAGTGCAAGTCACCTGACGATCTTCAACAGTTGTAGCAACTGGAGAGGGATTAGCCCAAACTATTTCAACTTCATCATCAGTGTCAACTGGAGTGTTAACATGATTATCTTCAAACAAAGGTATATCTTGAAGAACTGGAGAGGTTTGAGCTGGTTCTGATGTTGTTGTGGCACGTACATCTGATCCAATCACCAGTTTATGTGGTAAATTAAAACTGATGGAGGGATAGAATACTGTGTCACTGGAGCTTTTCTTCTGTGCAACTGGTTCCAAGTCTTGGTGACTGGAAACATCTTTTGGTGTAGAAACTGATTCATGAACTTGACCAGATACACCAAAATCAACTGGGACAACTGGAGATAAATCAAGGCTTGGTCGTTTATTGATTGCTTCATTTGATTCATCGAATGTGACATGAATTGTCTCATGTACCTTTTAGAGTCTATAATTATAAACTCTATAGGCCTTTCTTATATAAGAATAACCCACAAAGACACCCTCATCAGCTTTTGCATCAAACTTTCCCAACTGACTGGAATCGTTAAGAATATAAACTGGACAACCAAATACATGGAAATAACCAATATTTGGTTTACGATTCGTGAGGACTTCATAGGCAGTCTTCCTATGTCTCTTGACATAAACTGACCGATTCTGGGTATGGCAGGCAGTTGCCACAACTTCAGCCCAAAAACTGGTTGGAAGACCTGATTCAGATAACATACTTCTTGCAGCTTCAATCAATGTGCGATTCTTTCTTTCAACCACACCATTTTGCTCTGGAGAACGAGCTGAAGAGAAGTTTTGAGAAATGTCAGTGTCATTGCAGAATGATTCCAATTCTTTATTTATAAATTCTGTACCATTATCACTTCGCAACTGGCACACTTTCTTGGTATACTTGAGCTCAATTCTTTTGATGAGAGAGATGATTTCACCAGGTGCATCACTTTTTGATCTGATGAATATCACTCAACAGGACCTGGTGTATTCATCAACCACAACTAAAGTGTATCTCTTACCAGCTTTAGTTTGAACGTTCACTGTACCAAAGAGATCCATATGTAACATGTGAAGAGGTTCAGTGATACTGAAGTTTTGTCTGGTCTTGAAACTGGCTCTTTTCTTCTTGCTCATCTCACACCCTGGACATGGTTTTTCCTTTTTAAAGGAAATTAAAGGTATCCCATCCACCAGTTGTTTTCTTAACAACTTATTAATATTTTTGAAATTAAGGTGGGATAACCTTTTGTGCCATAACCAGTTGGTGTCCTCATCAGCTTTGGCATAAAAACAATGCTCTTTTGGAGCTGGTTCCATGTCCATAATGTACACATTTCCTTTTCTTGGTGCAATCATCACCACCTTCCAATCCTTGTTAAATATGGTACCTTGAGCAATATCGAACAATACCTTATATCCATCATCACAAAGTTGACTTACACTTATCAGGTTGTATTTCAAACCATTGACAAATGCAACCTTTGTGAACTGGACTTGTCCATTGTCAATAACACCATATCCTTCAGTTTTCCCACATCCATCATTACCAAATGTCACTGCCGGTCCATCTTGGACAGTGAACTCTTCCAGCAGGGGCTTACATCCGGTCATAGTCCGGCCAACAGCGCTGTCCAGATACCAGATATTCTTTTTTCGATCGCCCTGCACGCCCAAGTAAATAATTAGTTATTTTTGTGAACCTATCTTTTATTGATGGGTCCACCAGACTTCTCTTGAGAAGTCTCAGTAGATTGACTCGGGTTGGAACTTGAGGCTGAAACTGGAGGATTATTTCCAGCTTCAGGAGTAAAAACAATTGGTTTGATGGGAACAACAACCTCCTTTTTCTTTTCAGATTTTTCTCCTTTCTGAGCAGATTGTTTTTGTTTTTGTTTTGAAGGAGGGGTTTTAACAACTTATTTTGCAACTGAAGAAGACGAAGCTCCTTCTAGATTTTTGATTCTGGCAGTACAACTTTGTACTTGCCTTGATAAATTTTGGAGTTTACTCTCCAGTTTTATCAAAAAGTTATTTTCATCAGGCTGCTGAACCTTGGACTTAGGTTCAGCGGAATTTTTAGTCTTGGGAGTCTTGGGCTCTTTGGACTTTTGAAGCAAAGGAGCATCACCAGCTTCCTTTTTAACTGGAGCTTTAGCCTTTTTGGCTCCAGTTTTGACCTCAACAGGGGTGGTCTCAACGGATTCAGATTTTGCAATGTTAGAAGAGTCATATGGAGTCTCAACTCTAACTGATTCAGGCATCTGGTGAATTGAAGGTAAAACAGCTGCCATCTGGAGATCACCAGATTTCCAGGCAGTTTCTTGAGCATAAATGGTTTTAGAAAATGCATCATAATTTTTACTAGATGCTTGTACCCAAGATTTGATAACCATCTGTTCTTTTTCAAGATCATATTTTAATTTTTGGTTATCAAGATCCAATGCCTCAATTTTCAAATCTGATTCCTTGAGAGCCAACTGGACACTTTGTAAATCACTAAATTGATTTTTCATGTTATTTAGCTCAGTTAAAACAGTTTCAAGATATCTTTCACAATCAGTTCTTATTGTTTCAACAAATAATAAATCATCATTTAATGATTCAGCAATGTCCAGTTTCAGTTCTGTATCCAACTCAACATCATAATCTCTTACCTTCTTTAAAATGATGTCCACCCATCTTCCAAAAACAACATCATCTTTCATCACTGGTTGATGATTTTCTAATGCCATAAAACACACATCTCTAATCTCTTCATCATCATCAGATGAGTCATCAGAGAGTTTCCATTTCCCTTTAGTTTGAGCCATCATGCACTTGTTCTTTTCTTTCTTTTTTTCTTGTTCAAGAGATATGAGGGAAATCTGGGCCTTAAGCTTCTTATATTTGGCCTTATAGTCATCAGATTTAACAAAGTTTGGGACAGAGGGACCAGTTTGGTTGTTCATCTGACTAGATCTGCATTCCTTCATGAAATGACCTTTCTTACCACACTTATAGAAGGTAAGATTGGCCTTATCCAGAGAGTTGGAACTGGAAGCATTATTGGACCCATTAAATCGATTAGATTTATGCTTAAACCTGTTAAAGGTTTTGGCAATCATGGCGACCAGATCATCATCGTCAGTTTCCTCACAACCATCACTAAGATCAGTGGTTAGGCCAGAGTTCAGTAAGTTGTTTAACATCTCCTTCATAGAATGTGTCTGGACATTCTCAACAGACATTAAAGCAGCACAAGGTTGCCCAGTTAAGCTGGCAACCTTGGAACTCTGAGCATGGTTTAAAGCACCTTGCTCAGCAATAACCTTGCAGCATTGTTATCTTCAGTGAATCTGAAGGCTCCATAGAGGGAAGCAAGAGTATGGATGTGCAAGGTCTTACCTTGTCTTAAGACAAGAACCATGTGTGCCCATTTTGATGGCAATATATCACAAAATTTCTCAAGAAGAATATCCTTATCCTTCTCCACTCCCAAGCCTCTAAGTTGATTAATTAGGCTAGTAAATTTGGTGTAAGTACCAGTTAAACTTTCATTGGGAAGAACAAAAAAGGATTCATACTTCTTGTTTAATGCAACCTTTCTGGTGGCAATGGTGTCATTTCCTCCTTCAAACTGGAGAACTAATTCATCCCACATGGATTTGGCACTGGGAAACAACACAAGTGTTGGAATTAGTTCCTTAGGGACAGCAGCAAGGATCATGTTTTTCAGTCTGGTATCAAGGTCAACCAGTCTGCGATCCTCGTCAGACCAATGTTCTTTTGACTTTTCCTTGGTACCTCTTCTCCCATTGGGTCTAGAAGAGGAGTAACACCACTAGACATGGGTATATATGGTCCATCCTTGAGGATTCTCAACATATACCTCTCTATCCCACCAAAATGCAAAAGCATCCTGGCCTTCCATGTACCAAAAGTCAAACTGCTCCCATCGAATTTGGGAACACGAGTGTTAGAGTAATGTACATGGACGTGGCTGGCTCCAGGTGTAGGAGGAGGAGGAAGAGGGTTGGTATTTAAAGGAGTTGTAAAATTAATATTCTGATTAGTTTCATTTTGGGGACCAGAACCATTCTCACCTTCAGCAGACATCTTAGCAGACCTAGGTTATAGAATTGATACAATTCAACCTGCCTGCTCTGATACCACTTGTAAGTCCCAACTACGAATAGATGAGTGCTGAAGACACCTCTATGTCAATGGTGAGTGTACTTTGCAACACTTTCACTTAATCTGGACGTGACCAGTTTAGAGTGAACAGTGTACCAGGTTAACTGGAGTTATACTTATTAAGGTGACAAGTCAAATAAGTAAATACAATGCAACAAAGTAAGGTACAAATAAGTAAATTGATGAGACAATATGTATTTTTCAAGTGTATTTTATTTATGATTGTTTAAATAAAATACAAGGTTGTTGCGGAACCAAGATAATACAAAGATGTAAATATCCTAATAACTTATGAAATACAATTGATCTAGACTTGGAAATTCTCTTAACAATCGAAACACTTAGAGTTGTGAAATGTTCCTTTTTGCGATTGAGAGAATATTGCACAAGTTCATCAACAATATTGTAGAATGTATGTGTTTGCAAAGTTGTTGAAATGCTTAGGCAAGGACCTCTATATATAGTCGAAGGTTGAGCATTGGGATCTCAACTTTGACGTACAAATATGGTTGACAGCACACAAAAGTATTAGTAGATAATTCTTTGTGTGTGTGCTAAATAAAGTAAGACAAAAAGTTACTTTATTCAACCACTCTACATTTTTGCACTTTTATGTAACAACCCTCAATTTCCGACCTAGACAACTTACTATCTTTATCTAGGTGTCTATCCCTAGAGATTTATTAAGAGAATCGACCTTCTAGACATTTAAAGCATAAAGATAATTGCCCTCTAGTCCAATGAAATACCATGGATGACTAGTTATCTTAGAAATGCCATAACAAATGACTATAATGATTCAAGACAATCTCGAGCTATAGATTAGTTCTAATTGAACTCGATGAAATGTCTATAAACAAAAGAAACTTTATTTCAAAAAGTTAAGTTAGAATAAATAATAAAGTAAGACTCATGAGTTGAGATAACAAAGATAATTATTCATAAATGTCCAACAATTCAAACACCAAATTAATTAAATTACATTTGAACATAAAAATATAATGAACATCTTAAAAATATATTTATAAAACTATGATGTACCTAAAAGTGTTTGAACAACAATAAGTATAACTATATAAATGTAAAATAAATACAAGTTTATAAACTAAGAACTAAATAACAAATTGAAACACAAGAGTTATGAATATACATATACATATACACAGTTATATATACATACATATGTATGTAATTATGCCTTAAAAATATTAAATGACTAAGTGATAAACCTTCATGGGTGAACCTACACTAGATATGGATATACATACACATAATACACAACAAAATTTGAAAAATTCTCTTCCTTTTCCCCTCACCAAAACCAGCCCTATGCCACTCCCCATGAAACTCCTCCAATCAAAATATATCCTCCTTTACACTCCCCATACACATAACACACCCTCCTACACACTTCCTCATGCTTTCACACTTTCTCTCACACACATTTAAGTCATTCTCTCTCTCTTTCTTTAGAAAAATTCTGCATTCTTTTCCTCCTCCCTCTTCTCTTATTTCGGTTTACACGTCATCAAAAATGGAGGTTATATCTCTAATATAATCAACTATAATAATAAGGGTTTAAGGTAGATTAATCAAGGGTTGATTGAAGATAGGTTTAAGGGTTGTTTCAAGCTTGGATTAAGGGTTATTGGGAGCACATAAGCCACAAAATTTTCTGCCAAAAATCATCTCCAAAACCGAATCCAAGAGGGGATAGTCTTGGCTTTGAAATGTGATTAAGAAACGTGACGGATGTATGATGGAGCGATTGATGGGAAGTACCCATTTTGGATAAGTGAATATAATATGCGGCATATCAAGGTGAGTCACAGCCCCCTTTCAAACTATTTTATGTGTTCAACTATCGGGGTGAAAAGCATGATATGTAAATGAAAATTGCTTTTATATACATATATATATGAAATGATTTTTGATAATATGATTACGAAATGAAATTGTTTCGTATGTTCAATGTGATAAATGCTTCATGATGAGCTTGAGTTCTGTCAACCCGTTTTCTTTCGGTACACTACTATTTACTCCGAAAGTGGAGGCCTGTAGTTAGAGAGTTGCGCAACTAGGATTTGTCCACCCACCCAACGTGTAACGGTGGGATGTTTGGTTGCCTTTGTGACGGCCATCATTCCCAGTCCGACCACGCGGTGTTCTAGCTACCTTATATTTAAATGGTCGTCTCCATGGCACGACCCTATTATTATTAATACGACACTTGATTGACAGCTTGTGCCATGAAATGAATTATATATATTGTTGGACTTGATAAAATGGTAGTAGTAGTGGCTCAAGCATTTACTCATCAAAATTATGTAAATTATGCCTTTGTGGCTAAATGAAATTAATATTGAATTATGCTCTTGTGGCTAAGTGAAATTGATATTAATATTGTTGATAATTGGAAATTGTTTGGACATACGGATTGGGTATCGTCCCTCATATGATATCTTGAAAGACGTTGAAATTGGTGATATTGAAATGATTTTGGTAACCGAATGATTTTGGTATGATATACGATTAATCGATTTATATACTTTTTCTCTCATGATGATTTGACAAATGAGAACCTGAAATTTTACTATAGATTTTCCAAGTCTTGATATGACATTATGGTATTTGGAAACTTGATAACATGATATGAAAATTTTGTCGATCATATGGTTTGGATATTTCGAAATGTAATAGTAATCAGTTTTCTAAGTATTAAAACGGTGATGTACCAAGATTTATATAAAAACCTATGCACTCACCAACTACGTTTTCGTAGTTGACACTTTTTCTTCATGCTTTTCAGGAAATAAGCTTAAGCATTGAGGATTTATATGCTTCATGATTATTTGCATTGCACTTTGGAGTCAAAGATCAAACCTTGTGATAGGCAATGGAATCCGCCTTGATCATTGTAGTATACTACTTCATGTGCTTGTTATTTGTTTCGTGAACTTAATATTCAAGTACGGTGGACGCATTTGTACTTGGAAATTGGTTCACATGCTTGTACAGTTGTAAATTCTTTTATCAAATAAAACTATGGTGATTGTTATTTATAATCCTTTGTTTTGAATACTCGACTTTCTGTACATCTCATTGTTCCGCCTTAGTTGGGGTGTTACATTTTATCCACAGACAAGATTATTATCCGGGTAAAAGGATGTAGTGTAAAAGGTCCTCCTCGTAATCAGTGTAAAGCTTTGTAAAGGCATTTACACTGGAGGATCTCCAGTTGATTAATCTGGTAGAAAGTCAACTTGGCTTCGCTGCCATTGCCTTTCTCTTTCTTCCACTTGTTGTCTTTGACTTCAACTGGAATGTCTTCAGATTATTGTTCTTCAGATCTCAACTGGAGGAAGTCGTCAGTTGCATAAACTGTACATTGCAACTGGACTTCAAATATTTCGGACAATTCTTCATGCTCTTCAGATGCAACTGGAGAGATCCAGTTTTCAGCAAAACTGGACTTAACATAGTTTTTACTTTTTCTTTATTTATTTTTATTTTTTATTTTGTAATAAGTGTCAGTTTGTGTGTCAAACTAGTTCTTATTGCATGAGAGATTTAATAAGCATAGAAAGTTATGATTCTTAGTGAATTATATAAGTCTTGTTGCTTACGTTATTTGTGTGTAAAAGATGGATTTTTTAATTAATACATAAGTTGTTTAATTTAGAAAATGAAATGATTTTGAAAATTGAAAAGTCAAAATATTTTAGAATGTGTTTCAAGTAAATTTTTGAAATTTCAATTGTTTTTTGTTGATAAGTATGCTTGACGAAGATTGGACTTGCCTTACAACTTGGAATGATTACTAGGTTAAGATGTTGATTGTTTTGCATATTTATGATATTTTATTGATTTTGATGCATTGATGAAATTTGTTAAGTGTGCAGGTTATAACTATCAAATTTTATTGTGACCAATTCGACTATGAAAGTGCAGAATGCATCATAATTTTCAGGGAAAACATATTTACGTGAAACATTGGTATTCATGTGAATCATGAAGATTATAACCTAAGACTTAGTGTGATAGGTTATATTTGTTTTATCAAGATCACAACCTAAGATGTAATGTGATAGGTTGTTGATATGATAATTTGATGTATTTGTAATGCATTATACATTAAATGTGTTTTGATGTAACTTTGCATTTGTTGAATTAAACATCAATGAAGAAATGATCGATTTTATGTCAAGAGTAGAATGTAAAATTCATTTGATACATTATTTTGATGACAAGTTAGTACGGATGATTTCCGATTGCATATTCGAGCAGATACAAGTTTTCGATAATGACTATCTTCAGGTTTATGTTTTCTGAAAATTTTGTCATTTTTTCCTTTTAAGTACTCTGAAAAATTGACAAAATTTGGCTAAGGAAAGCAATTCGTGTGAATTAAAAACTGAAAATTAGAAGTCCTTCGTGCTGATGTCAGCAAGCTCGCGCTGACGTAATCACGCAGCCCACGAACTTGGTGTTCGGCCCGGCCCACGAAGCTCCGAATATAAATATGGGTTTTAACACTTCATTAAGTGCCTTAATCGAAATTTAACCTTAAGTAAATCACACGAACTCGTCTACCTCGTGCGCACTATTCATCTGTTTCCTTTTCGATTGATTCATCTTCTTTTCATGTTAATCTTCCAGATTTGTTGGTATATACTCGATCTAGGATAGATTATTGATGTTTTAACTTCAAAAATCATCGGATTTAAGCCGTTATAATGCTCGATTATCGAATTTTCCTTCGCGTGAACAGTAACTTGGACGAACCAAGAATTGAATCTTTGATTTTTGATGATTTGGACTAAAATTGGACTTAAAATTGGATTAATTGATGTTTTTACACCTTAAATCTAACAAAAGTTCACTTTAACATGTTTAAAACCAAGATTAATTGGAGAATTTATGGTTCGATCACTATTCACACGAAGTAGATGAAGAACACGAAAAACATATCACTTCGTGATCATATAAATTGAATTCGTTTCGATTATTGATTTCTGGGCATGGAATTTTGATAAACAAGTCCAAGTTGATGATTTATGGATTAAATCGTCAAATGGAGATGTTTTTTGCCTCGTGTTTCTAGGTTCACGAAGAACACTTCGTGCTGACGTCACACGAAGGTAGTCGTGACACTTAGAAAAAAATTTTGAAATTTTTTTTCTAGCCTTTCTTTTCTTGTCGTTTTTTGTCTGTTTTTGTGCAGGTATGGCAGGACAAGGTGCTAATGCTCGAGTGTTCGTCAAAGAGCACAATGCTACGATTGATCTCAGCATTACTCAGTCGGGATGCACACCAGAGTTTCACGGTGTCCTTCGGTATCTCGCACGCTCTCGTGTTCGCTTTGCATTGACTGAGAATCCTCCGTTCATCATAAGTCTCATTACTGAGTTCTTGAACTCAGCCAGATTGGTGCAAGTTGGTGATCATACTATGATTCGCACTATTGTTGTTGGACGTAACATTCAGTTTACTGCTGGAGACTTAAGGACTATTTTGTACTTAGGTATTGATGATATGGAGCAAGGTCTGTTGAGTTTGAAGAAAGCTTTTGTGACGGTGCTCTTTGGCATATGGGATATGTAGGTGATATTACTCATCCTTATCGCAAGAATCGTCTTCTAGGCAAATGGAGATTCCTTGCCTACTACTTATTGAGATCCCTTAGTCATCGGAGTACATGTCATGATCAATTGAACATTTTACTGCTTCTCAGATGGTTGCTCTTGTGCTGAACAAGCCTTACAACTTTTCTTAGTACATATATGATAATTTTGTTAAGCAGTTGAGAGCTTTTGGAAACGATAAGAAATTCTTTCTTTTTCCAAGATTTGTGATGATAATCATTCGACACAGAATAGCAGATTTACCTATTGATGGTCCTACTTTCAATTTGGGTCGCCTGACTCATAACGTGTTTGTTGAGAGTATGAAACGCATTGCAGGTCATGGTGTTCCTGATAATGTTGCCAATCCACCATTGTTCGGACACTTATCAGTCCTAATTATGTTGCACCTCGACAAGGTTGGGAAGATGATGAATCTGTTGTTGTTGTTGCTGATGATCTGGCTCAAGAAAATCCTCTAGAAGAGCGATCTGATCAGTTTGAGGGACTCAATGATGTTCCTCTGTATGCTGGAGATCTGGAGAACGATCCAGATATGGATGCTCTTATGCAGGATATTGATGATCCAGCAAATCTTGTTCCACCAACTACTGGAGTTTCTACTTCTATATTTGCTCCAGTTGGTGATGATGTTGGTCTTTCTGAGCTACCAGATACTGTTAATGCTGGTGATGACTCAGAAGATGATGAAGAAGAGGTAAATAGACTACCGAAGAAAAGAAGAAGACAAGGAAAAGGAGTTGACACTGTGGAGAGATTGTAAACTTCTCAGCGATCTCAGACTGAAGTTGATAGAGATTTTGCTGCATATCAAGCTGCTATGGAGAGGTCTCATGCACCTAATATTGGTGATACTCCATCAATTGCTGCTTTAAGAGCTTCTGTGTCTGAGATTCCTGTTTATGTGCCTACTGCTTCTGCTGGTGTTGTTGGGGAGAGAAGGTCGAGACCAAAGTTTATTATCAAAAGAATTGGTTCTCGTGCACAAGTTGTCACTGAGGCTACAACTGTTACGATTCCTACTGCTCCGGAGTCTAAAGTTCGTCAAGAGCCAGCGCCGACAGTTGTTGCTCCTAGGCCTTCTTCTGCTCCTATTCAGGCTACCGTTCCTGTTTCTACTGTCATGGGACGTCTGTTGGCTCCTTTGCAATGACCTCAGATGCCTCCCACGGGAACTTTCAGTGCTCATATGCCTTCATTTGAAACTGCGATGCCACCTCATGCCTTTACATCTGATGTTGCTTCTACTTCACGTCCAGTTGATCCGGTTCAACTGTAGCTAAGTCGTTTGTTTTTAGAGAAGAAAATGTTAGAGATGAGGGTCACGGCTTTGGAGAATCAGCTAAAGCTCCAAGCTGCCAAGCATCAAGAAGAGATGGATTTGATGACAGCACTTGTTCATTCTCTTGGTTCTAGACTTGACCAATTCTTGGCTCAAGGGGGAGATAAGAGTGGTTGTAAGGATGATGAGCTAGCAAGGAAGTCAAGAGATGATGATCATGAAGATCAAGATCCAACTCAAGGTCCAAATCAAGCACAACCATCAGTTGGTGAGCCAGAGAATAGGAATCAAGGTCAAGATGCTGATGCTGCTATGGATACAGAGACTGCAAACATTCAGGGGGAGTCGCCAAGACAGACAGAGTAAGAGATTGCTGGTATAGCTGGTGCTAGTACTTCTGGGACTCAAGATAAAGGTAAAGCTGTGATGGTTGCTCCAGATGCAGATCCTGATGATCTTGATGATCCAGATGATGATGATGAGGAAGATTCCAAATCAGGTAACTCCAATTCTAAGTCTAATAGAATAGAAAGGGAGATTCGAGATAAGTTAGTGAATGATCCTCATAATCATGGCGATAAAGAAAATCTTAGCAAAGGAAAATCTACTTAGGATAGTGAGTCAACTAAGACCGATTCTACTACCAATGCCTCTATAGAGTCAGATTTGCACCCTTTAATTGTGCATAGACTAGAAAAGAGATTGGGTTATGATCCACAGGCTCAAATGAGAGCTAGAGCAGAGATTATGGATTATGATGATTATGATGATCCAGGATCACTTAGGGATCAAATGAAAGAACGGTCAGGGTTAGCTCATACATCGTCAGAGTCAGATTCGGATTATGAACCTTAGTGCTAATGATTTTTGTATTATTAATAATGATTATAAGATAAATATGAATGTAATTGTTACATTATATTTATGATATAATAATATTGTTGTAAGTTAAAATAGATAAAGATTATAAAATAAATATTAATGTAATTGTTGCATTATATTTATGATATAGTATTATTTATTTTAATTTCTTTTATGTATTTATACTATTTATTATGTTTTGACTTATGAATTTATGTTCTTTATATTTGTATATTTGAATTGTTTGAATTGCATATAAGCTTCAAAAGATAGGTGCATTGGACGATCTTGATGCTGAAGATGACTTAGACAGTATCAATAATGAAGATATGGAAGAAGGAGAGTTCATCACTTCAGAAGCTGATAGAAAAAGGTTGCTTGATATACCTTATGACTTTGATCGTGTCTTTAATGAAGATGAAGTCATTCAAGTTGAACCAATAGCTGAAGTAGAACATCTCAATCTTAATTAAATCAGACACAGTCCAGATGAACCTAGGAACGCAACAAATTTGAGGTTTGCTGTATCTGCAAACATAATTGATGAAGAACATGATACTATTTTTGAATTATACTGGAATATTGATGCTACACGAGAGATTGATCTTAGAAGATTCAATATACCTCCGGTGCAGCATGACCCTGAGTTTATTATTGATCGAAGGGTTCCAGTGGTTGTAACTCGTGTTAGTTTTCATGTGGGTGGAAATTTGAAACCATCAATGTTTTGGGAGTTTATCTCAGACAAGGATGCGCCCAAGTACTTTTTAGTGATACAAAGTTGGTTCTACGATCACATAATCAAGTTGTTCATTATCAAGAGAAAAGAAGGATGTCAGTACATGTCAATGAGTCAAAGACACTTCCATTCTTTTAGTGATTCTGATATGTTAGATTTGGGAAGACGATGGTTCGTTAATCTTCAGAGTAATGGACTTGCAGATTTCTACTGGAATAGATTCAGAGATGAAAGAATTAGGAATTGCAGTGATAGAAGTCTGAAGCCAGAAGAGAGGTTGATTAAACCTACACCTTTGAAGAAGATTAAGAATCCAGATGGCACATTTCGTTTTGTACAGCGAAGGATTAAATGTGTAAAGAAGGTTCCCACTATCAGATGGGATCAAGATATGCTGACAAAGATGACATTTTGGCAGATAGATACAAGTCAGGCGAAGCACAAATGTTTGTTGATGATTCAAAGAAACAGATGTTGCGACACATGTATGATCCAATGCAGGTTGTCAACTTGTCAAGGGTGATCAGAGAAGACTTTTGAATACACCTTGTTCAGCAGTGGAATTTTGGAGAGTTGAAGAAAGGCGCTATCGCAACATTCTCGCTCATTGTTTACAAGAGAGAATTCATGCGAATAGCACAAGACTTTTGTTTAACGGATGACTTTGGAGTTCAAGTTTTTGAAGACTTTAAGGAAATCTAGTTGCAACTGTCAAGGGGGAGTCTGTAGATGCAGATTTGTGTGACAATAGCAACATAGATTTGATTATTGTTTATGTTTTAGTAACTATGTTTGTAATCATTTAAATAAGAACCTTTGTTGATATTTAATGATTACCTTTGAACTTCAATATTATATCTGTTTATAGTTTGTACTGTGTTTGTGTATTATATATTGTTTTGCAGGTACACGGACGTAGAACCAAGGTTATAAGTGTCTTAGTATACTTAAACGGCGGTTGAACGTTATGTACGGGCAAAATAAAGCATCCAAGAAAACGCACCTCGTGCTGATGTCAGCAGCATGTTGTGTGGACTTCGTGCTGACGTCAGCACTACCACAAGGTCGTTTTGGTGGATCGGGCTTAAGCCACTTCGCGTAAATCCCATTTCTACACGAACCCTAATCATCTTAGTATAAATACAAACCTAATCTACGATATTAGGTAATCAATTGTTAATAAACAATCACGAATTTATGAATCAAGGCAGATTGTTGCTCGTGTGATCTTCAACACGAACTACAAGCTCGTGCACATCCTTAGGTTGATTAATTGCTCATTAATCGACGGAAGGCAATAGCAATCTAGTTATCTCAAGAGGATTCTGCACTCTTGACATAACGAATCGCGTCTTATTACGATCCACGCAACCATAGGACCTTACAGTCCTTGCGAACGATCCTGTAACTTATCACTTAAACTATACTACACTGACTGGGTTCTCTGCTCGTAAGTGTGTGTGTGCTTTCAGATAATTACTTGTACAACAATTTTATAAATTTAGAAGCAGAAATAAAAACCACCATTATGGGGTTTAAGTTGTATTATTGAATGGTTATGAGCTTAGGTGTTGTGTTGATGCTTAATTTAGCTTGTGATTGGGTTTCGATTGATTTGTGTGGACTTGTTGACATAGTACACTAGACACGATTTAAGTTGTCATGTCACATACACATTAATGGCCCTAGTGTTGATGATTAGTAATGGGTAAAATCCATTAGTATTGAATAAATATTGATTAGTAGAAATGGTTGCAATCTAATTGTGTAGATAAGTTGGGTGGATCAAATCCGCTAGTGTTGATAAGTCTTAAGCACTTTGAAAGAGTTATGTTTAACCCCAAGTTCGCCTATTTAAGCTAGTTGTACTGCATTGATCACTCGAGGGCAATGTATATGTTTCCCTTTTGACCTAACTAGTGTTGGTAGAGTAATTCCGGCTAACGTGATTGACCACGAGTGTTGTAAGTCCCAAACTGTATGGATACCCGAAGACAACTCTATGTCTATAACAACGACTGACAAGCTTCATTGCTCTGATATCTAAACCAGTTTAGTAAGATAATCTAGATTTCAGTTTGGTAAATAAACTTAATATAATTGCAAGAAGCAAAATGACCGAAACTATATAATACTAATTATAATCAAGTAAATGGCAAGGAAACACAATGTACTTTTCAAATATATTATGTTAATTATGTTCAATAAAATACAAAGGTTGTTGCAGAACCAAGATAAACATCTAAGTTTTATATCTTAACAACTTTAAAATACAAGTGATTGAAATACTTGAAAATACTCAAATAGATACAAACACTTAGATATGTGAAGTGTTCAAACTCGAAAGAATATCTTAGAGTAAACTACACAAGTTTCAATGCCAAAGTTTCGAGCACTTTGCAACTTGTGAAATGCCTTCTATGTATAGGCAAAGTCCGTGATGATGTGGACAACGGTTGTAAAAATATGTTTGAGAGAATTTAAGAAATTAAATTTAAATCTTTAACATGTGTAAATAAAGTATGTATGTGAAAGTCACTTTTGATGTGACGTCTCACCTTTATTTTCAACGCCTTTATACAACCTTGTACTTTTTCAGACAATATGGTATTATCCGGGTAAAGGTTGATAAAGTGAAAAAGACTTGCTCATAATCAATTGAAAGGTTGTAAGTATTTTACACTGAAATGGCTTCAGTCTTCGATCAGTGTAGAATCCTCTTCTGAGCTCCGCTACTGAGATGATTCTCTTTTTTCAATCTTCAGTCTTTGACTTCAGATGAATGTTTCAGTTGGCTTGATCTTGACTGAAGTGAAGCTCAGTGAACATTTTGAAACTGAGATGTTTAAAAACCCTGTAGAAGTAGTTTCACTAAACTTCAATTACTTCTGGCCAAATTACACTTGCTCGTTTTCGACCTAACAAGTGAGGTAACAGGTTACTCTTTGAGTTGGTTATGCCTATCCATAACGACAATGATAGACCAATGAAAGGTCTACCCATCTAGTCGGGTGTGAGGTTCCCTATTTGGCTAGGTGGCCACCTCACATAACTTATTTGTGCAGATCTAATTTGTCATAACCTGTGTGTGGATTGAGTAGCATTTGTAGTTATGTGGCTTGTTTTGATAATGGAGGATTGTTAGACACATTCTAAGATTCGATAATCCCAATGATGTAGATTGTGTTAATATTTGTTGTGCATTTTTGTATGCATAAGTTATTTCATAGAGTGATCTAACTTACAATCCTTTTTTCTAAGCTAACCTATTATCTCACTTAGCTTTAATAGTTGACACTTGTTTTCTGCAAATGTATAATGCCCTTAGGTTAGTCGTTGATTGGTGACTTGGTAGCTCACTGGCAATATGGGTAGCATTTATTGGAGTTTGTGGATATCTGCTTTAGTTACCCATAGCTACCTTTATTTAAGTAGACAAATTTATTTAGTTGTTTTGCCGCTATTATGTTAGTTGTGTTTTCAGTTGATTGTGAATTTCATTTGGAATTATTGTGATGATAGTTGTTGCTGACACCTTTCCAGACATTTATTATGTTTTACTAATTCCGTAGGAATCAAATGAGATTATTAACTTTGCTTCCGCATGTCATGTTAAAAGTTAAATTTTTTTATTTTAAAATCCATACTTTTATAAAGCAAAATATACAAGAGAAAATTGATACTTGCAAATTTAAATTTAGAGTAGTACTTTAAATAATACTCAATAAAGCTTTTGATTTGTCCCAATAACCCTTTGAAATCATATAATACCTGGAGTAAAATGAGAATAAAGTTGAATGCAGGCAAACTTTGCTTGAGAGTTGAGCATTAAACAATGAGAATAAGCATTTCCTCACCAAGCCTACGAGAGCGTAACACTTGTTACAAAGGATGTTAAGCATACATTTGTTTGTTATATACAAGCAAAGTTAAACACACAAAAGTGGACCTCACCTTCTATTAATCAAACTATTTTTATGAGAGATCATAACAAATGTAAATTATTAAAAATAAATGACATAATAAGGTGTGAGAATGAACGCTTAAAGGGTTTTGTTTAATAATGGAACAAATGGAAATCAACTAGGCAATTTATTTAAAGGGTTTTGTTTTCTTATAATAATAATAATAAGTAGCGTATTATATTTGTTAGAATGAACGCTTATTAGTAAAAACTTTTTTTACTATCATCATAATTGTAAAATTGATTATAACTTTTAAGTTAATATAGATAAAACTAGATTTATGCTTGTGTTAAATACACAGTTTATTTATTTGACAACATACAAACGATCTCACAACTTAATATTTTTACATAATACAATTAATGAAGTTATTTAGAACATACACTCTCAACTCTTAAAATAACTAATATTTCCCTTTACATCAATTACGTTTACATTAATAACCAAACGTTTACCGCCACCCCCATCGTCGTCGCCACCACCTACCGTCGCTACTGTTGCCACATTGCGCGAATATCCTTTAGTGTATAATAATATTAAAATTAGAACGATACGTATATGACAAACATTCCAAGACATCATATAATATAGGGTAAATTACAAAAATCATACCTGAAGTTTGTTCGAAACTACACTGGTCATACCTACAATTTAAAAATTACGCGAGACATACCCAACGTTGTTAAAAACTTACACTGACCATACCTATCGCTGACGGTCATCTATTTGACCGTTAAGTAAAGTCACGTGCCGTGCATGTGAGGTATCAAAATCGTAATTTCTAGTATATACTTCAGGTATCATTTGTGTAATTTACTCTAATAAAAAATTATTAAGAGTTCAAGAGTTTTATTTATACTTCAATTATTAAGTTGGGTAGATATGAAAAAGAGAAAAAAAGAAAATAATTTAATTATGAAAAAAAAGGTTTTTTTTAATGAAAAATGTATTGAGAAAAATAATTGATACAAGAATGCATTTATTATTACATATATCATTATTATTTTGTATAGTAAATATAACAAGGATGATAACTATAAATAAACCACTAAAGATTTACTTTTATATTATTATTATTATTATTATTATTATTATTATTTTATTTGGTATGATTTATTCTTTTTATGGAAACCTATATATAAAAAGATACAAATTTTTTTTTTTTATAAAAAAATAATATAACTTTTTCATATGGTTTTTGTCATCCTTAAAATTAGAGGGGTAAAGCAAAGTTGAAGACTCGTTACAGTTTTAAAATATTTCTCAAATTAGCAATTTGTAGCATTTTGAGTTTGGAGTTCCAGAGAAAAACATGTTTTCTGTTTTGTGCATCCATCTTGGATGAATATTCTTCAAAATGATGCATCCAATAAAAAATGTGATTTTTCTGATTTTGACGGATCAATGTGTTTTTAAACACTTATATAATGATAATTAGTTATGCACTATGTTAGTTTTATGGACTTTTAATGCATCAAAATGATGTATTTAAGTATTCTCACCGTTTTTATTTTAAAAGTGTTTTTCCCGAAGTGTTACTATATATATATAAAATTTAATATAGAATATCTACCCACTTTAATAATTAAAATATAAATATAAATATCTTAATATTTTTTTATTACAGTAAATTACACAGATGATACCTGAGTTAAATAAAATATAATAAAATGATGGTAATTTTTAATAGCGATATTTTTTTTCAAAAAGACAAAAAGTATATTGAACGTATCTCTCGGGTTTGAAATGCATTTGGACGGAAGTACCAGAAGGCGGGAATAATTGGCGCAATTTGGAAAAACGTATAGTTTTGGAGATGTCATTTCATTTACTCTAGCCTCTAAGAAGTTTTATTCTTATTTATGTTTTAAGTTTTTATTTTTGAATGGTGAATTTCGTTTGAAACTTTGTGTTGCGATTTGATAACGAAAGGTTTAACATACATTGTCTTAGTCGGGTCCGTGTTAGAGAGCTCACTCGAAATAGAAATGTCTATTTAAAATACTCAATGGGGGAAAAACCTCACACTAATCCGTCCGAAAGCACAACGATTAATAGGAGTAAATTTTGTCCACTCAGACTTGAACCTTTAACAAAGTTAAGCTCTCATAAAAGGATTACATAAATCTCAAAATTGACTGAATGAAGATTCAAAACTGAAACCTATAAGTAATTAGGAAAACTTCAAACCACTACAACAACTCATCACTGATATTTGTGTGATCTAAGTAACAAAGCAAATTACTAATTTTTTTTTTATACAAAATTGAATTCTTTTAACTAAAGAATAAGAGCATATCCTTTTATTTAACATTAGGTAATTAATTCCCTTTAAAAATATAATTAAGTTTATGGTTTTTGGGGAAAAATTCAAAATATAAATTTTAACATAAATTTGTATTAGTATTTAACTGTTAATAATAATTTTGTACCAAAAAATTAGTATTTTTAAGTTTCACGTTGAAATTAACTTTTTGACTCCCGATATGAAATATCCAGCTTTCACACAATTGAACGGGCTTAACAAGCGGTTGATGTTTCACGATTAAATGACATCTTCAAATGTAGACTTTTTTTTTAATTACGTTACAAGTTATGTATATCAAAAGACATGACAATTCACTTCAAACATAGACCTTTTCTTAAATTTTTTAGCCTTTAATGAAACCAATACGTTCTTAGACATTTTACTTTCATTACATCCTATCCATTAATCTACCAAAAATACTCGAAATAATTTTCAACCCACACTTGTACAATAGCTACACTACCCTTATAAATCTAAAATTTTTACATTAATAATTATCACACCACGTTTGCCATCTCGCCAACATCGACTCCGCTATCAGTCTATTTCCCGTCGGCGCTACCTCCATAGCCGTCACATCGGGCACGCATACGTTTAGTTTCATTGTAATAAGTTTACTATTTTGTGGCCTTTATGGTATATTAGCCATTCACGTATCTTTACTTTCTTCAGCAATTTGCCGAAGCTTTTATTAATAGAGTTTTGTTAATGATAACCTTTAAGGCTGTCAGTATTAATTAATTTGATGCATTAAAATTTATACTTTGTCATGCGAAAATTCAGGGACGGTTATTGATATATAAAGTACTACTTTTTGTGCATGTAATAAGCTTTTAATGACAACCCTTAAGACTGTCATTATCATTTTCCTTATTAATAATATTAAAGCTGTTAAAAGAAGAGGTAAAGATATTCAGGCAAGTCCTATATGTGTCCTAAATTTAGTATGTCAAAATCTTGTTTATGAAATTCAGGTATTCGAAATATACGGTATTTAAACATCTTGTAAAAATGAATAAGGTTTTCACACATCTTGCAACTTTATGCTTATAAATCAATTGATAACTTATCAACTTTATGTACGTTTTAGAAATATAATAATCTAGTGAAATGTTTCTTTTTTTTTAAAAAAACCAGCAGATCTGAAATTGGGCAGCGTTGGGTCTATAACGGGCTCTGAATAAGCCCACTATATAACTACACTAGTGATTATTTAAAAGATCATAAAATACATCTTTTTTAAATAACTTTTTAGAAAAATATATTTTTTGGATAACTGCTTAATTATTACGGAGTATTATAATATTTCGAAAGATAAAAGCTCAAGAAAATAAAATATTTTACTTTATTTATTATGTGACTAAACTCTAATTAAGGAGCAACTAGTTTCGTATCATCATCTTAATGTCTTAGAAATGTCATCATCTACATTATATTATATGGAGTAATAAAAAAGGAAGTTAATTAGCGTTCATTAAGATGATACATAACATAATTTTTTGAACCTTTGTATTTCTCTCATTTAGTTAGCCATCAACATTTTATTAAAAATCAAATTAATATGAAGTTTATTAATTTCGTTACATTAAATTTTACACAATTTCTCAATTAGCTACGACTTTTGGGTTTCTTTCATTTAACTCATTGATATATCATGTACGTACATACCATCTCTATATATACCCTCCATAACATAAATCAATAGTTCATTCTATAACCCCTTGATCAAAACCTACATTTTCTAGTACGTTATTTCTCTAACAAATGGCTACAATTAACATTCTTCCCACTCTACTTCTACTATCATGTATTGTTACCTTCCAAGTTGGTTTAGCATCTCGAAACATGCATTTGGATGAGCCGCCTAGCAATCACGATGACCTCGTTTCTAGGCTTTATGAAAAAAAGGATGGTGGGGGGCTAATCGACTGTTGGAATGCATTATTGGAGTTGAAATCGTGTACGAATGAAATTATACTTTTCTTTCTTAATGGAGACAGTTACTTGACTATGGATTGTTGTAGAGCAATTCGTATGATAACATTCGGGTGCTGGCCTTCAATGCTTACATCTCTTGGTTTTACTTCAGAGGAAGCTGATATTCTTCGAGGTTATTGTGGTGGCGCCTCACCGATGCCACAACCATCAATACATGCTTAAGGGCCTAACGTACGTGTGATATGATGCAATTGTGATGTGTGATCAATTGGAGAAAAGTGGTTTAGACTGTGTTAAATAAAGAAATTCAAGTGACTAGCTTGAATATTACTGAAATAATTATATTTATGTTTTTGTTAATTAACCTTAATATTCATGAGTTCATGCTGTGTGACTTGCATATTGTGTTATTATATATATGAGCTTACATCTTACCTTCTTCGATCTCTTTAAAATGATTAACCACCCATACATGCTTCATGAATCATGTCTACGAATATTTGGCCGGGGATGAGCGGAATTTCCCTTAGTCTTGATCCCGATTGACCTTTGGTCTCGATTCCAATAATCCGAAGATTGTCGGTGGTCAATATAATTAATTTTTGGTGGTTTCTGAGATTAATATCGGAAAAAATAGTGTAAAAATACCTACCATGGTTTGTTAATTTCGAACTAGACCATCATACTGAAACTGGTGCATAATGATATGAGTCCATGCACAGAAACTGGTGCATAATGATATGAGTCCATGTACATTTCTACGTATCAAAATATTTTTACTTAATTTACTTAACATTTTTATTTTAAGTTGTAACGTCTCATTACATCAAAATTGGTAAATGCTACATTAGACCTTTTAATTTCATACTAATAAATATGAAAAATTAAAGGAGTTAAAAAAAAAAACCTAATATTTATCAAATCTCCGACATTTATAATTGTGAAACAAAAATATATAATATACAATTTTGTTCACATTATAAATTAACAAATAATAAAATTAGGGATTAACAATTATGCTGCTATAGGGGGATTTTATATTCATACACATGATTTTCAGAGGAGAGATTGTGAGGGAAAATTTAGAAGCAAGCTGCTTCTAGTAGCATTTTTACTTTTCCTATAAAATTATTATTTGTATTTTTAAATGTGAGAAAATTATTATATTTTTATCACGTACGTTAAGGGCCAAAAATTGACATTGTTTGCTTCTCGAACTTAAACGAATTAAATATGAAAGACGTAACTAACTTGAGGGTAAAAAATATAATTTACTCATAAAATTTACACATAACTCTCTAGACTATTATTAAATCTCTAATTTAAGTTCCACATTGAACATAATGGGAATGAGTTGTAGCAAGAATGGGAATGGTTTTCAAACCAACATCACACCAAGCTTTGAGATAAATTTAATGGGTTTGATTTCTAATCTATAATACCTTATAAAAAAAATACCTATTTTTATATTAGGTAATTCTACCTTTGAATTACCGGATTTGCCCTTGGACTTTTTTGTTTTTTTTCTTTCCGTAACTACCCAAAATCTCTAATAAAACAGACCGCCTTTCCCACTACTGCCGCCGCATTGCGCGGGTACCATACTCGTTTTTCAAAACGCAAAACCCACTAATTAACCAAACACCTTATAATGTAACCATTCCCGTATTGTTATTTTAAATCCCACGATCTAAACACATCCTAAAAGTGTGAACTGCTTTTCTGAATAAACTAACAAATTCATAGACTCGTAACTTTTTTTAAGATGTAGGAAAATAATATGTAGACATGGCTCATGAGATATTTGTTAAGGCTTAAGGGAGTGTGAGGTTTCTATAACCTCAAACTTATGGAGTTTTGACATGTGGAGTCTAAGAACAGAGTGTATTTTCCCTTTGGAGTAAGGATTCTCATAATCCTCAAATTAAATATAGGTAAAAAATTTTCCTTTTAAAAAACTAAAGGACCATTGGGGAAGGTGAAAGAGTCGTTAGAGTGTGTGTGGTTAAAGGAAGAGTGGGCGTTTAAATCTGGACGGAGGAGAAAATATTTTTGCCCAAAACGCCCTTGGGGGCAATGTAACAGACGTTATGGGGGATTTACGTGCACTTTTTGGTCGTCCCAGGGAAAGCTAACACCTCACTCCCTTAGCTAGGTCTGATAGTGTATTTATAAATTAGTATCCAATGTTGCAAGAAAATAATGTACTTTGCTTGATGCTTGCACTTATTATTGTTATGATGTAATGCATGTATTACATATACCTAAATCTATACTATATTAGTGCTTCTAGTTTGCTCCACTTTTTCAAAGTTATCGATAACCTCAAAATGTCTATTCCTTTTTATTAATTATTTAAAAATATTCACTTTAATACTGATAAAGTTTACTTGAAATACCTATGATACACTAATGAACTAAATGTACAACATCTACCCTAAACTCTAAAATAACTAATTTACCTTTTTTACATAAATTACTTTTACATTAATAGCCGCATTGATAACGCCGCCGTCACCACCATTGCCACTACTGCTACCTGCGCCACCCCAGTCATCCGTCACCACCACCGCCGCCGTATCGCGTGGCGTATGGCTAGTATATATATATATATATATATATAAGAAAATGTACATGTGATAACTATTTGAATTGAATAAAAACTCATGATAACCTTTAAATTATAACTTGACGCTCACGTGTCAATGATATATGTGAACATATTCGTTCACATATTAATAGATCAAGTTACAATCAATATTAACTATGCTCATATGTGAATATTTCTCACATGAAAAATACACACACACACACACACACATATATATATATATAGGGAAGTGAATATGGGGTTGTCCCCCATCTAAGCTTAGATGGGGAACCCCTCACAATTTGTTTTTTTTAATCAATAAATATCATGGGGGCCCATCATTTGTTTAAAATACAAATACTAATAAAATATTTGTGTGTGAGGGGTTCCCCATCTAAGCTTAAATGGGGATCAATCCCATATTCACTTTTCCCATATATATATATATATGGACAATCAAATAAGAACATTTTTAAAATAAGAACGGTGAGAACAACTTAAAATCATCATTTTGATGCATTAAAAGTTCATAAAACTGACATAGTGCATAACTAATTATCATTATTTAAGTGTTTAACAACACATTGATTCATCAAAATCAAAAAAATCACGTTTTTTGTTGGATGCATTATTTTGATGAATATGAATCCAAGATGGATGCACAAAACAAAAAACATGATTATTTCAATTTTGACGGATGAATGTGTTGTTAAACATTTAAATAATGATAATTAGTTATGCAATATGTTAGTTTTATGGACTTTTAATGCATCAAAATGATGTTTTTAAGGTGTTTCCACCGTTCTTATTTTAAAACTGTTCTCACAGGAGTGTTACCCTATATATATATATACATATATAGGGAAAAGAGAATATAAGATTGTCCGACACCTAAGCTTAGGTGTGGAACCCCTCACATATTAATATTTTATTATTTATTGTTTAATGAATAAATGTTTGGGTCCCCATGATTTTTATGGTTTAAAAAATTAATATGTGAATATCCGACATCTAAGTTTAGGTATCTAACAGCCTTATATTCCCATCCCCATATATATATATATATATAGATACATATACATATACATATATATATATGTAGTGAAAAGTTATTTTGAGAACCTTTTTTTTGCGAGAACTTTTGATAACTTTTCAAATTAAGCTCAACCGATGATTATTCTTTACATGAAAATTGTTTTTTGAATAACTTATGTGTAATTTTGAAGTTTATAATTGCGTGAAGGCATGAATTATCATCTGTTATACAATTATGTGGAGATTTGGATTCTTGATCACATGTGCACGAATATTGCTATGATTACATGTGATCGACTTACATACATGTGATCATATCAATATTCGTGCATATGTGATCAAGAATGAAAATCTCCACATAATTGTATAACGGATGATAATCAATGCATCCACACAATTATAAACTTCAAAATTACATATAAGTTATTCAGAAAATAGTCAAAAAATAACTTTCATGTAAAGAACAATCATCGGTTGAGTTTGATTTGAAAAGTTCTCAAAAGTTCTCGCAAAAAAAAGGGTTCTCAAAATAACTTTACCCTATGTATGTATATGTATATGTATATATATGTGTGTGTATATATATATATAAGTGAGATATGAAAAGAATATTATAGCTTGCTGATAACATAAATTAAGCACCAAATAGTACGTATGTACCATAGCATTAAGAATGACTTGATATGAGGTTAAAGTAACCAACCTTCTTTTGTCTTGATGAATTTTGTTCACTGCATTATATATAGATTGCTGTATTCCTAGGACTATTTATGAAGTAACAGTTTAAGGAAACTCAGAAACCTAGTAAGTAAATTTTACTCACCAATGAGCTCCTACATTATACTCGATCGTATTGTTTTTTGTAACATATTTGTACATGAAATGAATTAATTTTTCAGTATTACTCGTCTATACTATTTAATTTCTAGTATGGTGACGCCTAACTTGATGGCATGTTCACTGTGGATTTCGTTTTGATGATTATTAACTTTGGTACATATATATAGGATGACAATGGTTGATCATTTATTAATGTATGCATCTTTATAATGGTATTGCAGGGGAGTTAGGGGAGAAAAAGCTATATTTAACTATGGTTGGGATTGTACCTGAAGTATTCAAAGAAGAAAACTATGAGTTTTGGAAAACATGCTTAAAAAGTTACCTAGTTGGTCATGGTCTATGGGATGTGATCGAGAGGGAAGCTACACCAGCTGAGGGGGAAAAATCACCAGAATGGAAAATGAAGAATGCTCGAGCTTTACATGCTATTCAACTCGCGTGTGGATCACAAGCTTATGCCAAGTTCAAGAAGAAGACGCATGTTTCGGCTAAATTTGCTTGGGATCACTTGGCTGAGTTGCATCCTAGCCCATCCCTCCATACCAAAGATCAACATGACCAAGATGTCTCTGGTGAAGTACTTAGTTTTTTTTTTAATTAGTTTTGTCTAAATTAAATAGTGTACATAGTTAAACTTTCACTTTGTGCGGGCTGAAATGGAGGGGTACGTTCATGTAGGAAGTGTCTTTAAATTAATACACTACTATAGACACTAATACACATTATTTTGTAAATTATATACTGTGCATGCCAAATTGACCCGATTATAATCAATAGTTAAAACTGTGACTTTAAGAAAAGTATTTGATATTTTTAATTCACAGAGGTTCAGGGGCACTTTCAATATGAAGAATTATACCAAGCTGTGGAAGCGGATGACATTAATCAAGTGAATGAAATTCTCAAGAAAGACCCAGATGCGGGAAAAGCAGTCGTTTCTTCTCATGGAGATACGGCTCTTCACATTGCAATCCTCTCAGATAAAATGAATATTGCACTAGCTTTGGTAGAGAAGATGCCCCTGCAAGGATTAGAAACTTTCAATGAATTTGGTGCCACTCCACTCTCTCTAGCCGCTATAACCGGGAATATTGAATTGGCTAGAACCATGATAAACAAGAATCACAACTTGGTTAGCTTAAGAAAGGAACATAATGGGGAAAGTTCACTCCCTGTTATTGTGGCTTCAATGTATGGTAAAAAGCGAATGGTTCAATATCTCTACTCCGTGACTCCAAAAGACGTGTTAGATCCCGAGAATGGATTAGATGGTGTGTTGCTTTTAAATAGTTTGATCACTTCAGAATTATTTGGTGAGTAGTTGACAACTTTTGAATCCATACCGTGTTTTAATTAGGGTTTGTTTGGTTCACAGAATGTTTTTGCAAGATTGACGTTACAAATCTGTCAAACCAAACGCCCCCTTAGACATCTAAAAGTTTTGATTATAATATTTCATAAACTGACATTTTGCTTGATCTAAATGCTGTAGATGTTGCTTCTATGCTACTCAAACACTTCCCCCAGTTAGGAGTCATCCCGGATCATAATGGCAATTATGCTCTTCATATATTGGCACACAAGCCTTCTGCATTTGCAAGTGGAAGCAAGTTTTCATTCTGGAAACACTGGATCTATGAATGTGAGTAATTACATTTTTTCTATAACCATATATGGATTAAGTGGGCCAAGCACCCCCTAGTCCCCTTACTAGTTCCACCCTGTTGATAAATAATGTCACATATGAAGTGAGTTGATCCATGATTATCTCTAAACTGTAAACTTTGTAAAATTGACGTTAGAATATTCATGGACAATAGATCTAAATGATCTATGTCGTATTTCATAATGAAACCTTAACTGTTTACTTAATACGAGTATCTAAATAGGTGTGCGTATACATTCTCCATGGGATGCTGACACCCAAAGAACTAAGAGGTCAAATGGCTCTGAACATGGAATCGATATCCATGATGAAGAAGAATTCTTCAAGCGACCAAGCTTACTACATCAGCTGGGGTGGATCCTGCTACGATCGTTTGGTATATATGCAATACTTTGTACGCACTTCTGTATATGACAATATGCATGAAAGATAGTATTGTTCATTTAGCTATGCGATATTTTACTTGTAGTGCCTGATATCAAGCATTTACATGATAAAAAGTTGGTAAATGATGAAGCAAGTCATCTCCTCATCTGCATTTTCAAAGAAATAAGAAACATGACTAAGTTACAACTTGACAGTATGGACATTGACAAAGCCGTACACGTTGCAATCAAGGATGGGATAGTCGAGTTCGTAGAGGAACTTCTAAATTACAATCCTGAATTCATATGGAGGAAAGACAAGAAAGGAAGGACCATCTTTTCACATGCCATCATTTTTCGCCAAGAAAAAATATTCAGCCTTTTCTATAGACTTGGGACTAAGAAAAGCTTAGTAGCAAGTCGACATGATGTATTCCATAATAATTTTTTACATCTTGCAGCAAAGCTCTCTCCTCCAGCTCAACTTGAGCGTGTATCAGGAGCTGCCTTACAGATGCAAAGGGAACTACAATGGTATAAGGTAGCGCATTTTTTCAATCTCATTGAGTCATTTCTTTGCGATAGCTTTAGGGGTCCTTTTGACTGGATCAAAGTTTTGTAATTTATTTCAACTAATAATTTTAGGAGGTGGAAAGCTTAGTACAACCCAAATTCAGAGATGAAATGAATGAAAGTCACAGGAAGCCTCACACGCTATTCACAGATGAACACAAGGATCTAGCAAAAGAAGGAGAAAAATGGATGAAGAACACCGCAGGATCAAGTATGATTGTGGGAACTCTTATTGCTGCAGTCATGTTTACAACCGCCTTCACTATACCTGGTGGGAATGACCAGGTTTCCGGTCGACCCATAATGTTGCACACCGACAGTAAGGCTTTCATGGTCTTTATGGTATCAAATGGACTTTCTCTCTTTGCGTCATCCACTTCAGTTTTAATGTTCTTAGGAATTCTCACTGCACGATATGCAGAAGATGATTTTCGGGTTTCCTTGCCTACCAAACTCATCTTTGGAATAGCATGCCTTTTCTTCTCAATAGTTACCATGATGATTTCTTTTGCTGCTGCAATGTATCTTATGCTCCATAAGACTTTATCATGGGTGACCATACCGCTTATCATTCTCTCTGCTTTTCCCGTAGTTCTCTTCTCTGCACTTCAGTTCCCTCTCCTGATCGAAATGGTTAGTCGTACATATTGGCCCAGTATATTTGACAAACATAATAAACATATATAACTTCTCAGCTCCTGCAAGAATCATGTCCACTGCCTTCTTTAACTACTGTCATAATGATGTCCAAACCTATAACAGTATGGTCTTAAGTCTGAGTGAGTTTATCATTCTAATTCCATATTGGTATATTCAATAAGATAAAGTGTCTGGTTCAATTTAGATTAAACTTGTGTGAATTCTATTTTGTCCAAATCTTTTGTAAAAGTTGCATATCCAAATAATAGAATCTAATTTTGGCAAAATCATTCTCTCAATTACTAAGATTTTTATTAGTGTGATTTTCTATATGCTGTTTCCACAAGATCCTAGCGATTTCTCATGAGCTATTATTCATTTCCTTGATGCTGTATAATTTGTGGATTAAGATTCTGACATTATCTGAATTGGAAATAGGCTATCATCATGTTCATCACGTCTGAATGGTGTTAATCTGTATTTTTCATTAAGGACCTGTTCCACATTTATGTATACATATTCTGCCATGGAACATGAAAGTTTGATCTCTTCGGTCCGAGTCATACTCAGATATGTGACTTCTGAGTGAAGTCTTGGTAGTTGGTTCCATCCTATGTGGACTCTTGTTGACAATTAATTAATAACAATTTAGAATACTAATACTGATACAACTGGGGAAAATATGCACAAACCACCCCATTGGTGAAGTTATATATTACAAGACTTATACAACTCCTTGATCACCAGTGCTCTAGCCTTATTGGTAGTAAGAAGGCACAGATAGACATGCTCTTCAAGCTCCTCTACTTGTTTCCTAAACCAAACATCGCTCTTCTCGAGCTCCCTCAAAACTTGTGAGCAAATTTTATCTTCCCCATGACCCTATGCCAAATACAAGCCTACTATCCTTCTATTCCGCTCAAAATCATTATGAAGGCGAATCACAAGACGACTCATAGTATCAAAGTCCTTCTTTAAGATATAAGTACCCTTCATTGCCACATCAAGCTGTTCTCCATCTCTCCTTAGCAACCTACTACTAAATAGCTTTAAGTTTCCAAGTTTCTTATTCAATGGTTTCAAGGGTAGGCTCAAGATTACCGGTCCTGTGACAAGTGCAGTTAGGGTGTGAGCAGCTAAAATCGTTGCGGCGACTGCAACCACACAACAAGCTGTTGCTACACAAATTCTTGAAGCTTTGTTAAAGCAACTTATCAGCTTCATCTTTTTAATAATCTTTCTCCTCTTTACTTTCATTTTTTGCAATGTCAACGAATACTTACTACAAATGACCTCAAAATCATGTTTGCTGATATCAGAAAAAATATTTTCACAACTCGTGTCATTGCATAACTTAGAATCAGTAACACCATTGATAGTTGTAAAATACAAGTGGGTCATTAATAAATAAATAATAAGTCCAGGGGGGTCAAGTGTAAAATAGTTGTTAGTTTGTTATTTCTGTTCGTAGTCGTTAAGTGAGTCAACAGCCAGTCAAAGGCAGTTATCGTTTCTGTTGTATAAATACTCTTCGTATTGCAATATAATCCACAATTTGTGTGTGAAATATCCTCTCTCTATAGATTCTCTCTATCATTTGGTATCAGAGCTCCGTCATTTCCGGCGAGCTTCTGATCATCAATTCCGGCGACTTTTTTTCCGATCAGTGTTCAGATTTAGGGTTCCGGTGATCAATTGATTCCCTTCCTACTGAAATCAATGGCTCCAGACACCAGAAATCAGGATTATGAAAGGATGCAAAAAGAATTTGCTCAATCTCAGAAGGATTTAGCTTCTCAAATCGAATCTTCTCTGAATTTAAGAGCTCTAGTTGAAAATTTAACAAAAGAAATTGAAATTTTAAAAAATACTCAACAAATAACCGTTGAAGAAGATCGGAGCACTAATAAGCTTACTAAGCTTGAATTTCAGAGATTCAATGGTGATAATGTTGAATCATGGCTGTATAAATGTGAACATTTCTTCAAAATTGATGGAACGCTTGAAAGGAGTAAGGTGCGTTATGCAGCTATTCACATGGATGATAGAGCTTTGCAGTGGCATTTAGGCTACATGAATTCAAGTGACACAGCTATGGAAGATATAAAATGGACGGATTATGCAAGAGCCATAACTGCTAGATTTTCAAGTACTTTGATGGAAGATGCAATGGGAGCTCTTAAGGCACTCATTCAGGGAGGTGATTTGGACGCTTACTGTGATGAATTTGATGCTCTGCTCACTAAGGTTAGCCTTACGGAAGAGTATACTATTAGCATGTTTATTGAAGGCTTGAAACCTGAAATTAAATGTCCTCTGCGCATGTTTAAGCCAAAAACTTTAAGAGATACATATATTTTAGCTAAATTGCATAATAATAGCAACAGGACACTGAATAAGGCAAATACATATGCTAGTAGTTATGGATATAAGGGTGGAGGCAATAGAAATGTTTCACAGTTGACTAATGCTGCAAAACCTCCATTATTAGTGGCACCTATAAATTCTGCACCATCCAATGCCTTAGTTCCTACTACTAGACTGTCTAATAAGTTCATGGATGAGAAAAGGAGCAGAGGAGAGTGTTTTTATTGTACTGAAAAGTTCACTCTTGGCCATAGTAGGATCTGCAAGGGAAAAAAACAATTATTCATTGTGGAAGTTGAGGAATATGGTGAAGAGGAAATTTGTGAGTTAGATAATGTTGAATTGCAGAAAAATAGGCAGGAACTAAATGAGAATGGGGTGCAAGAGATAGAGGTTATACTTAAAAATCCAGAAAAACAATCTATGGTGGTGCAGGGAGATCCACAAATATCTCTCAATGCTTTAATGGGAATTCCTTCCTACTCCACAATGCAAGTGGTGGGAGCTGCAGGCACTAGGAAGTTGCATATTCTGGTGGATAGTGGCTCCACACATAACTTCATGAATGCACCTCTAGCTTTGAAATTAAGATGTCCTACCTATCAAATTCCCAGTGTGAGAGTGAAAATTGCAGATGGCAACAATATGCCTTGCATGAGTCTTTGCAGTGATTTTTCATGGATGATGCAGGGTGATTGGTATAAGGCAGATATCTTGTTAATTGAGCTCAACAATTATGACATTGTTTTAGGGGTACAGTGGTTAGAGACTCTTAATGACATCATTTGGAACTTTAAGCATTTAACTATGAAGTTTAGCATAGGTGGACACCAGTTTGAGTTGAAAGGAGTTAGCCATCAAGGAGTGAGTTTATGTTCTTTGGAGAAGGTAAACAATTATTTGGATAGACCAGATGTGGTGCAGATGGAGTTGTTTACTCTACATAAATCTGAAGGTGACCATAAGATGTATCAGCCTATCTTGTTTGGCTATGAATCAAAAGGGGAGTTGGAGGCTATATTAGACTCATATAATGATGTGTTTGAAGTGCCAAAAGGATTACCTCCACAGAGATCTTGTGATCATAGAATTAGACTAAAAAATGAGAATATTACCATCAATAGTAAACCCTATAGGTACCCAAGAGCTCAGAAAAATATCATTGAGTCAATGACTAAGGAATTGATGGACTCTGGAGTAATTAGAAACAGCAACAGTCCTTTTGCTGCACCTGTGGTATTGGTTAAGAAGAAAGATGGCTCTTGGAGAATGTGTGTTGATTATAGAAGGTTGAATGAGGCCACAATTAAGGATGTTTACCCCATCCCACTTTTTGAGGAGTTATTAGATGAATTGCAAGGGGCAGTCATTTTTTCTAAGTTGGATCTAAGATCTGGTTACCATCAGGTAAGAATGTATGAGCCTAATATATATAAAACAGCATTTAGAACTCATGAAGGGCATTTTGAGTTCCTAGTGTTATCTTTTGGCCTAACCAATGCTCCAGCCACCTTCCAATCACTCATGAACAACACTTTTAAGGAATTATTAAGGAAATGTGCTCTAGTTTTCTTTGATGATATACTGGTATATAGTGGGAGTTGGGAGCAGCATTTAGTTGATGTGCAAAAAGTGTTGGAGGTAATGAGAAAGAATGAGTTAAATGCAAAAAGGACCAAATGTGCTTTTGGTGGAGAGAAAATAGAATATTTGGGCCATATTATTACAAAAAATGGAGTGGCTACTGATCCTGCAAAAACTCAAGCCATAACTGAGTGGCCTAAACCTGAGACAGTGAAGCAGTTAAGGGGATTTTTGGGCTTAGCTGGGTATTATAGGAGGTTTATTAAAGGATTTGGAATCATTGCAAAACCTCTCACAGAGCTGTTAAAAAAAGATGGGTTCCATTGGAATGAGGAAGCTGATAATGCCTTCAAACAACTTAAAGAAGCTTTATCATCACCACCAGTCCTTAAATTACCAGAATTTGATAAACCTTTTGTCTTGGAGACTGATGCATCTGGGAAGGGAATGGGGGCAGTGTTAATGCAGGACAACCATCCAATTGCATTCATTAGCAAGGCTTTGAATATGAGGCAACAAAACTGGTCAGTATATGAAAATGAGCTATTGTCAATAATCATGGCAGTGAAGCATTGGAGTCATTACTTATCTCAGAAGCATTTTATTATCAAAACTGATCATCAAAGCTTAAAGTATCTCATGGAGCAGAAGATTGTAACTCCCCTGCAACAAAAATGGTTATCTCAACTGTTGGGGTATGATTTTGAGATTTATTACAAAAAGGGGAGTGATAATGTGGTTGCTGATGGTCTTTCCAGAGTTCAGGGAATAGCTATCTTTCAGATAGGGGTTAGTTCAATAGATCCATTACTGTTGGGAAGGATTAAACAGTCTTGGCAAGATGATGTGGAAATGGCCAAGGTCATTGACCAATTGAAACAGGGGAAGCACATTTCTAATAGAGTTTGGGAAAATGATTTACTTAAGAGGAAAAATAAGATAGTGGTGGGAAAAGATTTGGCATTAAGGAAGGATATTATGACTTTATTCCATGCTTCACCAATTGGTGGTAGAGGTGTTCATAATGTGGTCCAAACCAAGAAAACCGAAAAATCGATCCGATGTTGGACCGAAACCGAACCAAACCGAAGATATCGGTCCGGTCCTCGGTCCTATATATTATTGTATTTTGGTTCTCGGTCCGGTCCAGGTATAAATCATTAATATACATGTTTGGACCGAAGAACCAAAAAAAGCATACATGTTGCACTTTGGATTATAGTTTCCTTTTATTTAGCATATACAAGAGATATGCATTCCTATGATTAGCCTACAAAGTATACGTAGTGGCTCATAAGTCATAATATTATTTTCCAAGTTTCACAATTCATATGCGTAATTTACATATTATTATGCAAGTTTCAACTTTCTGGAACTAGCAACCACATTACGTGATCATATAGAAAAATAGTAAGCTTAAGCTTTAATTATATCTCAATATCCTTATCCAAAAAGTAATAGAGTTGGATTAAATTTTTAACCTATTTGAGTATGTATTTCGATAGATAGAATTAGATATATTAAAGTTACACTATCAATAATAGCAGAACATATAATAAGGTGCATGCAATAGTTTGTTATCAGTTTATCACAGTCACAAAAAGTCAACAGGTACCTACGCACCACAATTGAATCGATTTCTACTATAAATTCTTGGTTTCGGTCCAAGCATGTAAACTGGAAAACCGACAACAAATCGAACATGGACCGAAACGAGTTACATGGTCTGGTCCTCGGTTCTATATTTTGGACCTTTCAGTTCTCGGTCCGGTCCTCTAAACCACTGGTTCGGTCCGGTTCTTGGACCGTGAACAACCCTAATTGGTGGCCATTCTGGTTTGGGTCCCACTTTAGCTAGAATCACTGATCTGTTTTATTGGAAGGGTTGTTATAAGGATGTCAAACAATTTCTTAAGGAGTGTGTAGCATGCCAGAGATCCAAATATGAGCCGGTTGCTTACCCAGGGTTATTGCAACCTTTGCTTATTCCTAAAAGCATTTTTAGTGACATTTCTATGGATTTCATCTCTGGATTACCCAAGGTTCAAGGGAAAAACACTGTATTTGTGGTAGTAAACAGACTGACCAAGTGTGGGCATTTTATGTTATTAAGTCACCCTTATTCTGCAGCTACAGTTGCAAAATTATTCATGGACAATATTTTTAAGCTGCATGGTACTCCAAATACAATTGTGTCTAACAGAGATCCAGTGTTCTTGAGCAATTTTTGGAAGGAATTTATGAGGTTACAAGGTGTTCAGCTAGCCATGTCATCTGCCTATCATCCTCAATCTGATGGACAGACTAAAGTTCTAAATCGGTGCTTGGAAGCTTATCTCAGAACCATGTGTATGGATGCTCCTTTGGAATGGGTGAAATGGCTTCCTTTGGCCCAATGGTGGTATAACACCTCATGGCATTCATCCATTAAGATGACTCCCCATGAAGCTCTTTATGGAGTCAAACCAAATCTGCACATTCCATTTATACCAGGAGATACTGATATTATGGCAGTGGAGGACTTACACGGAGATAGAGAGAATATGATTCAGAAATTAAAGCAGAATTTGGCATGTGCAAGGAATAGAATGAAGCAGACTGCAGATAAATCCAGAAGTGAAAGGACTTTTCAAGTTGGGGAATGGGTCTATGTGAAGTTGCATCCCTTTGCACAGCAGTCTCTCAAAGGTCATCACAATAGAAAATTGTCTCCAAGGTATTTTGGACCCTATTTGATTCTGCAGAGGGTAGGTCAGGTAGCATACAAGCTGGACTTGCCAGATGATGCTCAGATACATCATACCTTTCATGTTTCTCTCTTGAAACGTGCTCAAGGATCACATGTATTGACTGGTCCATTGCCTCAAGGTCCAAGGTTTTTATTGCAACCCAGAGCAGTAATTGATAAGAAGATTACAAGGCGTGGCAACAAGATGACAGCTCAGTTACTCATTCATTGGGATGGATTGCCAGTGACCGAAGCATCTTGGGAGTATTTGGATGATATGAAGATTCGTTTCCCTGATTTTCCTTTTTGAGGACAAAAAGCTTTAAAAGAGGAAGGTATTGATAGTTGTAAAATACAAGTGGGTCATTAATAAATAAATAATAAGTCCAGGGGGGTCAAGTGTAAAATAGTTGTTAGTTTGTTATTTCTGTTCGTAGTCGTTAAGTGAGTCACCAGCCAGTCAACGGCAGTTATCGTTTCTGTTGTATAAATACTCTTCGTATTGCAATATAATCCACAAGTTGTGTGTGAAATATCCTCTCTCTATAAATTCTCTCTATCAACCATCAATTAAGTTAGATGAATAATCTTCAACAACTATACAGAGGATTTGTTGAACTGGGGCATGGATGGATTCAACTTTGAGTATAGATTTTAGGAGCTTGGTGCACATATTTGATGCTTAAGAAGTAATTACAAAGAAGTCGAGTATGAGGGCTTTAGTATTGGAATGTTTTGATATGGTTCTAGATTCAAGTACCGTATTTATGGTTTTCTGAAACAGAACATGTTTAATACTCCTCATTCACATTAATACTTGATCTGTTACTATCCAAGAGTTGCTTTTCTGAAACAGAACATGTTTAAAAAATGTTAAGTTAAGACCAAAACACATATACGTATAATTTAATTGACCGATCAATGTTTAATTATCTTTGTGATTTTTTTGTTCTTCAATGGTGGTAAGTGGTAACATTACCCTATAGCAATTGTGGTGTCACCTAGATAATCAACTATATTTTTTTGTTATAGATTTTAGTTATGTTCATATGTTGGGATTCTTGTCACGAATTCGTAAAGAATTCATAACTAACATAGGCGATAAAATCACTTGATCAATTATTCTGCCGAATCATCTACAAACTATAGGTCTCCAAAGGAATGAGATCAGAAGAAATATGCAAATGATATATATGTTTTTTCATGTCACACTTATACATTTGAATATAGATGAATGATACAAACAAAACAGAGTTATATATGTACTAGACACATGTCCACGCAATGCGTCGGTCTGACGTGGCTTACGGCGACAGTTATGTAAAAGGGTACTGTAGTTATTTTAAATGTTTAGGGACATATATGTCGTAAATAACTTCATTAAAGGTATTATAGATATATTAGACGGAGATATTAAATTAATGAATAAACAAGAAAGATAGTTCAGGTAAATCAGTTTTTTTTTTTTTTTAATTTGGATGATTTAAATGGTTTATAATGTAGTACTGTATATAAATAGAGATGATAGATATGTGTATGCTTATATATATCCACTCAAAGTCATACCTTTGTTAGTCTTGTTAGTTGTACATCGTGTCCACATCTTGAGTTTTGATACAAAAAGGCATTCCATCGATCATCCGGTACGTTTAGTTTATATTTTTAGTCTATAAATAGAATTTGGGCCGATTGTGTTTGCTTCAATAATATTATCAGCAAATAGTGATAGATCATATGAAGCGGTAGTCCTGCTCCTTCAATTGAATTTTCATCTAGCACCTTGCTAGATCCTTGTTTATGAAATTAAAGTTTGACTACTATTCAAAAATAAATTTGTTGTTCCTATGCAATCAATAATACATTAAGGAATCGCATTTCTTAGATATGTATAGTGCTCCCATAGGTTATTGATTGTTACATGATCAAAGCAAAGCAGTTATAAAGTGGGAAAAAAAAGCCGTTTTTAAGGTTGTGTAACACGTAATCTGGCTACTTTTTTTTTTCCAGCGTAGATATCATCTTTATCTAAAAAAACAAATTATGAGGCAATTGGACAAATTTTGTTGCTATCCAACTTGACAAGAATATTGAAAAGTATTTGTACGGCCAATCCGGTTGCTTAGAACGGGAGAATGGGTGAATGTGGTTTTTATCCAGCGATTCCCTTACGGTAAATTGTGCCTTTTGTACGCCAAATATGTATGTGTGTATATGTTGTTTTGATTAGCTATCCTTCCCCCTATTTATAGGGGGTTCATGACTTAGCTCTAGTAGGGTTTTTAATGGGAGTATATCTTCTCCAAAATATATGATACGGTGCTATCTTTTCCTTTAAATATGGGGGTTAACGATAGGCACGTATCTTTCCTTATTTATCGAGGGACAAGTTTACCTCTGGGCATACCCTGCGAGTTAACGTCTGGGTAGGTACATCATCAAGCCTCCCAATCTAATGGGGTGACTATTTGAAGATCATTGTATTAGACTCCTAGCGTGTATGTATCTTCTAGCCTTTTCAGCCACCTGTTGTAAAGTGTAGGGGCCTTTGTGAAAATTGTTTTGGTAGGTTTGGGGTATTAACTTCATTGAGTTAGTGGGCGCGTATCCCTATATTTTGAAATCAATTGACGGTCTTCCCTTTCGTTGCTTCATATAAATATCTTTCTTTTTGGTGGTTAATCATAATTAACGCTTCCAATATTTTGATCGAACTTCCACCGCTTGAGAGAATCATCTTTTTCTTCAAAAGGTACGATCTCTGCTTCCTTTTTCTTTTCTTTCAATAAAACCCTAGATTTTATGGCGAAGCGTGGTATGGCGAATACTAGGTTTGTTATTGATGCCGATACCCTTATGGATTTTGTTAATGAATACTTCTCGGGTCGTCATACATCTTTTCTTCTTCCAAATCGTAATCAGAATGCTTTGAATATGCCCAATGGGTTTGTTAATATTTGTGCCGCCGACGATTGGATAACCATAGCCAACAGGCCAAAGATTGAGTGTATCATTAAGGGTGGTGTCGATCTTCGAGATTGGAAGGATGAGTTTGTGTATATGAACCATAGTTTTTTTTTTCCCATCATTGTGAGTGCTTGTATGAAAGAATTAGGTTGAAAGTTCAGAAAAATGGTTTCTTTGGTGATGACATACCAAAAGATGATTGTGGTGCCATTTATGATATTTTAAAGGAGGAGGGGTTTGTTGTTCACCAATATCCAGAAGGAATTTCATATAAGGCTGGTCTTATTCCTGCTCTTGCTGAGGGAGGGGAAGAGTTTGATGGTATGCCTCTTTTGTATTGATTTTGTTGTGATTTTGTCAGCTCTTTTTCATCATTTGCTTGTTTTACTTGTAGATATGTCATACTTGCAATACGTGAAGAAAGGTACCAAGGAAGTTTCTGAGATGCCCAATCCAAATGCTTCTGCTGCTGGTGGCAGTGTTGGCGAGCGTACGGGTGAGAGTAGTGAGGTTGTGAGTCGTCCTCCCTCACAAGTTGATGCTATTGATGTGGATGCTCTTCCTGATGCTAGAAAGAAGAGAGCCAACATGCCTCCACCAGGTGGTGGTTCCATTGCTGCTCGCATGAAAAGAGGCAAGATTGTTGTACCAGTGCTGCTAGTGCTACTGGTGAAGATGTGGAAGAAGGTAACAAGATGTGACATCCGTCACTAAAATTTGTAATTTATTATAGTCTCTAACTTGAGTTCTTAATTTTTCGAGTAGTCAATGTGCCTATATAGTATAACAAGCATAGAAATGTGGTGATCATTCCAATATGTTGTTTTTATTACTTGGATTCCGATATTTTAGGATTTAGACATTTGATCTTCCTAAACAAAGACGACTATAACTACTCCATACTTTTTAGGCACGTAGTTGTTAGTCATGTTCACTTTCAGATATTGTTAGATCTTTACAGATTAGTTATTTGTACCTTTAAGTTATAAGCTAATGAGTTAAATGATGATAATAATAAGATTAATTATTAAGGTATAACATGAAATATTTATTTAATATTAATAAGGTCATCAAATATACTAAAGGTGCACAGCATACTACATACGAAAGATGAAGGTTGTCCCTCCTGTTAGTTTGCTTCGGCCAACAATAGCGAATTAAATTCCCATATTAATGCATGTTACAACAATAAAGATAACTATAACTTCATGAATCAAATTTATGGAATGACTAGGTATCCTCATCAAACACATATTAAACAAGGGAAATGCTAAATACAGTCTTAAAGGCTGTATTTAAGCGTGTATAAAAAAACTTGTATCTTCCATATTAAAAGTTCACCCCCTGATTTTCATGGTAAATGTACAAATAAATTATGCACCTTAAACACAGCCCTAAAGGCTGTATTTAGCAAACCCCTAAACTAAATATAAGAAGTACGTAACAAGTGAGAATGCAATTCAAATGACGGTCAATAGGAATTTTAAATTCTTGATCATAATAAGTAGTATCTATCTATCTAACTCAAATACTTATCTTTACCATACAAGATATATGTATACGTCTTATTAGTTAACAAAGCAAAAACCCAAAACAAATTCGATTTTGTTTCTCAGCCGTCGAACAAAAAGAACCACACACCACAAAACTAATTTTCTTAAGCACTCAATTATCAAGTAATCATCCTAGAGAATTCTTGGATTTTGGTGAGTCAAAACTTACTGTACATTATTATTTTATTTTATTTTTATTTTTATTTTTTAAAGATCTTATCTATAAAAATCTATAGTTAAATTCTTATACAATTATATTTTATTTTGTCAAGGTATCTAAGAAGTGACCATCAATCTTGAGGTAAATTACTTATCTTTTCTTTTCATATATATAAATTTATTTTCATCTTTTATTATAAGTAACCTATTTTGATGAATATATATTATGGTAAAATTTATAATAATGAATGAAAGGGTTTTTTTAAGGTTAAATCAAAAGCTTGAAGTATAAATCATATTAATGTTAAAATTTTACGTATTAATTGTAGCGTAATAATTAGTGTAATTTAAGAAATCCAATTTTGAAGGCATGAAAATCATAATAACATATTTATATAGGTGTTGGAAAGATTTGAAAGTTTATATATAGATATTTAGTTGTAGTAGTCTTTAAATAGTAGGTTGGAATGACTTCAGAATCTGGACAGATTCAGTTTGTTAACTTCAAATAGTCATATCTTGGTCAATTCTAAGAACCGGAAGTTTATGTTATTCCAGAAACATGTTTAAGATGTTAAGAGTTGATAGCAAAGAGAATGGATTTTTTTTAAGCTTTGAAGGTCTTTAACTTTTATAAAACTTTTCTGTGCGCAAACAGTAACTTTTCTGACTAGTCTGTAATTATCGACGTTTTAAAAATAGTTAAAGTACAAAATAAATTCTGTCAAAATTCATGTATGTATCTAACACATAAAAGTTACGGTGGTAAAAATTTAAGGTCTTGGTTAGTTCGTTTTATCCAAATTAAAAATAGATAAAGTTACCAAAAATTCTAGTTAATATGAGCTTGTAGAATTTAATCATAAATCATCAAGACAAATACTCTATATTAAGTTATATGACTTGTAACTTAATAAAATATGACAAATCATTTTATGAGTACTTTGAGAGTAGCCATATGTGTATTTCATCAGATATGAGTTACAATGGACGGTTATTGACCATGTCTATAATTGTAACTTGTGCTTATATATGTTGTGTAGATTCTAGTAACTTTTTGGACTTTGCACAACTACTTGCTGGTTGAGGTGAGTTTCGTGACCCCTTTTATTTTATTTCTTTGAGGAAAATGATGCTCAAAACACTTTTCATTTCTTTACTAGTTGTGCCAAAACTAGTTTGTTTTCTTGGACAAATACGTGTAATTATGAAATGTGTATGCTAGCTTGCTTGTGTTGATTTCTATGATGCAATAGATGTCTGTCGATATCTATTGAAGACTATTTATGGCAATAGATGTCTGTCGATATCTATTGAAGACTATTTACGGCAATAGATGTCTGTCGATATCTATTGAAGACTATTTGATAACTATTAACCAACTTTATACTCCAGCTTGTAGTTGTTGGTAGGCAATGTGTGATTGAGTTGTTGGCAGGAGTGATGGGGTTGTATTGTTGGATAACTATGATGGCATTGATTAGTATTTGGTATGCATACATGCTACTACATGTTTATGTTTACACTATTGTCCAAACCTCATATATCATGCACAACAAATTCATTTGTATTACATTAAACCTACGAACTCACCAACATTATGTTGACATTTTCGAGCATTCATTTTAAGGTAATAACAATGCTTAAGGAAACTGAGCATAAGGACTTTAGGAAGACTAATAAAGAGATCCTTTATAGACTCCTAGTTACATCTGAACATTTAACTCTATTTGCTATTTGCTACTTCTTTTGCTATTTGGGCATGTTGCCTAGACTTATCCCGTTTGTGGGAATTACTTTTATTTGGATTTTATTTAGTATGACTCTATTATAAGTTCCATGTGCTATGCTAAATCATTTCGTCATATCCTACGTTCCGCCTAAGGTGGGGTGTGACACAAGAAGTCAAAGCTACTAGCAGTAAGGCTCGCAAATCAGTGTCTACTAAGGATTTTCCCAGGAAGGGTAAGTATGAAAAGAGGGTTTTTTTGTCTGTTTTCCTTTTCTTCCTCATAGATCATTGTTGTTGTAGCTTCAGAATATTATGAGTCAGATTGGTTGTTCAGGTCTCAAGTTCCCAAACATACTGTAGATGAAATAAGGTCAATGGAGCCCTCAAAGTTTTTTTCTTGTTTTGATGAGGATTGTGATGCTCATAGTTCCATGCTTACTAATACTGATGTAAAAGCAATGGAAGAGGGTAAGCAGAGGGAGTTGCTTTTAAACGACACTATTTCAGATTTTGAGAAGAAGCTGGCTAACTATGGTGACCAAACTGATTCCGCATCTGTGAGGGAGAAACCAAAAGAGACTGAAGAGTTGTTGAAGTCTCGAGAATCAACCCTTTTTGCCATGAATGAAGAGATCTCCAAGATGAAGACAGAACTTCAGGCAAGGTCTATTGAGGGTGCCAAGATGTTGTCTCAGTCTCAGGCTGCAAATTGATGATTGAGGATCTATCCAAGCAATTGCAGCTGATGAAGGTTGATCGTGGCAGGTTGATCTCTAAGTATGTTCCCTTTGTGTGCAGATCTTTGTTGACAAGTCCTAATGTGTTGAAGTCAGTTGGTGAGGGTGTTTCTGCAAATCGTCTGGAAGAGAGGGCCAAGGTATTAGAGGAGTTTAGCCAGGAAGGTCATGTTGACCTAGCTTCCCGCCTTGATTATGATGCAAATGCCTCTATTAAAGTGGAAGTTGCTGCTAAAGAGTGGGAGGAGGCTAAATTTCTAGTTATTGCCAAGTTTGGTGCGCACCCTGACATGTCTGTTGATCCACTGCTTTCTCTTTTGTTCTGAATAATTTTAATATTTAGGCTTTTATGCCATGGTATGTAAGACAATGTGGGTTATTTTTTTGGTTCCCATGGGCTATGGTGATGCTTTAAACATCTTTGGTGGTAATCATTGTTAGATTTATAAAATGATGTTAAATTGTAAATTAGTTATTGTGGAAGGGGTTTTAGTATTAATAGGATGATATGTATATAAACCTCTTAACCACATCATTTGTAAAGGAGCATTTTACCATAATTCCATACTTCCTACTCTCTAACATTATTTTCTCTCTCTAACTTCTCCTTCAACCTCCCATCACCCACACCCACTAAAACATACATTCCACCATTGTTATCACAATTAAGCTCATTATCATTCTTTACATTTGGTATCAGAGCATAATCGGTGTACCCGAGCGATCCACGAACATATACGTAACCGATTTTGTTCAAAATTTGGTGTTTTGAGCTTAATTTTAGATCTGATTTTTACTGTTTTTCACGGATTTCGAGGTTGATTAGCGATTCTAAGTACTGATTAGAGGTGGATTTGTGTTCAATTTTATGAATCAATGTGTAACTTTGAGTTACGGTTAGAGAATTTGAAGTTTCATTGATTTCAATTTGTTGCTCGGCATATACATATTTCACGTTACTCAAAAAAAAAAAAGTCAACAGTGCAATAGTACAGTTCACGTGCATCTCACATTGTTTTGATTGAAACTAATAAAAAAAAGGAGAGAGAATAAAGCAGAGATAATAAAAAGAAACAAACAACTTCTCATCGTCAATCTTCTTTCTTCAATTTGATCTTCGTAAGGTTTTAATCGTCACTGTTTTCTGATCATTCTCGTGGTCTCAGTTTTCCAATCTGTTAAGTTTGATGACAGTTGAAGTTTCTGGCAACATTGATTTTTCAAGCAAGTCTCAAATCACCTTAATTGTTTCTTAGGGTGTGTGCGGGAGTCGATTTTGAGTTATCTGGTGAAGTTTTCAAGTCATAACCCAAAAAACAACAAAGATATTGTCATTTTAATTTCTCGGGCGAGTTTTAGTGCTTGTATCGTGTACGAAAGTATATCTGAATGTGGGTTACATAAGTTCGCAAACTATTCAAATGGCATATTAGGTTACTCGGTTACATGGTTGACTGTCCTTGGCTAGGGTATGTTGAAAGTGTCATAACTCAATGAAACTGGATGTACCGAGTGTTTAAGAGGACTAACATACCGGTAATCGCTGTTGGGTCACGGTTCAGACTTATAATAAGAGAATTATTTCTCATTCGCAGGCTTGTAACATGCTATACTGCTAATCAGCAGTAATCATGCTTAATGTGAATAATGTATAAAGTCTAGTTAATTAGAATTTAGATTAGTTTATTATTCTGCAATTTTTATTCTGTGTTATTTTTCTTTTAATTGAGTCAAAATAAGTATTTTTATAAATCTTATTCCATGAGAGATCCTATTCAAATTCAAAGTATTTTTGCTGATTCCTTTATGGAATTTTTAATGAGGTTGTGTAGACTGTTCACAAAAAGATTTTCTAATATGGACATAATTTGTTTAAAGTTTAGAAAAGGATCTTTTCAAGTGTAATGTGAAATGTCAAAGTCATTTGAAATCTCATGATTTTCACTTGTCACCAAATATTAATCGGTTTGTTTAAATTTGTGTGGTGACATTTAGGGTTTGACAAGAATGACCTCCCTTGATCTTTTGTTAGATTTTTAGTTATTTATATTTGTTAACCCGATTGAGTATGATTGTAACTTGATTTTTGCATTATACTGGTTTTGTTCTCAATGCGCTGATGAGTTCTGTGGTAAGTGTGCAGTGTTCAGGTTAAGAGATAACGTTGGAATGCTGACTTCTGTTACTGCATTGTTATTTACAGGATGATATCATTACGATAAGATCCTTGTGTGTAGTGATAATATTTGTGATGCAGATTAGAGCATGTGAAGGATGAATACATGAACTGGTTTTGGAATAGTTATTTTTTATGATTCATGTATTTAATGAAAATAATCAAATTTGATATTAGTTTCCTTTGAATTTCATGCTGTGATTTATGACATACTTTTGGAAACTTTACTAAGTTCTTCAGTGAATTTTTGTTGGATAGTCATTGTTTGTTAAGTCTTGTGACGCATTTAGTATTGGACTTAAGTGTTTCAAGATGGTTTGCTGTCATGCATATCTATGATCCAAGGAAGTTCTCGGTGTCATAATCATATTGGTAATGAGGTTCATATTTACATTGATTATTTTCAGGATAGCGTTTAAACCATGGGTTTCATTCAAGATATAATGTTCGGTATCTACGTACATTATGATTATGAATTTGGGTGCTAAGCAAGTTTTTTAGTACAAGGCATGAACAGGTTGCTATCTAACGAGTTTTTGCTATGTACAGATTGTGATAAAGGGTTGTGTTTTGGAAGATTGCTTGGATGAAACTCTGAAATTTTTTGCTGACTACGGAATATTTCAGATTTGTTCTTACGAAGATAACTGCTATCTTCGTTCGAACACCTTTGTTCAAACAAAGTTATCTTCGTTTGCCTAACTTCGTTTTGTGAAGTTA